>NC_026661.2:3258057-4458057 GCF_000004075.3 Cucumis sativus | reverse complement strand
ACCTCACCTAACTCTTGAAATGCAGCTAACGTTAGGGGCTGGAAGATATGTTGAACCTCGAATAATTCAGTTGAATTATCTTTCAATAGTTTCTCTACACATTTTTATCTCTTACAATTTTTCCTTCACATGCACATTATCTTGTGTAACTTCTTCACGAAAGTACACTCTCGCATGGTTCTCTCTCACCTATAGTAAGTTTATAAGGAAATTGATTTCAATCTTTGCTATGTTAACATGATGAAACATAGTGAAACAAAGAAGATTTTCTGGACCAGTATCCCTTGGGTGGTAACATTGTGAAGAATAAAGATTTCAACAAAAATGTAGATGAACATTCCCTAAGCATGTTGTCTCTCTTTGACACAATTCAGATTGCTGAAATAAGAACAATGGGTTTTTTTCTATGGATTTTCTGATGATTTATAATCCCCTTTCGAAGTAGTGTTATAACAGACTCAATGTTATACCTGTATCTGCATCACGTTGATAGTTATTCATGATTGTAATTTAGGTTCCTGGATACGAGCATGGAAATTTTATTGGCCCTACTATTTTAACAGATGTGACTCCGGACATGGAGTGCTACAAGGTAATTCTTATATCTTATTATGAGTGAAACATGTATTATAACCATGAATGTCAGACTAAACTTGGAAAATTTATATCTTGCCCTTTCCAGGAAGAAATATTTGGCCCAGTTCTGCTTTGCATGAGGGTATGCTTGTCATATCATTATCATCATTATCTGTCCGATTCTTCTATTCATTCATAAAAGAGGTCGTTACATTTCATGCTTTATTGTTCCATCAGGCTAAAAGTTTAGAAGACGCCATTAGCATCGTTAATGGAAATAGGTACAGATTATTTGTTGTTCCCTTTATTGTCATAGCAACTACTCCTTTCTCCGTTGCCTTACAATCTTTAGGAAAAATCATGTTTGGATAGGTATGGAAATGGAGCTTCCATATTCACCACATCTGGGATAGCCGCGAGGAAGTTTCAAGCGGATATTGAAGCTGGACAGGTAACAGTAGCACTTAACATTGGAAAGAAAAGGATTCTTTTTCCTACACACACACACGCGCGTACATACAAAGGCCGAATTCCATAAATTTCCCATCCAACCCCTCCCTAATCTTTGAAGAGGCTTTTGCCAACCCACCCTCAAAGATATAAAATGAGTTTTGAGTAAAGTTTTTATCTAGAGCTTCAAGGCCTTTACTTTGGAGGGTATCTTCAAACATTTTCGCTCTTATCATGCATTCTTAAAGGACGAGAAAATACTTTTTTTTTTTTAAGATAGACTTGCATGTTATAGTCATGTTCTTCGAGAATGCAAAAGAAAGTATATCCGGAGAGGATGTATGTCGGTTAACTTTTTGCCTTTGTGTTTGTCATGTAAACTATATAATCTCAGTACTTCCATTCCATTATAAGGAATAGAAGCCAATAGGATCTGCAATTGCTTGGTTATCTCTAATTTATATATATGAATTACGTCTCAAAATTATATTTGAATCTTTTGATATGAATTAGGTTGGGATCAACGTTCCAATTCCAGTTCCCTTGCCTTTCTTCTCGTTCACCGGCTCCAAGGCATCTTTTGCTGGGGATCTCAACTTTTATGGTAAGCTTTTGGTTTAAACTCATTTCTGCTCCTGATTTCTTACCTTTTTTATTCTTCTTTAGTCCTTATATCATGAAATACTCCAAACTTTCATACATATTTATTTTGGTCCTATATCAAGTCATTCACTTTCATGCTCAATACCAAAGTGGATTCATAGGTCAATAATATCCTACAAGTTTTCAGTCACGATTAAATGTATGGAGGCTGGCGTCGGTTAGATTTTTGTTTTGGTTAATTGGGATTAAGAGAATGTGTTTGTGGAAACAGGGAAGGCAGGGGTGAACTTCTTCACACAGATAAAAACAGTGACACAACAATGGAAAGACTCAACTGGAGGATGTGCAGTCAATCTTGCAATGCCAACCTCTTTGAAGTCATAGGTCACCCCTTTTTCTTTAACTTATTGTAATTACTCTCAATAAACTTTGTGCACCTTATTTTCAGTTCATATAAATAAAATACTTTTCTTTTCTTTTGGTTCTTTAAAATAATATAAAAATTTATAAATATAGCATAAGTTTACTATCTATTAACGTAGACCTAACGTAGACCGTGATAGACTTAAATAGATTTTTATCATTGTTTAGGATAATAGTCTATTATTCCCTAATAGTCTATTATTATGGGTCAAGTCAAAATCCACTTCTATGTCGATTTATTTACTAATGTTTAATCACTCTTATAAAATGTTCAAGAACATATTCATCAACTTGGATGAGGATTAAAATATTTATGAATCCAAACTTAAGGAGTGCATTATGACCTTCCATCATTGTCTTCTCATTATCATTCAAACTCAACCTTATAAAATATGAATTTCATATTCATATAACTTGAGAGATTGAATCATTAATAATTTTAAGTATTTATTTTTATGTGAGGGAGATGTGAGAGCATCTAATTTCTCAAATAGATGAGTAATTTCTAATTAGACGATTAATTTCGCAAATTGTAAAAATCAGTAGTTATAGTTACGTTCTTAAACTTTCTCAATTTTATTTCTAGTTCGATTGTAAACATATAATATTGTTCTAAAAACAAAAACTTATATATATATATATATATATATATAACTACTTTTCAATTGCCCTCATTGGCTTTTATTTCTTCTCTATTTTTTTTTTTTTGTAAAAAAAGATTAAGATTTTAAAATTCAGAATTTGCTAAAACTTTTCATATTTAAGATATGTCTTTTGGTTAATAAAATAATAATAAATTTATTGTGTGTGTCCTTTAAGCTATTTATTAAAATAACAAAAGAAGACAACAAAAATCTATTGGAAATCTAGATGTGAGTCTACTAGTTTATATATATATATATATTATATCACACCTGAAATACATGGTTGAAATATATGATTTATGACTAAAATAATGTAGAAAAAAATTATCTTTTTTATTTTTATTTTTTAAAATTAAATTTATTTTCTCAATTTCTTACTTCTGGTTTCCATTTTTTTAAGTGATAAAAAACAGTGAGTTTTCTTTTTTATCAAATTTAAAAAATAAAACCAAATTGCCATTTAGTAAGATTTTCTTAAAAGAAAAAGTAGGAGTGTTAATAAAAATCGGTAATTTAACCAATCTGGATTATCAAACCCAAACCGTAAGGTTGGGTTAAATTTTGTGTAGATTGAGTTGGATTAGAAAGTTGGAGAAAAAAAATATTGCACCCGACAATTTCTTCACCTTGCATATTGAAAAAAATATATGAAAAATTGTCTTAAAAAAAATAACATTTCAATGGAACTTGATCCAACCCGAATTTTTTGGCTTGGGTTGGGTTGGGTCGGGTTGACTCTTGCATATTAAACCTATAGGGTTCATATAATGTCAAACTCGAATACTTTAGGTTGGTCCATAAATTTTCTTCAACCGAGCTTATGTACACCCCCAAACACTATATATTCACATCGAATGAAATCTAAAAAAATCTTATTTTACTTTTGCTTTCACACTAAATATGGATTAAAAAACTATATCAACTAAACTTTTTCTAAAAATAAAACCTATGAAGGAAATTTTAGAAGAAAAAAAAATCTCTAAAGTTTTATAAAAAATTAAATAGATTGAACCGATAACCTCCAAGTTATCAATATCTTTCATTTTGCTACTAAGTCAGTCCAAGATGATTACGAAATGTTTTTAAGTATATCAATAGTATATCAATGTATGTCAAACAACTTTCGAGAATATTCACAATATGCTCTAACAGATTAGATTCTAAAACGACTTTTAAGTATAACATCTACCTAATCTATGACCCATAACAAATTCACATTTGGAAAATAGTTCCACGTCTCACATTAAAAGGTATTTCCAGTATTTGAACTTTTTTAAGTTTAATAGTATTTACGAAACGTTTTAATAGTTCATAGATTTTTTTTAAAAAAAATTTTAACAGATGTAATCGAACCATTTTTTTAACTTTTGAAAATTCAGAGCTATTTTTTACAAACGAGTAATTAGTGATACTTTTTTTAAAGAAATTTATACTTTTTAGTCAAAGTTTTTGTTATCAATGTTGTTTTAAATGTGTTAATAAAATACAAAATATAATAATTAAATAATGCACTAATATTAAAAGACAAACCTTCCCTATCTAACAAAAATAACTAAACAAATTAGCAATTGGATGAGAATAAATGGAGTGCAAATAAAGCTCAATTATATTAAATTCTAAATAAAGTTTGTTTTTTTCTTACTCTTATTTTCAAAACATTTCAAATGTGATCAACACTATATTAAATCATATAACTAAATATATATATATATATATATATAAACAAAATTCCATTAATTTCATTCTCTATCAGTGACTAACAGTAATAACGACGTTAAAAGATCTTTATCAATTTAGTGTTTAAATCTGTAATTGAATAATATAAGTAACTAAGTTCGTGTATATATATATTTATTTATATAATATGATATGGCATGTGCATTATATTGTGAATCCTACCAAGAGCCCACTTTTAAAATTGCTTTTGAATAATTTCTTCTTTCATATATAGTTTGGTTTGGTGCACTCTTTTTTGTTTCTTCCTCATTTCTTATTTTGAGGTCCAAAAGGAATATTTATGGATTCTCTCTTTTAAAGGTATATATGATGATGCTGACCCCTTTAATTCACATCCACATTTTTCAATTCAATTCCTTTCATATTCAATAATCAAAATTATTACAAAGACTAACATTCTTTTGGTTGAATTATACTAATTAAGTTAACTTTTTAAAATTATTTCCTACGTTAACGAACACGTGAAAGGTTAAATATTAATTATCCTATTATTTGACTAAGATAACATATATTTTATAAGGAGCTAGCAAATTCTATAATATTGAATAATAATTAATAACATGCATCTCGATCCCAATGTATAACCTAAACGATATGTGTGTGTGTTAGGTTTATATTTTATCGAGAATTATTACTTCGATTATTACCATAAGTTTTACATAGAAAAATGTTTATAACATGTGTATAAGGTGACGAAATGTGGAGTGTGCTTTACTTTAACTTTTGTATTGAAGACGACACATATGTACGTATTCTTGATTTGTTAAAATAAATATTGTATTAATGTAATTTATTGATCTAAACATATGTATTCTCAATTAAGATATTAAAGGCTTGAATTTCGACTCGATGTTTTAATAATATGATGTTGAAGGCACTTATATATAATATTAATATGTGGCTGTAAATAAAGTAATTAAAAGAATAGTGGATGTGTGACTCAATATTAATTATTAATATGACTTTTAAAAGTGTAATCACAAACATAAAATCATTTCACTTACTCAATCTTTTTAGAGTAATTATTTGTATGACACAAAAGAGAAAGAGAAATTATATATAGATATGTTATATATATTTGAAAGCATATATAGGCTAATAAAATAGAAATTAGATCAAAATTAAAAAGCACCCAATTGAAAAGAAAATGGTATTAATTGTTATTGCTTTTGTGAGATAGTCTCCACATTCTTCAATAAAGTTTTATTGGGGCATTGTCTAATAACATATAGTTTGATCATTATAAGAACTTTTGTCCATTCAAAAGGTTGCCTCCAATTAACACAAACCTTTTTGTTTCATTTTCCTAATAATTATTTAATCCAATAATAATGCATTAATTAACATGAATAAATGAGATTTAAGTTTAAGTTAATTGTCAACAAATTTTAAAAAATATTGCTTTAATTTAGTCTAAATGTAGTTTTATTGTGTTCTTAATTTTGTTAAGTGATTCATAGATATCATAATTATATAATTTTTGTCTCTAATATTTTAGATTATTCTATATATGATTTTTTTTTTTTTTAACTCATAGTTAGTATATACATTTTTATTATGTGTAAACTTAAGTCAAGATTATTAGCATTCAATAATAATTTGATTGATTTAATGAAGCTCATGAAGAAGATTTAAGGCACATTGTTTGACTCTAATATAATATGGAAAAAATTAGTTAATATTAAAGTCATAAACGAGGCTGAGACAATGTCATAATAAATTTATCATAATTGGATTAAATTAATTATTTCGATTCAATTAAATATTATTTATTTGGATTAAATTTCAATAAAAAAAAGTTAAATGTATAATTGTGTTATAATAACGCTATAATATTGAATCTTCATTGTGCTATATCGTTAGCAAAATTTCAAAGCTTTGGACTAAGGTCACGCTTACTAATTCATAATTAAAATTGGTGGACTTATTTTTTTTTTTTTTAATCATGTTTACTAATTATTGTTATAAATTTGTCACGTTTATCTTTTACAATACCTAATTAATGTTTGTAGAAACGTTAACAATAATAAATGTGAGTAAAATCCATAATTATACTATCATATTGTAACAATAGTTATAATATTAATAGCAGAAATGATAGGTAGTGAGTTTAATGTAATTTTCAAACACACAATGAGATTATACTAATCACCCTCCACTCCTTAATCAATTTGCATGTTTCATAACGAATTTTGAAAATGAGTTCCACATGTTAATATATACGAATACAAAAACACAGAAAAACGACAATCATAGATGAGATCCAATATTTTCAACGTAACGTAACTAAAAATAATAATACTTTTAAAGAAAAAAAAAGGATGTGGAATAACGTTTGAAAACCAATAATAAAAAGGAGAAGGGAAGGTAGTGATGATTGAGTGTGATACAAAGAAGAAGAAGAAGAGAGATTGAGTGATTATTGGAAAACCAAATTGATATTGGGCAATCGTGTAAAGCACTTTGCCAATAAAATGGCTAACAGTTGAGGATTTGGCAAATAAAATGAGTTGTTTTTGGGGGAGAAAAGAAAGAAAGAAAGAGAGAAAAAGAAAAGGAAAGAGAGTTGTGTTGAATTACTAAAACTTAATTTTGTTAAAGATGATGAATCATATTCATTCCATGATTCACATCTTCCCCAACAATACAACCACATTCATTTTCTAACTTTTCTTCTTCATTTTTTCTTTAAAAAAGGGTCGAGGAGATGAAGAACGTTTTCGGGATAACGAAGGATAAATATATAACATAAATAGTTATGAAAAGAAATGATTATAAACCGACTATTATGCATATTTTGGTAACTATTTAATTTTTCTACATTTTTAAAAATTAGCCTTAAAATTAATATCCATCCCCTCTATTCTTTTTTATTTGTTATCTACATTTTACCAATAGTTAAAAAAAATCGAAGATGTATATTTTACTTTTTGTTTTTTTTTTTAGAAATTAAGCAAATTTCGTTAAGAGATTTGAATGGTTCGTTATATTTAAAAAGTAAAATAAATAATTAGTTTCTTACTTTTTAAATTTTGAGTTGGTTTTGAAAATGTAAAATAATATTTTTGAAGTGAAAGTAGCGTTTTATAAATTTAATTTTTAAAAACAAAAAACTAAAACTGTCTTTAGTAATCATTTCAATTCGTTGTTTTGTTTCTGTTTTTTAAATTGTGTTTTCAAATTTTTCTTTACTGAAAAGATTGGTAACTAATTTAAAAACAAAAGCTTTTTTTTCATTTTTAAATTTTCTTTTGTAATTTAAAAAGAAATTCTTGTTTTAAAATTTTAAAAAATTAATTACCAAATGCACGCCCATTTTCTTAGAAACTAAAAACAGAAAACAAATAGTTTATGAAATAGACCCTAATTAATAATTACTAAAAAATTAGGGTAAATAATTCAACTTTTATACTTAGAACAAAAAGACCAATCTTTGATAAATAAATTAAAATACTTAATTTCTAAAAATTAAAGATAAATAAAAAAAACAAAATATGAAATAGTTACTAAATCCATATAAATATATATATAACTCATGGGAATTAAATCCACCGACGTTTTATGAGAGAGACACCTTAACCATACAATCTTTGTAGGATTGATATTTTTCTATTTTCCAATTTAATTTGCTATTTTGTTGACTTAACCATTTTTCTTTTTTCTTTCTTCTTTCCCATATTATATCAATTTATTTCATATTCATATATATATATATTTACTTCTTATTCCAACTCTATTTAAATATATCTCCATACATAATCAAAAATTCAGCCCTAACATTCGAGTAATATCAAAATGTATTTTGAGATATCTTCTTCTCATCATACACATTGAACAAATAATTAAAATATTAGTGCAAGAAATAAGAAAAAAATAAAAAGTTTGACGAAACAGTTTAGTTAGAGGTACTAATTATCAGCGATGTCCATAATGCATTAAGTATTATTTCTCCTTAATGTATTTTTTTTAACTTACTTACATTTTGACTCTAAAATTTTGATTTTATTTAAAAGTTAGACTTAGACTTTCAATTTTGAATTTAATGTAGTAAGATAAATTTAACTGGCTAGGAATTTATCATACATGAATTATAAATTTTTAATTTGTATGGAAACACATATTTTTTTAACCTATTAGACACCAAAGTTCGTAATTTAAATGTCTTTGCATTACATTGAAGAAATATAAAAGATTACAATTAATGATATATAATTTTAAAAAACAACTTTGTTTTTCTATTATTATTGAAAAAAAAAAGACTCGAGTAATTAATCTATAAAAAAGAAATGTATAGAATATAAAATAGATATATGTTTTTAATTTTATCATCAAATAATAATATACATTTTCTTTCACAATGAAGAAAATGAGTTTTATATAACTATATTACTTATTTAATTGTTAATCAACAATATCTTTGAGTGAATCATCACCAAATCAAGATATAAATTAAAGGTTATAATTAGGTAACATAGCTAGAGATATTCTTTTAAATTTGGACCATATTTAATTTCTCTTTTACATTCTTTCTTTAATTCTTTTTATTCATATTTATAAATATTTTTCATGAAATTTATAAGCAAAGAGTGAAGAAATTAAAAAGAGAAGGAATTAAAGTAAATAAATATATAAATAAGGTATTGTGAATTAATTAATTACTTTGGTACCTTCAATAACTTTAGGTTATAAATTTGTTCATTATTTTCACTTTCTTCTTATATACATAACATTGTGTTAGGGGACAAATTTAATACATTTAAAACTACCAAAAATGTAATAACAAATTGTATGGAGAGACAATTTTGTCTCATGATATAATTTCATAATTTATAGCTTCTAATTTTACTTTTTATGCATTCATTTCTTTTAAATGCTATTTTAATGAGGGAGGAAATTAAAGTTTGTGTATTTCATATAGTTTTCTTTTAAAAAATGTGGGGTTGTGTGAATCTAAATTTAATTTGGTTGATAAGTAGTTGGTAGGGTTACCAACTCAAAATTTAATTAATACTAACGTGTATTTAGAATCCATAATTAAGTGTATAATATAACATTTTTAATTAAGCGTGTAAAATAACGATACTAATTGAACTTCAACCTCGGTATTTAAAATTTGATAATTTGTGAATAACTTTTTATTTTCCACCATTAACTCTTTATTTTATTGTTGATAATTCTAGCAGTAGTAAAGAAGTCTATCGTTGATCGACTTGAAACCTTGTATTTAAATTTTGCTTTATCTAAATTTTTCTTTTAATCAATTTATGCTATATTTATTAATACTTTTACTTTTGACCTAATTAGGATATTTGCAAATATTCATAAATTTAATTGTTTTTTAAATTTTAATATAATATTGTTATATTTGCAAATATAATTCATACAGTTAAGTTCTCTTTACAAATAATATATATATATATATTCAAATTGATTAATTTCCTTTATTAATTGCATGATGTTAGGTTTGGAGATTTAAATATTTAACTTAAAAGTAAATTGTATTACGGTTTTGTTAAAAAAAATGTATAAACAATTAAATATATATTAATGTTATGATCTCAATTACTATAACTTTATAAGTAGAATTAAAACGTTCATTTGTAAGTTGAAATATTTATAATTAAAAAGAGTTTGACATTGATATTAAAGAATATTTATCAATATCTCTAATACACGTCTTATAAATACCCATAAAATATATTTAAATTTTGATTAGTTACGTCAACATAAATTATAGCTACTTTTTTTCGAAGATGAACATAAATTTTTGAAGATCAATAACGTGTCTTTAACTATAGTTGAGTTATACTCAAAAGTTAACAATTTTTATAATGTATAAATACAAATAACTTGAATCCTTTAAATTGATTTGAAATTATGATTATAGTGCACATGTCACGACATTTTCTAAATTGCAAAAGAAACAAATTTAAAAACGAACAACATCTGATAACATTAATTACTTGTCATATTTGTCACACAATTTATATATAAAAGAAAACGATGCTTGCCTGTTTTTTATATAAAAAAATTTCATACGAGACAATTTCTCTATAAATTAATTCGAAAATAAAATTCAACCCAAGAGAACACACATTCACTTCAAAAACCCTAATTAATTTCCGATCATAACACAAGATGAGAGTTTCTTTTTTCTTTTTTTACAAACAAAATTAAGAACTATAAACTCAAATAGGATAATAATTAAGCAAATGAAAGTTGTAAATATTGAATATATAGCTGTGTTGGAAAAGAGAAAAAAAATAAATCTCTCTAAATTAACAAAAATGTTGTGGCAAAATGGTAAAAAACCCCAAAAACACCTGCCCTTTTAGGTAACTTCTCCGTATAAAATCTCAACCCTCTCTCCATTCCCACCCTAAAAGCATGCAATCAATTTGAAAACAAAATTATACACAAAAAAAAAAAAAACTCTCTTCCTCTCCCTCTCTCTCTCTCTAAAATCCTAGAGAGAGAAACCTCGCCGGCCGGAAAAAATGGTGGGAAAGCGATTTGCCGTGCTTCTGTGTGCAGAGGATCCAGAGTACGTCAAAAAGAAACACGGAGGGTACTTTGGGGTCTTCGTTAAAATGTTGGGTGAAGAAGGCGAAATTTGGGACTCATACAGAGTCACCGCCGGTCATTTCCCCGACGATGCCGATATCGGGATTTACGACGGTTTCGTCGTCACCGGAAGCTGTAGTGACGCCCATTCTAATGACCCTTGGATCTGCCAGCTCCTTCTTTTGTTAAAGAAGTTGAACGCCTTGAAGAAGAAAGTCCTCGGAATTTGCTTCGGCCATCAGGTACGTAAAATTAAATCGTTACAGCTATTATTTTTTTTGGGCTATGGCTATAAATTCTTGTCATTAATGGTTATTAAATGCTATGATCTCATCAGCATCATCATTGTTGAATATTTAGTGGTTGAAAATGGAAGATGAATTATAAGAATAAGAAGATGATGATGATCATCTTATATAGATAAAAGTTTTTCAATATATTATAGTTAAAATCAGTTGCATGGAATTTGATCAGTTGTTTCCACATCCTACTAATTTCTTTGATTCTATAATGTAGAGTTGTGGTTGTTCTTTGGTTGAGAAGATGATAATTATAGATAAAAAGAAAACAAACAAATTGTAAGAAATTGGAATGGAAATAGAAAGGTAGAGTTTGATGATTTTGGTAATGGTTATTTTTTTTTATTTATTGGAAAAATAAAGAGAAAAAAATTAGTGGGTGACAAGGAATCTTGTGGGATGAAAATAATTTATTTTATTTATTCGACGAAATTAAACAGAACAAAACAAAAAAAAAGCCGAAAATGGATTGTGCCTATGTTCGATAGGAGCACACTTTTCTCATTTTAATTATAAATTAATAATTATATCAATTTAAACTTTAAACTTTATAATTATATCAAATTAGACTTTAAAAATTTATAAAGATATCTAATTTGATATATCTATTCATTTAAAACTAATTAAATGGATATAACATTGTAAAATTACTAGTTTATATGATTTAAATGGATAGTGCTGAACTTTAGGTTTAGGTTTATAATTGATATTTTCTGTCTCAAAAAGAGAGTTAAAAAGAATAATTAAATGGACTTAAATAGTAATAATACTATAGATTTAATTTAAATAAAAAAAGAATAATGTAAGAATATAATTCTCAATTGACTAGAAATATGTTAGTGATATTGTGATATTGTAGATTTAAATCTATAAAGTTTTTGTTTGAATGGCAGAAAACTTGTATGAGTCAATATTCTTGTGGAATGAATTGACTACTTTTGAATTGAAGAACAAAATTTCAAAAAAAAAAAAAAAAATATTAGTTTCAAATTGATCAAGTAGAATGAAGTGAAAATTATTATTAATTAGTGATACTATTGAAAATTATAAAATAAGATGGTCAATAAATAATAAATGAAAGTAATAAATTTTTTACACGTCATTAAATTTTTGTTAATGTCATTAATCAATACATTGTTTTACGTTTTTTCTTTTTTCCCCTCTTTTGTATTGTATATATATTTACCATAATTACTGAATTGTATTAACTTTCAAAAACTATATATTTTAAAATTATTTGATATATATTGTTTGAGTAAATTTGAGGCTTTTTGAAGCCGCAAATTTTCTCTTAGGTGGAAAATTAGGTAATTTGAACATCTTTTAAACCCCAACTTTCTAAAGAAAAAATCATATAAATTCTTAAACAATTAACTTAGAGTAAAATAGATATATTAATTATTATCAACAAAAGAAAAGACACTAATTGTAACAATATGTTTAATTGTAGTCTTTATAGCTTAATCAAAACACACTTTTGTATGATCATTTTTTACCAAACAAACACTACAATTTTTTTCAAATTAAAAAAAAAAAAAGTTGAATATTTACAAAGCAAGAATGACAAATTTTCACAAAACTCCATGTAAAAAGGATAATGGAAAATTGGAAAATTATAAAAAGAAAATAGTAGAAATGAATAGACATAAACCATGTGGGTGGATCATGGGTCATTTCCCCAATGAGAGTAGGTGTACCTTTTTTGCACACATTACATTACATTACATTACATGCACACATTATATAAATATATATATATATATAGCTAAGCTAAATTCTTCACCAATAAAAATAAAGTATTTAATTCTCTTTAGAAAAAGCCTTTAATTAGGTATTTAATCATAATTTATTGTTAAATGGTCATATGCAGAAAGAGACTTTTCTTTCTTTCTTTTGTTTTTTCTTTAGTACAAGAGAAAGAGACAAACTATATAATGAATTATTCTCATGAATATCTATCTATCTATCTACATATATATATAAGAGTTTTATTCTTTACTTCTGCAATAAATTAATTGACTGAAACTTTATGCCAAAATTGAATTTGAAATAAGTGATAGAATTATGAATTTTGAGTTAATCTCTCTATGTACTATTTTTCTTTTTTAAAATCTTTCGAAGTTATTTTCTTTTTGAAGATAGTTCATTGACTCCTAATTTGGTTGGTCTAAGTTGGGGGAATTTTGTACTTCATATTCCAATAGTAATAATGTATTCAGCAATTTGAGTATAGTTTTTTTTTCTTTTTTTTTTTTATGGTTGAATTTCAAGTTTTCAAGCATTAATTATATATATATATATATTAATAACCCTTTTGATGAATATAAATTCTCATCCAACTAAGCACGTGCCCAAAAACATCACTTTATCTCAAAAGACAAAACATGGTGGAAATTAGTTGGCACGACGTGTGTTTCATTTGATATATATATTCAATTTCGTGGATGATAATCTAAGTGTTGTCTATCAATGATTTATATCAATATGTGATAGACTTCTAAGGATATAATCAATAGTCTATCAATCTCAATAGATTTTATTATTATATTTTTTATTTATTTAAAATATTACTAGATATGCTAATATTTTTCTCCTGATTATATTTGTAACTGTTTCACAAAATAAATTTTAAATAAACGAGTAGAAAATTGAAAACAAAATGATAAAGGCATTACATGTTAAAAGGTTATGTTTGGGTCATGCTACATCAAGTTAGGGTCTAAACTCGGCGAATGCATCCGTTTATATTTTCTATTATATTTCAATTGGCTAAGATATATACAGTGAATCAAAACAAATATTAGGGGTAATATATAAGAAAGAATATAAAGCAGAGAAAAAGCCAATTTTGGGTGCAATCCAATTTGTATTTTCATATCCATTTTCTTGTCATCCAATATCTCTTTGTTTATATAATAGTTTTTTCTTTGTTTCTTAAAAGAAATATTATAAGTATATTTTTTTTTATTTTTCTAGGTGTCATCCAATTCATATTATAAGCTTATTAAGTTGTCTTATTGTCTTAATGGTATAAGTTTTGAAAGTTTAGATTTGGAGGATAGTTCTCTTTAATTTCCTAAATATACATACATACATATGCATATACATTAATGTTATTTTTTAAATCTAATGGTTGTAATTAAAAGAGGTTTAATCATCATAATAATTAACAATTAATGTCATTTAGCCATGTTTAGATTTATTTTTCCTTTTAAATTTTCAATTAGTAATTTTAGATTGAGTACTTTTATGGTTAAAATATCATTTTGGTACATTCCTAACTTCCTAATTGATTGACTTTGTTTTTTTTTAATGATTATTGTTATATTTGTTATTTTTTATTGTAAATTTTGAAAATATATTCAAAATATATTATTTTCTTAAATGAATATTATTAAATATCATTAAAAATGAACCTTAAAGAAACAAAATATTAGATTCATGGAAAATATAAGTACCAAATATAAAAATACAATAAAGTTACTAAAATTAATTTAAAAAATTTAATTTTATGAAAATAAAATGGAAAATTGATGTTATTTGTGTAAGTTCCTAAAAAATGTAATAACGTAGAGTTGATTACTGTCACATGTAGATTTTGTGTCGTGCATTGGGAGGAAAGACGGGTAGGGCAACCTCAGGATGGGACATTGGAATCAGGGCCATACACGTGTCACAATCTAGCTCAAAAGCCTTATCATCATTAAAGATCCCATTAACGTTATCGATAATCGAGTGTCATCGAGATGAGGTATGTATATTTGTTAAGTAAACTCGCTCCCACATTACAACTTCTCAGCCTGATCATGATCCAATACGGTGTGATGTATGAAAAATTTTGTAGGTTCGGGAACTTCCGTTAAAGGCTGAAGTGATCGGATGGTCAGAAAAGACGAGAATCGAAATGTTCAAGTATGGAGATCACATGATGGGAATCCAAGGCCATCCCGAGTACACTATGGACATTCTTTTGCACCTTATCGACCGTCTTGTCCAACATAATCTCATCATGGTATGCTCAACGTTTGATCGTTTTGATATAAATTTTATAGATTTATGAATTATTGACACATATTAATTATTCAAAATATTAGGTTATTGCACCTAGTTAAAAGCTAGTTTACCTTCTTGTTTGAGGGTAAGAAGAGGAGTTACGTTGCTAGGTATACAAAGTTGAAAACTCTATAAAAAAAGTTGTTTATCATAAAACCGACCTACATTGTAAGAAGTTAAAACGATATGAAATTCAAGTTTTTAAAACGTAGACTACAAACTTTTTCAGACAAATAAGTGAACGACTCATGAGTGTAATCTTCAAGATTATAAGTTTAGTTTCCAAGTTTCAAAATTGTTAGTTTTGGTTTTAGTTCTTCTAATCTAGTTTGTAGGTTCCAAAAGATTCACCCTAAAATTAAGTTTTGTTTTCACTTGTTCATAAGTATTAAAATAACTTCGATTTTAGTGACAAGAATTGTAATGAATTGCTATTTTTCATGAATTATGTATTTGTATACCTTGAAATATAGGGTTTCCAATGGGAACAAAACACAAAAATCTAGAACAAACATTAATAATAAAACCTAAACACTAAATTTGAAGTTAAACTCAAACGAACTAAATATGCAACATTTTCAAACACTTAGACACCAAATAGAAACTAGTTCCAAAATCTAAACCCTAGAAAGATACCATCCCGAAAATGAAAAAATCTCCAAAATAGTATCAAACTCTTTTTTTCATTAATGATGTAATTAAATTGTTTTTGTATAGGAAACATATGCGAAAGAGTTGAAGGTTAAAGTGGAAGATGGAGAGCCAGAGAGAGAGGCATGGAAGAAGCTATGCATCAACTTTCTCAAAGGAACATCTCATGATATAAATAATAACAATAACAATATCATAATATTTTAGATAAATCAAAGAGAGAGAGAAGAAGAAGAGAGTATAGAGTATGTGTATATAAGAAAAGTATACCTCAAAGCAGATTGAATAATAGGAAGGAGGCAGGCAAATAATTTATTGCACTTAGCAATGGAGATTTATATTTTTTTGTTTTTCTTTTTCAATTTAGACTTCAAGGATTAAATGTTGGGATTTTGATTTAAAACTTTATTGTAGGGTTTTTCTTTCCGATTATCAAACTTATCCTATGATCCAACTAAGCTTAGGTTTTCTATCTCAAGACACATACAATCGTGGATTTATAAAGAAAAAGACGATTAACACTATTAGAACGTTTTGAATTAGAGATAGTAAAGTATTTAACTCGATCACACAAATGTCTTATTAAATTAACACGATTTTTGGATCTACAAAGTTTGTAATGTTTTGATTTTGGCTAAGCTCCTAGTATGCTATGATTTTGTTTTATTTTCACATTTAAATTAGTGGTTTAATCTTCCTATGCACAAAAAAAGAATATATATATTGATTTAGTTTTGTTTGGGCTTTGTGGGCTTATTAAATTAGAGTTTGGGAGAAATTGGGCCTAAAAGATGGGCTGAAAGTTTGGTGTTTGAGTCCTCGTTTTCTTTTTCCTCACTCTACCTCTCGCCCCCGTCTCCTTCTTCTTCAGTCACCTCAGCGCGCTATAACACCCACACCGTACAACAATTGCCGCCGGTAAGTCTACCGTCTCCTCCACTCGTTCTCTCTCTATTTAAATATCTAATGCCCGCCGATGATTTTGGTTTTGTGTTAGAGTTTGGTAAGTTTCATAGAAGTTTGTTATAGCATTTTTGAGAAATTGCTACAGAAATCCCAAGTCTTTTTATTCCCTTCTTTTCTTTGTTAGATTTTGTCTTGTTCATATATAATTCTTAGTTCCTGATTTATTCTCGTATTTATGGTGCCCAAATCTATTGGCTTCGTGTACCCATTTCTTTCTAATCGGATCACCTCATATTTCTTCACTATTTCTTCAACACAACGAAATCTGAATTCTGAATCTGTTTGTGGTCGTCCCCGTGATGCAGTTATCAATGCTTCTTTTCAGTCTCAACTATTAGAACAATCCCTTGATAGTTTTAAACTAATGGTCCTTAAAGGGCATTCTCCGAGTTCTTTCTCTTTCAATAATGCATTGGATTTACTTGCTAAATCAGGGAATCTGGATAGAACTTGGGGGTTTTTCACTGAATATTTGGGGAGGACTCAGTTTGATGTGTATAGTTTTGGGATTACGATTAAAGCCTTTTGTGAAAATGGCAATGTAAGTAAAGGCTTTGAGCTTTTGGCTCAAATGGAGACGATGGGTGTGTCTCCTAATGTTTTTATATACACTATCTTGATTGAAGCTTGTTGCAGAAATGGTGACATTGATCAAGCTAAAGTAATGTTTTCTAGGATGGATGACCTTGGTTTGGCTGCTAACCAATATATTTATACTATCATGATCAATGGATTTTTCAAGAAAGGTTACAAGAAGGATGGTTTTGAGCTTTACCAGAAGATGAAGCTTGTGGGGGTGCTTCCCAATTTATATACTTACAACAGTCTCATTACTGAATATTGTAGGGATGGAAAATTGAGCCTTGCCTTTAAGGTATTTGATGAAATATCTAAAAGAGGGGTGGCATGTAATGCAGTCACATACAATATTCTAATAGGTGGGTTATGCCGGAAGGGACAAGTGTCGAAAGCAGAAGGATTGTTAGAACGAATGAAACGAGCTCATATAAATCCAACTACTAGAACATTTAACATGTTGATGGATGGGTTGTGTAACACTGGACAGTTGGACAAGGCCTTAAGTTATCTCGAAAAACTGAAGTTGATTGGTTTATGTCCAACTCTAGTGACCTACAATATTTTAATTTCAGGTTTCTCTAAAGTAGGAAATTCTTCTGTAGTTTCAGAGTTAGTGAGGGAGATGGAGGACAGAGGAATTTCTCCCTCGAAAGTGACGTATACAATTTTGATGAATACGTTTGTTCGATCTGATGATATAGAGAAAGCCTATGAGATGTTTCATCTCATGAAGAGAATTGGTTTGGTCCCAGATCAGCATACCTATGGTGTCCTAATCCATGGTTTGTGTATAAAAGGTAATATGGTTGAGGCATCAAAACTATACAAATCAATGGTAGAGATGCATCTACAGCCTAATGATGTTATCTATAATACAATGATAAATGGGTACTGCAAAGAGTGCAACTCCTACAAGGCCTTAAAGTTTCTTGAAGAGATGGTTAAAAATGGAGTAACTCCAAATGTGGCTAGTTATATTTCCACCATTCAAATCCTTTGCAAGGACGGGAAGTCAATTGAGGCGAAACGTTTACTTAAAGAGATGACTGAAGCCGGGTTGAAGCCTCCAGAATCTCTATGTAGTAAAGTTGGTCAAGCCAAATCTTGTGCATAAAAATAAAAATAACAACAAAGGCTTTTATAAGACCAAAGACATAACTACAACAAATGATGTAGAAGTTTACAAAAAATTGTGGCGTGTTGAATGAGAAGTTAATAGGTTCGTTAGATAACCATTTCACTCTTTTAGAATTAACTCTATTTTTTTTTGTCTATGTGAAGCATTTTCCTTATGTGTTTCATGGGACTTTCGAAACTGTTGAAAAAACACTAATGCTATAATATTGTTTTCAATGGGTAGATACAATATTGATACCCTAACCTAATCTCATACTTTAAAGAAAATTTGAATGAGTGCTAATAATAAACTACTAATATACTAACAATATATACTTGAAATTACATTTTGAATTATTGCTTATATTTTACTAATAAATTTCTTATATACTTTAATAACATTTTGAATGAGTATTCACTTTTTTTTAAAAGAAAAAACAAACCTTTTATTTGGTTAAAATTTAAAATAGTAAGAAGAAAAAGTTATGATTGTCTCTTGCGCTTCTTTCTTTTCTTGAAGATTACTGAGAATCTAAGGGATATTGAAATGCATTAGTAATTAAGAACGAAGCAGAACGAGAATTGTAATCAAATTAATTGCTGTAAATTTGAGGGGTGCAAAGTAGAAATGAGATTGTGAAGTGAAAAAGCTAAATGGTTAAGTTGAAACTATGAGAACATAATGAGTTTATTTATTACAAATCAGGTTTAAAATGTTAAATCCAAATACGAACGAGCATGCAGGTCATCTCATAAAAACCTAAAGTACACTTAAAACCAACCTACAAATCAACCGTTTGAGCCCAGTTGGACATTGAATCTTGTGTGTTGAGATGAGTGGAGGTGCACCCTTGCTCGAACATTAATAAGTATAAAACTTATAGTTATTAATTCATTCCAACCCACTTCCCAAAATTTGGGCTTTCAATCCAATTCCCAAAATCATATTTGGTTGGGCTCTTTAGTAATTGAAATTGGGCCTAAAGAGGCCTAAAAGTATGATGTTTGACTAAGTCAACTAGGTTAAAAAAAAATAACAAAAAGTACATAAAAGTTTTCCTTCTTCAACCGCCACCGCCACCGCGTGCGTCTCTTCGCCCGTCTCTTCACACCAGCGCCGCCGCAACCTCCTCTACCGGACGACGACGACGACTGCCGCCGAACGATGCCGGTAAGTCTTTTTTCTCTTCTGTTCCTTCTCTCTGTCACGTTGTTCTCTCTAACTCTTTCCCGCAGCTTCATGGGCCAAACTAGGTGTGGAGTTTGCAATTTTCGTCTGAACTCCCTCTTTTGGGCCAAATACCCCTAGGTGAAAGAAATGTTGGATGTACTTATGTTTGCAATTCGTGTTCTGATTTATTTTAACTTAAATTATACTGAAAAAATCAAAATTTAGATACAAAAAATTTCTCATTTTTAATAAGAGTCTAAAGTGAGAGTGTAACAGGAAGAATGGTTTTAGTGTACAAGTCCTTCAAAACTAGTGAATGATCTGAACAATTACGTGTTTTTGTATGAAATTGAAGGATGAGTTGTTGAGGATATGAGGTTTTCCCCCTTTTTTGGATAAGAAACAGTTCATTGCTGAATGATATATCAAAAGCAGGAGAGGGCCATGATAGATACATAGAAACCTGAAAAAAGAGGAGGGGGAGCCCATGCATAAAGGTAAGCAAGCATTCATCAATCCTGAAAACAAGAACTAACAAAAATATGAAGAGCCTATTGGATGTTACATATGATAGGGTTTAGGGTTTTTTCCCCTTCAAGTTTTAGTTTTATTAGTAGCTTGATTAAGATTGGTGAGCATGCAAGAAAGTATAGGGTTCAAGAGCCTATTTGATGTTGCATATTATGGAAGCAAATCAGCATGATACTGTTTTGAATTGATGCAGAACATAATGCTAGGTTTTGAGCTTATTTTCCTCAAACTGCAAAGCTTGTTACTAACTTTTTTCTTTTTCATCTTTCAATTATGTATAGTTTTTCTTTTTTTATTTGTATGGCAAAATATTCTATACTATTCAAAATGAGGAGTGAGAATTTAAAAAATTCTATGGTTATGTCATATGGGGGTTGCAAACAATCAAAGTTATCTCACGTTATCTATGTGTCAAGTAAAGCCCTTATGCTCGTCATAATCAAAGATGATTTTGTTGGTCCGTCTTCACATATATATTTTCTTTTTATTTATTTTAATTAGTGATATCAATGCTCTGCAATAAGCATTACTTTTTATATAAAAAAACGTTTTCCATTTCTTAAATTTGTAATTTGAATTTTGATGATGGTTTCCTTTACTTTTCAGGATTGATGAATGGGTAGATCCTTAGGATCCTTGGGAAGAAGCTTTGGCTGGCTATTGAGGAATGTATGTGCGTAATCTTTCTTTGCATACATATTACTATGCTTTGGCTGTTTGGCAGTTGTGCTTTCTATTGTTTTGATTTTTCAATTCTGGAAGGTAGAGAGAGGCTTTTTTTTCTTATTTTTATTTTGGCTTGATTCTTTTTTCTTTTTAAAAAATACAGTGTCAATTTTTTTATTGATAAGGGGATTTATGGGTTTTCATATTTCGTTAGTTCTTGTTTCTGCCACTAGTCTACTTTACTAAAGTTTTTTATTAGCCAAGCAGGTAATTGTTATTTTAGATTGATCACTTTATCATATCTTATCTTTCTTTGATTATGCATCATGTCCCTAACAAAAACTCTTGTGAGTTCTTCACAAAGATGGTATATTATTACAGAATTAGGTTGTGCTTTTTTATTTTTTATTTTAGGATTTCTTTCTGTGTTATTACAAAATGATAGAAGTGAACTGAAAGGTCATGAAGTTCTAGAAATTGAATAAAAGGTTTGAACATGCCTATGTTTTTTGTTGATGTTGTGCTAATGTCAGCATTGTTATCGTTATGGGTTCAACCTCCATAAGGCCTTCAATGGATATAAGAAACTTCCAATACAAATGGACACTTAAGAGAATAACCACTTAGGATTTAGGAAGCATGTCATTTCCCTTGAATATAACTCTTTTTAGTTTTTGCCATCGTACATGACTTGCTCCAGTTTGGAGTAATTGACAAAATAAGGTGGAAATCTTTTTTGAATATGATATTGAATTTTTGCAGTTCAGCAATTAATTGCCTTTTAGGCGATGGGGAGTAGTGATGGAGGTGGAGAAGATCTGTGCAAGCAAATGACGGAGCTGAGCAAAACCCTAAAAGAAGGAGAAAGGATTCTAGCACCAACAAGGCGACCCGATGGTACTCTTCGAAAACCCATTCGGATTAGGGCCGGCTATGTTCCACAAGAAGAAGTCGCAATTTACCAGTCCAAAGGGGCTCTGGTATGTGTGCCTCTTGCGCATACATTATCTTCTTTCCATCTTTTCCTGCACTCTGTTGTTTCTCCTTCCTTTTGTATTGAGATATAGTTTGTTTGCCCTTTGTGCCTTGCTCATGAAAATTCATACTAGGAAAATGAAATCGCCCTTTGAGCTACCGTTGTGTTAATTTTTACTTTGGTGTGTTGTAAAGGACGAAGCAAAGGGCAAAGCAGAGTGCAATACAGTAGCCCATGACATTAGACAATCATTTCATTTGAGGAAATGCACAAAAGTAAAATAAAATATGTATGTACATGAATCGTGATGGAATAGTACTGTGAAAAATGAAAATTATGACATAATGGAAGTTAAAAGTCCTTTTCGGAAAATAATACCTCACGAGTGGGTTGGAGGCTTCTGAACCCATGATTTCTTAGAGAAAGTAGAGAGTGACTTAAAGGTTGAGCTATTGCTGATACTGGTGTAGTAAGTGCCTTTTTAACAATTTAATCAAAGATATGAGCATTTTTATGCCATACATTTCCTATATCTTTAATGAAAAGGAAGTATAGAGATTGTACATGCCTCTTGTTGATTCAATATAACTTTTGTTGATTCAATATAACTTAAGTCTACAATCACATCTCTTGAGCTGCCTCTTGTTAATCAGGCTCCCTCGATAGGAGGCCTATACATCATACAGGACTCATTGGAATTCTTGCATCATCCACAATTCAATATACAAATTGAAAATGAGGCAGATCACCCTCATTGACTTTTTTTTTTGTGCTTAAATTTAATCTTGGAGTGTGCTCATTTGTGCAGTCTATGGGGAAGAGGAACAGTAGGACCTTTAGACAAGTTGAGAGGGACTTTAACAACATATGGCCCCTCAATATGTTCAATGTTTATCTTAGATGCTGTGTCACCTTTTTTTTATAATAGTTACTTGTTAGGTCTCATTCTTCTTAATTATAGATCCCTTTTCCCTAGTAGGGCTTCTTGAGAAACCAAACCAACAGTTTTGTGGGTCAATTTTTTTCTCCGGTAAGATGATGATGATTGGCTGATACAATTCTAAACAAAAGAGATTTTAATATATGTTCTGGAAAATTGATGATTCAAGTGAAAGACATCAATTTCATTCTATTATTTTTCTGCTAGATGTTTAATTCCTATACTAGTGTATCCTAGAAGTCATCATTGTGGTATTCATTGGGATTACCTTTTTTCTGTGTGCTACAGTGGAAAAAGGAGATGGCATCGCACGATGGACCTCCTGGCTATGAACCTCCGACAACAGATGTAAAAACCAAGACCAAGTCAGCTAAGCGAAATGAGAGAAAGAAAGAGAAGCGACTGCAGGTTTGTCTTTCCCTTTGCTGGGATGGATATTTTATGTTTCTGATGACAGTTTAAATATTGTGGGGATTTCTTTTGAAGATCTTAATGGGAGTTAATTTTTTGTTTCTTTTCCCTGGGTAATATGGTCAACTGAATCTTAGAATCTCATGTGTGTCATTAAAAAGTCAGATGGTGAAACTCGTTCAAATGATATATGGCTGCGATGATTAGCCTCAAGTAAACCATGGCAACTTCTGGGAATAGAGTTTTCAGAAATTGAGTCGAGTTGTCGCATATAGTCTAAAGGTTCTAGAGTTTTATTTTAGACCTACAATTAACTTGTGATAGTTTTCATATAGGATTCTCTAAGTTGTCCCGTGAACAATTTTTTTGGGAGGACCATAAATTGAAGATTGCCATTAGTGTTCATATGCAATAAAATGTAGGACAAAATATAGGTAAATATATAAGAAACTACTTTTTTTTATCTCTTATCTATTTTCGACCATGGTTGTGACTTCTATCCTCCCATTATCACTTGGGGAATAAGATCATCCGTATTCAAATCGGCATGCTTTTCTATCTGAATAGTTGGTGTAGCTGGTGTAGCCTAAGTGACTAAAGGAGAGTGCTCTCCAATAACTCCATCTCAAATCTTTATTATGAATCAAAATGGTAATGAATATATGTGAGCAATTGGTGAACAAAGGCAAAGGAAAGTATTAAAAATGATGAAAAGATACTAAATGGGATTAATCAAGGATAATATTTAATCAACCACTAGTCCCTACTACATCAATAGTTAGAAAGATATTTTATCTGCATCTTTGGATTTTACCGTATGCAACTTAACCTTGTTTTTTTGAGAAAGGCATCTTATGATATAATAACTCACGGGTTGAGTTTATATTTTTATATTTGTGCTGGTTCTAACTTGACCATGATTTAGAGTCTAAGGATAGCTGTTTATTTATTTTCTAACAAAAAGCTTTTTTCTTCACTTTCCTTTTTCTCCAGGCAGCTCATGAGAAGGACAAAGTCTTGGAACAAGTGGTTGTTGAAGAGATCACTGAAGCGAAGGAAGCATATGTAGATAATAGGTTGGAACCCATCCAGTCATTAAGTTCCCAGATGAATGAACTTTCTGTTTCTACCAATCTGAAAGTTGAAAGCCCTTCTTCTGAGCCAATTGATGATCCACAGTTACCTTCCAGTGACCTTGACAAGAGAATTAGAGCAACTAAAAAGAAGGTGAGAACAAATTTGCCATGGTAGACTCTTGCTAATCATCTTTGCTTCAAAGTCTCGTGAAAAACTGTCAATCCATTGCATGCAAATATATGTTTAATAATATTTGAATTATGTTCAAAGTTTAAATGTCTTGATAAAGTCTTTTATGATACTAAAGTCCCTCTAGAGGACATGACTTGATAAAGGGCTAAGAGATCATGAGTTTTATCTATAGTGGCTATCTCCCTAGGATTTAATATTATTGAAAATAGAGACAACGAGTTCACACCAATTTACGTGGAAACCCGAGTACCGGGAGAAAAACCACAATTGTTTGTGTTGTTATTATTTTCTAATGAATAAAGCAATAGGTACAAGGGAGAATAAATAGAGTACACAATGGAATAAAAAAGGAAAAGATTTAGGAAAATAAGGAATACATTCCCATAATCTTTCCATAATTATTCTAGGATTCTAACAAGGAAAAAGCCTAGAAAAAAAGGAAAGAATTCCAACACTCCCCCTCAAGTTGGGACGTAAATATCAATGAGGCCCAACTTGCTAACGCAGAAGTCGAAGTTTGGTCTGAGAAGCCCTTTGGTAAGAACATCAGCAACCTGTTGACTCGAAGGGATGTACGGAATGCATATGCTCCCACTGTCAAGTTTTTCTTTGATAAAATGTCGATCAATCTCAACATGTTTAGTTCTATCATGTTGAACAGGGTTGTTAGCAATACTAATAGCGGCTTTATTATCACAGAAAAGCTTCAATGGTGTCTCACATTCCTGATGAAGATCTGTCAAAACTTTCTGAAGCCAAATTTCCTCACATATTCCTAAACTCATAGCTCTATATTCAGCCTCAGCGCTGCTCCTGGCCACAACACTTTGCTTCTTACTCCTCCAAGTTACAAGATTGCCCCAAACAAAGGTACAATAACCAGAGGTAGATTTTCTGTCAACAACAGATCCTGCCCAATCCGAGTCAGTGTATGCCTCAATGGTCTTTCTGTCTGTTTTTCTAAACATCAGCCCTTTACCAGGTGTTGATTTTAAGTATCTCAAGATTCTGTTGACAGCTTTCATGTGTTCCTCATTAGGGGTCTGCATAAACTGGCTGACAACACTCACAGCAAAGGAAATATCAGGACGAGTATGAGATAAGTAAATTAATTTACCCACGAGGCGTTGATACTGTTCTTTATCAACTGGAACTTGATCATCAGAGTTTCCTAGTTTGCAGTTGAATTCAATAGGAGTGTCAGTGGGACGACATCCTAACATACCTGTCTCGGTTAACAAATCAAGGATGTATTTTCTTTGAGATACGGAGATACCTTCTTTAGATCTGGCCACCTCCATTCCAAGGAAATATTTCAAATTTCCCAAATCCTTGATTTCAAACTCATCGCCCATTCTCTGCTTTAGTTGACTGATTTCTGCCTGATCATCTCCAGTCAAAACAATGTCATCCACATAAACTATTAGAACAGCAATCTTTCCTGTTTTGGAAACCTTTGTAAATAAAGTATGATCAGAGTGTCCCTGCCTGTACCCTTGGGACTTGACAAAGGTAGTGAATCTGTCAAACCATGCTCTGGGAGACTGTTTCAGACCATATATAGATTTCTGGAGTTTACACACATGCTGACCAAACTGGGCTTCAAATCCAGGCGGAGGGCTCATGTAGACTTCCTCTACGAGGTCTCCATTCAAAAAGGCATTCTTAACATCCAGCTGATATAAAGGCCAATCTTTGTTCACAGCAACAGATAACAGAACTCTAATAGTATTCAACTTAGCAACTGGAGAAAAAGTTTCTGAATAGTCAATACCATAGGTTTGAGTAAATCCCTTCGCAACTAACCTTGCCTTGTGTCTGTCAAGAGTACCATCAGCTTTGTATTTGAGAGAGAACACCCATTTGCATCCCACAGTTTTGTGTCCCTTAGGTAGAGTACAAATGTCCCAAGTACTATTCTTTTCAAGAGCTTTCATCTCTTCCATGACAGCATTCTTCCATTCAGGATACTTTAAAGCAGTGTAGATATCTTTTGGTATTATGGTAGAGTCAAGGCTTGCTGTAAAAGCTCTGAACTGAGGAGAGAGATTCTCGTAGGAAACATAATTGCAAATGGGGTGTTTAGTACAAGACCTGGTGCCTTTTCTCAGAGCAATGGGAATGTCAATAGAGGAATCATACTCATCTGATTTTCCTGTATGACCCTGTTCCGCTTCATTATTACGGGTTTCTATTCTGACCTCAATCTCATCACCACTGTCCTTTTCTTCCACGTTTTCAAGAACAGCAACATTAGACCTGTCATTCTCACTTATCATATTCTTAGTACAGGGTTCAGTAGGGTTTTCCATACCTTGATCTCGAGGAGGTTCAGAGTCTTGGACTGGAGCCGGCGGCTGACTAGTAGGGGAACCGACTTCCTTTTTGTGATTCCTCCTGTAGTACGTTTTCCAGGGGACTTGGTTTGTGGGTAGGACTATGGAATGAGGAATGATGTTAGACACAACACTAGGAGTGGGTTCGATGAATTCAAAGGTGTTGTTAGACTCTTCACTCACACTCTCCCCCTGAAGATGGCTAACGGGAAAGTAGGGTCGATCCTCACAGAAAGTAACATCCATAGTGACAAAGTATTTTCTGGATGGTGGGTGAAAACATTTATAACCACGCTGGTGAGGGGGATACCCAACAAACACACATGCCTGAGCCCGAGGGGTAAATTTGGTTTGATTAGGGCCAAAATTATGGACATAAGCGGTACACCCAAACACACGAAGAGGAACCTCAGAAACATGACGAGTCGATGGGTAGGACTCCTTAAGACAATCTAAGGGAGTTTGAAGATGAAGAATACGAGAAGGCATTCTATTGATTAAATGAGCTGCTGTAAGAATAGCATCTCCCCACAAGTATGAAGGAAGGGAAGTAGAAAGCATAAGGGAACGGGCTACTTCCAGAAGGTGACGGTTTTTTCGCTCGGCCACTCCATTTTGTTGAGGAGTGTAGGCGCACGAGTTTTGATGAACAATCCCCTTGGAAGCAAGAAATTCACTAAGGTTATGGTTTTGGAATTCCCGACCATTATCACTCCGAAGAATAGCAATTTTTTGATGGAATTGTGTTTCAATGGTGTGATAGAAATTTTGAAACATAGAGGAAACCTCAGATTTATCAGTGATAAGGTAGACCCAGGTAAGACGGGTATGATCATCAATGAAGGTTACGAACCACCGTTTTCCAGATGAGGTTGTTATCTTGGATGGTCCCCAGACATCACTATGAACAAGAGTGAAGGGTTGGGTTGGTTTGTATGGTTGTGAGGGAAAAGAGACTCGATGTTGTTTGGCCTGAATACACACATCACAAGATAAGGTAGTCATCTCAACTTTAGAGAAGAGATGTGGAAATAAATGTTTCATATATTGAAAATTAGGGTGGCCTAAACGAAAATGCCACAACATACAATCTTGTTCAGAAGTAGTGAAATAGGAAGATAAGAGACTAGTCCTAGGAATGCTACTAGAAGAGGTATCGTCATCAAGGAGGTAGAGTCCCCTACTATGCCGGGCAGTGCCAATCATCCTCCCCGAGCTCAAGTCCTGAAAAGAGACAGAATCAGGTAAGAATATTGCTTTGCAGTTTAACTCATGAGTGATCTTGCTTATCGAAAGCAAATTATAAGATAGTTTGGGCACATGCAAAACATTATGTAAGGAAAGCCCTGCACAAGGAGAAATCTTCCCCTTTCCAGCAATGGGGACCAAGGAGCCATCTGCAATTCTAATTGTCTCGTTCCTAGCACAAGGAGTGTAAGATACAAAATGTTCAGAGGACCCAGTCAAATGATCTGTGGCACCAGAATCCAGAATCCAGGGTTCTTCCCATCAATACTAACAAGACCGAAGGAATGAGGTATACCTGATTGGACAATGGCACTCACATACGCCCGCCTTGTGTTCTGTTTGTCGTTGGAAGGGCGTTTCTTACTTCCTGGGGGACGACCATGTAACTTCCAACATTGTTCTTTGGTATGCCATTGTTTTTTGCAATGCTCGCAGACAGGAATTGGTTTCCCATTATGCTTGTCACTGCTACTGTTAGAAGATCTTGCACTAAAAGCAGCAGAGTGGATGGAAGACTGAGCCACCGTATTAGTCACATAAGGAGAGGATACATTAGGGAACGAGTTTACCGGATTCTCAGAATACATCGGTAGAGTGGATATCGTCCCTAAGGTAGCCTCAAGTGCTGCTATCTGTTGTCGAAGCCCTTCCAATTGTTGATGAACTATTCCCAAGGAAGCTTGCACGTTACGGTTGGAATATGCCGAAGATTCACCAACCTCAAATGTTGAATGAATTTGAGAGTTTTTAACATCGGGATGGTAGCTAGGATCATTGGGTGGCTGGCCATACAGATTTGACGGCAGAAGCGATGGTAGCCGATTGGAATTAGATGGCAGAACATAAATCGGGGCGTGGGGAGCAATATAGGCCGCGGACGAAGAAAAGGGTTGGACAGATGGGATGGTCGGCGCCGTCTGAGGAAGAAAACCAGGCGCGTGGTGGTCCGGTGACGGCGCGGACGACTGCGGTAATGACGAAAATTATTTTCGGACGTTTTCTGTAGCCGGCTTAATAATTCGTCCATGGCAGCACTCATCCGAGCATCGATGGCAGCAGCTACGGCAGCACTAAAATTGATGGTTGTCCCTTCTGTTTGATTTTCATAAGTGGTTTGGTTTTTTTGGGTTTCTAGGGTGTTTTCATTGTCCCGCTCTGATACCATATTGAAAAGAGAGACAACGAGTTCACACCAATTTACGTGGAAACCCGAGTACCGGGAGAAAAACCACGATTGTTTGTGTTGTTATTATTTTCTAATGAATAAAGCAATAGGTACAAGGGAGAATAAATAGAGTACACAATGGAATAAAAAAGGAAAAGATTTAGGAAATTAAGGAATACATTCCCATAATCTTTCCATAATTATTCTAGGATTCTAACAAGGAAAAAGCCTAGAAAAAAAAGGAAAGAATTCCAACAAAGCGAGTTTCCTTCTACATGGTTCTTAACTATCTCTCTCATAACAACTGAGTCAGGTCTACCACTGAAACTTTTTGTTATCTCCATGGAGTCCATTGCGTATCTTCCCATATAAATCCTAGTCATGCTTCAACCTCATACAATAAGTTCTCAGTCTGCTTTCCTCTTGCATCTTCCCACTTCGAGGTCTTGTTACCAAAGTTGATAGACCCTAAAAATTAAAGAGGTGGAAACATGAGTCCATAACGAATGATTAGGTTTCAAAAATCCAACATTGAGAAATCTTGAAATTCTTTCTCATCCTTTCCTAGTTGTATAAGTATTAGTTCTAGTTTTACAGTTAATAGTACAGGAAGAATATATTATATAACTGCCAAATTAGTTACAGCCCCCCAGACTATAGTTGGGGTTTGGGATAAGTTTTCAGACGGTTATTGTAGATGATTCTGGTGGTTGTTTGTTATTTGTAGAGATGTAGAAGTTGTTCAGCTTTTTTATATGTCGTTGAGTAAAAAGCTCTGATTCCTTTAAAAGGAAAAGTGCTTCCTCTTAAAGCACATCATGTTCGAATTGACGAAATTACTTTTGTTAATGCTAAGAACCATGAAAAATCTGAGTTCAAAATCATAAGGAAGTCTGCTTTCCAACATTTTCACTGTGCCTGATGAATCTTCTTCCTAGTCTCAGCATAGTTGGGAAGAAATCTAGTTGTAAGATTCAAAAGCCTATAATGTTATTTGTACTTGATGCAAGTACAACTTGTTTGAGAAATTCATCTGTTTTTGCAATATTAGAACTCAGTGCCAAAGCTTATAACAATCTAAGCTACCATTTACATAAACTTCTTTTAGTGAATTATGGGTAGCTTTGTTGAGAGCTAAAGATTTGAGTTTTTTTCTTCAAGTTTCTTTAGTCCGTCTTATGCATTACAACATCTTTTTGATAATTTTCCTTGCATTGTTCTCATGTTTGGATTTGCAGATTCGAATGGCAGAAGCTCAGTTGCAAAAAACACCACTTCAAGATATGAAGCCAGAGCAGGCGAACAAGTTATCGAAACTAGAAACTTGGCGCTCCGAACTAATGCTTCTAGAAGAACAAAGGCTAAAACTAAATTCTTCATCATGAATGAGAATGACTGCAGGCACAGCATCATTGTTCACTTTTATTTTTCCTTTATGATGAGAGAAAAAGAGACCAGAATTGCTGCAACAACCAAAAGGACTTCGATTTGCTTTTTCGAAAATCTAATCATCTGTAAAACTCTACTCGTGTGTAATTGCATTTTATTCAAACGTTTTAGCAACTCCTTGAAACTGTAGATAGTTTTGGAGACATTGATTTTCTTTTGCCTCTAAACATATGATTTATTTATGTGATTTCCAATCATAACGATGAACCAAATACTTTGGCTTATCAAATTTAGAAAAATATCAATGAATTTTGTTTTATTATTTTATTTCGCTTGAGCTATAGCCATTTTGCAATTTGAAATTTGAGTGTCCATTGTTCATACTTCTTATAGATGTTAACAAAAATTTCAAAGAGAATTGTGCAAATAATCATGAACGTCGATGGAAGTCATTTAAATTAATAAATAAGACGTAAATAACAATATTCTTCACCATTTCATGAATAGTTACATCACGCCATACTTGCATTTTAATGAATAATTAGAGCCTTAAATCGACTAATGAATAATTCACTTAAGTGAAGGAGAAGACTTTGAATATCTTTTTTTTTCAAATAAATTTCAAGTGTAGTGTGAGGACTGATAAAATCACTGCTCGTTTCAACCACCACTCCTCAATCTTCTCATCCCTCCAGCAATTAATTTTCCTTTTAATATCATTGTTGGTTAGAACTAGAAGACTTTCATCACTGTGCGTAGTGTGTAAACATGAAAGCATTTCAAACTTCCTTATTATATGCAGCTTTGTTAATTAATAAGCAAAGTTGGAAACAATCCTGCATTGCTTTGGTGGGATTGGAAAACAGCTCAATATTTAGTTACATAAAATAAAGATCACTTCAAAATTGCAATTACAAAAGTTTGGGCTGAAAAAGTCCCACAACTCATATCTCCAAACATACAAAACCCTTCAATACAATATGATGTGGAGCAGCAGAGTTAAAGATATAAAGTGAAAAGAGAAAAAAAAGGGGGGAAATTACAATTGATGAACTATAGGAGCTCCAAAATTAGACATTGATTCCAAAATCTGACCAATTTCACTGGCAATATATTTTTACAATCAGCTGATTTTCCAAAAAAATGGAGTGACTAGAGTTCATCTGCTCCCTATTTATTCTAATGGCAGCTTCATAAATAATGCAATCTAACACTAAAATATATCAAGATAGACGGGAAGTTGTGTAGAGGAAAAGATGTTAATATGTTGGATAGTTCTGGATGGTAAAACTCCAAGACTTGGTAGCAGTAAATCAAATATATTGCCTTCATTCGGTAATGATTGGAATCTTATGCACATTGGAAGTCTTACAGATTAGTAGGCAGAGTATTTCCTGGGGTTTACGAGAATCCATTTCCATGAGAATCAGCATTAGGATGGAATGTAGACAAGAGCTCTCCTGAATGAGATGACTTACGGGATTTCAGATGCCTTGGAGAAGCAGAATATGAATCACCGGAACTGGATGTAGAATACATTGATGATGTTGGCAGTCCATGGATCCTGGGTAGTCCCGTTGGATCGGCGCCCACACTGTATCCCTTTTCAACGGTTTCAGTCTCCAGCGGTAATTCATCCAATGTCTGCAATCATTGAAAAGATTATATTTTCTTAGAACTTCATGCATGCTAATGTCAAGATCAAACAGCAAACTGATCTGAACAATTTATTTCAATGGGAACCATGAAAGAACCCTCAATAAAGTTTGTTAGTTGGTCATCAATCTTCTCAATGGTTTACTGTCTCGTGACTCCTAGCTCTTTTGCTCTATGAACAAATTTCATCAAATTATGATCGTGAATCCATCTGTCTAGAATCTAGATGCTTTATTGCCCAATCCCTCATCTCTTTATGAGATGTGATCATATATCATTCTTTTTTTTTTCCTTTTTATTTTGCCCTTTTATTTGTCTATTCTTATAGAACTCATCATCCGAATGGTTATTTTATTATTATATGTTATTTCAAGTCTGAATAGTTTACATCATGAACGATCTCTCGTCATATCAAGATGAAAGCACCAGCATTTATCATGTGGCCAGGAAAATCATACCCGAAAAGCCTGCTGAAGTACACGGAGAGTTTCCCTAGTACGCTTTCTCTTCATTGCCACTTCATCAGGCTCCTGTAACATTTCTTCAAACAGGTTCTCTCTGTTTTACAACATCACATCCAAAAAAGAAACATAATTTAGAATGTCAAAAATTTCTAAAGATACTACTAGGTCACGAGCATCCAAAAGCAGAATCAGGATGGTAGAAGAATGGTACATACCGGTAAAGTTTTTTGATGAATACATTGTGCAGATCTCGTTTGGCGTGGACTACCTGAATCAGAACAACCAAAATATAAGCAATAAATATGATCCTATTAGTTGTCCTCTCAAAACATGGTCTTGGACTCGCACGGAAAACAAGGACAAAAACAGGAAGAAACTGAATATACATCAGTAGGAAGGTGGTATTGCAAAACACGTGAAACTTGTCTAATCAACTAGGTCCTGATGAGTTTATCCAGTCGGCCTACCTCAAAAGGATTGTAGTTTGAAAGGGGAAAATATAACTTTTGCAAGTTGATTGGTTGGACTGTAGGGCTGCTAAGTTAGATGGTCAGTTGTCCCTAGACTTGTGCTTACACATCATTAAACGCTGCGTTTGCAGCATTAGAAAATGAAGAATCTCCCTATTCTTCTCAAGCCCATTGGTCTGCAACATATGCCAAAAACTAACCTACAGTGAGATCTATAATGTCTACAAACAAGGATTAAAAGCTTCCTCCATGAGCTCTCTATCTAAACTTAAAACTCAACGAAGTTGGCGTATCTGTAAAATACTGAAGTTGGCACCAGATATCAACAAAAGGATACTGCCAAAGCAAATAAGCATATTCCTCCACCACCCGCTTACATAGAATACACTGCTAAGGGAGAAGGCACGAGGCTGAACTCTGAGGTACGAAGTATAGTCTTTTGTTCATCATCTCTAGTTGTGAGGACATGCTGAAGAATCTTTTAAAGTGGGTAATCAGAGCAAAGAAGAATCTAAGTGGAAGGGAAAGAAAATAACCCTCGTGCAAACAAGGGAGAAGAAATGTCGAAGGCCAAAGAAGCCATAATAGAACAGTTGAGAAGTTTAAGGTGGACATGCTCTACATTATCAGGCATCACATACTGACATTGATTCTAGTGCATTAATACAAACATGTCTATTATCAACTTGATTCTAATACCTATGGTGACTAGTTAATTGTATTTATTCTTGATCATAATAGTGAATTAATAAGACAAGATTTAGAAATTTTCACTCCACAACAGCATAAACATGTCTATTAATTAAACAGATACCATACTTTGTTTTTTTCTTCTTTTTTAATATATAACAACTTTCATCTCAAAAGAAGCGATACAATTCTTTGTTTGACTAACAAGATGAAAGAGATGCATTTTAATGATTTTTTTCTTGACCAAGAGAGAACATTTAATTGACTAAATGAAAAACAATTAATGCTCAAAGGACCAAAAAGAACAACATATAGAAAATAATTCCCACAATGAGAAACACCGAGTGGATTGAACAAAAAAAATGAGCAAAGTGAGTCTGAAAGACCAATCTCATCACAACAAGCGGTAGTCTAAAAACTGAACCAAAGGCTACCGAGAACCCATAGCTTTGGAAAGTAAGCGGAGAAAGCTCAAAGAGCCCCCAACTAAATAGAGCAACCACCAATAATTTTAATAAATTTATAACAAAAAAGCAAACGGTTCTGTTTCTCATGGCTTCCGGTAATTAATTGAAGAAAAATATGATATGAACTGGTGGTATTAGTAAAAAATTTAACTTACTAGGAAGTTCATGATTGCCTTGGGTATATAGTCCTGTATGTTCTTCCTAACGATGTCATAGTAGGATCTCAATAGCAGTTTAGTTATAGCAATTTCCATAGCCTCCTGCTCCGTAAGGCTTTCTGAGGGCCTCAAGACAGCTGGTGGCTAAAAACAAAATGAAATATGTAAGACAGCTAGTGGCTAAAGCAACAAAACTCAATGCCGTTGATTGTGGTATTATGACTAACCTCTCTCAAGTGGATCATTGCGAAAGATTGCTCCACACCATGCAAAGGCTCAGCAAATGATTTTTTTGATGAATTTTCTTTAACTGGAGCATGGCTATCACTGCTAGCACTGCCAAAAATAGATGAAATCCCCCAAGTGGAATTCACTGCGTTTCCAGAAACAGAAGGATGCAATCATCATTGATGTTAATGAAAAAAGTTCATATACATTTATCAGAAAAATGTAGATAGTTACTGGATCAATTGACAATTAAATGCACATCGATAAGAGTAAAGTTGTAATGACCCGACTTTTCGAGATCCCTAACTGAGGTTATTACTACCAAGCATGAAATTTTGAACCAACACCAATTGACCGTTTAAACTCAAAATAAAGATTTTCCAAACAAACAAGAGTTAATTGAAATAGTCCAAGGAGATCTAATACAGTTTATTTTAGGATCCGTAAAACATTGATGAAAAGTAAATTATTTAAATTTAATGTTAATAAACTCGTGAGTTTCATTTTAAACATCCAAAAAGTCCTGAAAACATGACATGAAGCGGAAGTGTTAACACTAATCCCATATTGGTGTCTCGTTAACGGTATCTATAATTATGAGATCTTGTTATATAAATACCATTAGGAGTACTTTACAAACACCATTAAGGAGACACCAATTAAGAGTACTTTTTACAACCTTGTTGGTCTTTTAGAGCATCTCGTTTCCCCTCGTTTTGTATTAGCTATAATTTTTTGTTTTCTATAACCAACCCCCACCCAAAAAAAAAAAAAACAAAACAAAAGAAAGAAAAAAATGTGATATTACCGGGCAAAGCAACTTTTTCACCGTCTGCCACCGGACGAACAGCCTGTTAATCATTTTAAAAAAAGGTGATAAGAACACTGGGCAATTATTTTCAGTTTAACAATATAATATCGAACAGAAAAACAATGGGTAATCAAGGAAATTGACTGAAATACATTGTCCCCACTAATTTAAAATATTCGCTACCTGATCAGCTACAATGCCATTTCCTTGCCTTGCCAGAATCCCAACAGTTTTCAAACTTCTCTCTGATGATGCTGCCTTATCAAATTCTATACTATCCTAATCAACATAAAAATTAGTAATTAGTATTAAACATCAATCAAGAACTAGTCTGGAAAGAGAATATGTAACCTTTTTTTTTTAATAGAGAACAAGAAACTGCATTTGCTAGCATCTTGGAGAAAGATGTAATAATAGACGAAGGCAGTTAGGGTTAAGGGTCAGTGTTCTTGATGCATTGACATTGAAGCAGAATTTCTTGATTTCTACCAATGTTGTTACACCAAACAAAGAGGTAATCAATCTCTTCCAACTGACGATATTGGGATCCTATTACAGCTGACCAAACCATTGCCTTAGAGGCCCCAGTTACTGAGATGGAGATTTAGCATGCTATTTCTAACCTTGGTAATAATAAATCACTAGGCCCACATGGTTTCACCTCAGAATTCTTTAAAAAGAGACCAATGTCTGGACCATGAGGAGAAGAGAAGAGTTATTGATGCAAAGTATGGGACACTGTTGAATACACAAGGCTGGTTTTTCAAGTAATCCAAGGGACTGCGGGTCCATATTGAAAAGCAATAAGAGCTTATCCACAATAAAGTTACTTATGCGGTGAGAAATGAGGCTTCTACATCCTTTTGGAATGATACATGGACTGGAAATTCTCCATTTAAAGTTTCTTGTCCCAGATTCTATGCTCTCTCTAGAGATAAGGATGCTTCTATTGCAAAGTACTGAAATTCTGATTATGAGGCATGGGACCTTGAGCTACGACGAAATCTTAAGGATGATGGGATCCTTGAATGGGCTAATCTTTACCCATTACTTGTTGCCACTCGAAGTATCGCTGTTACTGACAAATGGAGGTGAAATCTGGATTGCAGTGGGCAGCTTACTGCGAAGTCCCTGACTCATCACCTTGGTTCCAATGACTGTAATCAGTTTGCTCCTCTTTATAAGAATATTTGGAAGGGTCCAATCCATAGGAAGATTTGCTTCTTTCTATAGGAGGTCCATCATGGTAGCATAAACACTGTTGACGTCCTTGTTAAAAAGGCTCCTTGGATTGCTTCTGCCCCTAATTGGTGGGTCCTTTGTCGTCAGAGTAATGAGACAATCGTGCATGGTTTTCTGTGACTAAGCTCAATCTTTTTGGAGGAGAATCTTAGAATATTAAACTACAACTTGATCATCCGAAATGATCTTCTCATCCTCCTTAATATGCTCCTCCTAGTTGAGATGCCCAAGTGCACTTCCTAATCCTTGGTTTATTTGCCCATGGTATAATCCTCTTGTACTATAAGCTTATGTCTCATTCTTAATATATTTGTACAGAGGCCGTCTCCTTTTCAAAAAAAATATGCACCTCATCGGCCACCCTTTCAAAGATGAGAATAAGAACGCTTGGGCTTTCATCGTCAACCAAGGTTTTCCTTGGCTCATTTAGAATGAATGCATTTGAGGATAAGGAATTGGATTTCACATCCTTTCTTGATCTCTTGTTATATACATCCTTTCTAAACTATTTTTCAGGATTCACTCTTGGCCAGTTTTGATTTGTTGCCTCCCTTTTCATAAGTTTATTTCAACTTCTTCCTTCACAAATTTTGTGTTATAAAGCAGAAATTTTCCAGATGGATTTATAGGTTGCTTTTGCTAAAATGGTTGAATAAAATCAATCTTGGTGGCAAGCATGTATAGAGCTCTGTTGGTTGTAAATAAACTAATTATCTGTAAACTTATAAATGATTCTATTTTATTATCAATATTATTCTTTCCATTTATGTATTAGACCCTTTACATAGGATATGTATCTTACAATATATGATTAGAATACAAATATTCTACTTCATTCAAACTCACGTGATTTCAAAGTCCATAAAGCCCAAAATGGTATTCGGTCTAATAAAAAGAAATTGAGATCCGGTGAAGATTGGTGAAACCAAAAGAGACACCAGCTTGAGGGGACATGTTGAGATGTTGAGAATCGTACCTTGGATAGAATGTGAAATCCGATTTTTCAGAAGGATTCAGATTTCAGTCTTTCTAAACTACTCGTTTGTCCTCTTAGTTACCTCTTAAAGTGTTTGGGTGTATTTGTTATGTGCATATTCTGAGTCACTTTCGATCAAAATTAGACCATAGAGCTATTAATGTATTTTCTTGGGTTATGCTTCCAACAAAAAGGGGTACAAATGTTTTGATCGTCAAAAAAAAAACGGATGTCACTTTTAGAAAACCAACCTTTTTCACCCAAAACTATCTTCAGGGGAGAATACATCAAATTTAGAAGATGGTACGTTTTGGAATGTAGATGTATCTGTCTCTCTTCAAAACGTTGCCAAGCATAAAACCTTCTAACTCAGGGGGACAATTACTACAAAAAGATTCAAATAATCTGAATCCTAAGTTTAAGTTTTATACTAGAAAAAGGTCCAATCAATTGAACAAGGACCAAATAGGACTCGTCACAAACCCAATCTCATACTCTGAAACTCCAGGTAACCGACATTCTACTCGTGTTTCTCCTGTTGTCATTGAAAGTACCTTGTCTAATGTGTCCCCAAAACACTATTTAGTTATTTATTTTGATTAGATTAGGATTAGTTTCCTTGGATTAGTAGCATTAGGATTAGTTTTTTTGATTAATTAGGATTAGTTTTTTTGATTAATTAGGATTAAGCAATTGTATATTTGCTTAATTCTAATTTGGTTCTTGTATTGCAATTAAGTCTTTGCTTTTGTCTCGGTTTCTTAATTTTCTTTTTTTTTTTTTTTGAAAAGGAGACGAACTTCTTTATTAATGATAAAATCTGAAAGTATAAGAGGTATATACAATGAGAAAAATAAAGAAGCATAAAGCAAAAGGCGGGGGATCAGAAGGGCACCCAGACATCTCAACTAGGTTGACACCCCCTTAGCACCAAAACATCATATCCCATGACTAAGCATGAGGTTTCTTAATGTTTTGAGTCATGTGCTGGTTGTATTTTTGCTTATTTATGTATTGGCTCTAAATTTGTGTAATTTTGTTGGTTTATGTCTAGATATGGGAATGTCAACCTAGTTGAGATGTCCAAGTGCACTTGTTGATCCTTGGGGCTAGATCTAGCCTCTTCATTGTACTTTATCTCTTCGTATTGTCTATTCATTTTCTTAATAAAGAGGGTCGTTTCCTTTTTGAAAAAAGGGAGGATCAATATTAGTTTGCTTTCCAATTCTCTAGAAATAGAGAATTTGTCTTCTTGAATTAGTAACATTTGATTCATAATAAAGACTTTGATTTCATTATTGGAGATCTCTCCTTTTATTCTTTAGGCTAAAGCACTCTTTTCACTATATCAATGAAAAGGTTTTGTTTTCTTCTAAAAACAAAAAGTGACTTAAAATCCACTCATTTACATTCTTTTATTTGATTCTTCTCAAGGTTCCTAAATAGTCCATAATATTGTAAGTTCAAGGTTCCTTAAAAGTAAAATTTTCCACAAAGAAAGTGCTTTCTTTCATATACATGTGTGTATATATGTGCATGTGTGAACAGGAAAGATAACCATTCATTTCCTTTACCTTCTGTCTGGAGATAGGCAGGGAAACCCTAGAGGATTTCACTTGTTGCAATGCAATCTCAACAGCCTTGCTTCCACCAATAAAATTTGGGTGTGAAGTGTTTATGTAGTTCATCTACAAATACAAATACAATATGATATTTGAGGTCAAACATTCTATAAGAACAAGGGGCTGAAACATGTAAATAAACAACTAACAACTACTGAGACGAGTTCCTATATATTGGCGCTGAAAGGCCAAAGAAAAAATTATGTTGAAGTATCAACAGAGAGACATATTTTTTAAAAAAATAACAAACTCAAAGACAACTTTGATGCTTCATCTGTCTTAAACGTCACATAAAGCAGGAAAACAATATAAGAGGGTAAATTCCACCAAATTCTTCATTATCCATATAAAATGATTTGAGAACATTGACTTTATTTTCTTGGATTATTGGGTTCTTGGATATTAATTTATAAATAGAGATTCAAGTACAGTTTACTCTTAAGCAGCAACAAAAATCCTTAAGCAACCCAAGAATCCATGTCCCTACTTGACTGACTCCCTTGCATATGGAAATTCAAATTACCACCAGAATGGATAAAAGATGATGGCCAACATAAACTTGGAAAGCAAATAATGTATGAAATTTTACTAATGTATGAAATTTACAGAAGAAGGGCTATAACCCAAGTCAAGAGAGTCACAATAGACTTCTCCAATTGGTCAAAAGAGATGCAAGATCATCTCCTCCGGGCAGCCAAAACCCTAGACACAGTGTGCGAAAAAGAGCGAGGGAGAGATCCGCCATGACCCTCATTTCAAGAAAAACTAGAAGAAGAGAGGACACGTTAGCCCTGACCATGGTAGAATCAACAAACACCAAAAGCATCCTGGTGGCCGGAGAAATGTTGGAGGTATGGACCATTAACGGATTCTCTTCTATCACCCTGGTTATTTTGGTAAAGTCGGCAAGCATTATTTGCACAAGCTTCGCAAAAAGTTATATTGCCCGATTGTCAACATTGACAAGATTTGGCATTGATCCCTCAAGAAGTGAAAGATAAATCCTCCAAAAACAGCATTGCAGTGGTTGATGTCATGCAGTTCGGATACTTCAAGGTTTTGGGCAAAGGTGTCTTGCCGAAAAATCAGCCTATTGTGGTGAAGGCTAAGCTTGTGTCTAAGATCACCTAGTAGAAGATTAAGGAGTCTCACAGCGCAATGGTTCTTACAGCTTAGGTTTGAGTTTCTCTTCGTTAATAGGGATTTTTGTTCTCAATGAATTAAGAGAGAGAGAGATGCAAGATCAAAAGAACTAAAGAAAGACGAACAGTGGTACCAAGAACTAAAGAAATAATTAACATGTACCAAGATCAAAAGAACTAAAGAAAGAACCAAAGAAAGACGAAAACTTGTACCAAGAAGTAGCAAGGTAGATAGTAATTAACATGTTCAGAAAAGTTGTCAAAAGATCTTCCTTTTACATTGAAGATCCTTTTCATTGAAGGGGTGTTTTTTTTTTAAAAGAGACAAGTTTCTTTATTATTAATAAACTCAAAGTACAAGAGAAATATATAGTGAGAATAATAGAGAAGCCTAGAAATGGGGAAGAGAGAGAGAGTAGATGCAACCGAACATCTCAACTAGGTTGACACCCCCTTAGCACCCTCATCATATCCAAAATACAAGAACAGTACTAAGGTCATGTAATGATCAAAAGGCGTACAGAAGCAAAGCTGAGAAGTAATAATTCAATAGTAGAAATACATATTAAAGCTCGTCAAAACTACAAAAGCACAAAATTTGAACTAGCAATCAAGGGAAAACTGTGTTGAATATCTTGCTTTTTGATCTTGACATCTCCAAACACCTCTACCAAGATCTCAAAGTCCCTTTTAGAACTCAGACTTTTCCCATGAAACGACATCTTTTCCACCTCCCAGGAATCGAAATATACCACCAAGAAGAAATGTTTGCCTTGAAAGGAGGGTGATCCAATAACATATTATTTAAACTGAAGGGACCCAATCCCCACAGCTGAGCTCCGGACGTATGGATAATCGGACAATGATCAGAGGCCTCTTGCCTCCCATTTGTCTAGGGCAACCATATTTTTTCTGGACTTAGATGGTCACTATTTGGCCTTGTACGTGTGATAGTGCTTCTTGTGCTTGGACATGATTTGTCTTATGTTTCGGATTATCTTTGGATATGACAAGGGTGCTATAGAGTGTCAATATGGTTCAAATGCCTGGGTGCACCTCCTGATCCAACAATTATTGTAATTTGTACACCATCTTCATTATATCAATGAAAATCTTTGTTTCCATTTTTTTAAAAAGATCATGTTTCTCTCCATTGTCCCCTTCTGAAATTCCTACACTTTTGAAATCCATAATTAAAATCTGAGGATTATTTCAAGTTGTTTTTCCCCCACACACAACTTTTACGAATCCTTTTGTTCTTTTTAGGCTCAAGATTAATGTTGAGATGAGAGTTAGCTCTCAGGAATGAAGTTCTCAAAGGTTTTGTTAAGTCCTTAGAAGTATAGGCCCCAGTTGATTTGGTCTAATGCTTTTAAAGATTTATTAGATAGAATTTGGTTTGAAAGGAATCAATGCATCTCTCATGTTAAGCTTATGGATTGAAAGGATCGTGCTGTCTTTACTAGCCTCACAGCAAGATCTCTACTTGAACTTGTATTATTTTCTTGGCTTGTATTCTTGGTCGAGTATGCATGTACTGTTGTTAATTTTGTGGGTTGGCCACTTAGTTGTTTCTTGTGTTTTTCCTCCTTGTATCTAAGAATTGTACTCCGAGCAATAGTCTCATTTCATTCTATCAAAGAATAGGCTTGTTTCCGTTGAAAAAAAAAATTGTTCGTAAGCTTGCGAAAGTAAAGCACCACAAAATCGAACATAGATGCCATACCTCCATATCAATAATATGCCCAATAATGATCTCTGAGGGTTCAAGACCTTCTCGCAAAAAATTGCTCATAACTTCATCCATGCGCTTCCTTAAGACAGGAAATCTTTGTAGTTCATTTACCATGCAACGATGGCTAATCTGAAGATAGGTCAACCAAATATTAAGAAATTATAAGCAAGCAATATGACAAGCAGCACAAAACAAAACAGTAAACAATATATTAAACAAATAAAATCCCACCTTTATTAGTTCATCATATATGAACCTTGCACACTGAAGGCTTGGATCTAATAAGCGAGCTATTTGCTTGCGAATAAGAACTTCAAAAGGAACCTACACACATTGAAAGATGAAATAAACATCAAATTGGGATAAACCTCGTCCATAATATGTTATGACGAAATTCTATCAAGCATGGATGATGTACTAGGATTAGGGTAAATTAGATTATCTTGGTCAAATCCGTATAGAACCTTTGGTTTAAGGTTTTAAAGATGCCCAGAATTTAAGGATGCTTGGGAATATTGCTGAGAATCAAGAATGACCATGTTTGGTTGTGCATGGGAATGTTATTAGAAGTTTTATGGGAACAAGTTATCTTTACAAAAAATCAATCACAAAACCTTTATAAAATTTTAATAAATTAATTGATAAACAATAAATTCAATTCAAAGTTTTGAGCAAAATTAATTATTTAATGATCAAATAACATTATTAATTACAAGTATTTGTAAAATGAATAATTTATAATTAAGTTACATGATTACATACTTTGATAGAACAATTTAATGAATTTATATAATAATTATTTTTTTTCGAAAAGGAAAAGCCTCTTTATTAATATATTAGTCGTGAGACAAAAGCTCATAGTACAAGAAGATTATACAATGAGCATGTAAACCAAGGATCAGAAGGTGCATCTGAGCATCTCAACTCATCTCTACTAGGTTGACACCCCTTTGCACCCTCATCATATCCAAACAAGCTAGAATAAACAAAAACAAATATAAGGTACTAAATCTTGTCGGGTGGGGGGCACCCAATGTGAGAAGAACTTGAAAACATGCAAAGTAGGTTATTAAATAGGTTATTAAAGCATAGAGTAGACCGATAACTACAAGCAACATAGAAGTGGAAAACAAAAGGTACCATAACCTACTTCGGGAACAAATAAAGCAGATTTAGGACCAGTTGCATTCTGGATAGCAGTTCGGATGTCAAGATCAGTCAAGTCCTCACAAGGATCTACTTCCTGCGGAATAACATTTCACCGTATCAATGAGAATTATCACTCCCCACTACTCTGACAGCATTAATTTCATGAAGAAATAGCAAAGAAATACAACTAAATAATCAAGCAGAAAATCTGCACACAGAATAAACTTTTCTTGTTTGGTTCACTCATTTTAATTGTTGCATCTAGGAGATAGAGAAAAGATGTGACTAAATCCCCCTCCCCGTCCCCCACAGCTCTCTCCTCTCTCCTATTCCGGGACTCCAACCATCGCCTTCTTTTCCAACTGCTTCTCCGTTGAATATCTGACATTCATCTGTTGCTTATCCTCCATGGTTTACTTGATCTGACGAAGTCAGCCTTTTCTCGCTTTCTCAATTCATGAGGATGGAAGTAGGTAGTTGCAAGATGCAAAAAGGTCTCATTCCTCTCTAGGTGTTGAATCTGTATCGAGACTACTCTAGGTACAGATGAAAGAAAGCTGATTAAACCAACAAGCTTTGCCCTCGCTGGCTGGCCGAAGCTCCCTCTTCAACAAGAAAACAGCTGTCAGCAAGACCCTCACACATGTTTATTTCTTGCAGCAATTGCATGGTGACAGTGCAATGCCCCACAAAGATCTGCCAAGCATCTACGTCGACTCACATTGAGCAAATTATAGTGTCTATCGTCAAAATGCTGATTGATATACTTGTCTTCATAGAATCTTTTTCTACAATATCCACACTTCCAATCAATAAAATCTAAATGACCCTTGTGCTGTTTTTGATCCCTGAACATGTCATTATCAGTGTGAAGCCTTCACTTAGTCAAAATCTCATATTTCTTCTTTTTCCACAAAGGGCATTAGATACTCCTCAATTACTTTCCACGCCGCTCTACTCCTTCTGCTCGAGAATAATAACTCTTTTTCAATTTCGGTCAAAGCTGGCATTTTTTCTCTTTAAGAAGCTTGTTTCCATTGAAAAAAAAAAACACTTCCCACAAGCAGTTGCTAACTCTTTGTCAACCCAAATCAACTAGTTCGAAAGCTCCCTAGTAGATTTACTTCAGCAGCAGCTTTGCCATTTTATCCATAAAAAATATAAGAATGAAGATGGAGACACTCTTTTGTTAGAGGTTCATTCTTCATTTGGTCTCCCACAGGGGGTAGGCAGTCTCTTCATGTGCCAATGGGTCTGTACTCCATTGAAAAAGGAAGGGCTGGCATTCTGGGAAAGACTTCGTAAATTTTTAAGACTAATGAATACGAATTATCAAAGATGCCATCTTTATCTTAGACATTGCCGACTTATTCTCTTCGTCAACATAAGAGTTATGCTCAAGTAGTTGCTGGTTCATTTCAAACACTCACTTGATGGGTCCTTCAATTTCAATAGGTAAACCAACCAAAGAAAAAGTGAAGATAGGGTCTTATTGAATTTGTAAAGAGGCTGTCTTCTTTTAGTAAGAAACATAACTTTCGGCATCACATATAGCACTAAACAAGGAGGGGGAGATGAGAATCATACAAAAAATTACAAAGAAGAAGCCCAACTAGTATAAATTTGGGTTAGGCTATAATTACAAAAAGAAATAGAAGTGGAGGATCACATAGAAGCAAAGACAGAGAGATTCTAGAGTTTCTTTCAAGCCACAACCACCAAAGGAGTGCGAAGATCCCATTGAACCAAAGTGGATTTTTGCGGACCTTCAATTAACTGTGAAAGAGCATCTAAAGCTTTCTAGGGCCTTGCATTTTAATTTTCGAACAACCAAAACAGTCTCCCCAACAATCAATAGCAAAGGGATAGAAGAAAAAAAGAAGACTTCTCACTGTTTTACAAACACACCAATTAGGAGAGCACAACTTCGAAGGATTCTCTACATTCTACAAGTGTTTAACCTTCAAAAGTGGAGATCCGCAAAAACAACCTTGACTTCTGCTCCTTTTGTTGAATATAGGAAATATTCTCCAATTAAATTCAGTAATTCTTACCTTTTCCAATTTTACCTTGTTCCTTATTTTCCCTTATGACCGTATTCATATTTCCTTGAATAATTATTTTCCCAACTTTAAATTGAGGGTTGTGTATTTGTATAGAAAATAAGAAAAAAATTCAGTAATTAGAAAATCTATAACTTTCTTAGGACAAAGGCCTTTGAAATATGATCAGATTTTTGCCTTTTCAAAGCTATCTGCTTCACAATGAGCTTGGGAGAGAATTTGAATTTGAATCTGCAAGCAGTGCTCTATGTTTTCCCATAGCAAAATTCTCTCCCAAGCATTACAACCTAAAAACAATCCTCAACAAATTCAAATTCACCACTTCTTCATATTTTCTTATCCATAGAGAATAGAAAGCAACGCTTCAATGATGAAACCTTTTGAAATCTCGTTGACTAGAATCCCAACCCCACTTTTCCATTCAAATTCTTCAACTTCATAGAATACATTTTCCTAACAAAGTTTTTATGTCTTAATTTCAAAACTTGCAGTTGACCATATAGGTTTGAAATCCTTTTCTTTTATATTATTCAATTTTCTCAACAAGTAAAATTCATCATTAGGTTTTCCATGTGAAAATGTCAGTGACAGTAGGAGCAAGCAGCTCATCCAATCAAACGAACCAAAAATGGAAAAATACACTATGATTAAGTACGAACCTGATAATTTCGTATTGATTATTCCATGAAAAAGCACTAATGGGGACTCAAACAATGGAACTTCACAACTTAGAAAATGAAGCCACAAGTACCTCTAAACTTTTCACGAAGATTGATTGAAAAATATAGTGAATACGAGTTCCACCAGTGAGTTCAGATGTTGACATTTCTTCATTCTTCCCGTCAACCATTGATGAAAATGCTGTTTCCAACAAAAGAACATATAGTTCAAATCTACTTAAGCAGAAAATAGTAAGAATTGTAAATGATTGTGAGTCCACGTGGAAAGGAAAGAGACATGAAGCCACACTTACCTTCACAATACTTTGATAAAATGTTCAGAAGAAGAGCACCTTGACCAGCCTAATAGTAACAAGAAGTTAACAAATATAAAACCAGTAGCCAACATCAAGCAGACTGAACTTTTAACCAAACTAAAGTTGCAATCGCAAAATAGTATAGAAGCCAGGGAGACTCTTTAGTTTCCTCAATACAGGTAGAGAAAGTTGTTAGAGAAAACGCAACAAATGGAGTAAATTTGCTTGAGAATTGCATGCATTAACATCAATAACACCATGGGACATAAGACTCAGAACACAATGTGAGGCCTTCAGTAGTTCATTGTATTATAGATGGAAGAACCTCAAACAACAAGAAATACTTTTTGACTAAAAATTCTCAACCATAAAAATAATCTTTAGCTATCAAATACACCTTTGACTCTGTGATTTCTCCATAACTGGCATGCTCCTTGGCAGCCGAAACTAGTGCAGAGCTTATGCGTGACTTTAACCCAGGAAGAATTGCATTTATATGTTGCACTAAAATCTGCAAAAAGATATTATAAGATCAAATTAATAACAAATTCATAGATTGGATCCGAACTTGAAAAGCTTGAACTAAGTAACTGCAAATAGCAGGCAGACTAAATTTGAAAATCAATCAATTTGAAGGAGAATGTTGGAAGGAGAGACGGAGATAAAAGCAGGTAGGTCATACCTATACGCTAGTACCTCATTTAGAAGCAAATATAAATACACATCTAAATACCCCATTTTAATACCTGGTTCAACTTCTTTGCCAACTGAGGAACACCACATCGATCAGCCAGACTATCATATACCTGAGTAACAGCTAAAACCATAAATAAAATATGTTGAAGAACCCTTCTCCATTGCATAACAAGGGAATAGCGCAATCATACTGGATGGCTGCGAAAAAATTTCTCCTCAGCTATAAGTGCATCTTTAATACTCCGGTTGAGTAAAATATCCTGGTTTAGAAATGAAATCAACAAACCAAATCAGACCATTGCAATGAAGTGTGCATCATAAATGATTATAAAATGAAATATTGTTGGATTGCCTTTATACTTTTAGATAATAGATGTGTGTTATGTATATATTCATAGTTTATATCCATGAATTTTTTTTCCATTATTGGCAGATGGTCTCTCTTCTATATAACAAGACCTCCAATTTGATATATAAATAGAGAGAAATATAATAATAATTTCTTATCTGAATTCAAGTTGGTATCAGAGAAGGTGGTCTCTAAAACCCTAAAAAAAATCCTAGCCACCTTAAGTCTTTTATAACATTGAAGAAGCCTTTGAATTTTATTCTTGTTACCATAGAAGAAATATAAAATTTTCATCCCAAAATGAAGTAATATGATCAACGATTATCATTGTTCCTTCATGGTTCTTTAAGACTTAAAGGTAAAGATAGATTATCTTTCACACACATTCAAAAATAAGAAAATAAAAATTAAAGTAAAAAAACCAAGAAAAAACAGACAAACTTGACTACTAATTAGTGAAATTTGTAAGCTTTGAGCATTAATCTCTTTTCATTAAATCAATGAAAATTACAGTTTCTTGTTTTTGAAAAATCAACAAATTCATATCAAAAAAGATCAAGAACTTAAAAAATTAAGCATCATTTGCAAGAGTTTGCATTCTCGTCAAGTTTATAATTACCTCTTGACTTCGATTCACAACACCAAAGTAGCCAAGTCGCAATGGAATCACTTTTCCATACAAAAGATTGCGAGCATCAGTGCCTCTATCCATTATGTCTAGCTGCAATTATGGGGAAGAGAACCATCAAAAACTGACTTCATCTGCAAAGTAGACTTATACCTAATAAACTTAAGCACCTTTGTGATTATCCCAATTGTTCTAAGACCTGAGAACACGTGAAATGTGTTAGTTAAAAGGGAATAAAGTACCAACTCATGGACTAAATGCTGTGAAATAACTTACCATCAGGATCAGCATTTCCAGCAATCTGAAGAGCATCTGAGTTGGCTAAATCAGAATTTGCTGGTGTAACGGCAAGAATCAAACAGCTTGGAACTTTAATGTATGACATAATCATTGTACGAATGCGAGCCTCAATATCAGAAGGTTGATCTCCAACTGGAACTTTGGTTATACCAGGAAGATCAACCAGAGTTATATCAAGAACATTTGGTGAAAAGATCTTCAGACGAATTTGCTTGTCTGAGACACCTTTATTTCCACCAGCCTCCCGATCAGTCTCAGCCTACAGTATAAAAGAGGACATATTGCAAGTTGGAGATCGTTAATATGCTTCAACATACTTTAAATGCAAAGTCATGTGGCTCACTTCAGCAGTCAGCTAGAGAGAGAGATTGTTTTATTTTCTCAACGAGAAATGAAACTTTACATTAAGTGAATGAAAAGAGATTCTAAGATAGAAACTCCAAAAGGAGGAAAAAGTAATAATTATTTAAATGATAATGAAAAAATAAAAATAAAGGGTATTAGAAAGTTATTTACATAAGGAATTAGAAAGTATCAATAAAGTAAACATTAAGTGAAATTAACTAACAAAATATCTTCCATCAAAAAAAACAAAAAAAGAAACTAACAAAGTATCAATAAAGTAAACATTAAGTGAAATTAACTAACAAAATATCTTCCATCAAGAAAAAAAAAAAAAAGAAACTAACAAAGTATCAATAGAGTAAACATAAGGAATTACAAAGTTAACACTATACAGAACAAGGAAAACAGTCTAGTTAAAAGGGAATAAAGCGATGCGAACTTCTTGGAGAGAAACAATGAAAACAGTCCAGTTGTAATAGCTACCTAAATAGGAAGCCTTGTAAACTTCTTTGAGAGATGTTTTATTAACATCTATCAAACATACAGAGGAGAACATTAAGTGTGCTCCAAAAGGTAGGACCAAGGAAGGGCACAAATAGGTTCCCCAATTGACATTAATCAGAATAGAGGAAAGTAACAAAACTGAAATGGGGTCTACAAGCAAATTAATAATGTCTTAGGATGTGTTTGGAATTGTTTTTGAGAGCGTAAAAAGTAAATATGCAAAAATCTGAACCATTTTGAGTGTTTGGCAAGGTTGATTCTTGATTGTGAATGAAATTGCTAAAATCAATTTTTCAAACACGCTGTAATTCTCATACTTCTTAAAATCAATTCCCTACTACCTTCAAAATAAGATTCTCATAGAATAAGCAGTTGCTTCCTAACAAGTATTAAATTTTAAATTTTATCCTTTATAGATTAAATTGGAATCAAAGGGTATTCCTTGATAAATCCTTTGTTTGGTTGGATCACTTTGAAATTGCCCGTAAGAATGCCCCATCAATCATCATGGTGTTCCTTTTCCAAGTCTTTTGAAAGCTACAGCATTCAAGAAATCTACTCAAATTGGGGAGTTTTACCTTCCCAGCTTAATTTACATGTTTTGAGTTTAATCTCTTTTTGCACTTTTGTTTAGATCTTCTGTATGCTCTTTGTTGAAACCTTTGTAAGGCTAGTGATTTATAATTTTTTAGTCTTTTTGTAATGGCTGGATTTACAAGCCTCAGCTGATTTTTTATGTTATGTTTCAAAGGATATGACGAGGGCACTAAGGGGTGTCAACCTAATTGAGATATCTGGGTGCACCTGCTGATCCTATGTATGCTTTATGCTCTTTGTATAACCCTTATGTACTTAGAGTATTGGTCTCTTTTATTTTACATATATATGAATAAAGAGACTTGTTTCCTTTTCAGAAAAATAAATTAAATTTGATTTTGTGGAGTCCCGGCCCATTGGAGCCATTTTCGTGCAATTCATTTTTTCGTAGTCTAATTGATCCTTACCCCTTAGGTGAGTCGGAAATAAAGTTAAGTTCATTACTTGGCAAGGTTAACATGAAAGGGTAAACATTGTGGATCAGCTTGCAAAGAAGTTGCCCTTAGTAGTTGTTTTGTTTCATTATATTCTCCAATGAAAGGGGGAGAATGATTTGGATCACATTCTTTGAAATTTTGAGTTCTCGCTAGCTCATCAAAGGGATAATAGTGATATGATTGGGGAGTTCCTATTCCATCTACTCCTTTATGAGAAATGTAGTTTTCTTTTGCCGATCGGTGCATTTGCAATTATGTGGGATCTTTTGGTGTGAGCGAAATAATTGAGTGTTAAGAAGGTCGAACAGGAACCTTGGTGATATTTGGTTCCTTATTGATTCCAAAGACCTTTGAGTCACATTGCATTTTGTTCAGAGCTTGTCTTTTTATTTCGTTGTTAAGGATTTGTAATATTTGGGTCTAGAACTTCGAAAGGATTTGTTGTTTAACATCTTCCAGTGACGCCTTGACCAACTGCTTAGTTTTTTGAGAAGCTTCCTCTTTCATGTTGAATGATCCAATTTCAACAAATCAGGCCTTGGATCGGGCATACTTTGTTACCAATTTGGTGCACTCTTGACTTCCAAAGGACACCTCAATTCTGAAATTAACTTCCAAATGAAAGCCAGTAGCCATATTTATAGGCTAAATGAAGAAAGTTACATCCTACAGTAACCCAAATAACCGAAAGGAAACGGGAATTTAATTTACAAGCTGAAGTTAATGCTCATCTTATAGCCCAGCATGTGACATTCTAAGAAGTAATGCAGCAACGGCTACGAAAATTATTTCATTTCGGGTTAATAATACTCAAAGAAAACCAGAAATGATATTTCAGATTCCAACATTCACAACGCTAAGTTTTAAATGCACAAAAAGTTCAAACAACGAAAGAAGACAACAGCTAGAAACACAAGCCTTACACGAATTTCCCTTCGAATTTCAGAGAAGTCGTAGAATTTCTTCCCGGTTATGTGCAAGAACTCCCCATACTCCTCCTCAGACTTAGTCTGCACAAGCTGAAGCACCAATGGCCGCCGCGTGCAGATATCAGAACCCCTCGGCAAGAAATCACGACCAACGAGAGCTTCTAGTACGCTGGACTTGCCACTGCTCTGACTACCAACAACAGCAACTTGAGGGAGCTCAATGGTGGATTGGCTACCCAACTGAGAGAAAATGTCCTGAAGCTTGTTCACTATTGGGATGACGGAGTTGCCCAACGGAGAGACGACATCAGTGGAGGAAGACGATGTAGAAGGAGGCACTTGCTCGTTGGCCATGGACAACGATGGATCGGGGGAATGATCGATGGGATGTAGGATTGGATGAAGAAGAGATTTGTGGGTCTGTGCTACGAAGGAGCGGCGGAGGGAATCAACGGCGGTGGATGAAGAAGGCGGTGGTGGTGGACATAAAATCAGGCCCCCCTCCAAATTTTGGCCAACAAGAAGAGAACTATGGCTCTTTAGTCTTTAACAATAATTTCAAATTCATCTTTTTTTGTTTAGGTTTTTCTTTTCATATAACCCATGAGGATCATTCTTGTAATTTCAAGAGTTATTATTTGTGAATTCACAATTCATCAAATGCCTAATAATTAAATAATAACCTTGGAATTTAAATCCTAATAATTAATATTTCTTTATTTTATAAAAAAAAAATGGTGACAAATTTTAAAAAGAAAATCTAAAATTAAAATCATAATAATCAAATTATATTAACAATTAAAATTTTGAATATTTTCATAAATCGTCTCGTCCATTTCAACTTTATCAACCAAACACATATATCACGTATTTATACAGTATTTCAACATGATGAAGCATAATACAACAATATAACGTAGACTAATACATTGTATTCAAATCATCTATTAAGCCCTTTTAGACTGGAAACATGATGTAGCCTAAGTAATCTCATGGAATAATATTTCAAAAATAAGTATTTATGTCTTTATTCAATTGATAGTAATTATTTTACAATAGAGAGGAATACTTATATTTATAGAGTTCTATTACAAATGTGGTAACAAAGAAACTAACCTATAATACTTCATTTAATCATGGAATTATCACTTTACATCATTGTAAAAAATCGAACGAATATCGCTTATTTGTGACAAAGCTTTAATTTTTTTGAATCTAACGTGAATAATCGCAATGGTTTATTCTATGATGTCAAGTTAAAGTCCACCATGCACTCTCTTCATTTCTACATGCAAACTTTAGAAAAATAAAACTTAGCCTTTGTTTTTATAAGAACTCATACTTAGCTTGCTCTAGTTCGTATTTTTTATACTGATCCATTGTAGTATTTACTTAGATTTTTTTTTTCTTTGAGTTTAAAAGTTAGGAGAATTGTTATGAATAGCAAAGAAAGTGAAACTATTTACAGAGTATAGTAACAAAATTTAAATGAGTTATAGAGAATTTGGAAGCGATTACTTTTCGGTAATCACAAACCTGCAACTGATTCCAAATAGCAAGCGAAGAAATGAAGACATGCCTAGGAGTATTAACCTCAAACCACAGTAGGTGAGCTCGAGACACCACAGGATACTTAGGATGTAAAACTCCCAAGCATTAACAATAAAAAACACACTAGGTATTCATACAACACAAATCAATCCTTCAAACATCCGGATTAAGGTCGGTAAGTATGATAGACAAAAAAACCAAGCTTATCAACCAAACCGAAGTTGATTAGTAAAGGAGTCAATTGGATGGATTTGAGAAATTTTAAAATCTAGAATTTACAAAAAGTAGGGTTGAACCGATTGGATCCACCACCGACCTGACTCCGACTAATGATCACCCTAGGATCAAGTCAGCCTCGTAGCCTTGATTTAAGGCAATTGTCATATGAGTCATTATTTAGTAGTGGGCCGCATAAGGCCCAAAAGCATTAAGTAAAAACCTTGACTCAATCCTCATCTCCATTTCCATAGCCGAAAAAGTCAATAATGAAGACAAAACAAATCAAAACAAAACAAAATCCGATTACCATTAAAACTAAACACATTCAAAACTTTCGGTGACCTACTTCCTCAAGCCACTCCATCTCCTCCTGCCGCCTGATTTTTCAACATTTCAACTCCTCTTTTCTTCAAATCCCCCATGGATTTCTTCTCCTCCAGAAAGCTTCTCTCCGAGGACGACGATGACCACAAGGAATTCTGCAAAGACTGCCGCGATTACTTTTCCGATTCTTGCTCTTCCGATTGCCTCGAAAAATGCCGCGATTACTGCTATAATATCAATATTCCAATCCGACCACCAGACGCTGATCATATCAATCCCACTTCCTCCATTAAATCGCCTCACAAACTCTCCAACCTGGTTACCTCCACCATCGCCCTTCTCTCCTTCACCTTCCTCCTCGTCCTCTGCTATGCCATCTACGCCCGTTTCTACGCCGGCCGCCGTAGACGGATTCGCCTCCCCGATCCCCCACCGCCTGAGACCCATCACCAACACGACTTTCTGGATGAAGAACAGGGCCCTGTTTTGGATCATCCCATCTGGTACATCCGCACCATCGGCCTCCCTCCGGCTGTAATCGACGCCATCGCCGTCTGTAAGTTCAAATCTGGTGAGGGTTTGATTGATGGAACAGAGTGCTCTGTTTGTTTGAGTGAATTTGAAGAGGATGAAACCTTGAGGCTTTTGCCTAAGTGCAGCCATGCTTTTCATCTCCCATGTATCGATACTTGGCTTCGATCTCATACCAATTGCCCCATGTGCCGTGCTCCAGTTGTAGCTCAGTCCGCCGCCGCCGCCGCTTCTCCGCCACAGCTACGGCCTCCGGCGGAAACCCAGATAGGGGAATTGCAAAGGGAAGAGGGAGATGGAGCCAATTTGGGGGAAAGTTCTGCCAGAACTGAAGAAGAACAAGAAGAACAAGAAGAACAAGAAACCCATTTTGCTGATGAAGATTTAGAAGAAAGAAGCAGTGATATTCAGCCAATGAGAAGATCTGTATCTTTAGATTCTCTATCAGCTCTTAGAATCAGCTCAGATTTTGCTAATGTTAATGAAAAAATGGATTCTGAAGCTGAAACAATACAGAGAAATGGGAAGAAATCATCACAAGGGAGAGGCCATTCTTCTACTTCTTCTATGAACAGGTCAGTTTCTTGTAGTGCGAAGTTTCTAATGAGAAGCTCCACTCAGATAAATACTGAATCTAATTACAGTTGAGCTGTTTTTCTTTTTGTCTTTCTTCTTCTTTTTGTGATATCTCTGAAGATGGAGATGTCTATACAAACAAACTCTCAGAAAGCTGAGAGGTTTCAAAGGCTGTTCTTGTTTTTGTCAAATACAGGTGATATGAAAAGATCAATGGTATATAATATATGCATACAAAGTTGAAATATGTTTCTTGTGAAATGTTCTGACTCTGGATGTTGTGATTACTTTACAACTCTATCATGCTTTCTCAATTACATGATTATAAGCAGAGTAAATCAATATTATCATTCAACAGAACTTAACTAAGACGATGTTTGTTTGTTTTTTAGTTACTGAGTGAGTAAATCTTGGCATGAAATCATCAAATTTCTCAATAATTTTTTTGTTAATATCTTAATTTATATACGTTTTTGGTAGTTTGATTACGTTTTTAACGATCTCAATGTGCCTTTTGGTTTTTTTCATTCAGTATTCCTAGTGATTATTTCGTTCATTCATCTAGGATTCAATCAAACCCCTCGAAACGAAGAACTTTTGACCTTTAGCCCAGAAAATCATACCTATTATCCTTGTAGTAAAACAACTTTGAAACAAAGGATAGAAAGTCATACCAATTAACCTTTTAGGATGATAGGAGAAGTAATTAGTTATTATAGTCCAGTTTATTATGGTCGGTTACCTTGTTTTAGTTTGAGTTACAAAATTTTAGTCTAAAGAACAAAAAAGTGCTGAATGTATACAGAAAAAATTGTAAATAATGAGGTATTCTGAAATAGGATTGATGTAGCTAATTTATGAGGACTAAATAGTATCTATTATAGCAAGAGGTAGTTATTATAGTTTTGGATAATCTCAAACGCCCTCTGCCAATCTAATAGTGGGAATGAGTACTTCACATTGTTAGATACTCCTTTCCACCTATAATAAATGGAGATGATATGAAAAACATTTTGTACTATTGTTGTACTAAACGTTTTTCATGTGATATATTACTCAAACGACAACTAAATATATATCAAATGCAAGTATAGGTCGTCTTGACCACAAGTCTATCCCATAAACATGCTCTTGAAGAAGCTTCCCCACTTCCATAACCACAATGTTTATAATGCCACAATGTTTATAATGCTATTGTATTCCCAAATGGCTAATAATATTGTTAGATGGCATGGTTTGCTCTATACTAATTTAGATCTTTGAGTCAATTATTTAGTTTCAATTAGTTGTTTGGCCCTTGGACTTAAATTGGTGTTATATAACTTAACTACAATAGTGAACATTATTGAAGCTCACATTTATCGAAATACTTCACATTATCTTCTCTTTCGTGTACATTTGAACTTTATCTAACAATTCATCCAAATACAAACATTTTTACCTCTAACATATTAATTTCAGACTTCATAACCCAACTCATTGTACAAACATCACTTTGTCATATTTGAACTCATGTTTCAAGAAACTATTTCATTATAAATAAGCTCTTAGTAGCAAAATGTCAAACTGGACAGCTCAATAACAAGATCTAGAAAGATTAACCACCGATACAAAAACATAACTAGGTCTATAATTGTTCAATCACGTGTTATCACTTTTCTTACCATCGAATATGATGCAAGAAAGGATATACTTAACTATGACTTATTTGATCTTGGACCATCCAAAATTAAGCTTCTAGGAAGTTTCCTGTCTAAGTTCATGATTGACATGTTGCCACCTAACTTAAGGAAAAAGAAAAACAAGTTTGACAATGACAAAAACTATGGGATTGTTTTGAAAAAAAATACAATAAGGTTTATTTTTAAAAATAACAAAATAAATTAAAATATTTACGAGCTATAACAAATTTTTTGGATTCTATCAATGATAGAGTGATAGACTTCGCTTGACATCACTAACTATCAAATTTTGTTATTGACCGAATCTGAAATTTTACTATAGCTTGTAAATATTTTTATTAAATTTGCTATTTTTTACCATTCCCTTAAGAATAACTATTTTTCAATAACTTTTTGATAAATATTTTAAGAAAGAGAAAATGCAAAAGGATTTATTTAATAACAAAAGTGCTTAAAAATGTTATAGCGCATGACCAGATTAGCTTTAGTAATCTATTCATCACTGATAGAACGTGTTTTTATAGTGGTCTATCACTAATAGAACTAGTTCCAATATTTGTAACTGTTTTGATTTATTTTGCTATATTTGATTTTTTTGTTGTTTTGATGTGTTTTTTTTATTACAATATAATTATAGTCACGAGGGGTCGAACTTTCCAAGATAGCAGGTCAGGACAATCAAAGAAATACATCAACTTTTCTTTTTCAAAGGTGTTGTAATTAAAAGTGTAAAGAAAGAAAATCTTACCTTTACCTTTGAGGTTGATAATAGAAACGTTATAACAATTGAGTTATGCTCGTGTTAACATGCATTTGGTGTTTACAATTTAATCAAGATTATAAACTTTTTTATACAATAAATAGTATAAAATCGTAAAACTTTAAATACAAATTAAAAAATATTTATCTATGGGTTATTCCACAGTGTCCTCCCAACTTTTGAATATTTGAGTAGAAGGTTTTTATGATTAAAATGAAAAGAAGGAAAATTGGATTCAACTTATGCCTTTTGGAAAAATGGTAAAAGGAAAATGTGAGAAAAACACTCTTTTCCATTTATTATATTGAATACAATATCATAATTAGAAGAACACTTTATCAAATATTTTTACCATTTAATGAAGCAGGTGGTAAAGTTTCTTTTTTATTTGTTAATTGTGTATGGCTATTTAGGACGTATGATATTTTCAAATATAACAAAATAAATTAAAATGTTTGTAAAATATAGTACTTAAATTTTTGTCTATCAGTGTTCATCGTTGATAGAATATAAATTTTACTATATTTTATAAATATTAAACACACCCAATTTGATATTATTTAAGTTTCTACTAAATTGGTTCTAAAATAAATGTATAGAAGTAATAATTTATTCTTTAAACTTTAGTTTGTATGGTTTTTAGTCCTTTATTTCTTTATTCAATAACTTTCGAGAGGTTACTCATTACAATGCCACCAAACAAATTGTGCAAGCCTAGGAACATTTGTCATACGATGAGCTTCACGTGACGTGACGACCCTATAAGCATGAAATTTAAGCGATGTTCTAAATATTGTATGATTGGTTTGCAAGGTCGATGAAAAGGGCCCTTGCTACTTATTCCTATTTTTGAAAATGCATCAAAGATAGTATTTGGTTTGATCCCATGGGATGCGACATTTTAACGTTATACTAGGACAATATATGTACTTCGAACAATGCTGTAAAATGCCTCTGGTTTGCAAGACAACTTGGAGCTACGTTTTCTTCACGATTCTTGTTCTAATATGAGTGTAAACTTTCTTCAAAGGAATGAAAATGTGTTTGAAAATCAAATTTAAGTTTTTTAAACAAATAAATCACTTGTTTTGGTCTTTTAGGAGTATTTCGATCAATTTATTTCTTTATTTAATTTTACATGCATACGTTTAAGATATATTAAGTTGCATTCACTTTGATAATTGAAAATGCTCTTTACTTCAATTTGTTAGAATGTGAGTCTTCAAAATCCATTGTCGTAGGTTCAAATTCTTTTGAACATATTTGAATGAATGACTCATACCTTTACATGATGTTACTTTACCATTATGTTAAGATGTCATATTTGATCAAAGTTATGAATAAGTTAATAGTCACAACGGGATAGTGTATATAATAAACTAATAATGATAACTAGCTATAAACAATGAGAAATTTAACATCATTATATCTTATCCATATGGAATATGATCGGCACAAAGAAGAGGACTTGTTATTAGATGAATACGAAAAACAATTATACACAGTTTCAACTTAGGGAAAAACTCTTCATCATAGCAATTCAATAATAAAAGAGCAAGAGATGAAAGTACCTTAATCATATTTAAGAAAGGTGCTTTAATCGTTCGAGAGGAGAAAGATTTAACCCATTTAAAGGACGGATCAAGATATGTTCACTAGAATTAGGGACGAGAAGACTTAAACGAGAGTACTTGTAATTGTGAGACTAAAGGCTCAGTCCATTGAGTTATGTTTACCAAAATCGACCTCGGGTTAGAGCGTCATAATTGGACTGAATGGGTACTCGCGAACTCAAGTGAGGTATGCAAAAAGGTTGAAAACCCCCGAGGAAGGATCATCCAAACCCCTTTGTTATAGTGAAAAAAAGCATACAAACGAGTCGCCGATTCGAAAGTAAGCAAAACGGAGATCGGGTCACCCAAATTGTAGGATCCATTTCCATGGCTTCTCGTGCTCTCTTCCTCGCCTTCAGCCGGTAAGTATAGATGTTCTTTCTTTCAATGCAATCTCCGTATTATCTCCTTCATTATTTGAGAATTTTGTGTAAATTGATCTGAACCTAGAAAATTCAGGAACAGAGGCTTCTTAAATCAGAGTTTCAAATCGACCCCAGTCTTCAATGAAGCCAATGTTTCGAACTATTGCTCTCATGGAGCTCTGAGGAGTGAATCTTTTGATGAATCGGTGAATTATGAAGAATTCAATGACTTGAAAAGCAGGATATTTCAGCTCAGATTGCCCAAGCGAAGTGCTATACGTGTTCTTGAGAGATGGACGAGTGAGGGCAACCAAGTTACGATCGCTGAGCTTCGGAACATCTCCAAAGAGCTCAGAAAGATTCAGCGGTATAAGCACGCTCTTGAGGTATTGTTTTATCTTTTTTATTTTTGTTTCTTACAAGTTTCTGTTTTCGGATGATAAATGGCAGTTTCAATGTTAAAGAGAAAAGTTTTTTGTGGTTTTTTTAACTGTTGTTGCGGCGACTCTCAAAGAGATCTAATAAATGTGCAACCCTTAGTAAATAAACACGAATATAAGTGGAAGTAGACAAATGCTTCGAAATTTTTTTGCCAAATAAGGAATGGAGATTCTGCCTTCTAAAATCTAATTCAAAAAGGAGAAAAAAAAGAGTGAAATTTAACTAATGTACTTGTGATCTGTATGTTTACTGTTGAGGGAACTTGTATTTGTAGTTTTTAATTATAGTATAGTTGGTTAATTCTTATTGAGTGAAGTATACTCTCTAACCTTATTTTTAACATTAGAACAATAAGATTTGTGTCTATGGACCAAGATGTCTGAGCCTTCGAATCAAACATATGGAATTTGCTACAAGCCATACAATATTCATGTAATTCAAACATGGACCCCTTTTTAGGTGCTTTATTTTGCTCAAAAGTCAAAACCCTTGGCTTTCAGTGTTGTCCCAATACAACTAATGATTACTTGAAACAAGTGATGCACGGAATTCCTTTAAGAGTAGAAAGAAAGAAAAGAAAATAACAAAGGAGTTATTTTGCGGGACCAATGCTTTGTCAAGAATGATAATTTTTGGGCGAGGGTTGCTTTATTAACTTCTTAATGGAGCTCTCTTTGTGAAATCCTTTTTCTATTAGGATGCTTTTCTGTTAGCCTCGAGTTCTAGAGCATTTTCTAGTTGTTCCTACTGTTTGTACGCTTTCAACACACGTATGTTATTGATGAACACGAAGACAAAGACAAGATGATGGAAGAAAACACTTCAGTAAGGATGCTTCTAAAGTCACCCTTTGTAGGCATTTGAGTTTCTCATCAAATTGGATCGTTGTCAATGAAAGCATGAAATTGTAGGCAGAAAGATCCGGCTTCATATATGTCTTTGAGGGAGAGTCTGGGTAAATGTATTTATCAGAAAAACTTATATGATATAATAAACTTGATAATGGTTGAATTGGAGCTGTCCCGTACTTTGAATGGTTTAGCAGCTATATGACCAGATGAAGGAGAAGAGACTTATGCAATTTGCTTACTCAATATGCTGAGACAAAGTTTTATACTTTATTTTACTCTTTCTAAAGAGTGTCGAGAGCGGAGAGAAAAGATCCCAGGGACTAGGGGCAGGATGGCCAATATGTTGTTTTGATGAATTTGCTGAGCTAGCACTGTTAGCATGGAGCAAAGTTTGGAGTTTCTAGATTTTGGAGGGACTAGAACTATCATATCGATAGCTTTGGGTTTTGCAGCAGCAAGTCTTAGTCTCAAAGTGACAAGACCCATCCTTTGCCTTCGAACAGTGCTACTCTTTCAGTCTTGTCCTTTATGCAACATAAAGAGAAGAGAAATTCAACAACTGATAAACTCAACAAATGCTTTGTAATGAGAAGAATGCAAAAGGTATACATATGGTCAATATGAGAAACAGAAAGTGGTGATGCATAAAAATGTTCTGTTGAAAAGAAAAGGAGTAATTTCCTGTTGGGAGTCTTCCTTATTCCTTAGAGAATACAATTCACGTATTCTGAGGTGAGGGCAATTAAACGTTTGAAGAATTTTACAAGTGTTCTAGTTCCTTCAAACAATACTTGACTGCATAAAGTTATTAATTATGTAATTATATGCTAATAATGAGGAAGAAAGCGTCAAGTTGCCGTGTACTACAAGGGAAATTGAATTTTATGATTGCAGAAATCTTTCATATTTTTCGTTTGAAAAAAAGGATAAGGAAATTGCTAGAAATATCTCCATCATTTTGTTTGGCTCATAATCTGTAGAACAAACACTGATCAGGGGATTGATTTTACGTCATCTTCTCTATTTACAATAAACTGACTATCTGTCTACATTACATTTTTTTTCCGCAAAATTCACTGCCAATACTATTTTCTTGCTTGCAGATTTTAGAATGGATGGTAAGTCATAATCAGTCCGAGTTATCTGATTCCGACTTTGCAATCCGCATTGACTTAATGACCAAAGTATTTGGCGTAGATGCTGCTGAACGATACTTTGAAGGTCTGCCTATTGATGCCAAAACTTGTGAGACTTATACTGCTCTCCTTCACTCTTTTGCTGGGTCCAAATTGACTGACAAGGCTGAAACTCTCTATGAAAAGATGAAGGAGTCAGATATACCTCTAACAGCCCTTCCATTCAACGAGATGATGACTTTGTACACGTCGATCGGGCAAGTAGAAAAGGTATCCTCAATCGTCGATGACCTAAAACAAAGGATGGTTCATCCTGACATTTTCACTTATAATCTCTGGATCAGTTCTCTAGCTGCAGCTTTGAACATCGATGGTGTTAAACAGATTCTCAACGAGATGAATCATAACCCCAACTCCAACGAAAATTGGGTGCGATATATTGAACTCGTCAACATATATGTTAAGTCAGCTAATCTATTGCATTCAGAGTCGAACTCTGTAGTCGAGTCTGTGAGTGGCATTTCTCAGCGAGAATGGATTACATATGACCTCCTCATTATCTTGTATGCTGGTCTGGGAAACAAAGACAAAATTGATCAAATTTGGAGATCATTAAGGATGACAAAGCAGAAAATGACGAGCAGAAATTACATTTGCATTGTATCTTGTTACCTGATGCTTGATGATTTGAAGGAAATTGGTGAAGTTATTGATCAATGGAAACAATCAACCACAACAGATTTTGATATTTCTTCTTGTAACAGGCTTGTAAATGCATTTATTGAAGCTGGGTTGCATGAGAAAGCCAACAGTTTTGTAAATGTTTTGATTCAGAAGAACTGTGAACCTACAGAAGCTTAGTGGTGGAAAGTAGAGGTTTAAATCATAATCTAGTTCATCTTATTTTGATTAAATCTAAGTTTCAAATATTTCGTTTTTAATTTTTCAAATTTCAAATCTTGTCTTAGCCCTTATATTTTATCTTTTTTGATAAAGTTATCTAGTTATATAGTTAGATGAAATTTAAACAAACAATTAAGATTCTATTTCCACACTATTCCTTCTCTATGAGACTTTTGATCTCGATTGTGTGTTTTCTTTCTTTTTGTTTAGTTTATATTTGTTATTCTTTGCTTTTTTGTTAGTGTTTTGTTTGTGTCTTGATTCCGAGATTCCTTCTCTTTTTAACAATTCAACAACTATTTTGATATGTTGATTTGAATTTGAAAGAGGATGAAAAATCGCCATCAAAATTTAAAGATACATACTGTGATTTGAATTGGTTCAGAAGTTGGTTTAAGAAAAAATTATGGTTTCTTACAATCGGATACACAACCCCCAAATGTAGGTGATATGACATCGGGTTGCCAATCTTTTTGTTTCATTATCATTGCTTATATTAATTATTATGTTTGCCTATTACTAACACGTTATAATATCAAGTTTAACATTTGTATTATGTGTTAGGTTCACTATAAGAGTTGAACTACGTTCAAGGTCAACGTTAATTTTATAATCATTTAGACTCTATTTGGTAAACCATTTGATATTTGTTTTTGAAAATTAAGCTCATAGACACAACTTTTACCTTCAACTTCTTTCTTTGTTATCTACTATTTGCCAATGGTTTAAAACAATAAGTCAAAATTTGAAACCTAAAAAACAATAGCTTTTCAAAAGTATATTTTTAAATTTGGCTAAAAAAATCAATTATTATACTCCAAAAGATGCAATTATTGCAAGAAACGTAGATAAAACATACTTAATTTTAAAAAACAAAAAACAAGAAACAAAATGGTTATCAAACGAGACTGATTGTAATCGCTTCTAAAGTTGAAAGAACATGATAAAAAAACTCAATTTCCAATAAAAAAACAAAAACAAATTCAACCTAAATTATTAACTTTTTCAATCCAACACTATTTCTTCTCCGAATTAATTCACATATCATATCATATAAAAAAACAAAAAATGTGAAAGAATAATTATTGAAAAGCATCACAAATATGCACAATAACATTCATGTAATGCATTTGAAACTCTTATATTATTATACACATCATTATATTAACACACACAATGAAAGAAAATAACTATTTATAATTACTTAAATGGTAGCATAAATGAAAATCTAGACATATATTTCAAAAGAGAAGTAGAAGAAGAAGAAGAAAAAAGGACCTTAAAGTCACATGGCAATGTCTAATTAAGCTCCCAAATATAGATAATAGGTTAACAATTATCCCATCATTTATTGCCCTAGAAGACCCAATTGATGTAACTTTATATTATCTCTTCTATGCTTGCAAACTCCCAAGACATTGATTGTTTCCTTTGAAATTGTCCCAATAAATTATTTATGAATTGACCTCTCAAATTTGTGAAAATAGACCAAATTAAATGTGATGTATAATTGATATCTATTTATTCTTATCGACGAGAAAACGATTCCTTTCTTCGGAAACGTGTGCCACACAAATAAATAATTTGTAACTACTTTTTGAATTACCACTTATGATGTCAAAACTAAAGTCGTTTTATAACTTTTTTTGCCGATCTTGTACTCAATTCAATAAAATTACTGTATTAACACGTAATGTTATTGTGCTAAGCTCTTGTTGTTCAGTACAGTGAGAAATTCTACATATTTATAAATCTTGAAAATTCTGTTCGAATCAAACTTAATCATCAATGGTCAAAATCTTGTTTTTCACCCTTGTTCTCTTGCTCTCATTTCTAGCTCGTACTTTCCTATACATTGTGTTAATTTATATTACATGTTTCAAACTATTCAAAAATTTTACTTTTTTCATTGTAGTATTGTTTTATGTGTTTGAATCAAGGTCCAATCATTCATTAATATACGAAGTTGAGAATATTTCAACTTCTACTCTTTCTTTCTTTTTTTCTTTTTGAGAATATAACTTTCTAGTAAAGTTATTTTTAGATAGACAATAGTGATATATACCTAAACGAGTAATGTATATATATGTTTTAGCTTTTGTGACATTATTTCCATAACTCTTCAACTAAATTTAGTGGTTGTGACTTGTCCAAGTTGAGTGAGAATGACGTCTCTCTCTCACCCCCTTAGGACGTCTCTCTCTCACTCCCTTAGGACGTCAACTATGTCAAAGTGGGAAAAACAACACAAAACTCCTTATTCCAACTATCTCTAACTCTAACTATCTCTAGCAGTTGTTAGGGGTTAGAGGAATTTAGAGTATAGAGTTTAGAGTTTAGCGTTTAGGTTTACGAGTGCATTTCAGAACACATTAGGTAGGCTAGGTTCCTTCACCACCTTGTTCAACAATCCCGTTTTAGATCTTCAGCCGAGCTCAGAATCAACTTCAAGAATTTGGCTCGATATAGGAAGATTCTGACATGCATGACATGATCTGTGTCTTTCACTTTTGTCCTCGTTGCAAAATGGAAAAGAAGCAAAGTTCATAGACGATAAACACAAGGAATAAAATATACACAAATGGATTGCAAATTCGAAAGTCAATATGTATAGCAATTGGAGAGTTCAATAGATTACAAATAAGAATAAACTACTGGTGTGCCTGGTCGTAACTGCAGTAATAATCAAATGAACAAATGAGTTTGAAGTTTTGTTATTTCAATCCTTTTTATGTCTTCTTTTTCTAGATTCATTATTCTTTGTATTTCATTTCAATCAATGACAACACTCTTTCTCCAGTAGTATTTGACATTGGTGACATCCATGACAGTAAGCAGAGCTACTTTCTTCTTCCTTCAATAATGCAAACAAACTAAGACCACTTTGATTATTTTTGTTGTTGTTTATCTATAATGAAGTTTTGGAGTCCTTCTCGAAATATGTAATAAAAATCATGCAATCTAATCGAGGAATGAAGGATGGTCAATTTATTTGTTTATTTACTTTTTGAACAATTTGAGGCAATTCCATAAAGAATTCATCAAACAGTTATGTGAAGTCTGATTATAAATTTTGGACCATTTCAAATTTAAAACCTCATCTATATTACTTCCATTTGAAGTTCATGGATTGTATTTCTTGTTCGTCAACCACCTTAGCACAAAAAAATCCCAAAAAAATGGACGAAGATCAAATTTTAACACAGACGGAAGCTAACAATATGTCCATGGCGGATCAGGGGAGAAGACCCAGAAAGAAAAATCCAATGACATTGCATACTGTAGAATTCCCCGTGAGCAATATCAATCCAATTTAAACAACTGTCCAAGCCGACATTTCTACCAGCATAAATCCAAGCAACCCATGTGGAAATTCTTCTTTTTGACTTCATATCTCTGTTTTTTTTCTCAGCCCCACTCTGATAATTCGTTGTTTCCCCTCAGCTAAATTTTCAACTGAAACTTTTCAGAGTTTTCTCCGTTTCAATCATGTGGGAATCTGAATCTGAATCTGTTAGAGGACGTGGGTATGGCGATGGAGTCCTCAGTCCAACCAAACATAGCCTCAAGACCGATGGGTTTGAGCTTAGAGGCCGTTCATGGTTAATCCTTCTTTAGCAACTGCTTTATCCTTTTTGATTTTTTTTTTCTTTTTCTCTTTGGATATTCACATGTTGCCTTAATGGGTGTAGTGAACATCAAACGTATGTTGAAATGGCTGTGCCAAATTTGAACTGAGTTCTCATGCAGGGTTTTGAGTTTTATGGTTTGTTTTGCTTAGGCATGTTGGAACTGATATTCCGAGTGATCTTCTTGTTCAAGTTGAAGACGTGGATTTCCATTTACACAAGGTAGCACATTTCCTTTTATACATTTTTTTTCTGCTTAGAGGCTATGTGTTTTTGGAGATGAGTTTTTTGACCATTTGTTTGTTTTGATTTGTTGTTTTCCCCCCCTTCTTGTTGGGAAGTATCTTCTCTTTTCTCGAAGTGGGAAGATGACAAGGCTTGTGTATGAATCAAGGGATCCAGATTTGAGCAAGATTGTTATGAAAGACCTTCCGGGGGGGACTGAGGCGTTTCTACTAGCAGCGAAGTTCTGCTATGGCGTCCCTCTTGATCTAACCGCGGCTAATATCTCTGGCCTAAGATGTGCTGCTGAGTACCTTGAAATGACAGAAGATTATGAGGAAGGGAACCTCATATTCAAAACCGAAGCGTTTTTAAGCTATGTCGTTCTATCATCCTGGAGCGACTCGATTCTAGTGTTGAAAAGCTGCGAGAATCTTTCACCGTGGGCAGAGAATCTTCAAATAGTTAGAAGATGTAGTGACTCCATAGCTTGGAAGGCCTGTACCAATCCAAAAGGAGTGAGATGGACTTACACTGGGAAGCCTCAGGACATTCAAAGTCCAAAATGGGACGAGATGAAGGAGCCGATCCCAGGTGGAAGCCATACTGTTCCTGTGGATTGGTGGTTCGAAGACGCATCAATTCTGAGAATTGATCACTTTGTGCGAGTTATCACTGCTATAAAGGTGAAAGGGATGGGATATGAACAGATTGGAGCTGCAATTATGTACTATGCATGTAAATGGCTTCCAGGTTTAGTTAATTATGAGAATGGAGAAGGCAATGAGGCCACTAACTGTAGCAACGGCAGTGCCAGTAGCAGAAAGTACAATTGGAATGGTGACCTTCATATGGTTGTGGTAAATCCAAAGAACAAAATCTCGACAATTCAGGCGAAAGAAAGGAGGATGATTATTGAGAGTCTGATCAGCATACTTCCACCACAGAAGGACAGTGTTTCATGTAGCTTTCTTCTACAACTTCTGAGCATGGCAAATATTTTGAAGGTTGCTCCTGCTTTGGTTACTGAACTTGAGAAAAGGGTGGGGATGCAATTTGAACAGGCCACCCTCAAAGATCTTCTCATTCCTTCTTATAATACATCTGAGACCATGTATGATGTTGATCTTGTTCAGAGGCTTTTAGAACATTTCCTGATTCAAGAACTAACCGAAGATTCAAGTCCCAGCAGTCAATCCTTTTCGGGAAAAGATGGATTAGAAGCATCTCAAACTACTGCAAGTTCAAACCAAAATGCGAAGATGCGAGTGGCAAGGCTTGTTGATAGCTATCTCACAGAGGTGGCTAGAGATAGAAATCTCTCTTTGACAAAGTTTCAAGTCCTGGCTGAGGCTCTTCCAGAATCGGCAAGATCATGTGATGACGGCCTCTATCGAGCAGTTGATTCATATCTCAAGGTAAGTTGAATGTAATCTTTTTAATCTATTTGACCAAGTTTCATTTTTTAATTGTCATTTCTCCCCAAAGAAAGGGATTTTAAAGAAAATATGCATAATTTGAACTGCATAACATTTGTCTTGAAACAATAAAAGAGTTGGATACATTAGAAGTCCTTATAAACATATAAAGGGGATTGTAATGGAAAGGTTTCGTTAAAGAACTGCATCAAGGTCATTCGACTATGGATCCCCATTAACGTTCTTCCTTTTGCTCATTTCTTGTTAAACAAAACCAATAGGCACATCCAACGCTATCCGAGCACGAAAGGAAACGGTTGTGCCGGGTGATGGACTGCCAAAAGCTGTCTGTTGATGCCTGTACACACGCTGCACAAAACGAACGACTCCCATTACGCGTTGTCGTTCAAGTTCTCTTCTCTGAGCAAATAAAGATAAACAATGCCATAGCCAACAACACAATCAAAGAAGCTGGCGAGTCACGATGTCAACCAATCGCCTCAAGCAGAAAAACACTACTTGAAGGGACACCTCAATCATTCCAAGAAGGATGGGCAGCCGCAAAAAAGGATATAAACACACTGAAGTTCGAACTCGATACCGTGAATGCAAAATACTTAGAGCTCCAACACAATTTGGAGAATTTGCAGAGGCAATTTGAGAAGATCCTAAAGCAGAAACAAACATCTACATGGAGCAGTGGATGGAAGAAACTAAGTAAACTGACAAAGATGAATGCAATGGAAAACCAAGATTTGGTTGATCAAGTTCCAATAACAGGAGAGAAGGCTAGAAAGACAAATAGAAGGTGGAGAAACTCAATATCATGAAAAGGAAATTCAATAGTAGGAGGCAACAGTACAACATTGAGGATCTTATCTTTTCTGCTTGGTGAAGGGTGAAATCATTGGAAAGTTGTGGCATTTTCATTTCAAGAGTTAGTTTTTTTTTCACTCAATGGAGGTTATTGCTTTTATGTGAAACGGAAATTTTCTTGTGAGGACTGCTTTTATCACATCATTTATCTTCTTATTACACACCATTTAGTTTTTGGTATTATTATGGAAGCATTTTGTTATCTACATTTCAAAAATGTTGTCAAAATCCAAACCAAATTGTATGCTTCATCTTATGACTAAAATTTGTATTTGGTTCGAGATTTCGACTAAAAAATTTGAATCTTTCTTTTCTTTCTTTTAAGAACAATGACACCCATAAACTAAAAACTGAATGGTTTTCAAATAGGATTATAGCTTTTGTTTTGTGTTTGGCCAATGGCTATGAGTTTCATTTATGACCTAAAATATATGGATGTTAGCTTCCCATCAATGTTCTTCCAAAGTTGTGATCTTAAAATAACATATCAAACTTACAAGATTCTTGTCTATATAAAGGTATGGAAGATAACCAATATGAATATGTGTTTTCTTAGATTACACATATTTTGTTTATTCAATATACATCATTCAAAACCATTTTCCATTTAGTTCTCATAATTTTGGACTAAAAAGAATAAATCCAATAAATAAGGAAAAAAAAGAGAATATTTGTGAAAATAGCAAATTAGGGTAGTTGGATTTTTGAAAACCATGACACATATATATGTATTTATAATATTTTTGTTTTTTATGTTTTTCGTGAATTTAAATTACGAAGATATAAAAGATCGTCTCAATTCTATCAAATAATTTTTTATAGAACTAAAAATTGAAAATATTTTGAAAATATCAACTATTATTTTTAACACTTTCTTTAAATTTTAATATATATTTCTATTAATAGTTTCTTATTATTTTAAATTGAGATTCAACCATTTTAATTTTTTATTATTTTATAGATATTATAGTATAACAAATTGTATATTAAATTTGGGTGTTGTACTTATTTTTAAATCACTTTTTACTCATCACATTTTTAATTTTTGTATATTAATCATTTTAATTAATATTCTTGATGTATTCTTCTTCTTATCAATATCTCAACAAAAGTCTATGCAAGCATTTATTAATGAAAGTGTTCTTCATAAAGACAGGAAAGGAAACCGAGATGGATAGGATGACTCTAATCAAGTCTGCCACCCACGCAGGACTCAGCATTAAAAGAACAAATACCTTGAATGATCATCAGTTGTTAATTATCTGACTCAGACTAACTAAGATTCTACTAAATAAGCAGAACCCTTAGCTTATGCAGTGGTGCATGTGAAGCATTACTATACATGCAGCATGGTCAATGCTAGAGGGAAAAGGCCTCTTTGGTTAAGGATACGTGGGAGAAACAAAGTCTTATGTATTGGATAGTTTTATGCCTAAACTTCTGCTAGGTTTGTAAATAAACAAACATGCAGTTCACTGATTATCAATAAAACAACATAATGTCTTAAATTTGCATAACTATACATCCAATAAAAGGAAAATCTAGAGCTATTTGCATGGGTAGAGAAATGGTGAGTATGAACTTAGGCGAACCTTATCAATGAGATGTGAATAGTAGTTATCTCTTAAGAGCTGATAAATACATTATTTTGAACCTATTTGAATAGTGATCATATATATATGCATGGATCATATGTTTAAAAACATGTAACTTATTTCAAATGTGAATAACCCTAAATCCTTGCCTTTCAAATGAAGCTTTGAATCAATAACAAGGGACATTTTCAAACATAGCATAGATAGAAAATTTTTAGATTTTTTATGAATGATAAATATGGATAATCGTTTTTAGTATTGAGAGTAATTTTGCTAATAACAATGACGATAACGATAGAAAGGAAAGAGTAGGAAAAGAAAATTATGAATTTATTATGGAGAATAAAGGCAATGGAACACCAAGTGTGGTTGTTAGTAGAAGGAGAAATGAAAGTATAGGATATAAATGTCAAAGTGCACTAAAACCCTTTGAAGAGTGGGCATTAATTGTTGGAGACAATGGTGGATGGTCACACTGTGTCCAATTCCAAATTTCCTTAAAACACTTATTTGGATAATGAGAGATCAGGTGGCTCCATAAATCCCAATCAATTAATTTCCAAAAAGAAAAGCCTTTTTGGTTCATCACTTTCCTTTGGAGTTGTGTTATAAACATCCAACTTTGACATGAAAAAAGTATCTGTTTTCTTTTGCTTTCTTTCTCTTATTCTCTCTCTTCTTATAAGTTAGATTAACGGTAAACAATTGTAAAGATGAAAAGTCGAACCTCTCGTCTTAGGATGAAATATCATCTTAATTATGTTCTACTAAGTTAAGTTTACTGGATTTTATTTCTTTGATGAAGAAACTTTTACCTACTAAGTTCATGTACCAAAAATCTATTGTAATTTTTTTAGAAAAAGTATCTAATTAAGTGTCCAAATTTATGTGTATGAAAGTTTAGGGTATAATGATACTTTCCCTTTATCTTTTATTGTCCATCATCCTCATGCCATTTGCCCTAAATTATTAAATTAAGGCAACAAGGTTACTCAATGTATTGAAATGAAAAGGAAATTATATCAAAAGTTTGTTGGCCCTATCTTAAAAGTTCTCAAAATTTTCATCTTTTTCTTCATAAAGTAATTTTCAATTCCATTTCCAACCACAAAACAGTCAAAAGTAAAGATATTGATCCATCTTGGAAAGACAATCACCTTTTCCTTCTAATACTTCAATCATCCAATGACAAATATTGAAACACTAATCCAATGTTTTATAGGGATTCAAACTAATGAATTAAGTTAGTTCGTTATTAAAAGATTGAGCTTAGTTAGATCCTTCATAACGAAAACTATGTATGACAGTGGTAGAATGTATTGTTGAATCCTAATCATTTTGTAAGAGAAAAATGGAATTAGAGTGGTTAGAAATGCACTAAAGAGGTGGTTGCCAAAGCAATTCCAACTTTAGTTAGCTTCAAGTGGGGCATCTTCATACCTAATCGTTTGTATAGGTATAGGTGTAGAATTCTACATATCCATTCATCACAACATCTTGATTCCAATCTTGTCGATAGAGACCACGTAGTCCTCAGCAATCAATGGGTCTATTTCTTAATCTAAGAGTCTTTGTGGAGGCATGCTAGCATGGTTGACATTTGGCAAGAATGAGATTGATGCATACATACTACTACACTATACCCATGCTATGAAACAGTGCAATTGAAAAAATTATGGTATGAATACTACTACTCAGTAATTGTCAATCATGTTACCAATATTTGAAAGCCATGTAGATTCCACATACATAAAAGAACTGTCTAAAAGCACGAAGTTATAGTGTGAATCCAAGAAATACCTATTTCTATAGTACTAGAGAATTTTTCTTTGTTAAATTGTATTTGCACGAGAAAGTCTTAGTGCACGTCTAAACTCATCATGTGGAGCAGTTAATCATGGTTGTAGTAAGGAACCAACCCTTGCTGTAATCTAGATCAAGTATGAAGAAACTTTCTATCTTCATTTCAGCTATGGCATCCACAATCAATCAAAAGTTTGTTTCATTCAGCAGAAAATCCAAAAAAAACTCACAAGAAACCCTGAATGAATTCTATGGAAATGCAATTATCATTATTACATAGAAGTGGGAGGTGCAATAAAAGCAAACCAGAAAGATTTAAACAAAAAAAATATACAAAGAAAACTATGGAAAGGAAAGGGGAAAAAGAAAGAACAGATAAAAAAGAGTGGAATTGAAAACAAATAATGCAGAATTCAGCCACCAATTATTCATGATCTTCAAACTCAAATAGACAAACCAAGAGCCCATTAGAAACAACAAATCTAAAAAAACAAGAGCAGAGTACAGTGGAAATTCTCACGAGCAGAACCAGAGGCCACCACCCCCCACTCCACCTTCACAATTTTTCTCTGTACAAAAAGCAATCACTTCCCACTTTGCAACAAAAAAACAAGCTTACCTTTACGGCATCATTGATTAAAGCGCAACTCCAGCTCAGCTCCCACCATATTCATCATGAAACACATTGCAGTACTCTCGCAATTTGTTGCACCTGAATCACTTTTCCAATACTTTTCATTATCTGCATTTTGTTTTTTTCTTATCCATACAATGTAAAGAGAAGGCAAAAGCATGATATAGAGAATGCAGGTGGAGAGTTTAGTGGAGAGTGGGGCCTAAGTAACCAAATGCGCATGCACTAAATTCATGGGGTTTCTCCATGAAAAAGAGGGGTCCCTCAAAAATACAACAAATACCTCCACTGTCACCTTCCAAGTAGTCAAATCCCAGTGATTCCTTTAATCTTTAGTGCCCCAAAAGCAAATAGATAACAATCATTTCTGGTCAACATTACCCATTTTGTCTTTCAATGGCAACAAGCAAAGAGCAGTATCTGCATATTACACTTAAATTCCTTTAGTAGCCCATTACGTACAGTCCCATAATGTCCATAGGGGTCCCATTACCATATTGATTTTCAAATACAACAATCATTCTGTAAAGAAATCTTTGCTTACCACCTTTTTCTCCCATCCTGATATCCTTGACCGACATCACGGTGAGGGAGTGTGGCAGCAGCTAGACCCATAGCTTTTGCTTTAAACTTTAGAGACTTCAAGTAGTCTATAGCTTCATCAATGACCAACATTGGGTGCTTGCCCTCAGCACCAGGGACCATGGTTTCAAGAAGTTTCAAAGTCTCTCGTAACTTGTCTTTTTTTGATGAAAAATTGGAATCCATAAGATGTCCTTGGCTATTGCCACCAGTGTAGCTTGACTTCATATCAACTCTGTAGTTGTTAAGTGCATCTACTTTCACTGAAACGGGAGCTTCTGACAATTTCTTGTGCCCACCATCTACCATTCTCTGCCTTTTTCTGGGGCCATCGGAACTAGCAACTTCCTCATTCATTTCCTCAATTTGTTTATCATAAAGTTCCTTAATCAGCGGTGGAGAATGACCAGTGCTAGTTACTTCATCATCACTGATATAGTGATTGTCATCATCTGAATAAAGCAAGGCGTTTATTTCATCTGTGTCTTCATGCATCTCACTCTCCTCACCAGCAATTCCACTTTTCAAAGGATCTTTGTGAAATAAATAATTTTTTAAATCAATATCCCCAGCAGCATCTTCTTCATCATCATTTAAGCCATGACTACAATTCTTTGTACTAATTGAGATGGGAATCTGAGCAGTATCAGAACTATACATTACACTAGTTTGATTTCCAGTCTGATCAAAGATGATGAATTCCCTCTTAGGAAACTCAGTATTTGAATCAGGTATGGTCATTCGCCCAAATCCCAAAGATGAATCAAACTGTTTCTCCACAAGGCATGGAAGTGCATTGGAATGCATGGTCCCGAAATAAGATGGAAAGCTGTGAAGCAACCGATTCTCATTCTTCTGCTCCCAATTCAAACTACCATGATGAATAGATGATCCCCAAAATTCCGTTTGTGCAGAAGAGACATTAGTGTCTGGGTTCAGACATTGCAACCTGAACTTTAGCAACTCATTCGTGCAATTTAAATTGGGCAGGTTCCCAGCAGAATGCCCAGGCTGAGGCCAGGAATCTCCAGTCTTAACCATCCAACAAAAAAACAATCACCTAATATTGACAATGAAAAGAAAAAAACAAATTTTCAGAAAGCAACCAAAAAATTAATAAAAGATTGCTCGAGATCATTTCAGTTGAGGTAAATAAGCAAGACTGGAAAAACCTACCACAAGATGAATATGCCTCTGATTTCCCCTGTTCAGTTACTAGCTGATTCTTTCAGAAACAAATAATTAAAAAAGAACAAAAGAGAAAAACTTCAGCTTAAGTGTATTGCAAAAATCACAAATTGATCTACGTGACAGGTTTGAGCAAATGACGGAAGTACTCAGCCTGGAAAAAAAAACAGGAAGGTTAACCATATAGTTCCAGGAGTCAATGATCTTCAGTAACAAAATTAATAGACCATTTATAGGGTTTAGAAACCAAGCTGTGGATACCTGGCAATTCTGCAAAGGTTGAAAACATGCTATCACTTTAACAATAATTGTTGGCTTCCCAGCAATCCCATTTTCATGTTTCAATGCCCGAAATCGTGTTTGACTCGCTGCTTGGCACACCATAACTACTTTTAACCCTTTACTATAATGAAGGATGAAAATGATGTGAGACAGAAGGGGCTACACAATGAAACAAAGGCCTAGTCGGTTTGTCAAAGTTCAGAGTACACCAACCAGCAAGCATAACACAGGGGAACTGAGCAAAAGTAGAAAATCTGAAAAATCTTAAGCAAACTAAGATGAAAAATAGCTTGGAATCCTGAAATTGGAATATAGAACTAAAGCCTAAGACAGAATTCAGATGGTAAACTGGCTTCAGCTAATGTAGATATCAGAAGCAATGATAAAAAAGTGATTGGATCCCATGGTTAGATGATGTGAAGCAGATAAGAAATGAAATAGGAAAGGATCAATGGGATGAGAAATGATTTATAGTATAAACCAACAGCATATTTTCAGGCGCACAACTTTGTGAAACACATCGACAGTAGAACTCGACCAAGGCATATTTTTTGTTCCAATATAGTTCCTTTTATCCCCCAGTACTTGTTTACAGTCAATTCCCCTAATTTACCTGCAAAATAGCAAGACAGCAATAGAGTTTTCAGCAATCAAACCTCCACCACAAAATTACTAACCAATAAAATTAAAAATACATAAAAAGAAACAAGAAGCAAGCTATATCCAAGCATATGAGATGAAACATGAATAGTCTCAATCTCTGAGCTAAACATCAAACACAAAGGAAGAGAATTCTCAACATATCCTCCCTCTTGCCCCTCCATAAACTACAGAACAAATGTTACAATCCCAACAGTAGTGAACATCGATGAAAACATATATTCCCTTTTGAGCGGGAATGAGAATACATGTTCTCATTTTTCACAAAGGAAAAGTAAAAGCTTTCTAAATTCCCAATTCAATAAAATAAAAATAAAAATAAAAAAGCAAGAATGGCCATCCCAAAAATAAATTACTATTTGCAGCTTCAGAAAGAAAACACAGAATCACAACATCCATATATCCAAAGATCGCAAAAGATAAATCGAACCCATTAATAATGCAGCCACTCCAAAGAACCTCCCCATTATTCCATGGAAGAAAAATAAAAAAACCCATTAAGCAAAAGAAGGAAAGAAGAGAATGAGAGGAAGAAAAAAGACAAAAAAAAAAGAAAAAAGCAAGCATAGAATTAAAAGGAGAAGTGGAGAAGAAACCGAAAGAATTAAGCAGGAGCTCACCTTTTAGCGAAAGGGTGTGAAGATGGAGAGGGGAAAGAAAAGTTTTAGAGAAACAAAGGGGAAAGTGGGAATGGGAAAGAGGAAACTGTAGAAGAACAGTGAAGAATAGGAAGAAGGAATGCACGCTTAACGTCCAGAGATCGAAGACCGATAAAAGGATGTCAAGTCAACATTATGGACAAATCCAAATTACTCTTTTGCCCATTCCTTTTCTAATTTTCTCAAACTTCTTTTTCTTTCTTTTCTTCTTTTTGCAAAAAAATCCTTTTTTCTTTTGGAAAAAAAAAATTGCATTCTCCTTTTGATTTATTTTTAAATATATCAAAACTAATAAAAATATCAAAATAGTTATCTTGATATATCACTCGTTTGTATAACATACATTATTTCATGAGCATATATAATAAATATATAAGATTTGAATATCTGAAATAATTAATGTTTATATTTATAGATGAAGTTTGAAAGTTAAATATATGTGTTAAATTTATATTTTATATAAAAGAAACCAAAATCAACTAATCATTTCTAAGAGATCAATTGATAAAGTTATTCCTTGAATTTAGCATTATTTAATTATTTAGTCAATAAAATTGAAAATAAATAAATGCTTATATATTAAATTTTTTTAACACAATTAAATTACTGAATTTTAGTAATTAATGACATCATTGATATCTAATAATAATAATTTATATTAAATAGTTAGGATAAAGTTATAATACGATAATTTTCAAAAATAGTAAAATATTTTCTTCTAGTTGTTAAGTGTGAAACACTAATATGCAACATCAATAAGGGTAATAGAAGTTTATAAGTAGACTAACGCAAGTTTATAAATAGTAATAGAAGTTTATGAGTGTCTATCGTCTATAGAATCTGAAATTTTGCTATATTTTGTGAGTATTTTAATTAGTTGAGAAAATTTCAATCTCAAACTATTGAAAAAAATAGCCAAAAAGAAAAAAAAAAACGTTGATAAACACTGTTAGACTTTTATCACAACCTTTATCAATGACAGAGGTGTATCAATTTATATATTGATAAACACTAAGAAGCTTCTATTAACCACTATAATGTGATTCATGGTTAGTTATCCAATTAGGTTACTTGGTATATACTCAAATCATAAAGAAAACGAGATAGTAATATGAAGTTCGATAGATTTTAAGAAACGAGACAAAAAGAGAAGTGATGTAATTGAACGTGGTTATCTATCACAACTATCTAGCTAAAAGCAAAACAAATTCCAATCACAATTCTAATTACTATTTTGGAATTAGCAATGAAACTACCAAAATCTACTATCACACTTATATTAGAAATCATGTAAATTTGGTAGCACATTCCACATTGGCAAATGGCAGCACTGATTTTCCATAACAACATAAACCCATTTGTGTTATTAATGAACTAAAAAACTGTAAATACATCTTCAACTAGGATCCATAACCTCACCCAAACACAAAATTCCCTCCACTTCGATTCCGAATCCCAAAACGCTTCCGATGAAGTTAACAATCGACAAAGAGGGTTGGCAACTGGGCTTGGCATAGGGGAGCCGCTCGTCTCCATCCCCGTGGGAGGAATTCATCGATCACCGCCATTTGAAGGCAGGGACGAAGGCAAAAAGTCTCCACAAAAAAACTGTAATTTTACAATTTTAGAAATAATAATTAAGTATATAGTAACATTTTTTACCAACGGTATATATAACAAAATTTATTAGTGATAGACTTTTTATAGCTCGTGGATAATTTGTATACGGGGTTGATAGAATTTTTTTAAAATGTTTCAATTAAATCTCATAGTTGGGCTAAATTTTTGGACTTAGATTGGGCACTTTGGTTGGGCTTAGATTGGGCAAACTTTTCTTTTAAATGTAATTATAAAGATAGAAAAAAAAATTGAAACTATTATAGCAAAGGAAAAAAAAAACTTAAGTGAAGCATAAAGAATTAATTAGATAGAATTTGTTATATCTTGCTTTGAAAATGTTGATGTGTATGTATATCCATAAGAACCCATGAATATCAATCAAAATCCTCTTCAAGATATACAAAGAACAATACTCATCAAGTCATAGTTCAAACACAACTAGTGAAAAGGAGTAGAAAATGATATAAAAACCACATACACACTACACCCATTGATATTGGAAATTAATTAGTTGCTTCAACGTTAATTAATTAACAAATCATACTGATTTTCAATGCTAGACTTAAGAAAAGTTCTTATCTCCATTTGTACATAGCCTTTTAAGTTCTTACCCCATGTGAAGCTAAAAAAAAATTTCGAAGGGATCACTAACTGCAACCCTATAGTTTATGAACAGTTTCGGTTTATGCAATTTTTCAAAGGACTTGTTATATATTTACAATGTTGAGAGGGGATATGAAGTATCTGATAGTGTATATACACATGTGTATATGTATACAAACAATTGGACATGATTGCAAAAAGAAAACAATTGGTTTTCCTTCCATGTTCTTTCATTATTAACCCCAAATAGACCCAAGAAAAGCTGCACCATATCAGAAAAAAGTAGGTTAAAAAAAAGGAAAATTAAAATCTCCCATTTTACTTTAATACAATATTCTTAGCCCCCACCAAATGTCTGTTAAAGAAACAAAACTTGATATGATGTGAGTAAAAAAGCAAAACCAAAACCAAAAAGAAAAATAAAAACTTGCATTGCAAGTAGAATTATGATGCAACAACAGCTTGCGCATGATTTGTTAGCTAGAAATTAATAATAACTAATTTGCAATTACTACATTTTGCTGTGTACTCTTTTTTAATCTTTACACCAATCATAATCACCACTTGTAACGTGGCCCTCGTGGAAGATAAAACAGCATGAGTTTTTGCTTTAATTTGCTGTTGCTGTAATATGCTCGATCGATCTACTAAAAAGCAAGTTTAATTCGTTTTTCTTCCCTTTTTTTTGGTTGTTTATTGTTAGTAGTTTCATTATTATGTATATGAATGGAAGTATGTGTACGTATATTTTAATATGTTTAGGTAGAGATCGAGTAATCAAGTTTTGAGATGATAATAACAATTATTATTATTGATGTGTGAGCTAGTTTGATTGATTACTGTTCAAGTTCAACCATTTCTTCCATTACAACGCCACCATATGGCCACCGTCATCTCTATCACTGTCGTCCTCTGTCATGATCACACCATTTTCTCTGCAGATTCATCCTTTGTAAGTGTTTTTCTTTCTCTTATCAACTCGAATTTCTTTCCCTTTCTTTCTCTTTTTCCCTCCTTTTCTCTTTTCTCTTCTCATTTGCTAGAGCCACCCCTCCACCACTAATGCTTCCATCGTCAGTACTCATCTTTAAAGTACACATTCTAAGTTTCTTTTTTGTTTCCTCAGTAACTCTCTATTTTTGTTGGAGATCAGGAACTTAGTTGTTGAATTGTATATATCTTGTTGCAAAACCATTTAAAAGTATATGAGTATCATTTTCTCTCTCAAAACCAACTTTAGTTACACATAGTTGTCTAAATGTATCACTAGTAAATCAAAATGTATATCAAGAGTATATCTAACATCATTGAACATTTATCGCGTAGCTGCAGTAGTATATATAAGATAAAAGACATAAGCGTATTAGAAAACAATCAGAAAATACTCGGACTAGCTAGAACATGAGTGTATATGTATTAGTAGTATATTTAACATCAATATGATCAACATTAAAAATATAACGCGTAAAATATTTAATAGTATACACTCATCAATGTCCAACGGCCGATAACTTAATTTGAAGTAAAACATCAACGTTTCATTTTATATATATTCATGATATGCCAAGAGTATCAACAATATGTTGTACTTAAGAAAAATGTAACAACAATTAATATATCACATAAATACCTAAATGTATAAGATATTAAATAAGTAAATACTCGAAGTAAGAATTGAGAGCACCAATAGTACACATCTACAAACCTAACTAAAAAGTTTCCAAGAATTCAACTCCTTTATTTAAGAGATATAAAAAATAAACGAGAGTTAGATATGGAAGAAAGCGTTAGAAAACGTATATGTATTTTTTTATTTTTCAAAACTGGATTTGTAGAAGATGAAGGTGTGATTAAGATGTAATAATATAAATTAAGAAATGGATAAGATTGAATCACATAGACTCTTTTGAGATAATATTTCCCACCTCACTTGTTCTCTTTAAAAGACATATATAACTATATTCATTAGGGAATATTATTTCATTTTTTTTTTTGCCTTTATATATTCTTCATAATTGAAAGAGAACAAATATTCTTGCAAAATAGAATAAATTAATTTGGTGTATATATCAATGCTCTCTCTCTCTCTCTCTCCCCTATATATATATATACACACACAAAGAACAACTTGTATATATATTTTGTTAATTTAAACCAACTAATTTAAAAGAATTTTAGGCTAAGATCCAATTTAATTAATTTGAGAATTATATATATAATACCTTTTGCACAAATATGCACATCCACCATTTAAATTGATATATTCCATTGCCAAATTTATCATGATTTTCATTTTGGGGAAAAACATTGAATAAGCTCACTTTTTCTTTTTCCTTTTAAACTTGTTAAAAAAAAATAAACTTTTAGAATTGTTTTAATTCTTATAAAAAATTTGACATCGTACATAGTATTTTCATTTGAAATATCACAACATTTGAAAGAACGTGATTGTTTTTTTTCTTCATAAAATTATGTTTGGCTTGAGATGTAAAAACCTACAGGGTGTTTCATTAGTTTTGTTTATTAAATGTTATCTATTTAGTGGAGATGTTCGGTTGTATCCATGATATATATGTTTCGTATCTTTTTATAAAGAAAAATATATAAGAAATTTTTCAAGTTGAGTTTGTGGATGAAAGAATAGAGAGAGAGAGAGAGATGGAATCAAAGAAGAGAATTAACAAAAGTGCTTATTCACATTTAATTTATAGATTTTTGATAGAAGTCGTTTTCTAAAAGCACAGGGAGATCTCATTTTTCTCTTCTTCTTTTTTGTTTCCATCTTTAATTATAATAAAAACAAATATGTAGTGTCATTTTCGAAGATTTTGGATTGATAAATATATAATTGGATTCATACTTCAAAGAGTCCATTTTCACTTTCATGCTGATATATATACATATATGGAAAAATAGAATTGAAAATGAGAGAAAGAACTTTGGCATATTGTTTTGGGAAGTCTAACTAAATTATTATTTTAGTTCCTCTTTTGAAAACGATTTTGTTTTTGCTTTTCTTTGTTGTTTGACTTAAAACTAAGCTTATAAACGTTAGTTCGATTTATTGAATCAAATTTATATTTTGTTGTCAATATTTTGAAAGCTCAGAGAATCGTTTGAGAGTTTTAACCTTTAGAGACGAAATAATTGTTGAAAATCCAAAAACTTATCAACTGGGCCATAGTTTTCAAGAACTTGATTTTATCATTAGAAATTATAATAAAATATGAAAATTCATGAGTAAAACAAACGGTGAGAAAACAAACAATTTTTCAAAAACTAAAAATAGAGTCTATTTGTTACTTTAAGCATACACCATCGTGGAAATAATTGTAATCAATAATGAAAAAATCAAGGGAATTGAGTTGGTTCGATCTCAAACCCAATTGATAATGACAGGAGTAACTCATCTATCTTATGAGGAATGTGTGTCTTCTTAGTTTTTTCAATGTGGAATTCTTGATCGACATCTCAACACCATCGTCTCCAACCATTATATATTTTAAAATTTTAGTTCATAGTAGTTTATAGATTAATTTATAGTGATAATAATACTAATTAATACAAACAAAAATTCGATGTATAACGAATCAAACAAACTTGTAATAAAACACTTTTGATGGAAACAATTCTCAAATACATTAGAATTTTATATTGCAAAGAGCTAGAGTTTTTTTTTTTTAATCAAAAGTGTTGAAATGAAAAGGAATTATTTTTTATAAAAAAAATACATGTTTTTAATTAAGTTAATAAAAACAAACTCTAAAAGACATGTCAATTGAACAAAAGAAAAAAAAAACTTTAAGAACATGTGAAGAATTTTAGCTAGTAATCATAATTATACAAGAAGTAATAGTAAAATACCTCTAAAATACATTCACTTAACTCAATGATTGGGAGCAAACTTGAAAAAGTAAATCTATTCATTTAGGCTCTTTACTAAAAAGTCATTGCAACAAACACTTTAACCCATGTTGTGAAAACTATTGAAAAAAACTTTTTAAAAACTTATTTTTGTTTTTGAAATTTAATCGGGAACTCAACTCACTTATTTAAGACTCGATGAAAATCATGGTAAGAAATTGAGACGCAAATCCACTAATTAAAAGAGAATATTCAAACGTTTGCCTAATGGCCGGTGTGCCATTTTGTATTTAAACAATTCATGAAGGAAGAAAACTATAACTGAAAAGTTGAATGTGAAAGCTTATTGATTGAACACGATAAAGGTTGTTTTCGGAATTTGATTCGGTGTAGAATTAAACTACGAGTTTTCAAAAGTTCTTTGAGAAATGTGAAAACTATAATATAATTGACAAATTGAAATAAAACGAATAGGTACAAAACCGTAAAAAAACGACATAAAACTTAAAACAAGGCCGTCACTAAACGGAACCCTTACCAACTTTAATTTCCTTTTCAACAAATATTCTACTTGAATATCTGTTTTTTTTCTTGTTGAGAATCATTTAATATTTTAGAACAATAGATTAAATTAAACATAACTCAATTAAGTATCAATCTAATTTTCTAGAAATGATAGATTCAAACTTTTCTCTTAATTCTTTCACACACACATATATATTGCATTTTTCACATAAAGTCAAAATAGAAATCTAAAAGCTTAAGTTGATTGGATGATTGTTTGATTGAACACAAACATCCATAGGTGTAAGTAAATTTCCCGTACAGTAAAAGTTAGCTTTGATCAACAAACAGAAGATTTTTACATAGAAAGTATATATATACTTTTTTTTTTTATTTTACCAATGGCATTTCACACCATAAGCTTTGTAGATTGAAAATAATACAAAGAGGGGATGGAAATGTCATGCAGCCCCATGCATAGAAGGCATGAAAGATATAAGCTTAAGCTTCCTTATAATCAAACGCCCAGAAGCCTCCCATACAACAGCCTCATATTTACCCTCAAGCTTTTCTTCTTTAATTACCTCTAAAACAAGGCGATATTTTATGCCTCCCATCTCCTCTTTAATCCAACAACTTAGCAGCCGTTTGTATTGAAACCTTGCCATCTTTTCCTTCTCGAACTCTCTCATGGCGAATTTCGCAACTTCTTGCACGTAAGGGTCTTCGATAGCACGAATTGATATCCATTCGGATTGATGATCGCCCTTCGTATCCTTTGACGTCACATGGAGGATGGGATCATGTTGACCAACGTTGGCAAGCAGGGTAGAAATCATTGTGACCTAAATTTGATTTTTAGTATATGGACAAAAGGTTTTAGTTTGTGATGATTTTGGTTGTTGTAGCTGTTGATATTTATAGAAGTGTGTATCTCAATAATGGTGATGTCTTCTAAATGGTGTAGCTCTAGAGCCTTGTGAGATTGATACCTATTGGGAGGAATGGAGCACCACCCAATTCGAAAGAATTTTAATCTTTTTGATATTATAATTATTGGGAATTAGAAAAGAATTTTGATAACTAGTTGAGTGGGAATATGATTCTTGGCCCCATATCCTATTAAAGTTTGAAAGGGAATACAAAATGGAAATAATTTCCTTGGTGGACCTCAAAAAGACATGGTACTTTAATTATAATCATTACTTTATTGTATCATATAGGTTTTGTTTATGTTATCTCCTTTGATCTTTGTGGTTTAGTTTAAGATTTTGTTTGTTAGGGTAATTTTGAGGAATTAAACAATAATCTTGCTTTGAACACATGAGTGTTTGTGTTGGTTTATTTATAAGCACTTTTTTTTTCCATATTGCCAATCATCTTTTGTGCATAATTTATAAATTGTCTATGTATATATACTTAATTATATGATGTAAAACTTAGATTAAAACATAGTTTGGAATGAGTACTTGAAAATTTTGAGACAGAAAGTTAAATGATGTTGTTTAAGCTGAAGTTAGTACGTCGAAAGAAAGGTACTTATGCCGATGAAACCAAGTTTCTGTTGCCATTAACTTTTCCTAACACGGATACGACCATGTTCTTGTCAATGCAAAATTATTAGGTATAACTTAGGGCGACGTTTTATAGATTTTGACCGACGTTGTTTTTTTCATCGGTAAAATATATGAAAGAACTTAATACCTTGCTGGCATGACTTTAGAAATCAAATAGAGATGTTAGGTTTTTTTAAAAAATTGGAAACAAAAAATTGTCGTTTTTCAAAAATCTATTTTGTTTTCTGTTTTAAATGCGAGCAACTTTAGTGGTTAGGCCGGCACTTGTCTCCTCCACCATCTCGGTATCCAATATCCATCTGTATATGACGACATTTAACACATGCATATTTGATAGAGGATCTGAAAACAAAGAAATATTAAATGAAAACATGGTTTTGTATTTTAATTTAAACAGTTGTAGACTAGTTACAGTTTTCTACTAAATATTAATCGACAACAATTTATTTATAAACACGTTTCATGTTAAAAAAAAAAACGTATAATTATAATTCATAAAAAGTCAAAATTTAGGTTTAATTATGACTAAGGATGTAGGATTAGAATGCATGTATTAATCTCTATATATGGTTTGATAACAACTTCATAAATAGTCGTTATTGATAGAAGAGACTAATGTATATTATCACATAACTGTGAGTCAGAACATAGCAGTAGTTATCCCAATATTTCATCAGCAGCAGCCCTGCCTAATCCTTGTCAACAAATATTCTTCTAGTAGAAAAGAAAAGTTTGGTGAAATTAATTAAAAGAGATTCTTGTGGAGGTATGAAGATGTGAAAGAACATCCCCTCAAAGGAAGAATATATAAAGGAGAAGCTCTCTTATATTATGAGAGGCATTTTATGCATTGTGATAATGATGATCATAAAAAGGGCATCGATTCCTTTGTTGGCAAAGTAGAAATTCAAATAATAATACACCTCTCCCTCTACAAATTCAGATCATGATACTTGAAAGTGGGTGATAAAGTTGTATGGGAATATAAACATGCATGCCATCACAAACAAGTTTTTTTTCTTCTTTTTCTTTTGAAGTAGTGTGTGTTAATTGGTGGGAATTTGGGGATAAATAGATTCTTTTTTATGTGTGTGGGGTTTTTTGGAACCTTTTAATTGAAGGTGAAAACTCATAAAGCAAAGTCAACTAATGAATGGAATGATGTATATGAGAGAATCTTAGGAATAGTATTAGTTATATTTTTGTCGACCGATACGAAAATATAATCCTGACAAATTAGAATTAAAAACTCTTTTGAAACGAGAGGGTTCTTTTTTCAAGTTGTATACTAAAACCCTAATTCAACTCGATTCCAACCTAAACATTCTGGGTCAGTCACATATTGACAAATAGCCTGATATATTGGGACAAAAAAAGCTAATTCAGTATCCAATACTCGGACAGTACTCTACTAGCTAGGATATAGCATGATCGATCAATTACTTGTGAATGTTCTTAGCATGCAACTCAATACATGAATTGGAAAATTCAAGAAGTTCTTTGCTAAACTTTGAAAGAAACACAAATGACGCATATATATAGCTAATTAAAACCCTAATGTATCATAGTAAAATGAACAAAATTATCCTATTTTAAAATGTTATAAAAAGAATAAGGTCAAAAATTGCTAAAACCACGTCAAAGTTTCTACGAACTCTTTCATGTGTTCGTTAACTTTACATCAACACAGGCAATGGATTGACATTTCCATTATAGCATTGAGAAATCGTTAAAATATAATTAACGATACATATTTTAACAAATTTGTTCTTTTTTTGTCATCATTTCTTTAAAGTTATTGGACTAAAACACGGGGTACGGTAGTACTGATTGGTTGTGATGTTCACGCTGATCTCAAAATTAAGTTTATAAACATTACTTTCCGTATTCATAATTATTTTCTATATTTTTGTTGTCTACGTCTTATAACTAACTTTCGAAATGAATTCGAAACTCGGAAAACTAAAAAAATAAAAAAAGAAAATAGTTTTCACATAATTTTTTAAAAATTGGCTAATAATTTAAAGATGAAAAATATGAGTAAAAAATGGGTAGAAAATTCAAAATAGACCCAAAATTGTTAAAGAAGATATTTTGAAATTGATTATTAAATGAAAAATATCTTCATAATGAAGAATAAAAAAACTTTTATTAGGAAACTTATGCTTTCTTTTGAGTGCCTATATTTGATTCTTTTTAACTTTGGCTAAGAGATACCCATCATTCATTTCCTTACATAAATTCTACTTAGCACTAATTAGGTGATTTGATTGGAACATAATAATATTTTTTATATTTCTCTCATCACACAATCAACCTAAACTACTCTTAATTCATTTCCAAATATTAATTATAAATAATAGAGGATTTTTTAAAACAAAAATTAAAAATAACAAAAAAAAAAAATTATGATAATAAAACTTAGATAAAATTGCAAAAATAGCAGATTATCGTCATATTACCATTTGATTATCGTCATATTTGTAAAATTTACAATATAAAAAAAAAAAAAGTGTCATAAGTTGTTTTTTTCTAAATTTTTTGTCATCTAACGCAATTTTCCAATTAATTATATATATTAAAAAAATTACATGTTTTATAATGTGGCGCTTACAAAAATAGCAAAAAAAAAAAAAAAAAGTTTATGATAATATATAGAACGCAGGTCACTACGTTTTTTAAATTATAAAAATAGCAAATTTAAAAGTCGTAACCCTACGATAATTCTCTGATAGCCCTCTAATAGCTGTCTGATATCACTAATTACTTGTAATATTTATCAATATACTGCAAAAAGGAGTGATGGACGATTTCTTTTCTAAATGATTTTTTAACATCCGAGACAATTTCCCTTTTGTAATAGTGTCATCAATTGGTTAAAAATAGGCCAGGGAGACATCCTAACTTGAATTTAATTCTATTCTAATTTGGAAAAAAAATACATGACAGTTATCGTTAATAAATAGAAAAAAATACAAAGTTTACGTCGATTATATCAATGAATCATATTCTCTATCGATCGCCCTTCTGTCACACCCCACAACCTTTTGTTGCTTTTTTAATTTCGATCATCAATAATTCATATTCTATTGAATCTACATTTGTATCAACATCTATTCAATACAACCCATTTTAATATACCAAATTCTTTTTAATCACAACTCTTCATTTTTCTAAAATCCAACTCTTTTTTTTCTTCAATATGTAATGGATCTATTGATATTACTCCTCATAATATATCAACACAACCATTCTTTTTAATCTCTAACTCTTGGTCTTGCTAAGATAATTAAGATTTGTAACTTTTTAATCTAAACCCTTCATCTTTTTCTATATGATCCGAATATTTGTTTTCATATACAATATTCATTAATACAATCCATTATAATATACCACAAATATCTCTTTTATAACATTTTAAAATATACTTAGTCTAAAATTGAACGATTGAAAATTCTAATAATAGGTGGAGAAGAAAAGATACCAAATCTTATTTATAGAAACCTAAACAATTAATTAATTAATATCTAGTCTATATGAATTGTAGTGACTAAGAAAAGAAATATTTTAAATGATAATATAATGTTACATATATATATATATATATATAATAGATATTGATAGATGTTGTTGGCTATCATAAACAATGATATACGATAGATGTCTATTTGATATATTTGTAAGAAAAATACTTAGGTACATTTTACCAAATTGTCCAATCATAATTTATCACGTAACAAATTTTGTCTTTTCCTTTTATAAATATTGTAATACTTTTTTTATGTGAGTGGTGAGAATGATCGATGTATAAAGATAAACTATCTTACAATGTACCCAAGAATTAGAGAGAAGGGACATTACAATTATTAAGTAAATTATGTGCATGCATAAATTGATTTTAAATGTTCTAACTTATTTTTTTTAAAAGACTAAATCCATTTATACACGTTGGCATCATAAACTCACATGTAGGACTTGATGTTTGTCAAGATGAGTAAAACTCTCAATACCTAAGTTAGTACAAAAAATACGTACTTGTAACTCTTTCCTCCAACATTTGCTTGAGTTATACTTGTGTTACGTAGTGTTAGTGGTGTCAAAATGGGTGTGGCCATTTGTCGAAGTTGCAAATTAAAGTGTCAGTTGTGTCAAGGCTAACTCAATCATCTACCCATCTATCCTTCGTTGAAATTCCACGAGTTTGATTGGTGGATCAACTCAAAACTCAAAGGATGAACGACTTTTCCTTTTGGGATCTATTCAAGTCCCTGTTTCTCGTTAGACTTGGGCTTTGGACGTACTTTTTCCTGCAATATTCAGCTACATGCAGAGACTCCTATAAATATCCAACCCATTAAGTAAAAGAATAGAGCCATCCCGATATATATTTCTTCATATACAAAAACTTACAATGAGTTGTGAAGCGATTGCCAATCATGAGATAAAGGATGAGAAGAAGCTAAGGGGTTTGTGTGGATCCACATGGACACCAATACCCCCACGTTGAACATCCATCCGTGAAAGGAATTAAATTGCAGAGTTTGCAGTGGAAGAATACAGTAAGAAATATAAAAAGAATTGGAAGTGCAAGGGAATGCAACAAGTTTGGTACTCAATGAGATGGACAATATTAATCAAACTCAATACCGTTTCTTTCTAGCTAGAGCAAGATGATCAAGTTGTTCCTCAAGGAGATGAGAAAATTTATGAAGCTGTTGTGTGTCAGGAGTTCAATCAAATAATGATTTTAATTTCCTCTTCTACTTTACAAGAATCTCATACTTTTCATGCCATGCATACTTCAATTACTGATCTAACTTTCTCTTCTACTTCTACACTATGATAATGCTCTACATCACTTGTGATGTAGTTGTTAGAACTGTGGGGTGTTGACTATATATATATATATATATATATATTTGCTTAAGACTCCTAGATAGCTAGATGACATCGTATGAATTTTAGTGTAGATCTTGCCAACATATATACTTGTAAATGGAGCAAAACATCGATCGACGTTTAGTTTTAAATGTTGAAAGTTCATCAAATTTAAATTTAATTAGATCGTTTTTAATTTTGGTATTTGCGATGATTTGGTAACATTAAAAAGAAATACGTGTTACCAAAACACCAAGATATGAGAAACCTAATAATCGAGGGAGCAAAATAGACGTTTCACATCTTCAAAAACATCAATAACAATATAATTATTACGTCTTCTTTTCTATATGACATTCTTAGATCGATAGAAAGATACTTCAACAAAAGAAAGAGGGATAGTTTGTTTCATGGGCATCTAGGTTTTCTTAAAGTGAGCATCTGAACTACCGTGTTTGTTTTGTAGTATTGTAAGATGCTTTGACACGAGCACCTGAAAAATTTTCCTTTTGAAACACGGGTTATGTTTTTCGGTTTCTCGAGTTACGAACATCTCCAATTTACATTTTTGTCATTTTACATATATATTAATCTTCATTTGCATTATATAACAAAAATAAATGCTAATAGTTAAAATCAAAGTTATACATAAGAGAATTTTCAACCATAGCAAATTTTACAAAATATTTACAACGTATATCAAATTCTATCCTAGTCATTGATATGCTATAGTGATAGAAGACTATCATTGATAGAATCCAAAAATTTGTTATAGCTTATAAATATTTTAATTTATTTTACTACTTTTAAAAAATATCTCCTATTATATCACCATTCTTATTATATTTAACTAGATATTCAAATTTAAATTTAATTAAAATCAATATTTATTTTATAAAAATCTTAAATTATGCTATATTATTTTGGTGAGAAAAATAACATAAAATTTTATTAATTCAAACAATCATATTCTATACATCCCTTTATCAATTTTTTTTCTTTTTGGAGGCAATGAAAGGAATCTTATTCTAATTGGTGCTATGATCAACATCAAATCATACATCCCATTATCATATCACAAAAGTCTTTTTAAGTTTTTGTGCACTCCACATAACTTGAAAATATTTACGAGTATAACAAAATTTCATTCTTCGTTAGTAATAGATATTGAAATATGTTAAATATTAACTTTTATCAATGTCTACCAATTATAAATGATAATAGTATATAAGATGGGACTTTTTTTCGTCATTGACATTTTAATTTACTTGGTCTGATTTTATTCTTGATAAATGAATTACGTTTATAATATCATTTTAGTCTTAATTTTAGTTTTTATACTTACAAATTTTCAATTTGAGTCTATATCCATTTAATAAATCTTAAATCGAGTCTTCGATATAGTTTTTTTCTTTCAAGATGTTTTTTTAAAAAAATTTTAACAATACCTTTTTTTAATTATTATTTTCTTCGATTTTGATAGAAGTTTAAATTTAAGGTTAGTAATAATACAAGGACGCTATAATTGAAATATTGAAAATACAGAGTCTAAAATTAAAAAGAATTCTGAGTACATATACCACAGCGCAGTGATATTTTAGACTTGAAGAAATTGTAAAAATAATAAAATAGACAAAATATTTATACTTCATACAAAAATCAAATGTAATGAATTTTTGTGCGTAAATATTTTTTTTAAATAGCTATTTATTCTCTATAAAGCGTAAATATTTTTTTTAAATAGCTATTTACATATTAAATCTCTGAATACTATATATCATTCTCCTATAAATATCGAACAACTAGATGAACAAAAATATTAAAGCCATACATACACACACAAAAGTATTTATTTACAATGAGTTGTGGATCAGTGACTGCTAAGCATGAGACAAAGGAAGATGAAAAGAAGGGTTATGTGAGTATCACATGGACACCAATTCCCAACCTTGAAGAACCTCATGTGCAAGAGGTTGTAAAGTTTGGAGTTGAAGAGTACAATAAGATATATAAAAAGCATTGGAAACTAAAGCAAGTTCAACAAGGTTGGTACTCATTGATCGACGGTACTCAAACTCAATATCGTTTCCTTTTAGAACAAGATCAAGTTCCTCCAGGTGATGAGAAAATTTATGAAGCTATTGTGTCAGTACAGGTATCATATCAGCCTCCTTATCAAGTAATCAACACTCTCTTACTTTTTATCCCATACTTCCACTAATTTAAATAAAGTACTCTACATCACTTATATGATGTGTGTACTGAAGTTTGATTATCTATGTTTATGTTATGTAGTTATGAATAAAAGGTATTTAAGTAATTGCTTTTTCTCGATCTTCATAAGCTTACAAGGAAGAGAAAAACGTATGGATTTCTTGTAGTGTCGTAATGCATTTGGTTAATTTGAAGATTTTGCTTCTAACAGTCTGAGGAAAGTTTTGAATAATTTTGGTTCCTATAACTTTTTAGAAGTTTACGAATCCATCAAACATAAACCTATAAATGATTTTAAACAATCTCTTTGTTCTTGTTTGAAGCTAAAGTTTTACTGTTTATTACTATTTCGAAATTAAAAGATACCAAAAACATTGAACAGATTTTAAGCTTTGGAATATATGAAATTAAAAGATACGAAAAACATTGAACAGATTTTAACCTTTGGAATATATTTAAATTTCATATATGTATAAGTTGGAAGGAAATTAGATTTTGAATGAACTTTAAAATTGATTGTTTTAGCTTTTGTTATGGCTAGGGTTTACTATTTTGACCGATCTCAAATTGACACGTTAATAAATTTGAGATTAAGTAGTTCACTCAGATTTATTAAAATAAACAAAAATATTTATAAATTATATCAAAATTTTGGATTTTATCCATTATAAAAACGGATAAATTTTTATCACGCTCTATCAATGCCACTTATAGAAACATATCAATATCTATCAATGCCGTCTATTATTAATAGAATTCAAAATTTTACTATATGTAAATATTTTTGTTAAAATTTGGTATTTTTTTACCATTCTCCAAATAAAAATTTATTTAAAATTAAATTAATTTAAGTCTAAATATAAAAGTTAGGGCTCAAAGTCAACCAAGACTAAACTCATCTGGTGTTGGTGCCTCAAATACTTCGGAGGTCACCCTTCGTTATATAAATTCAAACAGAGATCCAAAAATTAAAATTCACAAAATAATTATTTTCCGAATTAAATTTTCTTTGTCGAAATCTCGCGTGTATAGGTAGATTTTTCGAAATAAGTTAAGTAACAAAACTGTCACCTACATAATTGAGAGATATAGGACACCTAAAGGAAGAGACAAATGCTTGAGAGATGGTTTACCTAATGGGATCCGCACCCTAATCAATAGTCACACCCACGACCTTAGAAGATTGGTTAGGTTGGATCAACTAAGTTCACAGAAGACCTCTACACGACCCATGGAGGACTTTTGCAAGATCGTTTTAACCATACTATGAATGAATTAAGTTGTAACCTTTGTGCTTGTTTCAAGTTTAGCTTGAGAGTTTCTTGAATTTGCAATTCATGTGTTGAATTGCATGTCGGAATATTCAAAGTGAGATTGACAATCCTAACTTGTGAAGTGTTCGAATCTTGGACTCGAGAACTTGTTATTATCTCAATATATTTGATATTAAGACAATTCGTGTCTAACCCGAAAAAAGAATTTCTAATTTCAATCGATAATGATTTCGTATCATTTCAACCATTCCCTAATACTAAATAATAGTTACACAACAATAGTGAGTGAATCAATGTCTTTAACAATTAGTATAAGACAAAATATGATAACAATTGATATTAAATAGCAATTGGTATTTAACAACAATTATATAACAATTACTCTCAAATACCAATCACTATTATAACAATTACTCTCAAATACCAATCACTATCACTAATAATCAACATCTTTAACGATGAGATAACTACTGATCAGTATTTTAACAACTAGTATCAAATAATCATAAACAATCAAACAAACAATTATCTAACAATAATCCAACAAAAAATGGATATAAGAAATTTGTGGTTATGAACTGTGAGAGATATTTTGGTCATTCGAAAGTTGAGCTTTGCATAATCATAAAACGGTGTCGAGTTGAGCTTTGCATAATCATAAAACGGTGTCGAGAGTCTAATTTTAACACTTTAATTTGAGATTTGTACCCATTGGAATATCCTTTTTGACTCAAAACTGAAAACACTGCTCTGACACGAACCCTCTCATGGTGAAGGCCTAAATAAAGCAAAGCCCTTTTTTTTTTCACGACAACGCACGCTCAACGTACTCAAACCGCTCAATACCAATCTCGCAAATGGTTATGCGTATTAAATCTCCCAATTTCTCCTCGACCCTTCTCCCATCCAAAACAATCAAAACGAAAGGAAAATAAAGCCTTCACAAATCTCCTTATCTTCTTCCTCCGCTCCGGTCGGATCCATGGTGTTTCAGCCGTAATCAGCAATGCGTCATCGTTGATCCGATCTGGGTCGGTGATGAATCTCAAGAAAAAAGCCATGGAGTTTGAAAGAATTCGAGATTTGTTGCTCATTTGGTGCGGAATTCGAAGCCTCCGAGTGGCCCTCGTGGGTGGAAATCACACCGCTGCCAGGTTTTGCTCTCGCTAGAATCGCTTTTCTCACTCCTTATCTAACCCCACCTCAATTTTCCTCTTCTTCTTCACCTTATCTTCAACTTTTAGCATTTGGGTATTTCCCTAATTATCAAACCATTCCACATTCTCCTACGAATTTGCCATTGAAATCATGGATTTAGCTCGTTTCAATCGACCCATTACCTATGCATTTGACAATATCAGCTGGAATTCTAAGACCCATTTGGTTATTAACTTTCCTACTACTCAAATTCTTCGTGTGATTTCTTATTCGTCGTTTTTCGCTATGGTTATTCTCACGTTTCCTTGTATTGTGTCCATTCTTGGGCAAGAAACTGGGCCGTCTGAGTTTTTTTCTGTACCAGATATGGTTGATTCTGAGAAATTGGATTTGTTTTTTCGTGATTTGGGTCATGAAGGTTTTTCCAATAACGGCCATAAGGTTCTCATTTTGAGCTCTGCTGAAACAAATGGCTTGATTCAGATACGTGTGTTGGATGGTGATGAACACAAACTTAACATTGTTGTGGACTCTGATTTTGATCGAACTGGGTTGTTTTCTGACGATTCTTTTGATTTCGTGTTATCTTGGGGCTTTATGGACTCTGATTTCATTGATAGAATTCTGAAAATAGGTGGCATTGTGGCTTTTCCACTCGTTAATAACAATGACCCATCAAGTCATTTTGAGAAGAAACCAAATTACAAACCTGTGTTTCTCAATAGATACACCTCCATTATTGTTGCAATGGAGAAGACAGTCATGGCTGATAAGCTAGTTTATACTTCAGCTTCAAGAAGACGTCTCTTAAAATCCTCATTGCCAACTAGAAATGCAGCTTTGAGAGACCTTGAGGACGTGACCAAACCAAACGAACTTGGGAGGAAAATCAAGTACCTTCCCGACGTTTCTAAACTTGAAGAAACATCAAGCAGCGTCACGTCACGTCAAGAAATGCTGTTGGAGTAGAAGAATGAATGGTGTGAGAAGAAGAGGAAAAGAGGTTTTGGGGGATTGTTGAATGTTGATTGATGTGTTTGTATGTCAAGTTTGAAAGATGAGGGGAGTGGGGAGTGTATTTAATGGTGGGGTTAAAAGGGAAAGTGTTTTTTCTTCTGTAATTGATGTAATGTGGTAGAAAAGCTAGTGCTATGCTTCCTGATGTGGTTTTAAGAAGTTCATCAATGGTGGATGTTTTCAGTTTGTTTGTGTCATATACTTGGCTTTGGCATATACATTTGCTTCTTCACAAATATAGAATATTGTTTTCATGGAATAATATAATAATTCACTCTTCTTTCAAAATGTTTCACTTAATCTATCTTTCCGACTGGTTTTCAAATATAGAAAAATGAATCAAAATATCTTTTAATATGACAAAATTTTCAACAATTTTATATCCTAAACCCAATTTAAAACTTCTATTTAGAAGCATACTTTTCATATTGCTAGTAATTTCTTTTTGTTGACTTTTGGATCATAGATGAAAAAGCCAATAATTTAGACACCTCAACTCATATAGTTGTGCCATGCATTTCACTTTTAATCTATGTATATTTGAGTAAAAGAAGAATAAACAAATCATTGATCGTTTGAAATATACCATCAAAACCAAAAAAACTTTCAACTTTTTTAAAAGGGTGAGATTTCTATTTTAAAATTTAAATATTTCTTAAATGAATTTTTCAAAGAAAAATTATAATTATGAGAAGTTTTTTTTCAAAAATTGAAAAAGAGCAAAATTTATTTTTATTATACTCTATTTTTTTATTAGACATAAATATTTTTATTATACTCTATTCTTTAAAATGCATTTGAAAAATTGACAGAAATCTATCATTTATAAAAATATATTATTTAGTAAATATTTCGACTTTTCCATTCTCTAATTAAGTCGTTGTTCTAAGGAAAAAGAAAAAGAAAGAATTCGAATGTGGTGAATCCAATCATTATTAAGCGAAGGTACTTAGAACCCTAAGGAGCCTCAACACAAAGCAGAGTGAGAGAGCTTCGAACGACGAAGGAAAAATGGGAATAGAGAAAGAGGTGCTGAGATCTGGAACCGGTCCCAAACCCGCCGCTGGACAGTTGGTCACCGTCCACTGCACCGGCTTTGGTCTGTCTTCTTCCTTTACCCATTTCTTTCTTCAACAAAACCCTTATCTCCAAATGTTTTATCTCTTGCCTTTCTTTGGTTGCTATAAAATGTGCATTTGAAAACAATTTTTGGGTCTGTGATCGCCTTTCACTTTACTGCACACTTTCAACTACGTCGCCATTTCTTTTGCTCTTTTTTGTTGTTGTTTATTTAGGACTACCAATCCAGTCGAATCATTCTGCTTTCTTTTTCCTCAATTGGGTTTATCTACTGTTTTTTTTATTCTTACGATGATGAGTCGTGAGATTGAATTCTGAGTGATGGGTTACTGTCTTTTTTTTTTTTTTTTTTTTTTTTTTCTGTTTTTGTACTCATACTGCTCATCCATATGTGGATCTCTCTGCATTTAATTTCTTAAAAGGCCATTAAGTATTAAACCATGCTCCAACATTGAACTCAAGCGAAGTGTTTACTGATTGATCCTGTATGCATAGCTACTTTTATGTTATTACATTTAAAGTACTGAAAGGGGATGTGGTTATTTAAGACTTCTTTCTTTCTTTCTTTTTACGCAAACTGCTCATCAAGATGTGTATTTCATTTTCCTTCGTTTTCCTCACTGTTGCAGGAAAAAATGGCAATTTGTCTGAGAAATTTTGGAGGTAGGTTGTTTTCCTGTCCTCATTGTATTAAATGTGCATGCCCATGCATAATCTGTTCATTGATGTATAATTTTCTTTTATCTAGCACAAAGGACCCTGGGCAGAAGCCTTTCTCATTTAAAATTGGTCAAGGCGCAGTTATAAAAGGTACTTGTCCTGTATATTTCTCTTAGCAGTTGCTTCAAAAAATAGAACACTTTTGCATTCGAACACTTATTTTAGTTTTTGATCTATTTCTTTTCCTTCTTCAACTATGAAAGTTCATATTTTTTGGGGTCATTTTCTTTCCTTCCAAATTCATCTTTGGAAACATCAGGGACAAAGTTAAAAAGTTATATATACGTTTGGGACAAAACTATCTTTAGCAGTGTTTATTTAATCAAAATTAAGATTGACCTGAGTGGCCGATTGTTGGAAGAACTAAATTTATAAATTGTAGATGCTCGGTAACTCTTAGTCTTATCTGCAAAAAGCATATAGGTGATTTGTGTGGACACTTTAAAACCTACACCACCATCACTGGATGTAAGTTATCTACCTTTCCAATAGTGAGGTGACAAACTTAGAACTGAGAACTAAATCAAGCATTTTAAATATTGAGCATGGACTAATAAAGTAATAATTTTTCAGGGCCAATATGAGAGTTGATCAATAATGAGAAAGGATAAAGTGCTTTATGTGTTCAGTTTTAGGCCTTTTATTTCATTGGTGTAACAATAAACTTCAACTTTCCTTTCAAGTATAGTCTTTCTCCATTGACGTATCAGCAGTTCATCATTTGTTTACTTTGTTCTTTTTCTTAATTAAGAGTGTATTTACTTGCAGCTTTGTATGGCTCAGCAGGTCACTCTGCAAAAGTTGGCTTACCTGTTTTTATCTTTTATCCAACATATGATTTAGGTTTCATGATACAAATTTTAGAGTTAAGACAACCTATAGACTTCTGCCAAACCTCATTGTATCTACTTTTATACAAGGCTGTTTTGATAACTGTGTTAAAATTTACTACTGCTTGAAAATGTTATTAGATCACTAAAACACTTCATAAATTGGATGTTTCTTGGTTAATAGGACTTTGTTGACTATTTTAATGTTTGTTTTGAATATTGATTTGATTTGAATCTTTGATTGAAATTCGGTAGGTTGGGATGAAGGTGTGCTTGGCATGCAAGTAGGAGAAGTTGCTCGTCTCCGGGTAAATATTCAGCTCTATTTCCTTGCCTTCTAAATGATAACATGCTCTTAACACAACCTATAGTTCATTATCACTGTTCTAATTTTTTGGTAAGCTTAAACATGCGTTACCCTTCCAGTTTGGTATTTACATTATGTTGCATTTAGTTTTGGTCCAGCCACTGTGATATGTTTTACTTCTGTATGATTTTGCCAAAACAGTTCTACTTGAGCCTTAAGCAACTTCGTACAATCGGAATGGTTTTAAGAATGTCCACTTCTGAACTTTAGAAGTAGCTATATGTATCTTTTTGGGATGTAAGATGTAGCTATATGTATTTCTCTTTGTAATTAGATAATTTAGGCCCAACTTGGTAACCATTTGGTTTTTGAAAACTGAGCTTCTTTTTTCTTAACTTTTTACCATGATTTACAATCTTTCTGTAGTACAGAAGTTGAATACTTGACAAAATTCCAAAAACAAAAACAAGTTATTATTATTTATAAGAAATGAGAGAATTCATTGACAAACAAAAAGGAACAGGGCAAGGGGTTGAGAAAAGCCTTCCCCAAGTCACTATTTAAGAAAAGCCTTCCAATTGTTAAAAGTCATCAAAAGATTATAATTACAAAAGCGTTTGGTATGATTAGCCCACCACCATGAGTTTCAGGCATCTAATTATGTTCTATACTATAATACATTTTTTTTTTTTTTTTTATCTTAACACCTTTTTTTCCCTTGTTGAATGATGATTGAACAGTGCTCCCCAGACTATGCTTATGGCCCTAGTGGGTTCCCTGCATGGGGCATACAACCAAATTCAGTCTTGGTTTTTGAAATTGAAGTTCTGAGTGCTCAGTGATCAAATCTCTTTTTAGATTGCAGATGTAGTTTGTTATTATGAGAAGCAGTGTGTTTTCTCGATGAATAATCGCCATCTATTCGAACATGTTATGTATGTTTAATTTCAAGCAAGTTCTGATCCTCTTGGTTATGAAGCCGTATTTGGTTGGCCTTTACCATAAACTTCTATTATGACTACATTAACAAGAAGAATTGTTGTGCCTTAATAATAGTAAGTTTTTGTTTTGTTTCATATTCTTTTTCCTTTCATTTCATGTTACTCCATCACAAAAAAGTTTTAGACCTCTATTGTTAACCATTTTATTTATTATTATTATTACCTTCTCAAATAAACCTTATTCGACCTTCCTGCTAAACGTTAATGATTGGCTTGGACCCAAGGGTTTGATAATTGGATTCGAGGGTTCTGTCTTACCGTCTTGTCATTTTCTTCACCTTGGAAACTGTTTAATGTCACTTGATACCTTGATACCTTTCTAATCAACACTCTACAAATTTGATACAAATATTTAGATTTATGATAAATTTTTTTGAATATATGTTAAAGGATTGGAAATTATATATATTTATTTATTGTAGAAATCTAAACCTCAAACATATACTATTACAACCCAACTCCTTAGTCAGTCAAATATTATCTAAAAAAGTGTTTCACGTGTTTTGATCCTTTTGATCCTAAAGTGTTGATAAATATGAACTTATTTACAAAAATGTCACATTACTTTATTTACCTTAAACCCATTAGAAATATTTACTTAATTGTCATTAAATTAAAAACCTTAATATTTTGTTATTTTCAACATTTATGTATACGTGTATTAGGTATATCAGATATATCAAATGAGTTTCAGGTGCACTATTATATGTATCAACTATCAAGTATATATTCAGTGTATTACTTGGATTGAATATTTTTTTAATACAAAATGGAAAAGGTAGGTGATAAGGGTGCAAATCCCTAAACTCAAATTATTATCCATTACAATTTTTTTTTTATCTAATATCGTGAATCTGAAAGTACACATTTTGAAATCTATAATTAAAAAAGAAATTATGTACTCCAAATAAAATGAGAAAATTATAAGTCTTACACGATGTTCATCCAAATTGAAACCTTAATTAAGGTTTCACTCGGTTTAAATAGATATAAATCCACAAAGCTTTAATTAGTTATGTAAATTGATATTTTATCATCATAATAAGTTTCACACCATACATGCTAATTTCTAACTTTTTTACTATGAGATCTCAATAATTTACCATTTAACCCAAAGATTTGTATATAAATATGGAACAACTCAAGGAATGAAAGACAATCAGAAACATAAGTTCATATTTCATATATCAAAGATCAAGATGAGACGAAGTTCTTTTGTGAAAGTGAAGGGTTGTGATTGTTCAAGTAATAATTGGACACAAATCCCTATCGAAGACCCTTACTTGCAAGAAATTTCAAAGCTTGCTGTGAAAATACACAACAGTTCAGCTCAAGACAATTTGGAATACGATGGGATTTATGAAAGTTGGTATAAAAAATTGAATGACAACACCTTAGAGTATCGTTTTCTTCTCAAAGGAATCAACTATTTGGGACGTGTGAAGAACTATGAAGCTATTGTTCATGATGACATTGGTGCCACTCAAAAGAATACTAAGCTCCAATATAATCTTTCAACTTAATCTAGATTTTTTCAAATGCCTTTATAACCATATGCTCCAACTATTTGTCATCAACAAAAACGAGCTAAGGTACAAGAGAAAAGAATGGATTTATGTTGTTTCGTTAAGAGAATTATTCTCTATACGATTTTAAAAGTTGATGTATGTATAATTGTCTATCAAAGTTCTAATTTGTGAATGTAATAACATTTCCATCACGAGACTCAATGAACCTTTCAATATTTGAGTATGCTTTAGTGACAATTTAATTTAATTTTTTTGTGTGTGTATTTGTATGTATGGAACTACAAATTAAAGGGTGTCGTATGATTAATATTAATTGTCTATCAAACAGTCACATTTGTTGGTATAGAGTTGTTTCAAATATTTTAAATAACAAAGTGAAAATGAAAATAAAGATTAATATATATATCAAGTAAAAAAATAAGGACAAATGTATAAAATGGAGATAACCTTTAACTCAGATAATTTGAAAAATAAAGACATTAAGTTAAGTCTGATGGATTTTTTATATCAAACCAGGTAGCTCTGATGGATATTAATGGATAGAATTCCTAAAGACGTTTAATCACAAATCCGCATAAGAATACCAAAAGAGACATTATAATAATAATCAATCACAAAGGGGAGAGAGAGATATCAAGTGGAAAGGGATAGTTTTGCACACACAACAATACTAAATTCTTATTCCATGCATTATAATATAATAATACATCATTATTTCCACACAAAATAAACAGGAAAAAGTGACAAACACACAAATGCTTGGAATCAAATGTGCACTTTCACACCCTGTTTTTGAGGATTACATATTAAGAGACAACTCTTCGTCTTGAGCTTCCAATGAAAACTTAGACGAAAAAAGAAAAAACTAAACAAAAAGTCTCATTATTTTTCATCCATAACAATACCACCAAATAACCCACATAGAAAGAGAGCTAGAGAGAGAAGAGAGAGTACTGTTTATTAGAGAATGAAACTCAGTTTCTGATCAAGGAGAAGGATTAGTGGGTGGAGAGAAAAATGGGAAGTTGGGAAAGATGGAAGAAGGAGTATTGGGGCCAAAAAATGAAAATGGAGGAGGCAATTTGAATTCAGGGTAAAATGGTGGCACGTTGAAATCCGGGAGCCCTGGAAAATCCGAAGCCAAGAGCTTACGAGATACGATAATGGAGGAGGAGGAAGAGGAAGAAGAACTCAAGCTTGAAAGAAGCAATGTTGCAACAAACGCAATGAGAAGAGTAAAACGAGCCATTGTTGATAGAACTAACAATAAGAATGGTAATGTGGGTTTGAGTTAGAAGTTGGATTATTTGAGGTTTTATATAGATGAATAGCGTTGGCCATCTTTTAAGTACACAAAAAGTTTTATTAGTTAAAGGATTACCAACTAAACAATGCAAAAAATGCAATTAAAGATCATCAAAACACATATAATGATTCAATGTAAGTAATTAAAGCGAAATTGAGATTCGATTATGATTTTTGTTCTCATTACATGGGTATAATTCATGCATGCAAAGTTTGGAGGAATTACTTCCATCTAAATTAGAGGTTGGGTTTTATTGTAGAGGGAATCTTTTTATTTATGCCTATTGTAAATGTAGTCAAATTTGGTAGTTTAAAAGGGTTGAGGTTGGAGAATTATGTAATAAATAACAGAAGGTCCAGAAGGTTGTAGCTATAAGCTAAGCTTTTATGTCTGGGTAATGAATTATATATATATATATTAAGATTAATTGAATTTGGGGAATATGATATTTAATTCTATAGCATTAAATTTTGTCTTATACTACTGGTGATGAAGAAGACTATCTACGTTGGCTAGACTTAACATTAAAGTTGAAGAACAATACAATAATCACTGACGGTATGTCACACACTAAAAGAAGTATCCATTCATATTATATATATATATATATATGGCTTATAAGAAGAGATCATATAACTATATCAAAATGCTCATAGGAAAAGAAAAACAAACACACTATAACAATCTCACACTAATCAGAAATCGTATAAGTAAAAGATCAGAAAGTTACACAACCAAAAACGAAAAACAATTCATTTTCTAATGCTTTAGATGAGTATGTGCTATTCAAGGGTTTGATGTGGTCACGTGGGGTGGGCTAAATGAAGGGAAAGACATGTCTTTTGGAAGAGTAGGAAGAACTGGTTTTGGGAGAAGTGGTAATTCAGGTAATTTAGGAAGTTCTGGTTTAGGCACATTTGGCAATTCAGGTAATTTTGGAAGTTCAGATTTTGGTGGATTTGAAACTTCGGGCAACTTCGAAATATCAAACTTAGGCAAACTTGGAACTTCAGGGATTTTGGAGAGATCAAAACTAGGTACTTTTGGTAATTCAGGAAACTTTGGAAGTTCATACTTTGGCAATTCAGGAAGTTTAGGCTTTTCCAAAGGTGGAAGGTGAGGCAATGGAGGTAACTCAAACTTTGGTAGTGGAGGAAGCTGAGGCTTTGGCAAAGTAGGCATTTCAGGCTTTGGAAGCTCTTCGGGTACCTTAGGTAATGGTGTCTCCAAAAGATGCCTTGCACTTGCTGTCATGAAGAAATCAAAGCTCATCATCGTAAGAACACCAAATATGAGGTGCAATGCAAAGACCGTTGAGTAGCGATGAGTAGACATTGAATTCAAGAAAACAACAAAAAGCAATAGTAATCTATATAGATAATGGATCTTGAAATGAAGTTGATTAGATTATGTGAGCTTTGATGGGTTTCCATTTGTGACATGTAGAAGTATTTATAGGTAAAAGAAAAGGGTATAGGAATAGATATGATAAGTACAAAAGGTGTTAGTTCAACTCTCCCACCTATTTACTTTCTCTAAAATGCAATGTGTGGCATTGTGTAATATTATATAACATTAAAATATTTAGAGAGAATTGAATTAAAAATATAGTATCATATAGTATAATATAATACAATATATAATAATCAAATGTATTGAGAGAATTCAAAGTTTGTTGCAACAAAAGTTATGCTCCAAAGTACTTGTATATGTCTAAGCTATGTGTTGCAATATTTCATCCTATCTATTTATGTTCTAATTAGTGTTAAAATAGATAGCAAGAATAATAATTTGGCCAACCAATTCATGTATTATATATATGCTAGAGAATGTAATTTAATTGAATGATGTTATCATATTTGTTGGATAAACAAACAACATTTGACCTAATGTGGAGATATGGGTGAACATTAGCTTAGAAAAATAAACAATATTGATTAACTTACCTAATGATATTATGTAAATAGATGGGTAGATAGGAAAGTTGAACTAACACTATTTTTCTTCCTATCCTTTCTTCTCTAAATCATATATGCTTTTCTTATATTCTTCCACACTACATGTCTTTTTATGTATATAAAGCTCTACATGGTCTTCAAAGTGCTATAACCAAATCAAGTTCATTGTATTCCTAATCAAGAATCTATTCTCTCGTGTGTGTTAGTCTTAGTGAAAGAAAGTTCGATGGCAACTCTTCGCTTCTCAACTTTGGTATTTCCTTTGATACTTGGTGTTTTTATGTTGATGAATTTTGATATTTCGATCATGACCGTGGATGCGAGGTATCTCTTGGAAACTCCATTACCTGAAGAGCTTCCAAAACCAGAAATACCTTCTTTGCCAAACCTCGAGTTTCCTCCATTGCCAAAGGTTGAGTTACCTCCATTGCCTCATCTTCCACCCTTGGAAAAGCCGAAATTGCCTGAATTACCAAAAGTACCTAACCTTGATCACTCAAAAGATTCGTCAAACGTGCCTAAACTATCTGAAGTTTCAGAACTGCCAAAACCTGAGTTCCCTAAATTTCCTGAATTGCCAAATTTTCCTAAACCTGAAGTTCCAAAATTGCCAGAATTACCAAATGTGCCCAAACCAGAACTCCCTAAGCTGCCTGAGTTCCCACCCCTCCCAAAGCCAGCATTTGCCTCCCTTCCTAAGGACATACCTTACCCTTCATTTAACTCACCCCATACCACCACAATCAACCCTTGAAGACCATATTTGATCTACAAAGTTAGAATTAAACATACATTTATATACAACATTGAAAACCATGTGTCATTTCTAGTCAGTGTGAGATTACCTTTTTATGTAATGGTTTGTTCCTATTTATATCAGTGTGTTCTTATAGTTTACATGATGTTGCTGTCTTGTAGATTTATATTATGAATATATAAAATCATATTTTCATTTATCATATATGTTGTAACTGTAATGTTGTTTCTTTGTAGAACTTCTCTCAATGGTTACACATGGGGTAAATTTATAAGCTGAGAGATATACAAAAGTCCAAATTATTCACTACTTAAAATGACAATAGCATACTGAAGAGAAACTACCAGGACATACAAATCCAATCGAATTATATGACTTGAATAAATTCATAGTTTGGTAATCTAGTTCGAGAAATATGATTGAAGAAGATAAATTATATTTAATAATATGAAAAAATGAAGCATTTTACAATTACGTTATACTTATTTCAAAAAAGATAAATTCTTTTATGATCGGAGATTATAATGACATATACATAAAATCTAATTTAACCAGAGGACATCATGAAAGCTTTAGATGATAAAAGAAAAAACTTACATCAATTCATCTTTGAAGTGTAACGATGTGAATTTTTTTAAAAAAAATGTTTATAAATTCAATTTCTCTGTAAATTAAGATTTTGAGTTTAAATAAAGCTCAAAATTAAAAAAAAGTTGAAAAATTAGAAAAGTAACAAATCAACAAAAATGCTATTCTTCTTGACATGTGAAACTACAGAGTGTTGTGATCAAAATCTACATCCCTAAGAAAAATTATTTTAAAACAATTTAAGTACATAAAATAAGTAAGGTTAAAATTGTGTTGTGATCAGAAAATGGTCATAAATATTTAATTTGATGGTTTCACCTATGCAATTTACCCTTTTCAATATGGAAAATTGCATCAAATAAAAAAAAAAAACATTACAAAAAAATAACCTATAACACCTATTTCTTTTTACATAGTGTGAATATGGAAAAATTGGTGATATCAAACGTCTATCGAAAAGTTATTAGAGGGTTATCGGCTTTTAAATTAGAGTAATTATAATTGATGGTTATTTTAGAAATAATAATTAAAAATATAATAACATTTTTAAAAAATTGCAAATATAACAAAACCATCGCTGATAGACTTGTATCAATATCAGGGATAGATAGACCAATATTTGCAACATATCATTGATAAATTTTGCTATACTTGCAAATTTTTTATTTAAAATGTTGTTATATACCTAATTATTTTGAATCTAATAGATAAATTTGCAATTATCCCATTTTAGATTTGCTATTTGTAGCGAGATAAGTCCTATTATTATAAAAAAAAATTTGCTATTTTTTTGCATTGCTAACGCGGAGTGGGCGAAAGGATTTTGCAATACTCTTAAGGTAAACGTTGCATGGTACAAAGAATAAAAGAAAAGGAAGATCTACTGATAATAATTTGGCCAACAAACTCCATATATACTAAAGAATAAGTTATTAGCATTCTCTATTTGTTTGGTAAGCAAACCATATTTGACTCAATTGAAGACATTGATCATAATCTTGTGTCAAAAATGTCAAAGAAGGAAGAAATAAAATTTATGAAGATCATTATTTGATTAAATTTATTTGGACATTTTTATGGGTTTTTTTTTTCTTTTTTCTTTTAATCTTTCAAGTATCTTGATTTTGTATATGGATAATAAAGAACTATTGTTTTTCTCTTATTTTGGAAGAAATTAGATATAATTATTATTTATTTTCACTAATATATGGTTTATTATTGGTACAATCAAATAATGTATATATATTTCTACTTTTTAAGAATTTTATTTTTGCAAGAAATGTGTACTCAAATGTGTAGGTGTGAAAGTTGAACTAACACTTCCTCTACCATTATTCATCTCTTCTTAAACAATTCATATATGTGCTTTTCTCCACCTCTTCTTTCTTTACCTATAAATACCTTTGCATGTTGCATATTGAGATCATCAACACAGCTAATCTCATCAAATCATCTTCGTTTTTGTGTTATTATCAATTCCTTGGTCCATTGTTGTTTAGATCCTAATGGCTACTCGTCCCTTATCAACCCTTAAAGCTTCTTTGGTACTTGGTATTCTTATAGTCACCATGAGCTTTGATTTTCTTATTATGTCAGTGAGCGCAAGGCATCTCTTGGAGACGCCAATACCTCATGGACCTGAAGGGCTTCCAAAGCCTGAAATACCCACTTTGCCAAAGTCAGAGCTTCCTCCACTACCGAAAGTTGAGTTACCTCCACTGCCTCATCTTCCACCTCTAGAAAAGCCTAAAGTCCCTGAATTGCCAAAGCCTGAACTTCCAAAGTTGCCTGAATTACCAAAAGTACCTAACTTTGATCACTCCAAAGTTCCTGAAATTCCAACCATGCCTAAGTTTGATCTCCCTAAACTTGCTGAAGTTCCCGATCATCTACCAAAACCTGAACTCCCAAAACTACCTGAACTACCAAACTTACCAAAACCAGAACTCCCTAAATTGCCCGAATTACCAAATATTCCTAAACCAGAACTTCCCAAAGTACCCGAATTGCCATCACTCCCAAAACCAGTATTGCCTTCTCTTCCAAAGGACATACCTTTCCCTTCATTTAACCCACCCCACACAACCACAACTACTCCTTGAATACCATACTGAATCATATATCTAAAAGAACACAGCTGCATTTATAATTATACACACTTCTTCATGTTTTTCTTAAATTTTCCCTTTGTGTACGAGAGATTTTTATGTTTGTTATGTTTTCTTTTTCTATCAGTGTACTGTGTGTTCGTATCTATAGACTGTTGTTCTCTCCACCTATTAAAACATTATATTATGAATACATATTTCTTTTAGTGTGTAACAGTTCTTTTAGTTTTTTTGTTGGTTTTTCTATAATATATATATGTACATTAATTTTATCCTTTACAGAAACAGAAGAGTACTTCTTGGACTTTCATCCAATGCTAATTAAGTTTTTCTTAATGGCTCAAAATTACTTGCTGAAACGTCGGGATTTATACCTAACAAAAATCATCTAGGAAAAGTAATTTTGGCAAAAGAAAAAGTGATCATTTTGATCACGTCCAAAACACACCCTTAATTAAGTTAGAAGTGAAATCTGAATTCTCAAACTCTGGTGACAGCAATTCATTTTTGAAGTCTTGGTTAAGTTCTGTTTATGGCGCATACCCATAATGGAAGAAAGGCTTCATTTTATATCCACCACCGTCTCTGTCAATGTATAGTCCATTACTGAGACCATTTTTTTCCTTTGTTCTAAGGGATCATTCTTTTATTATTTTCGCACTCTATCCTTCTCGAAATCGTTTGTTACAAAGCGAGATATTATTCGCATAGGATAAAGAGTTTTTCATCTCTACTTTTTTTCTCCTTTTGAAAAACATTCTCATGCATTTTTCTCTCTTCATGGCTATTTTTAGTTTAAAGTTTGTCTGTCAACTCAATTGCTTATTCTCTTGTGGGGTGGGCTATGCCAAATAGTGTACGAGAGGTACGCACGACTCTTTGTCTAATCCCGATAGTAATCTATCGTAGATGCATTATGATATTATGATACTATGTTATATTGATAAATATTTTCGAACAATTTTATCATTTTAATATAATCTTTTATAGTAATTTTCAAATTTATCAAAATTAATCAAATTTTCAATAACTTATTTAATTCTTTTTGAAAAATTACATAAAATGACAAAAACGTTTAGAAAAAAAAACAGCTCATGATATATATATATATATATTTTTTTTTTTTGCATATTTCGATATATCAAAATTAGTGATATCAATAACACTTTTAAATTTCCTACTTTTACAATTTATAAAATACAATGGCATCGGACATATTATCATAATCTTTTTTTACTATTTTTCAAGAGTGCTCCTAATTTTTTTTTCATAAACGTGAAACTAATTTTAACTTTTTTTTATTCATAACAATTTCTCCTTTTAAAATTCGTAAAAACAATTTAAAATAAAATTAAAGATCGTTTAAATAATTATTTTGAGTTATTGTCAAGCAATTCAATTTTTTTTTTAAAAATGACCTGCTTTCAAAATTAAAAAGTTAAACCAAACATTTCCGTATTCTAATTTTTACTTTTTATCTATAATAAACGACAATAGACCTACGTACATGTGACGAAAGAGTTCGGTAAGAACACTCGCAATAAAATAAATTAAGTTAAAGAGTTTGGTAAGAACAGTCAGAATAAATTAAATTAAAGAGTTTGGTAAGGACACTTAGCACCTAATTATAGTAATTGACTAATTAAGAGGCACTTAAATTGAATTACATTGGGAGTGTCTCTTAATTAATTACTACAACCTTATAGGTGTGCTTGGAAAGGCATAGCAATTTATGGTATGATCCAAAATGCAACAAATTCAAGCAAATTTAATTTTAGTAATTGTGTTCTACACATATATATCATTCAACCTAATTTATTGCATAATTTCATATACATGCTCACTTAATCCTACCTTATTTATCATTCTTTTTTTTTTTTCAGACTCTATATATATATATATACCAAATGAACTCTTTTCCAAATGGTAAATTGCTGATCTTTTGGGTTGATTCAGATGCCAATCTTCAGCCATATAATTCAAAAATCAAGCAATGGCAATCTGCAACAACAACAACTCAAATAATAATGATTATAATAGAAGAACAATCAAGGCTGTTAGTAATTAATTATAACACAGTTTACAAAGTAAAATTTGGGTTTGGATGTATAATTAATTATTAGGTCTGCACCAGTTGATCATATTCTTTAATATTTTATGTTAATCTTAAATACAATAAGCATATAGTTGATTCTTATATATGGTTGTTTGATTAGGTTATTGATTCACGTTGAGCCCAAGTGATTTTCTAGTGTGTATTAAAAGGATATAAGTTGTGTACTTGTAATCTTTTTAATAATTCTAGTGAATATTTCGATCTTCTCAATTGGGCATAGCCCCGATGTTGCACCAAATTAGGTTAACTAGTTGCTTGTATCGATTCTTCTTTACTGTCCTTTTGGTTCATATCGTTATTTGTTTTTAGTTTTTGAAAATTAAGTCTATTTTCTATAATAATTTACATCTTTCTATATTTGAAAGGCAATGTTTAGAAATTTTGGGCTGCTGAAATTGTTCTTCAGAAGAACCTCTCTCAAGCACTAAAAGCCCAATTTCACAAGAAAAATCCTTCCTCCTTATTTTCCATCTCTTTCTCTATCCCGATTTCTTCGTTCATCGGGTCCCACAACATGATTGAGTCCAAAGAATAGCAGAAAATTCTAGTGGTGATCGGGTCGAGTTCATGTGAAGAGAATTTTGAGTTAACGGATTTTCAATTTATTTTAGGGTTTCATGATGTTAATCATTACAAATAGGGTATTATTTTGTTCTATTTTTGGTTGCCCCTATGCCTAATTTTCTATCACTATCGGCTTAATTTTAAAAACAAATAACAAAATCATTACCAAACGAAACCTTAGGTTTACGTTTTTAGTTTATAAATATTAAGCCTATAAAAACTTCTTTTACGTCTAAGTAACCAACTTTTTACTTTTTCCTAAACCAAGTCAACTAGTTTTAAAATTTTGTTAGATGTAAACTATGGTAAAAAAAAAAAGAGAGAGAGAGGAAATAGACTTGGTTTTTTTTTAAAAAAAAAAACGAAAACGAAATTGTTAGCACGAGTGCCCAAGAAAATATCTATCAACAATATACTTTTGGAATTTATTTCACACATTCAAGGGATCATTTTCAAAATAAATTCATAATTATGTATAAGAAAATTCTCCAAGAAAAACTATGATCTTGTTTAGTAAATATTTAAACATGATTATCCAAATTCTGAAAACCAAAGTAATGAAAGAAAGCTTTTGTAGAATACGTTTTAAAAAAATATAATGTAGCGTAGTTATGAAACGAGACTTAAAATATGTATTTATGAAAAAGAAACGTACATTTTAGATGCAAATTAATGTTTTAATTAATCGAAGTAGCTCATATATATCTTATATATCTTACTCTCGTAGGATCCATTTCGATTGACTTTGACCGAAACTAATAAACAATACATAATATATACCAAACAAATCCTCAAGAAAGAAGAACTTTGGAATAGTTTGAAAATTAAACTAACCCCAGTTTGAGAGAAGTGTCAGAGCTGTCATAATCTTGAGAAGGGTTATTTGATGAAGTTGAATTATTCCCTATAGACTCAGAAGAATGTCCTTGTATGTTCTGCATTATTTGCTCTCCCAATTTGTCCACTTCCTACCACAGACAACAAAACTTCAATCATTAATTTTCCCTTTTACAAACACTAAAAATAAAAAAATATTAACATGGTTTGTAAAACTCACAAGCTGGTTCAATCTCTTGTTTTCTTCTATCAGCAAATCAACCTGAATATTCAAATTGTAATGTGCTCAGACCATTAGAAATATGCCATTGCAAAAATAGCTGTTCTAAAAGGAAATCTTTCTGTTTGTCAACAATTAATTATAGTTAGTGTCAGAGGTAAGATTAGACCAAAACTTATTAACCCAAGATTGAGAGAAGCCTGTGGCTGGAGTAACCCTTCTTAGTACAAGACATCCTCCAAATATCTTCATAATCATATGATATTAATAGAGATAATTGTGTTTGATTATATAGATATCATGTTCATCTCACTTTATCTGACTGGTGTGAAACTATGATCACATTCTGAACCTCCTCTGCTCGTAGACACATATGGTTCAGGGTGGGGTGGGATGGGCTTGGCTTGGCTCGGCTAGGACTAAGTGAAACCCCAAACCCCTCATCAGTTCTTTTTTCCTTTTGTAGAAAGAGAAATGGTAGGAAACTCTAGGTCGGCCTACTATATATAATTAACGTCTTAGCACCTCAGTGGACAATAAGTCAATTCTCGCTCTCAAATCTTAAAACTTTCACTCTCTTTCGGACTTGCTTAAGGATTAGAGCTTGTGTGGCAATTATATATTTTGCTTTCTTTTGTAGGCCGGTCACGCTCTTTCGCCGGTAAACAATTTTACTGTTGTTGTCAAGTGATGGACATGACTTTTTCTTGCACAAATTTTGGCATCAACAAAATGTATGAGATTTCTCTACCAAGTATAACGTAAACCTTGGTTTTGCTAAATATCTTTATACCATTAATATACACATTCTATTGAAAAGTATCTCAAATGGTTCAATTCTAACGATAGCAATGAATTACAATAGAGCATAAGAAATTAAAAATTAAATGTATTACAGGTATGTTGGTGGGAGTAACATATATGTTGACAGTTCTCCACGATTCAAAGTTAAATAATTTTACTAGTAACAAAATGATGCATAAATAGAAAAACATAGCAATTTAAAACACATTCAGAACCTCCTCAAAACATAATGCAAATCTTAGTTCAATTACAACTGGACAGAAGAGAGATGCCAGTAGCAGAAAAGGCTAAATTTGATAGCATGCAGCAAATATATGAAACCAACATAGACAGTAATGGAAAGCAGACTGATAGAAAAGTTTGTGAGATAGTAAGAAAAAAACTAAACTAAACAAAGAAACGAAATCTTAAAGTAAAATCCTCAACAATTATTTACTGTAACAAACAATCTGAAAGTCTTAACAGGGACGTGCAAAACTGTTTACCAAAGTACTTTGTGATCATTTTGCAGATTATCTGCCGTGTCGTCCAACCACAATTTGTCCTGTGATAGTTTTTTTTTTTCGTTTTCTTCCTTTTGGCTTTTTTTGTCGTGTGGTTGTGAGGAACTTGGCTCATTGAACTTCTAACACGCTAAGGGCGTTTAGTCTCCCAACTTGCCTTGGATGGGGTGACTATTATAATTGAAGTTCTTAGTAATTATAACCAACATTTTGTCAACACTCCATTTCTATGGCGTTTACTATTTTGTAACTATCTTCTCTCATCATTTGTAACCCAGACTAGAAGAGCTTGCTCTCAAACACAAACAATTATAATGACTAGATTAATCAACTCAGCCTCTTAAACTGCCCTTGAGTCTCCTCCTACACTTCAACGTATTACAATCACAAATCTTTGGAATCTTTGAAACCAGAGAAACAACTTTACTTTTTAATGAAAAACCTTTGTGTAGCAGAGCACAAATTTAGAATAACAGCATCACCTTAACAGTCATTTGGTCTACAAGATTGAAACTTTTTACAAATTACAACTCTTTTATCGTTACTCTTTAGATAATTTAACTGGATATGTTTGTGAAGAAACAGGAGCGTAGCTTGGTAAATCAAGTCTCTTCTCAAACAGTTATTTCTCTAAATTATACACTTGATCACATTATTTGAACGAAAGCTCAACCCCAAAGTAGTAATTGGGTAACCGCTCACAGATACCACCATGACCTAGGATTTTACCCAGCAGACCTTCCAGATAACTCTACAAGAGTATGATATTATCCACTTTAGGCATAAACTCTTGCTTTGTTTTTTGTCTCATACTATTGGAGATAGTTGTCCATCCTCATCTATTATCAATTGTATCTCGGATCACATAAGCAAGAAATGATTGTATATGGAATCCTTACAATAGGGTCACGGTGGATGGAGGATCCAAAATAGAGGGTTTTGGTCCTTTGTCAACGTCATGTGGACGTGAAATTATAAAAATTGAAAATTGCATACGCAGATTGGCCTCTCGCTCTTTCCTCTCTTGCTATCTCGTTGTCACGCACTTCTCACTCTCTTGACTTTCTATGTCTTTCTCTCGCTCTCTCACTAACTTTAAGTATCATCTCTTTCTCATTGTCTTCATTGTCTCGCTCTACTACATTATTTGACTTTCTGAGCAATCTTCTGATGGCTAATGACAACACCTCTACAACATTCCGAGGACCAGTGAGTCATGACAAATGGAGAAATGGTCAGTGCGAAACGAGGAAGCCACTCGACCATTAAAACAATTTTTAGATTGAGTTACATGGAAACCAAACGTCTAAAGGAAGCAAATTCCACACTAAAAGAGAAAAAGTCAAGATCCTCAATAGTATTCCTATGGATGATATAATACGATGACTATATAAAGTAAGACAAGTTCTTCAAAACACGATCTAAAGAGTTAATATTGAGTACCTTCAATTATACTAAACTATATTTGTACCATCAAGCAAAAAAATAAATCATGTTCATGGGAGACAGCAAACAAAAAGTTGATAATGGCCGCAAGCTCAACGAATTGTATGAAGTAGAAAATGAAGGCCAACTTGGCGAAAGATGGCAATGAAAACTCTATGTAACTTAAACATAATGACAAATAAGAATTTAGTTAAGCTTCTAGAGAAAGTTAACGTGGAGATTGTGAAGGAGTGTTTCTTTCTTCTCTAAAATACAAGGAAATGTAGCTGGAGCTCAATGGAATATGCAAAACCCAACCAAAGAACAAGTGAAAGAGAAACAGCCCCATTCCAAGCTCCTCAGCTGCCCTATAGGTTAGCTCGAGATTTATCCCCCATGAGCCGGCTGATCCAATAAATCCGAGGAATTCTTCTAATTAGACACAAAAACATGATCCTAAATGGATTTGGTCACGATATCCTACAAATAGGCCATACGAAAGCTCTTTGACGATGTAAGTAAATTATGAGCATAGTAGTTTGATACTTCTACCCTCCATGTGAGATTAACTTCAGCATCAAAGTGGGAGTGGGAGTGGGAGTGGGATGATACTACTTGCTAGAGACAACCAACCCTCCAATATATCTCTACAATAGATGATATATTGTCCATTTTGGAAATTAACCCTCATGCTTTTAATTTTGGTTTGATCACTAAAAATGTCTCATACTATTAGAGATATGATTGTCCTTCCTTTATATATAATAGGTTATCTAACTATATATAATGTAAGACTATGGCTGCATTCCAATTATTCTCCCTCAAGTATTAAGGTCACTATGGTATCATTTAATTATTAGGAATTACGAGCCTTCTAACATATCTCCACTGTGAGGTGTCATACCATTAAAGATAATTATCCTCTTTTATATGTGATAGATCTTCTCTCACTATATTATCCTCTTTCATATGTCATAGATCCTCTCATACCAAAACTTATATGTCGTCAGCAAAACTTGTACATCGACACAACAATAAATATGTCAAGGAAAAGGTACTTATATCGATAAAATTAAAATTCAATTTCGTTGATAAGAACTTCACTCGACACGGATATGGCGACGTTCTTGCCAACACATTTTTTTGCGTCGGCATAACTTAGGGTGGCGTTTTTTGGACATTGGCTGACGTTTTTTTCGTCAGTAAAAGTGAAAAATCTTGTAGAGATCTATTATCTAGCCAATGTAGAACTTTAGTCACACTTCAACACCTCCTTAACACTCTTCTAACTTTTCAAGGAGTTTTTATTGCACCAAGGCAAATTTGGACCATGGGTTGAATTTTAATGAAACCAATTTAGGATTATAAGTAAACGTTGAGAATGCAATCAAAGTCCCACATAAAGTGAATGTGGGGATGTCCTGAAAAACTCACATCAGAAAAACCAAGAGATTTCCCACTTCTTATAAGATAGATGAGCTAATCATTTCTTTCTCAATTGATTTTTGAGATGGATGACACCTTAGTCCTAGGATTCGGACAAGGATTTTGAATCTCGATCATTCGACACCTGATGGCACTGACATTCTTGCTTCGTCTCGAAGGCTTCCAAGAACTAAAGAACTAAGACTGGTCCTTCCGTCTCCTTGAATAAGGTGGGATGAGTCAACGTATCCTTTTCAAAAAGAAAAAAAAGGAAGACGGTTCCTTCCGTCTCCTTGAATAAGGTGGGATGAGTCAGCTTCCTTATCTTATCTAGTAATCTGATCTAGGAGCTAGCCTTGTATTTTGGAGGCTTTCCTCTAACATTTTCCATGTCAACATCCCTGAACTTTTGTGCTTTCTCTATCTCTACTTTGCTCTCCTTGTATAGTTTCTTTCTTTTATCAAAGCATCATTTTTTGTGCTCGGGAATATGTTGAGGGTGGCTAAGGATGTGCCAGCCTGATTAAGAATGTTTGAGGGCGCCAATTCATCCTATCTGCCTCCTCTTGTATATTTTTTCAAAAAGAAATTTTCTCTCTTCAGACTACATATTGTTTTGCTACAGTTAATTGAGGAGGTGCTACGAGTTCACCTTTTTGAAAGAATGACAAAACTGTGCGTTATGCTAAGTTCTTTTTCATTGTGTGGGGTATGATCTAGATAAGAGAAACAATAGACTTTGTAGAGAGGTACATAAACAAAGCCTATTTTGGCACAATTTTGTTAGATTGGAGTCATTTTCATAGTTAGTTTAGGACCTTTTTTATGCCTTCGTTTTTCCTTTCGTATTTTTCCATGTAAATTCCATTTATCAAAAAGAAAAAAAAATCATCTTCCACGGGGAATACTCAAAGTTAAGTAATCTCAATTGTCCACCGTATCAATGGGTGATAATTGGTTAGATGTTGTGAGTGAAAGCAATTCTAAAAGGGTGATGGGCAGATGGTATATATAATCAGTTTAACTCGGTTCAGTTTAAAGTATCAAACTGCTTTGAATATATATTCATTGCAGCATGATTCACCATTATTAGTGAAATTTCAAAGTAAATGCTAGAAACAATGACAAATATAGCAAAGTCTATCACACTAATAGACACGATTCCAACTAGCAATATGATCTATTACAGATAAACACTTATTAGCAAGTGATATGATACTCTATCACTGATAGACCCACGAAAGTTAATCTAAATTTTGCTATATCTAATTCTTTTGGCATTGTGCTTGTTGCCATATTTTCATATTATTAGTATATTATGAACTGTCAAGGCTAGTTTAGAGGTAGAATTTTCTTATTGATTCATTTTTTAGTTTAAATTTCCCAGACAACATATACTGGAACTTTTAGTTTCTTTTTTCTTTTAATGGAAGTAATAGAGAGAGGTATTAAGTTGGCACTTCACATGAAGGTAAAATGACTTTTTATGCTCGTTTTGGCAGGTTAAAACGACTCACAGTATCAGAGCCTAAAGCTGATCAGTAAACCATACAAAGGAACTAATGTGAGTTTTCAAGAAAGAAATATAAGTTGCTTATAAAATGGGATCTGTTGTGTTGGATCATTTCGAAGAATCCTCACAACTCAAAACTCACTCAAAAAGAATTATTAAGGCCCACATTTGTTAATATCTGATAGAGAATATAATAAAAATATGGAAAAATATCAGTTTACACCTTTAAATTTGTATCAATTTAAATCATGAACACACTTACAAAGTGTCATGCTAATCTTCTATATTTTGTTCCAATTTTTTATGTTTATCGTGGGTAAAACATATAATTGTTTCAATTGAAACTTTTAAATTGTTTTGAACAAATTATTAATTTAAACTCTATCCTAAAATTACATTTGAAAATGTCCATGCATGCATGCATTCAATTCTTATACTTGCGTAAACTTTTCCAAATGTCAAAAAAAAATTTAAAAAAAGGGTGAGTAGTGTTGCAATCTGACGTGCATCAAAGCCGATTGCATCCCTAAGTTTGTCATATCAACGACGATGACAATTTAAGTGGAGGACAATCTCACTATCATACTTCAAGGAAGTACATTGTGACCCCCTAGTACATAAAGTGTAATAGCAACAAGACATGTTAAACAAAGATAAAGGGCTGGGAGAAGTGTCATGGTGCAACCGAGGAGGGTGCAACATCTAACACAGCAAGATAAGTGGGCAAACAGGTCAGGTTGAACATCAACATCATTGGTGGTGTTACTGACAATCTCAATGGGGCCAAATGCGACCCCAGCTATGATCTAAAAAAAAAACAATCTTAATTTTGGATCTAAATTGATTTACTCATGAGATTCTTAAGGGTTCAATTGATAAAATTATATATCTCATCAGATGTCTATCCAAAAACAACTTAATGGATGGTGAAACTGATACACGCATGCAAAAATTCATAATTTAAATCGATGTAAATATTAGTTAATTAAAGTTTATAATGATACGACATTGAATGTTTAAGGGTTTAAATTGATATTGAAACACACCCGAAACTAACTAAAATATAGTATAAGTCAATATATATAATTCCATAAATGAACATAATTGTTTGAGATCCTTGGTTCTCTTAAAAGAAATTAATTGCTACATAAATGTATTGCCAATATACATTTGCAACGATAAAACATGACCCAAAGCTAATAAAAATGTAATAGGCTACAAATTTAAGAGTAAAAAAGCAATTAAGGCTCCAAATGAAACTGAGTCTCAATTACAACATCTAAACCATTACTAAAATCACACGCTGAAATTAGGAACAAACTAAAGATACAAAAAGGAAAACAATCAAACAGAACCTCTAAGCTTAAGTGAATGGATTATGAACGATATCAATACTTTTAACCCTCTCCTCATGTGTAGATTTGAAAATTTTTGGGTATGTATTAATTAGGAGACAAAAGGACATTACAAAGAGTTCCAACACAAAACTTCTGCTTTGATACCGTATGCTTAAGTTTATAGTTGTAGTAAGTTTATTTATATCAATACTTCAACTTAATGGTTTTATTAGATTTCAGTAATAATTTGTACAGTAATTTCAAATTGAATATAGAGAAGGGGGCATGTGTTTAGGTTTAGGGTTCAGGGAGAGTTGGAAGTATTGTAAGGTTCATTGTATTTGATGTAACAAAGTATTCCTTGGGAGAATGGTGTGGGAAAAAAAGGGTGGAAGCTAGAGTCAATCAGTTGAAGGAGAAGATAGTTTTATTTGATAAAGATATTCAGAACCCTCCCCATCCATCTATACTTTGTTATGAGGTTTTGTGACTTTTGGTTTTTCATTTGCCGTTTTATCCAAAATACCTCATATCGATATTATTTTCCTAACGAACGTGAGATTTTGTTTGTACCTAGCAGTATAAGAGCCTATATAACAGGCTTTATGGTTATTAACAAACTAGTATGTCATGCTCGGATTGAACTTCTTGTTTTGGACCAAATACCAATATGAGCATCATCATGGACTTTGACTCCATATTAAATATGCATATGTTTCATCTCAAAACCAACCAAGTATAAAATGGGAGGAAGAACTAATCTATGTTGATTAATCTAATGGTTCCATAGAATAAATAAAATTTGAAGTGTTTAATTAATGGGTTACCTTCCTTCCAATATCGCTGAGCAAATCAGTATTTTTTCCATCCTGAATATATGAAATTAAATTAACCAAAGTTAATTAGGTAAAAATTAAATGGGACGATGTTAAATTTAGATTGAAAAAAGTAATTAAAAGTGATATATAGAAGTAATTTAACCATAATTTCAGCAACACGACTGAGTCCTCCTTGAAGAGATTTCTCTAATTTCTTAAGTTCTTCCATCCCCAAACCTTGAAGCTCCTCTCCTTTCATTTGCCTATTACATTTATTCACACAGATTATTCATTCAATATGCTTACAAAGAATTAAAAGTGCATTACTGTGCTTCTGCACTCACCTTAGTTCATGGCTCTTTTTTTCGACTTCTTCATTCAACTTCGCTCGAATATTGCTCTCGAGCTGTCAAAAGGTCAAATCGTCATCAAACGAGCTCTAATTTTCAGTTCAACTTCTTTATGTTAAAGAACATCTTATATTTGATAGGTCAAATTGCTAATATAGATCAAGAAATCTCATTCTATAAGATACAATATTTTGATGAATTAAATCAATGTTGAGGGATCAGAACGCACACCCAAATATCTTAACTAGAATTAAGTGTTGATAATTCTTAACGCCTCTTCACATCCTAATCCAAAAAGTTATCATTAAAGAGATATTATAAATTACCTGCAACTCAACTGATGGTTCATTCAAATTGGGAAGGTTCTCTGAATGGACACTATTATGCCTCTCAAGTATCTCCTGGATGCTTCACAAAATGCCAAAAAAGGAAAAATATACAGACTTAAAGTTATATGATATTTAAATGTATACAGAATACTTTATACTTTGTATGTAACCACTACTTACTATATTAATCAAAGAAGTGAAATTTACTTCCCATAGAATAGAAAACACAAAGAAATGCTTCACAGATACAAGCATCTTATCTCTTCCTTGACCCTACTCTATAACCTTAAATTGTACTTAAATCTTGCACCAAGAAAAAAACAACTAGGTTTAAATAATACTTTGTTAGTATTTTTTTTTATTTTTGTTCATTTGGATTCTGTTTATATTTACTACTATTCCAAACATTCACATCTTAGTTCTTTTAACAGTTAAATATTTAATATTCTTATATATACCCATGGATATTACAAAATTCTTGATTTAAAAAGCCCTAACAAGTGTTTGTGGGGATTGTTTTTTTTATATATAATTTCATTCAAAAGAGGTGCAACAAGAGAACATCTCAAATGGTTGAACTTTTTTGAACAAGAGAGTGGGATCAAGGGTTTACCGGTACATCTCAAACTACAGGTTGACACCTCTTAGATCCCTCATTATACTTCGAAGACAACAGTGTTGTATTCCCATTCAAAAAGGAGAGTAAGACAACATTGTTCATCCAACTTAATACTACTTTTGCACAAGCACGCTTAACTACAAACTTTTTAGATGGCATCCAATGCATTACTCCTAGTATGAAGATCGCACTCTCATACCATTGAGTAACACCTTTATCATTGATTACCCAAATTCCTACAATTACTCTTAATATATTTTTTAAGTTAATTAATCTTTTCAATTATTTTAGGGCTTTAGGGTTTTTTTTTTTTTTGGTAGACAAGAGATCTCTAGATTTTTAACATATTTAATTGTAGGAATTTGGGTGATCATAAAGGTTATTAGATCCAACTTAGTAGGGTTTGATCATATGAAATTCTTTTAACAGTTTATTTTCATAGTAATTCTGTGCAGTAATATATGTTTCAATATTTGATCTGTGTGTGAATCACTAACTTTATTGCATTTACTATAATTAAATTTACCTTTCTTGTTAAAATCAACATGGAGTGAAGATTTGAATCAACAAAGAATACCTATGCTAGCAGGTAATAATGTTTAGGTTAATTAGTATTGTTTTCTCAAAGACGTTTCAGAATACTTCAAGGATTATAAATGGGACAAAAGAGGCTTAAATATATAATTGTATGATGGGAGATTTTTTTTCCTCGATTTTAATAGTTTTGTTTTCAAATATAGTAGAATAAACGAAAAATTTACTAATATAGTAAAATAATTTATGACTATTGCATTGAGATGTTTTTTTAGAGATGTATTGAGATGTTGAGTTACCAACGTTTGGAAAAAGCAAGAAGGAGGACTCAATCAATTACTCCTCTTATTATCGATTGATTTTGAGATGAAATCTTAAATTATCAAAGCTCATCAAGTCCAAACGAGTATTTGGTCCAATAATAAGAAATTTTGATTCGGGTCAAGATTGGCACACACTGTATAATGAATAAGGATTGGTTGCTATTTATACACTCACTAGAGATGTGATGCAATTACTTTAAAATTCACCAGAGAAATTTGAAATGTAAAAATTTCAATATTGGAAAGATCGCACTGGCTTGTGGCAAATGCAAATTTAAGATATGTTTGATACGATGTGGATTATCTAAGTCCTAAAAGAGAAGACCAAACAGTGTGCTTTCATATAGTGAAGTAGTGATGTTTATTGTTGGAATAACCCCTCGAAATCTGTTATCTTATGCTCTAAATGATCAGAAATGGAGTCTTATTGTATACATATTTATGTTATTTATAAGTTTGCCATTAGAGTTGAGAGGTGTACGCTACATATAAAATTCTCTATCTGTAGACACAGATATATAATACCATGTATATCTCTAAGTCAATCTTTTATATTTAGCTTTCTTGGATCTTTTGTTTCTCAATTTCATTACAAATTGGCATCAAAACCAAATTGTAACGACTTGAAATTTTGCATATGTTCCACAAACAAAGATGTTTATCATGAATGTGAAAATGGATAAATATATAATTCCTTTAGGAGAAAAACAATTTCAATCTGTGATAGATTAAGATGCAATCCCTGCTGAACCAATTGGGGTTATGGGTGTTGTTGATTGATAAGTCAAAGATAAGACAAATAATGCAAATGATGAAGAGTGGAAGATTTTGGAGAGGAAGTGTTCATCCCAGGATGATCCTACTTTTGGCTGATAACACTATAGCATCGAGGTCAGGTGATGAAACTTTTGTTGGGCTTTATTTGAAGTTGGAAGAAAGTCGTCTTTCATAACGAACTCTTTATCCAAGAAGTTACTTTTTTGTGCAACGTATGTTTGATCTGCATATACAAGAAGGTGTCTCTCTTAGAGATCGTCCAATCAGTTGAATGAAATTATGTCAGATTTAAGTAACCTGGATACTAAAATAGATTATAAGGATGCTGCATTAATTTTGTCTGCATCTTTGCCATTGTTATATGAGAATTATTTTATTGATTTTTTTCCTGGTAGGAAGGATACTTTGTCTCTAGAAGAAGTGAAGATCAAAGTTCTTAATAGAGAGGTCCATCATAAAGCATGCAGCAGGTTCAGTTATAGAGGCGTCTAGGTTTACTACAATATGAAAAGATCGGGTAGAGAAAAGTCGAACCATAAGTTTTTCAAATCCAAGTGTTCTATCCATCATGGAAAATTAGATGTGCTAAGAAAAATAGATAACATGAAAAGGAGCTAGAGAAAGCTCATGTTTCTGTACTGGGGAATATTGAAACCGATTCCAAGGGAGTTGGGTTCAATTCTAAAGGAAATCAAGCTATATAACAGTGTTGAAGGAATGTTAGTATGGCTAAGAATAATGATGTTAGCAAAGTATTGGTAATAGCCTCGGTTAGGATACAAACACAGGATGGTGCCTTCTACACCTTGGATGAAAGTACGTAGGCATGTTCCACTCATTGACAAAGATCAGTTTTATATCTTTGATTGTGTTTAATAGCCTTGGTTTACAATTTCAGAGGTTAAGGTTAAGTCAAGTCTGTCTACAAAGGTTCTGAGGCGATTCTAAGAGGTGTGAAGTAATGCTCCTAGTTTAGGAGAAGCACGTGAATTAACCTATATCATAGGGAGCAATCTTGAAGATATAAAAGTATTATTAGAAATGTTTAAAAGAATTAAAAGTTTACCACCTATATCAATAAAGGTATCTTCCAGCTTTTCGGTGATTCAATCGTAAGAAATCCAGAGTTCTTAGCTTTCAGCAATCCTATATTTAATGACCTCGTGTGAACTTTTCTAAGATGCATGTGAGTAGGGACAAAATATACTTAAAGAACATGTGTAGATTTGTGGATCCAACTTGCCTTAGATCTTAATGATTAGTATTAATTAAATTCTGTATGTGTCATTGAATCAATTAGTATTAGTTAGTTGTTTAGGAAAATTTGTTTAGCCTTTCTAATCAAATTGGCTGGAATATAACAGTAGATCTAGTGATGAAATTGCTCTGAGCAAACAAATTGATATAGGGAGTTTCAGGTTGATATAGGGAGTTTCGTTTGAACCCATGCAAGGATCTTTTATTCATTGAATTTAATTACAATTCACTTTCGTTTCATTAGCTTCCTTGCAACTGAATTCAACTCAATGCCCCTCCCAGTTACCTAGGTTGGAAATTGTTTTGTTTGAGAAATCAGTATGCTTTCTAAGTTCGACTAGGACTTACCACTAACACTAAGGTGTGTATTTTGGTAATTTATTTGGCATGGATTTCGGCGACGAGAGCCGTACGTCAAGAACTCATATTCATCTTTTTCATTTCCACCAATATGATTTAACTATGGTAACTGGAATTAGAAGAAAGGAAGAAAAAAAAAAAACACAACCATGCTACACCATAGTTGTTGGAAATGTGGAAAGTTTTGAGTAAATGGAGAAAAGGTCGTTAATGGATAAATTTTGTAAAATGGCTCTAGAACGAAAGCTAACAATGTCTCTCTTTTCAAAGGAGATGGTGACTTCATCAGTAGAAAGATAAAGTTCATACATATGCCATATTTGCTTTAAATTGATGAGAGAATATGATGTTAGCATTTTGTGATCGAGCTTACTGGCTTGACAGTAATGCAAAATGTGTGCGGTGGAGGTTCTGTCTATAGTTGAAATATTTTTCACTGAGTTGAATAGATACTGAAGGTGTTGTTCCAACTGTGGTTTATTTAAATATTAGAGTAGATTATAATTCTATGAGTTAGAATTAAAACTATGAGTAAGATAATGGATGTCATAGGAAGCTGCAATCTAGCTTTAACCATCTTCTTAAGGTATAATGGATTTTGTTGGTATTACTATATTAGAAAAATATCAAAAATGGGAAAGCCCTCACATGAAAAAGACAGTATAGTTCATGTGCAATGTAGTAAAATGAGGATTTAATTAGTATAAGCTTTATTAAGAGTATGATCTAAATTTCTCAGTTATATAATAACTGCAAACTGTAATGTTTTAGAGCCAATGTTTGTCCTCTCAACCTTGATTGTATACTTGTATTCTAGGAAAACAAACAATGGACGAAGTACAATTTAAACCATAATTTAGGGAGGCTAAAAATGTAACATTTTGAAAACTTGACACTGCTAATGGAAACTAGAGCCAAAACTTCGAGAACAAAGGCTTATTTTTCTAGAAGTAGTCTATAAAAGATTCATGAAAAACCTCACACATAACTCTGAAGTTTTCAGTATAAATATATGTAAATGGCTCTCATTGTTAATGGAAGGAAGACAGCCCTAGCTAGAAGAGAAAGATAAGCCATCAATGGCTTCAGAAGAAAGACTGTTGAATTGCTAAGTGACAACTATAGTTTTATATAATATACAGTTTTAATGAATCAACATTTGTTGGTTACGATCATTCATGATTTTCAAAACCTAAAAATGAAATTTATATTCATGATTTTCATAGAACTTAGAAGATTTTCTCTGCCTGTTTTAAAAGCAGCCATTTGATTGAAGACTGAGTAGTTTGAGGAATTATCAGTACTGAAACAGTGAAACTTTTGGGTATAAATATGAAGATTATTATCCACAACTCAGGAATGGAATTAGATTGAAATTCCTAACTCTAGAGGCATTTTTTGGAGTGATTTTGAAAAATCACTTGTTGTGTGTTTAAAATCTATCTAAGATGGGGAGTTCTAAAAGATTGATTTTGAATCATAAAGGGAATTAGTTGAAACCCTAATTTTGAGAAAATGTATGGAGTTCTTTTAAATGGTTAGAATTACATTGTGATTATGTTCCAAATGTATTGTAACTAAAATGATTAGTTAAGAATCCCTTTGTCGACAAAGTGGCGATAAGCTTTCATTTCAAAATGAATTGATAATTGAGAAGTAGTTCATCTATATGTCTTATGTGAGGTCTCTAGATTTTTCCAATGTAAAATTCTCACAGAATTTAACGAGAAGAATGGTATTAGGGTTCAGGAATCCCCTAATTTTGCGAAAATGTTTGGTATGATTTTGAATTATATAGAGATGGAAAAATTAATCATTTTGTAAGGTTACGTTCAAGATCTATTTGAAACTTGACAAAGTGATTCAAAGCAAGAATGGAATAAGTCAAGAGTCTTTGCTGATAAGGGAATGTTATTTTGAAGTCAAAAAAATCACTTTTGTCACGTTTAAATGTATGAGGTAATTTTGATGTTCATCATGGCCTAAGGAAGCGATAGGAGTTTACAAGAAAACATATTTAATCAATGGGATGAGGAATATATACACAAAAGAAGAGATCTTCAATTTAACCCTCTCTTGACCAAAGAATCATTGATTAGTACTTGACAGTAATTTCTTGTAGAGAAACAGAAAATCTCCAAATTTATAGGGTTTTGTGTGTTTAGGGGTTGTTGTGGGATAGAAACCCTAAACATATATTGATCAATTTTCTAAAATTTGATCCAAATATTAAGTGTTCATAAATTTGAGATAGTTTATGAAGAAAAATTAGAAGGATTCCAACGAACTATAGGAGACATAAAACATTCCAATTGGACACATAAAATATGATAAATAAAGTTGCCACATCTTTAATAATAATAAAAAAAAGGGTCAAAGATCAAATTAGATTTCACTAATTTTCTCTTCTTCTAAGAAATCATTAAGATATTAATTTTTTAAAATTAAAAAAGTATAAGAGAGATCATAGATAGAGAAAACAAGAAGGATTTCAACAAATTCTAAAAAAGACTATATTATATTGTTTGTATAACATTTTTCAAGTTGTAAAACATTACATAATGGATAAAAAGAATTCTTAAGTAGGTATTTCTTGAAAAAAAAATCAAAGTAGGTTTCCCAAAATTTTCCCTTTGACATCTTGGAAATATGTTTAAATTGAGTGTATTCATTCAAAGTTCATTTGATATATATTTTTATAGCATAATTTTTTGAATTTTTTACCGTCGAGATAGATACCGATAGAAGTCTATCATTGATGATTAAGTGCTATTGATGGATTGTAAACCTTTGAACCATTTTTACTTCTCTTAAGTTTAATTTAAAGTTTGTATTTTAGTATGGACATAGTAAATATTAGGTTGGAAGGTGAACTTTGTGTTGTGTTGAGAAGAAACTTGGTGAAGGGGAAATTGGCTAAGTTTAGAACCATGTGGATGAAGAAGTAAGTAAAGAAGGTGAGAATTTTTGTACGATGGACGTTGCATACTTCAGCAAAGAGGAAAAGATGAGTATGCTTAACACTGTAGATAAAGGAAAAACCATGCATTGAACTACGCGTTGAACAGTTCGTTGACAAGTCATGCGTTGAATGAGCCAAAACCAAGAAGCCACGGGGATAGAAAGAAGTCTTGAGCATGGTTACCCATGTGTTGAACTTGTTGGATTTAGGCTAGGAAGTGTGTCCAAGTAGATTGCTTAACAAGGAGGGTTAAGCGATCAGCTGAGTTAAGTAAAGCTTGAAAGTAGAAGGTGATGAAACAAGAAGGAAATTGACTAAGTAAGAGAAGGAGGGTGGTCAACTCTGAGGTAAGAAAACCTTACAAGCAGATCACACATGTTTAAAGGTAGCCAAATCTGAGGTGTAGAAGCACCTTAAGTGGATACTTAGCCAAATTTGAGGGAGGAGCTAGCAAACAAAGGGACGTGGAGTGGGTGACAAGAACAAATCCTGGGGTCTTACAAATAAAAGATCTGAGAGGAGTAAATTCACATATTCGTTTGCTAAGCTTCCTAAAGAAATAAGAGTGAGGGAAGATCTTAGGTATTCAGAAGAAAAAAGGGGATCAGATTGGTCAACAACATGCTCTATGCGCCCAACAGAGCTATCGTGCGTTGAACTTGCCATTCATGTGTTCAAAGAAGAACTACCGTGCGTTGAAGAGGTCTCTCATGCGTCCAACTCTGTTATTTGAAGAGAAACTATTGAATACCTCTTTAAAGGAAGTTTTTCTTAAGAAGGAAGTTTGAGTTAAGAGGGTTTAGCTGGGAAAGAAGGGAGCTTAAAGTAGAAAAACTGGGTCAAATTTTATATCGAGTTATTTCAAAGCTTGTATTGATAAATATGCTTTTACCATAATGTGTTGAGTTATAGGTTTAAATATAAACTCTTGTTTTGATTATTCATACAACGTTTTGATGCGTCCCTTCTTTACACACAAAAAACACACCACAATGTTTGTGGAATGAAGATGACCTAAGGGATTATAGTGGTTTGATCTTAATTGACCTACACCCATTGTGAATAGCAGTTTAAAAATGCTTTATTTCTTGGAAAAGAAGCTCAACAAGTTAAGAATATATGACTCTCACTTGCACTCTCTAGTGTAACACTTTATGTTAACTCGTATTTCATCACGATTCTAGAGCACTTATATTGTCAAATATTTGTAACAATCTTACTGTTTTAATGAGAGTTTACCGCTATATTTCAAATTCTACTGGTTTTTACCAAGATGAAAACATTGGGAAAAAAACTTGATATTACATGTCTCAAATGTTACAACTTAGGGACCTAGTGACCTAGTGACGTTTGGAAGGGAATAAACCTAAACAACAATGGGCATTTGGCTCAACCATATACACAAGCATTCCTCATGAAAGTATAAATTTGAGGTTAAGTACACCAAGATTCCTACATTAGTTGTAGAACTTCTTCATCTTTCTGATCTATTGATATTAATTTGGAAGTTTAGAGACTATGGCTGAATGATAGTGGAGCGAAACTGTACACAAAAAAGTCATATGGAGCATTTGCAATGGATGAAACTCACTGATACCCTAAGCAATTCAAAGGAAGGTTTTCAATAGGCACATTAATTAAGCTTAGCCCATTTCACATATCCTCAATATATTAAAAGAAAAGGTATAATAAAATGTTGGTTTTCTAGTAAATAAAAATTCTAGAACATATCATGTAATATAATTTAGTTGATAAAACATATGCTTAGAAATCAATAATCATTTCAAATTATAATTATAAAATAAAATAAGTATGTATGTATATATATGTGAAATTTTGATCATTTATGAAAGTTTAGTGGTTTGTCAAAATATCAATGGAGAGAAGGATTTGGAGGACAAGGATTCTATCGTGTAAGTTCACCTTCATTGGAGAAGGAAAGAATTCAAAATGTAGGGTTTTGGTTTAGATGAAGGAAGATCATATAGGAGAGAAAGAGGGAAAGGTTAAATTGCAAAATCAACAAACTTAATAATGGCAATATTAATTAATAAAAATCTGCATATAATATATATATACACATAGCTTATAATATAAAGAATTAAAATCTAATTATGACATATTAAGAATTTATACATTTTGTCAGTGGTTCAAGAATAAATTCTTGAAAAAAAAATAGTATTTTAGAACCTTATGAAATTAAATTTTTCTAAGGTTCTAAAAGGGACTACCAATTAGGGTTTCTTACTAACATTTTTTTTTTTAATTTACTCTCATTTATAACATTTATTTCAATCTCATAACATAATTATATTGGGACATAATCCCAAATCTTTTTGTAGAATTGTTTCTTAAAATATGAGTATTACAAAAAAGAGTATTTGAAGGCAAATAAGAAAAGGAGAGGAAGAAGAAATTAAACCAGGAAAGTTTATTTCTTTACTTTTTATTTAATGGCAGTTTTATATAGTTTTTACTGTAATTATTCTCTTTGAGTTAATTTGTATAATATTAACATTTTTTTTTCTCTTTTCCTTTTTCAAGAGTAGTTTTATTTATTCATTGTTATTATTTAGAATGATATTCAACTACTCATTCTATCATATTATATCCTTGATGGATAGAATTGAATAAAACGAACGAGTATTGATATCTCAATTTGAATTAAAAACATGAGGTTGAGTCACACCTCATGTTTTAATAACTCCAAATCGTTTCCTTATATCTATATATATATAGATATAACAAAGGTTTCTTAGAAGCAATAACATAATATTAAGGCAGAAAATATGAAAGAAAAGTTGTAAAGAGAGCATAAACACAAGGAGAGTGCAATGAAATAAATAAATAAAAGGAATATTGGCTTTATGCATGTCTTATTATTACAGAAACTATTTCAGTCCATTTAATGACATTTTTCTACTTTCTAAGTTAAAATTATTATTTATATCTGATTTTTCTTAAAGCTTTAATTTTAGCTAGGTTTATATATATGGTGGAAGTATCTAATATGATTCTTGATATAATTCAACAATAATATATATATGCTTATATTCTACCCCATCTTCAATAGTAAAACGAGATTCTATGTTTCAGAGTTTTGTACTAGAAAATCTACCTTCAAAACCAAAACCTATATATGTTTTTCTTTTATCCATTTGTTAAAGTTTGAAAAAGAAATATCATTCCAAGGAAGATATTTTGTTCACAATAGACTCCTCTATCTCACTTCAACTTTTTGGTACTTTTTTTATATGAATATCACTGTATCGGTTGGGAGAGTATGTTATGAATGTGTCAATTTAGTTGAAAAATTCGAGCATACTTATCCATCTTCCAATGTTTGATAAAAAAAATTATAATGCAAAAAGAAATTGTGGTTGAATATATATATATATAACTTATATTTCCCTTATATAAAACATAGGACAAGATTTAAAGGTCATAAGATGACACAGAGAAACTACATTATATCATCATTATCATTATGAGGTGTGGGACATTGCAACCAAACTAAGAAAATGTAGAAATTTTAGATACATTATAGTGAGAGAAAAAGTTATTAGATTCTAGAAAGAGAGAAGCTAGGAAATAATCTTATGTTTGGTGTGTCTATATATATATATATATATAAGGGTATATTTTCAACCTCTCTCACTATGCCTATCTATTGAAAAAGTTTTTTTTCTTTATAGTACTTGGTCTAATTTTTCAAGGGGAGATTTATGTATATTTCATGTTTCATTTGTTAAGAACATGGAGGGTTTAAGCTTTACCCTTCTGCCTATTCCAAATTTTAAGAGATAATTAATAAGAAAACCCATCATGCAAAATGCCACTTTTTGAGGCCTATATGTACTGAATTCTCTAAAAAGATGAGGACTACAAACAAATTTTTTTTTTTGTTTGAAACCTTATACTTGAAAATCTATCTTTGATCAATAAAGCTTACATAGGTTCCAAAATTTTCAATAAAAGCTTTTTTGTAATAATGTACCATAAAAGCTTCTTTTTTATTGTTATTATTATTAATATTCTTTGATAATTTAAATCCATTTCTTTCCAATTTTCCCATCCCAACCTATGTTTATGTATTTTTCTCTGCTCTCTTCTTTTCATTTCAAATCTTACAGGAAAGGCATTCTTTTATCAGACAATGTATATATGATGTTTTATGTATATAGCAGAAAAATGATCAATGCAAACAATCACAAAATGTGAATGAATAGTGTTGAAAATTGTACTTAAACTCATACATAACATGAACATATAAACAAATTTTCCATCTTCCAAGAGAACCCAATGTGTGTATTAATTATTCGACTTTTGGACCAAATCCATTTCTCTAAACTTCCAAACTAATTCCTCTCCCAATCTTATACTGAACTTTCATGAAATTTAACCTCAAAACTCACATCTTCAGAGAACTCAATAATCTACCAGAACAAATCTACCCTATATTTTATGGGGTGAAAATTCCTATATAAAAAGGCTTTCAAATCCCAACTAGCCTACATCTCAGATTGCACTCATATGGTCTCTTTTGACTAGGATTGGTGTACTTGGCTTCTTCAGAATTATTTTAATTGATTTTAAAGTTTTTTTTTTTTTTTTTTGTGTGTGTGTGGTTTGAAGCTAAGATTCTCTCTCTTCTCTCTCTCTCTCTCTCTCATGATGCAAGAAACAAGAATAGAATGAAATTTTTAAGAGTGAGAGAAGAAAAACCTTGAACTTGCATAATCAAAGAGCTTCCCAGAAGCAGAAAAAACAAGAAGGCCAATCTCAGCATCACAGAGAATTGCAAGTTCTTTAGCCTTCTTGAAAAGCCCTTTTCTTCTCTTGGAAAATGCTACTTGTCTTGCAGCTATGTTGTCAATCTTCTTGATCTGAATTTTCTTCCTTGTCATGATCTTCACTTCTTTCAAATTCAAAAAAGAAAAAAGAAGAAGAATTAATTAAAAAGAAAAGAAACGGAATTGATCTTTAAGAAAATAATAATGGGGGTTTTTTCATTCTTCTTATTTTCTCACAGATAATGGATCTTGAATTTAGTACGGATGAAAATCGAAACAAAACCCCAAGCTTTAAAGGGAGAGAGAAAAACAATGACAAAAATCTACAATCTGGTTTCTTTGTTTAAGACAAACAAAAGACCATCCACTAATAGCAAAATGCAAATGAAAGAGAGAAATCAATATGATTTTTCTCTTACCGATGGAAAGAAATGGATGATGAAAGAGAAATTCAACCAAAATAACAAAAACCCACCAAAGATTTGACGAAAAAAAGTTGTTTTTTGCAAAGGAAAATTAAGAGAGAAAGAGAGAGAGAGAGAGAGAGAGAGAGAGAGCTTAGAACATTACTACAATGGAAGATCTGTTTCTTCAATGGGTTTTTTCTTTTTTTCTTTTTCCTTATCTGATGTTGGGTTTAAATTTGTATTGGTAGCTTTTGAGGTTTATTACTGACAGAGCTTGAAGAGGGGTTGCAGACAAGATACCATTATTTGGAAAGTCCTCCAATGGATTGAAGAGAGAGAAATAAGAGAAGCAAAAAAAAAAAGGGAAAAAAGGAAGGCTCTGATTTAAAGATATTTAATGTTCTTCTTACTTATATTTTATATAATTTCTTTTTACTCGTTTTTGCCATGTTTGAGTCTTTTTTTGTGGTTAAGCAATTCCCACAAAAGAACTTTGGTTTTACATGTTGTTGTGTTTGTCGCCGATTGGGTAACGATTGATGAAAAAGGCATCCATGTCTGCCTCATTCTATCAACTCCCTCACACATACAGTTGGCAATTTATCATTTCCTTTTTCTTTCTTCTTTCATTCCTAGTCGAAAAGTTGTTTTAAACGACAAAATTGTTAAAGACAATATTTATAAATATGACAAAATTTTATTTTTTATCCTAATAGATTTAGATGAACATCTCGTCTATTGCTAAAACGGTCGAGAATAGTTGCAAATAGAACATAATAGCTATTATATTTTTGTTTATCTATGTCATGATTGATACAAACAGTGTCCACCACAAGTAATCGGGATATATAGTTATAATTATAAATACTTTAGTCTATTTTTCTATAGTTGAAAATAATTTTATAATTGAGAGAGCTTCAAATAATTATTGAGAATGATATACATAATTGTTTGTTTGTTTATTTATTGCCGTGAATTTGATTATAAGTTAAAAATAATAGTGTAATTGTGAGATGAAATTAAAAAGGAAAATATAATAAATAGATTTTACATATAAATATTAGAAATAAATTTTAAAAAATATGAGCGGGGTTGGGGACGGAGATGAGGTGGGGATGCCCTCTCTGTCCTCGACTAGGAATCTTTTTTGTATCTTTGATTTGACTTCTATCCTCGATTAAATTAGAAATTCTTCACTCCAATTGGATCAGTGTGATCGCATAGATCTTCATCAACCCTACTTCGTTATCGATTAATTTTGAAATATTAAGATACATGCATATATATCAAGCAGTTTTTTATTATATTTTTCACCATTGTTCCAATCTAGATCTAATATATTGCTTATCGCTTCTATTTTTTGTTTGACTCATTTTCTCGTAGTTATTCCGATTAAAGCTTTTTCTAACTTATAGCTTTCTAGTTCTTAATGAGTTCGTCATCCGAGTTTAGGAACACTATATTAGATAATGTGATTTTAGATAGATCACATTGTTGTTTAAAGTTGAACTCTAAGAAGGCTTAATCTATTTTTACTTAGATTACTTATAATTGAAATTGAAAAAACTTGAGAAGACAAAAAAAATAATAATAATAACAAACATTCATACAATAATATTTAAAATCAGTATATAAAATCTCTTTTAGTCTTCTAAATTCCTGGTCTACTTTTTTTTCTTATATCTAGATTTCACTTTAAAACATTTTAAAACCTAAAGGTGAAATATAAATTAAATTCAAATCCTACAAAATAAATAAATGTGCCCTATTTTTTTTCACATGGAAGTTTGACTCATACGTAGCACAACGATCAAAGATCGATCCTCCTAATCATTTTTAAATAGAGGTAAGTTTGCAATGTATGTCTGAGAGAGGTTTACTATCATTTTTCACGATCCATGGATCGAACATGGTATTAAAGTAGGATAGTATGAATTGCAAGATTGTATAAACCTAAACTTTTTAGTCAATCGATATTTTAACGTCGATCATGATTCAAATAGCATCTTAGATGTAGTGGGGAACTAAAATTTGTGAACTGATATAATTAACTTATTTGTCAAACTAACTTATTTGATCAAACTAGAATAGAGCTTGTTTAAATAAAAGGGCATACAATTTGATTGTTTCAATCTTTCATGAATGAATTTCATCTAACTTTCCACTTAGCTTCTTTCACAATGTTGTAAACATCCATCCTATAGTTAGTAACCAATCAGTAGGGTTGAATCCGATACTCTTACATTTAAATTGTAAAAATCTTAAGAATTAATTATGTATTAGTTGGAGGGTTCGATTTTTATCGTCGGGGAGAGTTCAATTTTTATAACTATTGTAAGTTTGAGGATTATATTTAATATTATGAATTACCTATGAAAGTTTTAAAGTATAATTACTACCACAATCATAATTGAGAGTTTGTTTTTGTAATTTCTAATTAAATTGAAAACGTATTCTATATCTACATTTTGTTTATTTTTTTCCACACACGTTGTTCGCACGTATAATTTTGGTTTGGGTTTAAAATTATTAGTGCTAACCATATATAAAGGGTCATTTACCATATTATAGGTAAGATATCATATCAATTCCGATACAGAATATCAAATATTATGATATAATACATAAAAATGTACTCTAGAGAAGGATTAACAAACAAATTTACATATATAATTAGTTCACTAAGAGCGTGCTAACTACATTCACATAATAGAAGAACTTTACTAGAGAGAACGTATAAAATATAGTGGCACTTCTAAAGTTAGAGACTAATATAATTTAGTTTTTAAAAAAATTTAAACCTAAGGTTTTTATAATATGTTATCATTTATATTTTCTCTTAGGTTTAAGGAGTCGTTGTCCTCTAACTCTCATCGAGACAAGCCATCTTTGGACCCCAACTTATTCACTGGTCAACGACATTCCCACACTTGATCGTCTGAAGCATTTAATAGATTCAAAGCATACCAACACAAATAAAATAAAAAACTTAATATATAATTAAAGGCTCCTTAAGGGAAATATTTGGTTTTGAAAAATTAATTAAGTTTGTTTTCTTTCAATTTCATGTATATTTTTTAAGTGTAAGAGTTGAATTCAATTCTAAAAACAAGAACAAGTACTTAAAAACTATGTTATTTAATTCGTAAAATTTAACTTTGGGTGAGTATTTAGTTTTTGGTTTTTGAAAATCAAGTCTATTTCCTCCACGTTTCTTACAACAATATGTATCTTTTCTTAAATACAATGATCAAATCATGAGTCAAATTTCAAAAACAAAAACAAGTTTTTAAAAACTATTTTTATAAAGAGTAAATAACAAATGAAATGATTAGTAAACCGTTTCAAAGAACGAGAGGAACTAAACGTTTTAATTGAATTGAATTATTGGTTTTTTTTTTCTTTCTTTCTTAGGTTTAGGCTTTTAAAGAGTGGGGCAAGAGGAAAAGGGTTTAAAAATGGAGTCAAAATTCGTTTGAATGCTGATTCTCAAAGGTGGGGCAGAAGATCTAATTCTGTCTATTACTAAATCTTTTTATTGTATTCTCTCTTTCACTTTATCATCTCTTACCAATCCCAAATATATTCAATATATGACGCAATAACTCATTTTACATTTCCAATTCTTCTTCTTTTTTTTTCGTAAATATCTTTTCCATAATATCTTATCATTTTCTTTTTAAAATGAAAAAAACTATATATAAAAAAAAAAATTTACAAATCTAGCAAAATGTCACCGTGTATCAGTATCAGACTGTAATAGACTACTATTTATGTCTATCAGTAACATAAACGTTAGTCTACCGCATATTATATATTTTTAAATATTTTAGTTCGATTTGTTATATAATACTTTCAGTACTTCATGTATTATGTTTGTATGAACTCTAAACATCTTGATTGTGTTACTATTTTTTTTAACAAAATGTTAGGAAGTACTTTCAAAATATAGAAAAATGGTAAAGTGGTAAAATAGATTTATATATATATATCCCACATAATGAGAGATTTGCCTATAAATATTTAATAAAAAGATTAAGAGGGTAAAAGAATTAATGAGTTAATGTTTCAACTTAGTAGAAAATGAAATAGCAATAATAAAAGGAATAATATCTAAACAACATTTAAATTGATAAATGATGGATTAAAGTTTAGCATACATGAACTATTATTAACCTATGCTATAATGCATAATTAAATAACTTTGTATTTCTTATAGTATTAATTTTACAAATTGATGTATGAATTTAATCCACTAATAAGAAATATATCATGTTATGGAGGAATTAGGCTAAAAAAATAAAAATAAAAAATAAAATAAAAGATTTTATAGTAGTTTAAGGAATTTTAATTTTTTTCTACTAAAAAATATGGATATTAAGAAAAAGAATAATAAATAAGGAGAAGAAGAAAATGAACAGAAACTCGTATTGTTGAAAGGGTACCAAATAGTTTAAATAATTTATAGTACTCTCCTCCGTCTATAATGATAACGATAAGTATATGTATATTGTGAACAGAAAGAGAATATATGATATCTAAATAGTACTGTACAAAAGTTTTTCATATAATTTTATGCTCGTGCGAATATGAAAACCACGAGAATATAACTCTTCTTCCAGTAAACCTTATTCTAAGTGTCGATTCTCACCTTTTACATTTTTTAAAAAAACTTTCCCTAGATAAATCTTTTATCATGGATGGTTAATTGTATGCATAAATAATTTTTTTAAAAAAAAAACTTGAAAGCTTACAAAACTAAACATTTAATTTAACCTTTACTTTAATTCACAAGCATAATTCAAACACAAATTGAAGGCTAATTAATTGGCAACCTAACATACACAATATCTATATATCTATACACACATTGCATATAATTAAGCAATCACATTAACTCTAATGTTTTAAGTTTCACATTCATTTTCTAATTCTTTCCTTTTTAGAAAATAATTTATTTTAATTTAATTCCTAATTATAAAACCTAGTTCATTCTCATAAAATGTTTAGCTAAGATTATAACGTAAGAATATATACAAATACCAATATTAAAATACAAGAGTTTGAACACATGACGTCACTCTGTATCGCTCTTGTTCTAAAACCATCGTAAATATATAATCGTCGGTTGATCCAAGAATTCAAGTTGATGGGTGAAGAGAGATGTAGGATGATTTAAAAACACATATTAACAATGAAAGGAATAAGAAGAAAAAAGGTGAAAAAGTAGAGGAAATTAAATAGTTATTTTAGAAATGTTATGTTGCTTGTTGATTATTTTAGTATTGTAGTTAGTACAACATGAGCAAGTGAGTGTGGCAGTGGTGGCAGTGGGGGGCAGACTGATGTATGACTGATGAACTGAAAAGATATGTGAAGAAGAAGCGTTTTCAATCTAAAACACGAGCAAAACGAGCTCACAACCATACTTTACTCCACAACCCTTAATTAATAAACTTAATTCTCTAAACCTACCAATCATATTCTTAATTTTATGATTACTTTTTATTATTGTTATTCGAAACTTCCCGAAGAAGTAAATATCATGTCGACTACTATCTTCGATGATCTAATCATCACCCATCAACAACTTCTAACTGCTACTTCTACTCATATCATCTCCATGTTATACAACTCGTTAACTCTAGCCATTATCGTATCAAGAATATGACTAGATCTCATTGAGAAATATGTCGTCATCTATAAGTTAGGAGTGTAAATTAATTCTCAACTCAACTCATATGTTTAGGTTGGTTGGATTGACAATTCGAATAACCCAAATTAATTTATAAATCCAACCCAACTCGTAAAATATGGGGTTATGTTGTATTTTTTTTTTTTCATTCCCTGCCCAACAATTGTATACTCTCTTGTATGATTGTTAGTTTTCTAGAGGTTGAGTTGGGTTGAACCGGTATTTTCCAACACCCCAAGACCGAACCCAACTTGAAAAAAATTACTCATATTTTAAACCAACTAAACTCAATCCATATAATATAGATTTGTTGGAATTTTTTGTCCTAAAACTCGTAGTTTGTAAATCATATTCTATTCAATAAAGTTGTTATTGAGAAATTAAATATTATAATCTTAAATCCAATAAATCAAAGTTCCAAGGCTATTTTTTGAATAAACTTGAACTTTATGTGTAAACATAAACGTGGATCAAGTTCGAGTATATAGCCTAAATAGTCTATAGTATATGAAATAAAGGTTGGGCGCCTTATTTTGAGAGACTATGGATGCGGCCCACTTTGTAGTACAAACGATGTGATCCTAATCGTTCATGTAGAGACATGAAAGTGGGGGCATCCTATGTAAAATGTTTACATAAGACTGAACCATGAATTAGTCATTTTTACGTTATAACACCGTTTACTGTTTAAAACTGACTATCTCAATTATTGATGACCTAGGTAACTTAGTCTTAATCCTGAGTTAACTATGAACTCCTGTTCATACGAGATTATCCTTAGATCTGCATAGGTGAGGGCAGCTCATCAGCGTTGGCCCAATAAGCCTCCCATTTCAGGGGTAAGATCGGGTGGATAGCTGGGAACATAGGGTACAAGATGGAATTCACTCCTACCCGCTTTAGGGTTAGTAGATAGGTTGCTCTCTTAAGCACTGAATCCAAGTCTTGAACAAGGGGCCCCACCCTCTCATTGGCCCGAGAGGGATTAAGTTTATAGGTTGAACCTTAAACCAATTGTTCAATAGTGGATTAGTGGGACTTAAGGAGCAAGATGTAATCTTGGGGGTAAAACGGTATTTTGACCCAGCCAAGGTTACGAGCAACCTGTGAAGGATTAACTTACTGATTATGGTTTTATCAAATGGACACAAATATATCTATAGTGAGGGGAGTGCAACTACGGGACTTTAGTGGAATGACCCGTTAGTTAACGAATGTTGATTAACTCGGTTTAAAAGAGTTTAGCTAGTTAATCTTGAATCGTTGGAGCCCATGATCTATAGGTCCATTAGGTTCCTCTGCTAGCTCATATGGATTAAACTTAGAACAGTGTGATGAAATAAGTCGAATTGTTCGAATAGGGAGAAGAAAGGAAAACCGACATATACAGTGATATAATCGTCGGTCTTCTAATTAGAAATAGAGCTTTATGTTTTACATACTATAAGTATGAATGCGGATTCATACTAAGAAGCTCGGAATTGGTCAAAAATAGTAAAAAGTCAAAATGTTGACTTTTGACTTTGAAAAGTCAAACTTTGACCGGCCTTATATTCAAATGTGATTTGAATTTTGGAAAAATGAATGCGGATTCATGCTCGGGAGGTTGGAATTAGTCAAGACGGACAAAATGGTAAAAAGTCAAAATATTGACTTTTGACTTAGAAAAGTCAAAGTTTGACTTTTGACTAGAAAAATCTAATGACCATTTTACCCTTGGACTAAGTTAGTGGGAAAATCCAACATTTTGTTGGATAATCCCACTAACTCTTAGTGGGATATGTGGCTATATGAGATATAGACACCTAGCCCACTAAGTTCCACTAATTGTTAGTGGAATATTAGGTGTTGAGATTTGGCAATTGAATTGCATGCATTTTTGCATGTAATTAGGCTATAAATAGAGATGTTTTCAAATGTTGAAGGACTTTTGCCTCTTTTATCATTTTCATAATCTCAACAAAAGAAAAAAGAAAGCTTCCAATCTCATTTTATCTCCATTACTTTCTACACCAAAATTGGGTCCCACAACCCGGTTCTTTGTCTAGAGGATAGCAGTTGAGTACTAGTGGTGGTCTCGGGTAGAATTGGTAAGAAGACATCAAACCTTTTGTAAGCTTCAAAGGTAATACTTCTTAAAACCCTAATTTGATTAGTTTATGGTTACATGTTAATTGTGGCAATTAGGGTAGAAATTCGATTCTTTTTCCGCTGTGCATGACTTAGTTCTATCAAGATTTAGTAGTTTGGGTTGCCAAATTATTCATGTTGGACTTTACGACACTTCTACTAATAGTAGATAGCGATATAATTCTATAACTGTATAAACTCTATTAAGATTAATAGAATTTTATCACTTTAGAGAGACTTTCGCGTCTTTATCTATCTTCACACCGACAACAGGGAAGAAACTCAGTAAAACAACACATTTTTAAATGTAAAAAAGAAGAAATACGATCCCCTTTGGATGGTTGAAAATTTTCTTACCTTGATCTCAACAAATACATTTGGTAATATTACACATGTTTTTCTTTAATTCCTTTTTGTTTTCTACAAATAGGCATCCTAATCAAAATTATAACCAAAAATCTCAAAGTGTTTATCTTGTTGTATGCATTAAACCCCAAACATATTATATATCTTTACACTCAAACACTAACATATATCATTGTTTAAAACATTTAAGTTCCAATGTTTTCTTTTTCTTTTTTACTTTACATTTTCCTTGCTAGAACTTGTGTGCTTTAATTTTAGGGGTAGTTTTTACAAATTGGCAAATGGAATAAAGGGATAAAGAGGAAATTAGTATTGAAAAATATGTGAGAAAAGAAAAATATACAAACTATAGCTAATTAAAGCAGTTGAAAGGTGTGGGAAGAAAATTTTAAATAGGAATAATAACGATGGATGTAAATATACGGGCCATTTTTAAAAATAATAAAATAAATTAAAATATTTAAAAGTTATAACAAAAATTTAGATCATATCAATAATAGTTATTGATAAGCTTCTATCACAATAGAATAACAGTGATGAAATTTAAAATTTTTGTTATAGGTTATAAATATTTGGTGTGCATCTTTATTAAATTTATATTTCTATTAATAAAACCTAAATTAGATTAGACGTGAGTCAAGTAATAACAATAATTTTTAAGAAAAGAAATATAACATAAATATATGTTTTTAAAATTTATTATTAAAACGTGAATAGATAATAAAATATTTTTAAGTTATAAGATTTATTAAAATTGACAAACTATTTACTGTCTCTAGAACAAAACTAATAAAACTGACTGCACTTTATTTTTCTTATAAAGAGTAAATATTTTGTTACATGTTTTATTTTTTATAATTATTTATTTATTTATTTAGAAGTATAATAGTTAAAATAAATATCTATAACATAAAGTAGAGTAGATAAAATGTGTTTATTAAACAATAATAAAAATGCAAACTATTTACACTTTCTGACAAAAAAAAAAAAGTTAAATGTCAAAAGTTCACTACACTCGATTTTAGCATAAAGTATGAAAAAATTTATCAAAAATAGCAAATTTTAAAAAATATTTATAACATATAACAAAACTTTCAGATTATGTTTCTATTAGTGACATTGATAGACAATGATAAAAGTTGATCAGTTTCTATCATTTCAGTATAGTTTAATTTATTTTACTATTAAAAATAAAGTTCAAAATGTGTAATGATTTTAATCTATAAAAAGCAAAAAAGAAAGGAGAATAATCCCAAAACAAAATTTAAGAAAAGAATATATTATTTATGAAAACAATATCCCATAGTTGACCCAAAATCTAATTAAAAATCAACTAATGGTCAATTAGAGGGTCCCATGCATTGTTCTTTCATTTTCTTTTTTTCTTTTTCTTAGAAACTTAATAAATAAATAATTTTATTATATATATATATATATATATATATATATATATATATTACATTTGCCTTTTCTTCCACGTTTTCTAATTTAATTTAATTGTGTGCAACGTAGACCCAATTTGCACCACAAAAATAGAAGGTTTTACTCTTTTTCATTTTTTCTTCCTTTTTCTAAAGTTAGGAAAGGATGACGAAATCTTCCAGCTTGTATATATCACTTTTTTTTTTTTCTTTCTTCTTCTTCTTCTTAATATTATTTTAATTTTGTGGGGTCAGAAAATTTATTTTGAAATTTTGATGGAAATTAAAAGAAGAAAAAGAGAGGAATTTAAGAAAATTAAGGAAAGGGCAACATCACTTTCGATAATAAACAATAAATAATATAGAAATGGAGAGACAGAAATGACTTTCTTAAACATTTATTTATTTATTATTTATTTATAATATGTTTATTTCACTTTGAAAGTAATTTTTAAAGAATAAAAGTATTGTTTATCATAGATTATTTTGTGAAAGAAAAAAAAAGTAAAAACTAGCTGTAAACTTCATTTTTATTTTAATCATTAAAATGGGTTTTTGAAAATTACTTATCTTTTCTGGTGGACAATTATTTGCATCTTCTTAGCTCAATATTAAAAACAAAAACGATTATTTAAAATCTAACTAATCATTTTAGATTTAAAATTTTGATTTCTGTGTTTTTTTAATCGTTATTGATATAAATAATATTTATAGAATTCTATTAAATAAAACTCAGTCTAAAACTATTTTAAAAATAGGTTTTATCATTCCTATCTAACATCTATTATGACTCACTTCAAAAATTAAAATAAATTCAACCAATTCAAGTCATTTTAAATTAATAGTGAGAATAGGCTACCAAATATGTTATCTAACCCTAGATTTCTAGGGTTTTAACTATTTATGATCAACACAACTCGAAAGCAATTTTGATTGTATACTTAGTGATTTTTTATTCGTCATAGTACCTTTTTTTTTCTCTTCCTTCTAATTTTTTTTTTCTTTCATATGAATCCAATTCTGCCATTCATTGAGGTAATATTTCTTTTAGTTTATTTTCTATGTAGGTTGTAATTATTTGATTCTACTTTATTTTCATGCTCGGAGATTCCAAATTAGAAAAAGAAAAGGGATTTTTGAAAAAAGAATTCAAAAGAAAGATAATGATTTTTTTAAAAAAATGTGGAGAGAGAGAATGATTTACATTTTGCAATTTACTGTATTTTCTTTTCTTTTTTTAAAATTCAACCTCAAAAATATTTTTTGAAATTTAGAGAGCAAACTAGAATAATATTTCAAAATAGAATTTATATTTTATTATTATTATTGAAAAATTAGTCAAAACCAAATTATAGAAATATATTCTTAAATTTGAATAACAATGTATTATTAATATTTTTACTAAAAGTTATCATAGCTAAATTTTGGGTTTAAATATGTTGAATAATTTATGATTAGATTATGGGGTTAAGTTGATTAGAATTAAAAAGAAATTTATTTTGAACAATGTGTTAAGATTAATTAAATATTTATTATATATTTGGTAAGTATATTTAATTAAAAAAAAATTGTAATTCTGTAGAGAATGTTATTATCTCAACGAAAAAACAAAATACCCACTTTAATGTACGAATTAAAACTATAAAATAGACCAAATTAAATCATTTGAGAAAAACAAAATTTTAATTTGGGTAAGTTTCTTTTGATTTTTTATTTTTATTTTTGTAGTCCATCAATAAAGCATATAATATAGGTATCTATCATACAACAAGGTATCATGAAAAAGAAAATTCAACAACAAATGTATAGAACGATGAATCTAATAAAAGCTTAAAAAGTAAGAACACACAAGACTTAGAATGAGTTAAGTGGATTAGCCTTAAAAGCGTTTGGAGTAAGGGATAAAAGTTATTTTAACCATCGTTTTGCTACGTACCACTCTTTATAATACTAAACATGGTTTAAATAATAAACTGTCATTTATTTAAAATATTTCTTCAATACAAAGTCTTGAAGTGTCTAACGTAAGTTTGCTAATCATCGCTCTAAAGCTCAGAGTCCAACAAATATCACCTCCCTTAAACAACCATCTATACATGCAACTAAGTTAATGATAATTAATTCTAACAATTATTTCAGAGTGTTTAAAGTAATAAAGTTCACAACGATTAAACAAATGCATCCACACATGCTCAAACTATTTAAGAAATGGATAGATTTGATGTTTGCAATTTTATTTTCATCCACCATGACATCATACAAAATGTAAAGTATATATTATATTATTTAAATCGATGTAAATCAATATGGAAAAGAAGAAAAACCCATATTACAAAAATGAGTGATTGAAGGCCTTGGAGTTGGAGCCAAATGTCATACTGCCAATACTACTACACGTTCCCATTTGAAAAATGATAATAAATAAGGTTGAATGAAGCTTAAAGTGGCCAACAAATTGAGTCAAATCAACTTACCCAATTTGTTCACAATGAGAGAGAGACCAATAACATTAATTATATACATATACACATATAAGGATATAATATATATATATATGAGAAATGAAAATAAAAATAAAGGAAGAGAGAGAGAGAAAATGTATGCACTTTCCAATAATAGGAGAAAATATCAAAGTTCGAGTAGGCATGGAGAACTGTGCGTCATGTCACTTTGAAGCTTTGCATCATATCAATTTTTGTTTTTCTTCTTTCTATTAAGTCTTAATATCAAACCTTCAAGTTCAAGTCATAGCATTTCCTTTTTTTTATCAACGAAAAAAATTACACTTCTCAATTAAAGTAGAGGTTAGATGGTATATAAAGAAGAAGAAAAAAAGTCTATTTCTATTTCAACCATAAGAGGATGAATGATTGACTAATGATATTTATGGAATATTTTGAATACCGAGTGTTTATAGTAGTGAATTTTTAGAATTTACAGTATAAAAAGTTATATTGAGATGAAAAATTGATGTATTAAAATTTTCGTTTTAGCTCGATATTCTATTTTTATTTGTGAATATTTTGAAGTTCAATGAGAGAGAAAGTGTGAGGAATGAGCGAAAACAAGTATTATGATAATACTAAATTAGGAAATCCTAACATCTGCATTGTGATTATATTAGGATTTAATTCGACAAACGGTTTCTTTCTATTTCTAGTTTATGAGACAACTAGAATTATAGTTGGGAAGGAAAATAGAATAAAAAGAAAATCGAGAGAAATTCTTATGGATAACAAAAAGAATTGAATCTTGAGTTTTTTTTTCACTTGCAACTTGCAAAAATGACAAAACAAATTATAATAATTAAATCTACAACAAACCTACTTTATTATTTACAAAAATGACAAAAAAATAAAATACAACTTGATTTTATTATTTTTACTGTTTTTGCAAAATTACAAACCTTAAAAATATTTCTGTAAAATATCTAAATTAACTTGCCACCCACTATTATTTTTTTGTTAAAAAAAATGTATTTTGTTATATTAAAAAAATGGTATATTTATACAAAGAGATAGAGTTGATGAGAAAGAATAGATATTGAATTTGGGGGGAAAGTGGTGAATATCGATGTGGGGGCCGTACGAGGGGGGGGGGGGGGGGGGGGGGGGGGGGGGGGGTGATGTATCACTGTCAAAGCTTTGTACCCTCGTACCCGTCGTGTCTCACCACTCCCCCCACCATCTGACTACTCCCATTTTATCTTATTTTCTCGTAATTCCCGCTCTCTTTTCTATTCTTAACTCTCTCTCTCAATCAGATCAGATCCTCTAATTCTGGCTCTGGGCCTCTCTTCTTATTCATTTACTGGGCCTCCAAGCCCACCCTTACTTTTCACCTTCATCAGAAGCAGCCTAACCTCTGATGCCACAAACCTCTTTCAGTGCGACTGCCATGGGAGTGCATGGCCTCCTTCTCTGCTCAATCTTCAAAAGATTGATGAGGGTGTTTACGCCAAGGTTAAGTTAGAGTTTGAATTAATGTGTGTGTGTGTTTGGGATTTAGTAGTAAAAAACTTGGATGTTGATCTCTTTATGGTTGGTTGGAGGTTGTTTGACTTGACTACTACTGCTTGCATTTGATCACTCGAGGTAGTGATTTTATGATCATCTTGCTCCTCCACAGATTTTCTTCTCTGCATCTCGGTTATGGCTACCATGACAGACTATTTTTAAGGTTACATGTGATTACTCTTTCTCTACTCTCTCTGATCGACTAGAAGTAGGAGGAGAGTTATTGAACAAAGGTTTAAATGAGGTCCCATGTAGAAGACACTTCAATATAGACACTTGCATTAAATATATTTGATGTGGATAATTGATTAGATTTGATGCGAACGTGGTTTAATCTCTGAATCCTATATTTTCTTTTAGGTATATAGTAGAATTCTTATTTATAAAGTGTGTTTTCCTATAAACTTTGTAGATATATAATTATTGTATGAGTTTTAGATTTGGTTGGATAACAAAATTTAGTTTTATTTAGATTAAATTAAATATGAACATGTTTGATTAAAGTAATTAATTTAAAAACACATCACACATGCATCGTCGAGATTCATCAATTGACGTGAATGTGAATTTTAGTTAATTCAAATTTAATTATTCGTGATTGATCCAAAAAAAATCGTTTAGATTTAATTTTAAAAAATTTAAATATAATTATTTCTCATATATATTTAATAAAATGAAATAAGTAAAAATTGTTATTTGTGTTATTAGGCTTAAAAAGTAGTTCAACCCAATGGAGCCCAAATGACCAACACCGACCTCCTAAATTCATGAAACAAACCCAAACGTTTCTCTTTTTTTCTTTTTTAGTAACAAATTAAATATCCATTTCAATTGGTTTTCAAAAAGGGATGGAAATTGTTATAATAAAATTTGATGAAACTACCATTTACAATTTGCATTCATCCTTTCATCCTTTCAACCAATAGTAGTATTTGTCGAAAATGATATTTGATACATGACACTCTATAATAAAGATCATAAGCGAGTGGAGTGTACTATTTTACTTCCCTTATTATACGTCGAGATCAACTTCAAGATTCTTTCCAAATTTTTTAAAACTTGAAGTAAATGTCTCGGTCCCTCTCGCTTGGGTACGTCATCGAGATGATGCATTTTTGAATTAAAAATTTGAAATTGAGGTTAACTCTTCTCGAGCCAAATTTCCCACGATAGTCCACATGTTGAAACACAAAAGCATTTAGGTTAATTGTTCCCGAGCCATCATGGTCTCGAGATGCACTGAGCTGAAAAGCAAAAGCAATTATATCAATGATCTCGGATCAAAGTTGTCCCGATATAGCCCCAAACTAAAGAACATAAGCATTCAACGAGATAGCCCCGAACTAAAGAAAAATATTATGTAGTATGATCTCAGACTAAGGTTGCCCCAAGAAGTATCGAGAGAGACTGAGAAATTTTCTTTAAGGAGTTTTTTAAATTTGGGAAGAATCTCAAGGTCGATCTCAGTCGAGATTGACCCCAAGAAAAAAAAAATCATTGGTTCCGAGATGCACCTCGTCAAGAGAATGAGATTTCAGCGTAAAATTGGGAGAGGAAAATAACTCTATTTCTCATGCCTCAATCGTGAAGTTGCGTTAAAATAGTTCATTCTACTCTCCTCAAGTCTGACAACAAATCAAACACAAACTATTATAATTGTCAAACTATTACAAGTCACTTTTTACTCCAAACGCTTCTAAAATTAAAAAATAGTGGGATAAGCAAAAGAGAAAATCAATTAAATGAAAATAGGGAAATTTGCTTTATTGTGAAGGAGAGGAGAGATTAAAAATTGAGTAATTTATTAGGCATTTAAATCATGCCCTAAAAGACCATAAAAAAGCCATATATATATATATATATATATATACATTTTATTTGATTTCTTTCTTCCCTTTCTTTTCTTTTCACTTTTTGGGATAATATAAAGGTCAAGCATTTATTCAGACTTGACGCCTTTCACCTTTTCTCTACTTATAAACTTTTTCCTTTTCTCTTTGCCCATAATTATCACTATCACCTTTGTGTATTATTTTCAATCCATTTTAATACTACAATTCTTACAACATTTATGGACTCTTTTGTTGCCTTTCTAATTTAAGAAGGGTAGAACTAATTAAAATAAAAACAAACCCCTTATCATTTATTGTATTAATTTTCATTAATTGTTTCGTTTTATTTGAACTATATTATTGGATTCATCTAAATTTGGATTACTTCATTTAATTTTAGTAGGTTTTGGAGCTCATCCATGAGATTTGAAATAAGTGTGTGAGTGTTCTCATTTGTTGCTTTGGCGTTACCTTATAAGTTAGAATAAAATGATTCTGACATCTTAAAAAGTGAATTTTTTCATATGAGGTGGTTTTTTTTTTTTTCTTTTTGTATTTTTCTCTCTCGAGGCATTCTCTAAGTTCATTTGGCTAATAAAACTATTTTTCCCTTCTAATTATATTGGATTGTAAATTTTAATTTGTACAAAGAAAGAAAATATATTGTAAAATCTAATGAAAAATCGTGACATCATGTTAATTTAGGTTTTCAATTTTATTTTGGGACATATGTCAATTTTTAATTTAATTATTTGTATTTTTAGTTGATAATGTGATAAATGACGTGACAATTTGTAATTGATAATTGAGTTATTGCTCAAGCGTTTGTTTAAAAAAATTGAAAACCTTTATTAAAATAATATTTGGAGAAAATAAGATTGGATTTAAAAAATATAGAACTAGAAACAAAACTATTTTCAAACAAACCCCAAATAATTAGGTAGGGTTGGGCATGATAGACCAAATGAATGAGTCGAGATCGATTTAAATATTTACTAAACTGGCCATAATTGGTTTGGTTGAAAAACCGAATTTGATCGACTAATGTTCACCCAATAGAGACATTTGTATGAATGGTTTGGAAATGATGCAAAAATGAGATTTTAACTAGATTTCTCAAAATCAAAATTTCTAACTTTTTTGGTTGATTTAGTAAACATTTTTCAAAATAAATTTTCGCCCTTCTTGCTTGCTTGTTTTTCTTGTTTTAGCTTGCTACTTCTTCGGATCCTTTTACCATTGATATTATCGCTAATTGTTCTAGTGCAGCAGGAGAGCCTTCCAAAGTTTTTTTCTTTTTCTAGTTTTGAAACTCTTTTAGATTTGAAGTAAGAAGAGAGAAAGTTGGAGTGGAATGATGATCGATAAAGGCACACCCCACATGCCAACTCAAGGAGTGGATGAACTATCTTAACCTAGCAATGAAGACCCTATCGACAATAATCTAAGTCAACTACACATCTATAATAAATATGATAACTTTCAAAGGTAAAATAAGTCTATTATAATACTACTTAACTCTCAACTCGACACACTTATACATATACATTCTATATACGAATTAACCCCCCAATGTTACCTTATGCATTAAATTTTAACACAAACAAAGAGAAGATTATATAACCTTGCATTACTTTCCACATTCAAGTAAAAAATCTTGTTTTTGACTTCACACCTTGCTTGTTGAGGAGGAAGATCCAATAATAACAACAAAATAGCAAAATATTTACTTATCCCAACAAAAGTTTTCTTTTTTCTTTCTTTAATAATTATATCACAATGTGAAATTAATTCAAAACTCAATTTGAGTTATAAATGTGAGCCACCTTACCCAATTAATTTCAAGGTTTAACAAAAGTTAATTAAAAAAATCAATTGTTTTAATTTAAAAAAAATTATAATGATATTTTATTTTTGTATGTTTTTCCATTTTGAGCAGAAATTACGAAAGTTGTAAAATCGTGGCGCACGTGTAGCGTGGATCACGTGATGTAATCTTAGCGTTATCTGACACGTGGAGGAATGGAGTTTACATCAGAGTTTCAAAGTTAATCTAAAGAATTATTCATCCGAGGGGTAAATTAAAGAGAGAAAGTAAAAAAGGAAAGGTTAGGACAGTAAAATTTGATATTTCTTCCATAACTCCAACATCTCAGACATTTTCATCTCAAGAACTGTGACAATGACGAAGAGGGAAGAGGGAATTATTTTTGGATGTTTGTACAAAGACTAAAGTACCCTTTCAAACCTACCAAGCGTGGACGAAATGGGTTAGTAATTGATGGGAGATTCCTGTGTTTTTTGGTCATTTCACAAACCCAAAGGCCTTAGCTCTTTTGTCTTGATTACAGTGGAGAACAGAGGACCAGATCAGTGGAAACTGGGAGGAGAGAGAGAGAGAGAGAGAGAGAGAGAGGGGGAGAGAGCTGGAGCTTGGAGGGGAGAGAGAGAGTGAAAGAGAGAGAGAGGGGGAGAGTGAGGTCGGAAAATGGACCACAACGGCGGTGGGGGGAATAGGGCGGAGGCGTTGCGGTGGTTGAGCATAGCGGAGAAGCTTCTGGCGGCGCGTGATTTTTATGGAACTAGGAGCTTTGCGATCCGGGCTAGGGAATCGGACCCGATAGTGCTGGAGGCAGCGGATAGGGTAATTGCTGTAGCGGATACACTGCTGGCGGCGGAGGGGCGGATCAACAATCAGTACGACTGGTACAGTATTTTGCAAATTTCACAGCCGACTCAGAGCATTGAGCTAATTGCTACTCAGTATCGACGACTAGCGCTTCTTCTTCACCCGGAGGCCAATAGAGTGGCTTTTGCGGATCACGCTTTTAGGCTTGTGTCTGATGCATGGTGTGTGCTTTCGAATCCGTTGAGAAAAGCGTTGTATGATAATGATTATCTTATGTGCTCCAACAAGTTTAGCCCTGGAACGACTGGGTCGAGTCAAAAACCCAAGTCCCCGCCGCAGCAGCCACAATTTCCGCAGCCGGTTAGAACTAGTCCGAGGAAGGAGACTAGGATGACGGTAGAGGAGCCTCAGCATCAGGAACGGCCACCGCCACCACCACCGCCGGAACGCCAGCAGCCGCCACCGCCACCGCCACAACCACCGGCGCAGCCTCCGCAGCCACCACCTACTCAACTGTCTCCTCACCGGCCACAGCAGCAGGAAGATCCGCAGCAGCAGCACTTTGTAAGAAAAACCCCCAAATCGATGAATGCTAAAGTAACCGTAGAGGAAGAGAGGCCAAATGTCAGTGATGTCAATGAGTCAACTCCGGAAGCTACTCAGCAGCACATTGACTCAAATCCTCCCTCACGGGAGGCAGAGTCTACTTTACCGACTGAGTCCACTTTGCCGACTGAGTCGAACATTCCGAGTTTCTGGACAGCTTGTCCATATTGTTATAATCTGTATGAATACCCAAAGGGTTACGAGGATTGTGTGCTTAGGTGCCAGAATTGTTCCAAGGCATTTCAAGCACTTGTTATTCCTTCACCGCCGGTAGCTGATAGTGCTTCTACCTTCTGCTGCTGGGGGTTTTTCCCACTTGGGGTTTCTCCCAATGCTAAAGGTGCAGTGGGATCTGTAGCCTGGTCGCCCTTTTCAGCTATGTTTTCCTGTCCTTTGCCTGGTAAGGTGGGAATAAAGTCGGGGAAAACTAGAAATGTTAAACCGATCAAGAAATCTACACCAAAATTTTTTTGTGAAGAGGATGATATTTATGTCGAAGTTTCAGAACCAAGTGACAGTTCTGATGAAGAGTGGGGAAGGATAAGTAAGAAGAAGAAGCCTAAGAGAGGTTTGGGTAGTAGAATTGATAAGAGAGCACATTCTGAGAGCTCACTGAAAGGGAACACAGGAAATGTAGGGAATGGAACCACAGATGAAGTTGTGAATATGAATGGGCAGTTTGGAGAACAAAATGGGTTGGTGAGGTTCGGTTTGTCAAACTCTACAAAGGCTGAGCCCAGTAAGAAGGCTGTGGCAGCCGTAGGGGGTACTGGGAAGAAGCATAAAGGGAAAGGGCCAAAGGAACTAGGTAAGTTAGATTTGAATGTGGAATTCAGCAATGAGGTGGAAGAACCCGCCACAGGCGTAAGTGGAGAACATGGGGAGGATAACATTGAAGGAATTGGGTTCTTTGAGGGCCTTGATGAATTTTTGAGTAGTCTGCCAATACTTAATGCTGTGGCCGATGATAAGGTCAAAGCTAGTTAGTAAGGCTCTTGGATGTTATTCTTAATGTAAGACTCTTCCTTTTTAAAATGTTGTATTTTGTTATTGTAGTATAAAAATAATTTAAAGCTCCAATGCCTTTTCCCCAGTCGTTCCTCTCTTTTTTCATTGCCATTAACATAAATCTGACCTATGTCCCGGCTTAACTATCCTAACGTGTTTTCTTTCTCCGGCTTAACTAATTTAATTAAAACTTCACTAATCTAAGAACTGTGAAATTATGCAGGTGTAGTTGTGGTTTCTACGTCAATGTGTAGCGCATATTTTCTCTGCTGACTCAATTTATATCTATATCTATTCGAAGTATATGTTTCACTGTTTTGATTTTTTGTGTAATATGTCGAGCTTACAATTCTCCATTTCCTCTGCATGTCCGATATTCATTCATGGACACTAATTTACCCATTTACTCTGCATGTCCGAGCTTACAGTTCTCTAATGGTCTAACTTTCCATGCAATTTTTCTTTATTTCTTAATCTTTAATGATGCAAATGAGACTCAATTAGCAAATAATACCATTTGATTAAGAGGGTTGTGAGCATTTGCTGTCATTCTTTTGGCTTGTCATTCATGATGTACTTGTCCATCCTTTTTACGATTATGTAGGATTTTTAGTATTAAGGAGAAAGCATTCTATTGGAATCCTTTCGGTCATGTTAATCATACATCCAAAGGAAGCTACACTATTGTCATGATAGAAATTATGAGCATTAAACTTTAACTTCCACATGTTTACTATCACAATGTCTAAGTCCCCGCACAACATGTATATGTTCATTATTATCCACTTATCCCCACATCCTTTCAAATACATCTTATGACATTGGTTGCTTATACGTTGATATGTTCACTCCTTGGTTACTATTCCTAGAGATGAAATTCTCTTGTTAGAACGTATTGGTGATCATGGCTATTACTTTTGAACATTTTGTATCTCCTTATGAAGCTTCTTATAATTAGCAAAAGAATCATGTGACATTCTAATGTAGGTTCTTATCTACACTTCCTCGGTTCCTCGTCTCTCTTTAAAGTTCTTGACATACGACCATTATAATAAAAGTTGCTATGTGTTCTTCTGAACCCAAACTGACATTGTCTTTAGATGATTGCTTGTTTATGCAAAGGGTAGGGCATTTTCATAGTTGATGTTTTCTTCGACATGCCTGTTCTTTGAAGTTTCTCATGATTTATAAAAAATCCTTTTTATTGTATTGTGAGCATTAAAATGATATCTCAAGCTTTTGACACAGTGTAGACTCTGAACGTAAGACACAAGGGTAAACACTTGCTTGGTAACCCTCATAATGTTTCATTTGGAAGTACAAAATTTATTTTACTTTTCCATTTGTTTTCTAGTGAGTGCGCTGCGGGGTGTCTGTGTTTCTGGCTTGAATTCTTTGCTATGGAAAAACACATTCTCTAATTTTGTGTTTCTGAAGCATTCAATACAGGGTGAAGGGATGAAGATTGTAAAAAAATAAAAGGCAAGGGTCGGGGCATTTGCTGAAGTTGGTGGTGTTCTTTTGATTAGCGTTCAGTTGTGCCTTATATTCCAACAGGTGGGCTTGTGGGGAGCAGTAGAAAAACACAAGGAAAATATGGACTGTTACTGTTTATTGTTTAAAGTTTGGTGGCTGTCAGGCAATTGTTCTTTGTTTGGTATTCTTTCATTTACTTTCATCATCAATACATACAGTTGAGTTCACCATGTTGATAACTTGGAATCTGCTCTGCTCTCTCTCTCTCTCTCTCTTCCTTAACTTTTGCTTTATTATTCTATACACATCATTGCCCTTTTGTTTTCCTCTTAGCAGGAATACAAGTTTTTGGGATGCTGATTAGTGCTAAAAAAAATAGATTATTTCTATTATTATTTTTCTAAAAAAAGCTCCAATGTCTTTCTTAAGTTTCCAATTATTTTTATTTTTATATTTTAAAGAGATATCAGTCACATTTTTTTGCTTTGACAAAGGTTTTTTTATCTTTTATGTTGGGAGAGTCATCTGCGAGTGGCAACAAGTTTGGAATATATAGTTAGAATTAGGTTAAGAGTTGCTTGAACTCTCCTCATTTTATGGTCTTTCTTGGTGCAATCCATGTTGGCCACATATGTACGAATGAAGTAGGGGTAAGAATATGGGTTGAACCCGAATAGTGTACGGACTAATTTGGGTTGAATCCGAATAGCACACGGACTGCTCAACCCATATTATAAGGGTTGTGTTGGGTTAGGTTAAAATATGGATTGAATTGCGTTTAAAAAAAATCGTTAAAAAATTAGGTATATAAATTTTGAATTATGTATGTTTGAAATTTAAGCGTAACAATTTTGATCTTTTATAATAATTAGAAATTAGAAACGAAAAACAAAAAAATACAACCAGACAACCCAACCCAACCTATATTTTATGGGTTTGGTTGGGTTAGAAACTAAATTTGGGTTATTTAGGTTGTCAACCAAAATAACCCGAAAATATGGGTTGGGTTGAGAATGTCTCCCAATCCAACTCGATTTCACCCTTGGTAGGAAGCGGTTTTCTAAAAGTTTTCTTGACATCCAAATGTTGTAGGATTAGAAAAAATTTTCTTGACACTCAAATGTTGTAGGGTAAGAGGGTTGTCTTCAGTACATAAAAATTGTAAGACGGTTAAAGAATACCATTAGACACTATAAACATTAAGAAAAGTTAAGAGTAAAAGACAAAATTAACCTTCAATAATTCTATCAAATTGGGATTTGATCAACTGCCAACTTTAGTTATTTTAGGACATTATTGATGGCATGATAATTGGTATCCATTTATGTACAAATTTGATACTCGAGAGGACGTTGGATACTTTGGTTTGTTAAAGAGTAAAGTTAGTTTTTCAACGTTAAGTTTGAAAACTACCAATAGAAATTTATCTATCATCGACACGATATGAAATTTTGTTATATTGTATAAATATTTTCAAATGCATGTTTTATAATGATTACGGGTTGGACTTACGAGGGAATTTTATCAATGTATCGTTCAAAGGATAATGAAGAGAATTTGTCATGTGACGTTGATTTTATTGAGTGTTGTTTGGACTATATGAATGATGGATTATCGTGTTTTCTTCTAATTAAAATGAGTTTGACTAACATGTTGATGGTGTTTGATAACATGTTTTAAAGTTTAAACTATTTGAAAATTTTGAAAAAAAAGTTGCAAGTATTTGTACGTATGTTTTTCAATATAACAATTGCGAGATGGAAGGTTTAAGCTTCCAACTTTTCGGTATGGAAGGAATAAAGCTTATTTTGATTAGTACAAGTATGTAATTAAAAGTAGGTGAGCGTATTGATTTCTTATTTACTTAAAAGCACAATTCAAATGTGTACGTGAAAGTTATGGTATTATTTACATGCCTCATGAATGCTTAGAGGGGGAGTCCTAACTTAACACCTTGTAATAGTAAATGCAATCAAAATAGCGCCATATTACGAACATGTTGCGTGTACGTATTGATATTAATTTTAGAAAATTACGATTTCAATTTATGATATGTAAGTGAATTTATTAATGCTCTAATTAATTTCGACTTTGCTTATCCACTTTTTTTCAGTTCAATAACATGTAGAGGTCAAATTCAAAGGTTGATTTTTTTAATTGAGTACGTAGTACTCTCGATTTATCAATTAGATTTGGAATGGTGAAATCTATTGTTTCGTATTCTTATTAATTAACAAACTTAATAAAGTTGCATATTATTTAGAAATGCATAAATTTAATCGAAAAATTGTCAAAAATAGCAAATTTGACAAAATATTTTCAACATATAGCAAAATTTTTAGATTCTATTAATAATAGACACTAATATACTTCTATTAATGATATTGATAAGTCTGTCGGTTTCTATTCTTGAAAGAATATAAAATTTTGCTATAACTTGTAAATATTATAATTTATTTTGCTACTTTTTTTAAAAAAAATGCAAGACGCATAATAAAGTCACGTTTCTCAAATAAATACTCATAAATATTTACAAGGGAGCTTCAACTTAATAGTAATTAGAATGTCTTTCCTATCTAAAAGTTGAATGTTTGATCATTTCCTCTACGATTGTGTTGTACTAAAAAAGATAGTTCTTGTTCAATGAGATTTTTAAAGAAATCTGAGTCATTGAATGAGCTCGTAGTTGTACTGATTCTTGTCATGTAGAACAAATGCCTCGTTCTCTTCACAGTGAGTATGCCTATTCTCGCGATATGCGACAAAAAGAAATCTCCAAAATAAAAACATGAGAGAATAAATTGAGTTGTCGATTATGTTCTCTTAATATATTTTATACCACTAAAATAAAATAAAAATTGTCAAAAATAGCAAATTTGAAGCTATAACATTCCTCCGATGACAAAATAGCTAGTGATATCCCTAATGGCATTGGAGAAATAGAAAATAAATTTTTGCTATATAACTTGTAAATATTTTAATTTATTTTACTATTTTAAATAATTGCACCAATAAAAAAATGTTTACACAGCAAAATTTCTACAAAAATATTGATATTAAAAAAAGAAAAAGAAAAAGAGGTTTGTCATTTGATAATAGTAGCGCGTGAAAAGCACGTGCATGTCATAGCGTGAAAAGAGGACGCAGTTGCTTTGTTTTCCGTTACTCTCGTTGGTTCCCGCTAAAGACTTGCTCCTCATCTCCCACTTCAAAACCCCCACTCTCTTCTTTTTCTTTCTATTCCTTCTTTCATTTCTCTCTCGATCTCTCCTTTCCTCTTCCTTCCTGCTCCCATGGATGAAGAATACGACGTTATTGTTCTCGGTACCGGCCTTAAGGAATGCATTCTCAGTGGCCTTCTCTCCGTCGACGGCCTTAAAGTATTATTCATTCTCTTGTTATTTTTCTTTTTCTTTTTTTTTTCTTTCTATTTTTCCTGTTTTGCATCTTCATCACTTTCCAATAGTACATGTCCTTGAATCTCTGTTGATAAGAAATTGTGTTTTGCTTTGCTTAGGATTTGGATTTGGATTTTGTATAGATCTGTGAAATGTATCTGTTTATGAAATCTTGCGACGATGATAAATGGAGGTTGTAAATGATGTATTGGATAGTGATTGAGCTCTTCAGGCTGGCTTTATGTAAATGTTAACCACGGATGAGTTTTGTTTGAGGAATTTTTGTTCTAGCTTAATTTGTTGTCGATCACTGATGAGTTTTTAATCGAAATGTTTTGAATCCAGTTAAGAATTATTGTTTTAACATTTCGACAGCATTGTATCAATGCCTGAATTTCTTTATTTTGAGCTGCTAATTTTGTTTTTAGAACTAACAACTTTTCTGCGATGGATAAGTTGTTCTTCGAAAGTTTGTTTCCCTTAGGAATCTGTTCTTATCCTGGTCTGGTCTTGAACATGGAGAGTACATTTAGTTTTTCCCTCTTGATTTTGGGATTAAACGAGAGTGATCAATCTTCTGGAACAGGTACTTCATATGGATAGAAATGATTATTATGGAGGAGCATCAACCTCTCTCAATCTTATACAGGTTCATTATAATCAAATTCTTGTTTTAAGTTTTCAATTAATTAAAATTTTTATTCCCTTTGCCAGTTTTCTGTTCTAATATTTAATATGTTTCACTCCCCTCCCCCATACAGCTTTGGAAGCGTTTCAGGGGGAATGATAAGCCTCCAGAACAGTTGGGCTTGAGCAAAGAGTACAATGTTGATATGATACCCAAGGTAGGTACATATTTATCCACTGTCATCGTATGTTTTTTGAAAATAGTAATCAAGTTCCCACATTATAACTATTTATTGGTATTAGATGAATGATAGTAATTGGTTAGGGAGTTCGTTAGGAAAGTTGGTTATAAATAGAATGGAGAGGAATGGAAAAGGTAAGCAATATTTTGGAATATGAATTAGAGCTTGGGAGTTATCTCAAGATTAGGAGGCTCCACGTACCTCGAATACTTGATTTATTTTGTATTTCGATTATCTTTTTTATTTAAGTATATCAGGTTCTATCACAAACATAATTTATAAAAACAGAAAATTAGAACAAACCTGTTATCATTAGGGACTTGAGTGTTGCGGTCGATCTGAGAGCTTCTGTCCATTTCTTCCTCCATAGTTCATGATGGCCAATGGCGGTTTGGTTCGAGTTCTCATTCACACAGATGTTACCAAATACCTACACTTCAAGGCTGTTGATGGTAGTTTCGTGTACAACAAAGGAAAGGTATACTAAATGCTTACCGAAAGTTTCCCGTTTCTATTTTTTTATTTTTAATTTGTTTCTTTCTTAACAATTACAAAGAACAAAGAAAGAAATGTTAGGCTGTTAGTGTATTTGATCAAGTTAACTGTCAACACACTGCTTTTTTTTCTTCCTTCTATTCTTCAGGTTTACAAAGTTCCAGCTACTGATGTTGAAGCTCTGAAGTCACCACTCATGGGACTTTTTGAGAAACGTCGTGCTCGAAAGTTCTTCATTTATGTCCAAGATTATGATGAGAGTGATCCAAAATCTCATGAAGGTTTAGATTTAAGCAAAGTTACAGCTAGAGAACTCATTACGTGAGTTTGTCTTGTCCCCCATACTAGTTTTAAACTAGATTTTACGTGACTTTTATTTTTATGGGAAGAAAGACTTTTCACTCATTCTTCTGCATTTGGTATTGCAGGAAGTATGGACTAGAAGATGATACAATTGACTTTATTGGTCATGCTTTGGCACTACATTTTGACGATAGCTATTTGAATGGGCCAGCATCAGATTTTGTGAAGAGAATGAAGGTAAAAACAACTATCTTTTATGCTTTTTACTCTTTACTTTCGTCCGTGCATTTGTTCTTTACTTAGAAAACATATTTGAAAATATTGCACTGCAATATATCAGAATGGTAACGTGCTTGTCTTTAAAGGAATTGACATTTGTTGTATATAGCTTTACGCAGAATCCTTGGCGCGCTTCCAAGGAGGATCTCCCTATATCTATCCACTCTACGGACTTGGAGAGTTGCCTCAGGCATGTTTATAACTTTCAGTTTTTAATATCATACAAGGGAAATTTTTCATCGTGCTATTTTAAAATTTTGGCAGGCATTTGCCCGTTTAAGTGCCGTTTATGGTGGAACTTACATGCTCAACAAGCCAGAATGCAAGGTAAACTGATAAAGTACCTTGCTAACAGTTGCGTTCTAGCCTAGGCTCTGTAAATTTACTGATTATCATCATGTTCGTCATAAATCAATAACTACTAAGCAACTTGAAAGGTAAAAGTAACTGATTTCTGCTGAAAAAGGTAAAAAGTTATAGATTAGCAGTAAATGCATCTCCTATTCCCGTTATTTCTAGCTATTTTGAAGCAGGAAACAGTGATATTTGACTTCTGAATAGTGAATTAAAGCATGGTAAGTTTATAATGAAACTTAGCCTTTGAAGTTTAACGTAGTGCCAAGTCATCCACCGACACTTCTGTTATTTGCTTTAATGTGACAATTCATTCACTACCTTAATGTTGTTCACAAAAAAGTTTATCTATACTACTTTCTTGATTTTTCTCTTTCTATTATATTGTTGCTAGCGAAGAAATTAGTTCCTTCTGAACATCCAGCATTCAGTTCTTTTGAGACTAATTGATTTTCGAATAACAGGTTGAGTTTGCTGGTGATGGTAAAGCTTATGGTGTGACTTCCGAAGGAGAAACTGCTAAATGCAAAAAAGTTGTTTGTGACCCATCGTATCTGCCAGACAAGGTAACTCTTGACATCGAAAAAGTACTAAACTATGAGTTATTGGGCTGAATCAACTTCCACGGTTAAGAGAACCATTAACCAGAAGGCCAACGACTGATCCTCATATGCAAAATTGCTTATATATTTTCATCTGCCGATCCTTTTCTATTGAATATTCAACAGGTTAAAAAGGTTGGAAAGGTAGCTCGTGCAGTTTGTATAATGAGTCATCCAATCCCAGACACCAATGATTCTCATTCAGCTCAGGTTATCCTGCCGCAAAAGCAACTTGGCCGTAAATCGGACATGTAAGAGTTATGCATAAACATTTAAAAGAGATTTTTATACAAATGATAATAACTTGCCACTCACAAACAAACAAAATCTAACTTTCTAAATACGTCCTATCGCATTTTATATAGTATCTTGTTAAGGATGATTACATCTATCGTAGTAGTAACACGATCGCCATGTCTATGTCTATTACGATCTTCATTTTCCTCTACTCCACCACAATATTGATGGTAAAAGTACAACAAAGTGTGAGAAAAGTGAATATCGTGATAAACATGGTCATCGCGTTAGGTATGACCCATTAGGGCTACGATATTATATGACATGAAATGGTTTTGTAGCTAATTAGTTGTTTTTCCTAATTCTTAAATTTGTAGGTACCTCTTCTGTTGCTCATACGCACACAACGTTGCTCCAAAAGGAAAATTCATCGCTTTCGTTTCGACGGAAGCAGAGACGGATAATCCTGAAGTAGAATTGAAGCCTGGGATTGACCTCCTTGGACCCGTTGATGAGATATTCTATGAAACTTATGACAGATATGTTCCCATAAATAACCATGAAACAGACAATTGCTTCATTTCTACGGTAACTTCTTAATTCACAAATCTATTTCTTCCATTACTCATAAAATTAAAGCAACTGTGTCAGAAATATGTCATCAATGTTGCTTGAGCTTCTACTTGGCTGTTTTTCATGAGCTTTTGAAAACCATTGGTTTTATTTTCTTTCTAATGTAGAGTTACGATGGAAGTACCCATTTTGAGTCGACAGTAACAGATGTGCTTGCCATGTACAGCAAGATCACTGGAAAGGTAAATAATTGTTACCACTCATTTTCAAACACTTCCAACTTCTTTTCTTTTCGCAAACTTTTACTTCAAAATTTTCACATCCTTTTGAAAATCCAAACTTCACCATTTGGTCACCGTTTTTATTTTCTTCTCATGAATCAATCCCATACACATTGTCCCACATTTATAAGAAACCCTTAAAAAAGATTCAAGTTTTCTAAAACTAATTTCTTTTTCTTCATTTTGTAAAACATCTATGGAAATAGATTGAAAAACATACCGACTTACTAGTAAAAAATAATAGGGTAATTTTTAAAAACTAAAAACATAAGTGAAAGATCTCATTTAATAATCATTTAGTTTTTCAAAATTAAATATACAAATACTTCCAAATTCGATACTTACTTTTATACTTTCTAATAATGTTATAAAAAATAAACAAAAGAAAAGATTTTAGAAATTTATTTTAGTTTTGAAATTTAACTCTTTCAATTCAAATAAGATAAAAACTAAATAGAAAATTGTCTTAATTTTAAGAAAAAACAAAAACAAAAAACTAAAGCGTATCTAAATAAAAGATCAAATGGGAGTAATTAAAAGAAAAAGTAGAGGAAGAGTAACAAGTGAAAACAAAGAAGAAATGATGAAAATGATGAAAGGTTGTTTGTTTATTGGAGAATTGAAATGAAATGTAGGAGGAAAGTGTGTGTGTTAAAGTTAAATGATTGTAAAATGTGTTATGTTATGGTTTTCAGGCAGTTGATCTTTCCGTGGATCTCAGTGCCGCAAGTGCTGCTTCTGAAGAATGAATGAGTTCTTAATTAATTCATAATAATCCCTCAATTCTTCTTTTCTTAAAAGACAAATTATGAAGAAAAAAAAAAATACTAAACTAAACAAAACAATTTTGTTTCTTTCTTTCTTTCTTCCTTTAATTTATTTATTTTTTCTACACATTCTTCTCCAATTAATTATTTTGCTCATTTCAAATATACATTCAGATGAATTACTATCTTTTCCTTTAATTTCACATCTTTATTATATTCTCGTTTATCATTCTACTTCACATCCATCCAACATCCCACAAAATTCTCTCTTTACTACATCTATTCAATTTACATGATTATGTAATCCATCTTCTATTTTTCAAATTAAATGCAATCGATAAAATATTAGGTTTTAAATTTAGTTTTTTTTTAACACGAAATTTTGTAGTTATCATAATCATTCAACTTTTTAGTTAAATTTAAAGTTCAGGACCTTGGTTAAGTTTATTTCGTTAACGTTCTTGTCTAATAAATTTCATTACCAACATGATACTTGTTTCATTGGCGCAATTTTACAAAGCTAAATTCCTTATAGGATCTCTTACAAATAGCATTCATCACGGTTATGACATCGATCCAATATGTATTAGTAGTAAAAATGTAGGTAAATTAGATCTAAGTGCAAGCATACACAGTTATAATCTCTAGTATTTCGTGCCTTAGGAGTAACATCAGTTTCATTTGTTCAAGAACATAACTAAACGTGAGAAGAAATTAATTATTCACAATTTTTTCCATGCTATATTTCAACATTAAAACTTGTCATCTTCCTTAATCTCAACCACGACCACTTGCCTTGATAGGAACAATGAAAAGTTTGTAGGAAATAGGAAAAACCTTGAGTGCATCACGAATGCATTTATGTAGGTGCTTCCACATCTCTCTACCACACAAAAATAAAATTAAAAATTATTTTTATAGAAGGTAAATTTTCATTCTTTTTTTTGTTTGTGTTATGTATAGATAGAGCACGTAAATAGATTTAATCAATGCCCTTCAAAATATGTTTTGGATTACAAAATATTAATCTCTTCTTGTAATAATAATTAGCTAAGCCTTTTAAGAAGCAATATGAAAGCCTCTTGGATTTTCATAGCCGTAGATTCTTGTAATAGGCCATTCACGAACATGCACTTCCTAAGCTTTTGGATTCACATCATCTCTTTTCTTTAGATAAATTTGTCCACCAACTTGGGTGAACAAAGTAAATTGAAAAACCAAACAAACTACTAGAATGCAAAAAAAATTGTAAAACGTGCAAATTTTAGATTTAGTCTTTGAGGTGCTTCACATCGCCAAATTTATTATTACAAGTTGATTTTGTTATACTTGAAATATATTTAATTATTATCTCCAAAAGTATTACAATGCAATAAAAAACTTTTTTATGATTTTTTTAGCATCCGATGCATTTGTAAATATTTTGGTCTAATTTGCTAAACTCGAAATCAACTAAGGGTGTATTTGAATTATCTATGAAAAAAAATGTTTATCAAGAACAAATTTTCTTTTAAAAGCTTTTTTAAAAATAAGTTTAAAATTTAACACTCACATAAGATCAAAAGTTTTTATATTAATAAGTTAAATAAATACATTATATTTTGATTATTTAGAAAAAAAAATAGATTTTGAAAGAATTTTCTATATGTATATATGTATAGAAAAAGATAGGGAGACAGTGGACTAACCGGGGGTGTTTTTGCCAATCCAAAACTAAAGGGGTAGTTTTGATCCTTTTTGTTGGAGAAATAATTTTGATTGAATTTGATTGTGAAGTAAATTGTGATTAATAGTGTAATAAAGCACGGAGAATTGCGGATCAATTTGATAATTCATTTTCTAAAACAAATTAGTTTTGATTAATTTCTTTAAAATAAATTATTTTCTAAACTGATTTTAAAAGAATACATTTCATGAACTTGCCAAACACCAATTTTTTTCACCCTAAAGTATTTAGTAGGTTAATACAAGTATAACCATATATTGTTAATAGCTATCGTTCAAGACTTTGAAAGGTAAATCTAAATTTTGTTATATTGTCTTAGATTTAGCTATATTTGTTATTACTTTTAGTTATATTTGTTAATACTTTTGGTCTGATGGTTAATAACTAATCTTTACAAATACAATAACTAAAAGAAAACACGTTGAAGTAAAATTTGATCGAAGTGATATTTTCACTTTATTATTATGATCATAATGTAAAGGATAGGATGAGTGGATGGAGTCATGAAAAGATGGGGGGTGGTGGAAAGTATGCTAAGGTTCCTATACACACACACACACACATATATACATACATATTCACAAACAGACAATACCTTTACAAAGGCTGTGAAAAAGGAGATTTAATATTATACACAACCACCTATCTTAAGTCATTTCAAAATATGGCTTCTAATGAGTTTTGATTAATTTCGCCTACAAACCCTAATCATGTGTGTTGGATGGATGTTCATTTCTTAGTTATGTGATTATTTATGTTGATGTTGTCTACTAAATTTTGCAGGAGATTCAACCACTTGCCTTGATAGGAACAAGTTGTTCCTTGAGGAGGAGGAGGAGGAGGAAGAAACTTGGATCTCGATTCTCTCATTCCTTTCATTTCCTTCCTCCTCTGAGTCTTCTACTACACAATTGATAAGTTCATCACTTGAGCTGGTTAAGATCTCTGGTTGTCCCAATTCCAATGGCGTTTGCAACTCATGAAGTGATAGCCGTGGAGAAGGTTTTCTACACATTTCTTTTACGTTTTTAGAATATCTTCCTTCCCAACATATTTCTAATTCCGTAAATTGTTGGCCGAAACTGAAGGCCGATGAACATTCAGAAACCGTCGAAGCTTGGGGGCGATCTTCTAAGCATTGTGGTGAATCAGCTCTTTCACCATTCTCATCTTCCTGCGCCCCCAGAAAAGGAAATGAAAACAAAAGCAAATGCACTTCTTTTAGATAATATAATATGAAAAATTGCATAATTTGTATGTAAACATCACTATGGTAAATATAATAGTAAAGACTTATAACTACTCTCTACAAAAGACAAATTGTTTGGGCTGCTTTCTCATTTTACAAAGACTAAAATAGAGAAAAATGGCATTTTAACTTCTTTTTTTTTTTTTTTTCCTTTTTATCACCCAAGAGAGAACAATATGAGAATCGAAGGATGGCGCTTTTTCTTTTCTATACTATTGTTTCTCCTAGACATAAGACACCCATTTGTTGACTTATCAATGTTTGTATATGTTCTAGTTTCCCTCATACTGGCACATTGTTCAAATCTACACTACAATTCAGGGACATTATAATGACGTATTTAACACCCATTTTCGACTCCATCCCAAAAACTATCACAGCCTCTAAATTGAAGAACACATATTATGCTGGTAGAGACGAGCCAAAGGAAAACTAGTATATCACACAATCACCTCCATAACCGATGACTGTGAATCAGTAAGCAAACGAGAAGTATAATCATTATATGAAAGAAAACAATAAATTACCTCAATGGGTGGCATGACACTCTCCCATCTTCCTATTGGTTGATAATTTGTGTCAGATGATACTTTGGACACTGATCCAACTTCTTTTCCAACACTCGAAAAGTTGTCAGAATGGGTCATTGTGAAAATATGTGCCTGTCCAGACACGTGTTTTGATAAATCATTGTCCGAGTCATTAGCATCAGAAGAAGGATATTTACCAATGCTACCAGAGAGTTCCTTTGCTTGATTACAGGCCATGATTTCATAAATTAACTTTAGGATATGTGCACGTTTTAGAGAAGCCTCCGCAGGATGGAACCAGTCCTGGCTTAGCTGGCGATCGTATTAATGTTAGACATGCAGAAACTTACACAAATAAAGGCAAAACAGTAACTGTTACCAATGTAAGGCCATTAGAGAAAAATAAGGTTCCGTACTTGCATCATAAATATAAAAAATCTACAAAACGATAAAGGCACTGAAAATAGAGGAGGTGCACATTAAGGTACAACTGCCCAAGTGCTAAATAAATATAGTGTTAAGAAAATGCATGACAGACATTATCGATGAAATAGCATGTTATAGTAACTGATAGAATGCATAAATTGGTGAGTCACAACCCTGTTCTTATGGGTTCTTGATGTCAAATGTTGTTTAAGAACCGGTGTGCCAGTATGGGAGAAATCTTGTGAGAGAATGCATGATTCTTATGTCTAATGTACACTTGATAGTTTGGATTGACTAAGAATGCAACATGATTTGATTGATGATGTTAAGTATGCTTGTGAGAAGATTAAAATTGGGTTGTGCTTGCATTAAGTTATCATGAGAAGTGTTGGCTTATGGGAATGGAGAATAAGAAAGGTGCTGTGAACTGTCCTTGTGATTAAGTTGAGTAAGTGTGGAGGTTACGAAATTGGAACTTGGACGTTTAGTCAGATTGTCAAATACAAAGCTCGAGAGTCCATATTCATAACTATATACAAGACATACCGAGGTATTGAAGTATCTGCGTACCAAGATTGGGAGTCTATTTGTTGTATTTATTGGAGATCTTGGGGTGCCTGGATACAGAAGCCAGTGGCAAATATTCTCCATATACAAATATGGTTACAACTTATTTCCTCAATCCTATAAATCACTAGCCCAAGACTAGCCATAGAGTTTGCATATATCGAGCTCGGCCCCTATTGGGTTCACATTTTGCATAATTCCTTTGCAATAGGATAACATGTATGAGCTGTTTGACTAATACCAACTCAAGTCCACCAACATTTAAAGTTGGTGGGCAAACATTGAGTTGGTATACTATACCGACACACTCAACTCTCCCTTCTTCCAATGTTTTCAATGGGTCCACCCATCGTCCATTGTTGACGACTTCCATTGCCGCACTCCAAGAACCCTCTTCGATGACCACTTACACACGGCCAACTCAAACGACGTCCAACTTCGTGCCACGATAGCCAACTCCGACGACGAACTTCCGTGACCAATTCGACTTCAACTTTCATATGACCAACTCAACAAACCAATTATGGGCTTCACTAACCACCTCCAACAACAAACTTGGACTAAAATCACCTTCAGTGATCAACTTTGACAACCATCTCAATGCAACCAACAACAGGCTTCGACGACAAACTCCCACAACCAAATCCAAGATAACTTTTGGCTCCGACAACCACCTACTACTACAACTCTTTACAAAAGTCACATTTGATAATCAACTTTGACAACCACTTTCAACTTCGAGCTCCAAAAATCACCTCTGATGATCAAATCCTATGACAATCACCTCTAATGCTCAATACCAACATTCACTGCAGGAAACTAACCACAGTGAAGACCATCTCTAACAATACACCTTAACAACGACCACATTTGGCGGCTAACTCCAACTATCACTTTGAGCAACTAACTCAAACCACCAACTTTGTTGTTCATCTTCAACAACTAACTCTATCTACCAATTCGACCAGTAATATGCTCTAAAAAGAAGAAATAAAAAAACTTGGCTAGCGAATGTGTATTTAAATACAGGTTTTGAGGCATTAGATGTGAAATTGTTGGAGAAATGTGGTGGCATTTCGTTGGTTGCTAAGATGACGTGGGGGATTCAATTCAAAAAAGTTTCATGAGAAAAATACAAAGCAACAGTAGGAAGAAAAAAAATGAAGATGATGCTGATGAAATTCGTAGAGAAAAATTAGGAATCAAAAGTTTTGATTTCTCTTTTGTTTCTCATTAAATTTACCCATGTTTATGCAAGAAATGTCGTGGGTTAATTGTTTACATCACCATAAGAAAGAAAAAATGCAATTCATATCTTATTCAAACATTCAAAAAAAAGAATGGTAAAATTATTGAATAAAAAAGTTTAAAAACTAAAAATTTCCATCATAAAAATAGAATATTTAGAACTCAAAAAAATGTAATAGACATCCCTCACATATGAACACAACTCTGCACCACAAACACAAACATGAACTCAAAACAACTCTGCACCACAAACGCAAACACGAACTCAAAACAACTCTGCACTCTAAACACAGTAATGTGAACTCTCCAGACACATGAACTCCACATTCATATGAATTTCAGACATCATATCTCAACTCAGTTCTTCAAACAACCTTTTATAGTTAGACCGATGCAAAATGTAAAAGAAACTCATCTTCAAGCCAATTAATCGCTAATAGTAGTATGACTTAGAGGAAAATTTGCTTAATTGAACAATTTTGAAAATGGGTTGAGTTGATTCCACAAAAAAAGTTGGGCTTGGCTTGCATTTGGGTTTGGTTCAATTAAGAAAAGGAAAAGAGAATTGGCTACAAGTCGGGTTGTGTAGGGTTTGGGGTAAAAGACTCGTCGCTCATGTCAAATGTGCAGTTCCAGTTTTTTTCTGTTTTACTACGTCTTCACAAGCAACAACACAAATTTCTTAGTATGTCTCTTCCTCATCTACATCCCATTGACTTTCCATGGGAACCTCAAAATCTATCGATCGGGTTGGGGTAATGGGTCTAAAAGAATCGCCCAGTTATTCCTTTTAGACGTGTTTTCATCCTCCCCGTCCCATACAATAACCCAAAAGATTTTGTGTCATCACGTCTAATGCAATAACGCCTATAACTTTTTTAACAATAGTTATGATTCACCTTTGTCTTCAGTCATATCGCATTCATGTTTTCATCTAATCATCTAATTCTCCTTTATTGCACAATTTTTCTTCTTCTTTGTGGGCTTGGTATTCCTCTTTTATTCTGCTTGATTGAATTTTTCCCGTTGCATATGCAGAAAATTGTCTCTCTTGAAGATATCACGTACATCTTAGATCAGTCCTCAAATTGCTTCACATTAGCTAGCGAAAAAAGACATTAATGGTATATGAGTGAGGACAATTATCTCTATTGGCAAGATTGTGTGATATATCTTTGTTTGAGAGAGAAGGTGCCACAATGTGATCTATGCTCTGCTCTCTCTGGATGTTCTCAACTCACCTTGATAAGAGAAAAAAGCTCTCATCGTCAGTGTGAACAATGCTGATGCACTGTTCAAATGTTTCCTTGGAATTGATTGGTTGTGCCACCAGGTAAAGACCAAGCTTTGTCAGGGTGGATGGATTTTTTGAGGGGAGGCTCTCAAGTGTGAAAATTGGTTTGAGGAGAGGATTCTTAGGTCCAATTGAAGTCCCACATTGATTGGAAAAGATAGAGGTCCATGGTATATAAGTAAGGACAATTATCTCAATTGGTAAATGAGTCATTTTAGATGAAATCAAAAGAAAATGGTAAGAGTTTAGGCTCAACGTAGATAATACCACACCAATGTGGAGATAGATTTTGCACTTTCCTCAACATTTAGGATACATGATATACTAAATCTTAATTCCGATAAACATTTTGACTCATGAATAGACAATCTTGAATATAAGGTAGCAAATATTAAAAAGACAAATGTTTAGTAAGTGTATAGAACCAACAGGATACGCCACATATAGAGAATTTGTAATTTAAGGATAAAGAACCTACAAAATTCGAGAACTTCAAGATTTTGAGAGAGCTGAAGTTCACTGGCGCACCCTCCAGAAAAAGTTCCACATAATGGAGTAAGAAGAGACCACAATCAAATGAATTTTCTTGTTGTGGCAACTGACCAAGCAGCAAAAACGAAAGTCAATGTTAGACATGGGAACGCAGATTACACAAACATCTACTATCAGACGAATCTTCCAAAAAATTGTTGACGCACAGAGTGTTTATATTTTAGTTGACTAACTCTCAGAAAAAGAGAGAAAAATCATTGTGTATATGCTATACACATTTCAGGCGTACAAAGGTAACATATCGTTCTTTGGTCATTGTGGCATTATGCTCCACCACATGTGATAAAACACTAATAAAAAGAGATATCAAGAAGTTTTATTTATTAAGCTCTTCACCTAGAGCATCAATTAAACACAAAACCTGGGAAATCTTCCATCATAGAACCCCAAATTAATCAAGGTTTTATTGATAATTGTGAGTGCCTGACCAGTAAGGCATCTCAATATAAGATAAATATCGTTTATTATTCTCAAGCTACAAGTATGTATGCAGCAAGGGATATTTGGTTGCTTAATTAGACACCTGGAGATCTAAATCAACAGTGCAGTTCAGGAGGAGGAAAAAACGGAACCTAGGAGAATGAGGCCCAACTCCATATCCTTCGCATATTAACCAACATTTAAAAGTGGGGACATTTCCTATCCTATACCATTTGAGACATGCACTCAACCTCAAAAAGAAATTTCTCAACCTACAATAAAAATTCAGAAATAAAAAGAAAGATTATATGATAACATACAATATGAAAAATATTATTCAATTTACTGTTCTTTTAATTTCTTTTTTCCTCTATTTTATTATTATTGATATTAATATTGTGTTGAGGTGTGAGAGGTTAGGGGGTTGGGGGGGCAGAGAAAATGAAGGATCTTGACAATGGCAACACATTCAAAATTTTAGTCTCCCTGGAGTCTACTAAATTTTTTAATACTTCCATACCTCTAGAGGGATAAATGGCAAGGTTAAGAACACTGCAGAAATATCTTTGTAATCTCCATCACCATACCTCTCTTTCCACTCTTCACATAAGTAACTGTCACGTTAAAATCTAAAATAATTATCGGTAACCTTTGACATTAGAATTTCAAAGTACGAAGAACATTACAAAATATAGGCTTTTAAACTAACATCACAAGAAATTTATAATGATTAGATAAACTAAGATGTAAAATTCAGAGAGAAAACATGAATAAAGGAGAACAAAAGGCAGAAAAAAATCCATTAAAATTAACTCAAATACCATGAAAGATATTCCTGGTGAAATGCTTGATGACAACAAAGAAGATAACATTGATTAACAATGCAAAACGAAAGTTTCAAAACAACTTCCAGTCAGTTCTAAAGACCATTAGTATAGTACTGTAAATTGTACAATTTTTTTCAATCTAGGTAGTCACCTAATACAGAGAACGAGGTTTTATTTTGTCACCTACCTTTTATCCCAGCTTAACTTTATTTAGGAGCCATCAACTTAAGTTTAATTAGGAGCCCTTTTAATTCCAAACAGATCTTTAGCCTTGCTAAAACAGATCATGGATTTCTCACCTAAATCTATGAGCCAATGCTGATGTAAATCAAAGTAGAATTATTTCTCAAAATGAATTCTCTGCCTCTAATGGCTAAGAGAAGGGGTCTTTATTAAGAATGTGTAACTAGTTACAAGTAGTTGATATAACTGTTTTTATGAAACAGTTTTAACAGTTAACAGTTTAAACAATTAAAATGTTTTACTAACTATCTACAGCTGTTAGTTAACAGTTTAAACAATTTAACTGTTTTACTAACTATTCTATATTACATCAAATGCATTTTGAATGAGTTGGAGAATACAGAAGGGAGATGTCGTTATGTTCGGAAGAGAGGGAGCCTGAAGTTCTTCATGAACTGTTTGGCTAAGTGATGGCACGCACTTGCCTTGCTCTCTTGAATTCTCAAAATGCTTCCACCCACTTGTTAGAAACCAGAAATCTATTGAAATAATGTAATCTTGTGATAAAAATATTTTTTTTAAAAAAATCCCAATTCATCACCTCCTTTTTTTGTTAGTTCATAATTTTTTTGGAGGAACTGCTCCAAACAAACTTGAATGATGCAAAGAGACCTACTTAGAAACAGGAAACCATTGAACACAAGGAACTCACGAAACAACCTTCACGACATCAAAAATAAAAATATAAAGATCTCCTTGGAACCATTCAAATGGATATATGAGCATATTACCTTTGAAAAAGAGACTTCAGCCCTCTGTGGCTCCCTTTGATAGAATCCATATGCAAGATGCACGGTACCTTGGATAAGTTATCATGTTTTTTATCTGCAAGATATTATGAAAAATTACATGAATTAGATGTGTAAATTATATCTCTTATTTCACATAGAAAGAAAGGGGTTTTCTTAAATAGAAGAGATTCCCAATAGAAAGTAGGAAAATACAAAATAAGGAAAAAAAAAATACACAAATATATCTTTAAAAACTATGAAACTATTAACAATAAAGGAAATAATCAACAAAAGATCATCTTAGTACCAATGACATTTTCATTAAGTGCTAAACATCTTGCCTTTCAAATTTACCACTTCACCAGGATGGCAGATGACAACCAAACTCCAATGGAGACTGTCATCAAGACTTGTAATTAGAATTAGAACAGAGTACATAATGCAGGATAGTCAATTAAAATAGAATGCTTAATATATATAAGTTATAAGTTATAACCTGTAGTTAACAGGAATGAAGAGATAATCCTTTTGAAAAAGATTTACTTTCTTTGTCCATTTGTGAACACGCTGAAATGCATCCCTTCCTCCACGAGCACTTGATAAATCTTTGTCTAGGTCCACAAGCTTTCGGAAGAAAAAACTATTGAAGAAGTAGAACCTATTGTTTTTCTCCGAAAGGAATTTATTTTTTAGATACCTACAAACATTTCATGTAATAATTCTCAGTTTGCTAATTAAAAGGGAGGGAAAAGCGCTCAAATATGAGGTGAAAGAATTGGCAGTGGTAACAGAGATAAAGCAAGTGTCTAATTGAAATCAAATAAACAATCCTACTACTTAAATAGATAAGTTTGTTAGTTGGTCATCAGCAATTCGTTTTTTTAGTTAGTAACAGGTTAAATCATACAAAATACCTTAAAATTTGGGCAGGTTTCAATTTTTCCCATGGAATTTGAAACTTTGTAATTGTTCCAAAAAAACACCCTTGCTTCTTCAAACAAAACAGTTTTGGAATCCTTTTAGGCAAATGAGAAAGTTGACTAAGAGTAACCTCTTTGGCTGCATGAATAAGGTTTTACTTAAGCTTTTACCCTATGACAGTGGCGTGGCTCACAAGTCCTCTCAAAGGGTAACACAGCTATCGTTGGACAAGTAACCAAGCACTCGCAGACGACAAAGTCACACAAAGCCAATCTTTAAAGGAAACTCTTTCCCAACCACAAAATGCGAACAATAAAAGGTGAAGAGGGAGAAGGGTTGGACAAAGGTGCCCAGCTGACCGACACAACTTTTGTTGCCGCTCGCATGTGTCTATTTGAGCCCTATACGCATGTGCACACACACTCGCCTGTCTGCATTTCTACTAGCTTGAGTGTATGTGCACACGCCCATTGCATGTGCAACATTCGTCAGGGCACACACCTATGCCTGCTTTTCTTTGGGGTGAGCGTCAACCTACACCCCTACCCACCAGCACAAGTGTGCTTCCCAACCCACTTCAGCCTGCTTGTGTAAGTCTTTTGCATCAAGATGCAAGGTTGTAACCAAACCTCCACCAATTAAAGTCCTCAAACTACATTGTCATTCAGGAAGAGCAAGTTAACAGCGAAGATGAACCCATGGCCGGTGAAAGTGTAACTATCAAAAGGTAAAAACTCAAGTAAAATTTTTCACATATCCATGTGACCTAAGAGGCTCCGCTTTGTCAGTCTTCTTATTCGTCCAAGAGCTCACAAGATGGTTTTGCTAAAGAAGCACCAATGCACAAGACACAAACAAACAAATTGGCCAAGGGGATCAATCCCCAAGTTTTTCAGTTACAAGATCTACGTTCATTTACACAAGAGACTTTGTGCATGAATGAGATGCTTTTACAAGTTGGACCTCTCCCATCTGTACAAATCCTCCATCAATCACTTTCCAGAATTCATAGGTTGTGGGAGACTCTACTAAGTCAAGTAAGCTAACTATAACTGTTGATTTATACTATATTTGATTTAATTCCCTGTAATTATTATGTAATTTTTTTTTGTAGGAGTCTTTCCTTTTATTTTATTAGATATGCATTATATTTAAGTTAGGGCTTTGTACTCTTGTAAAAACAACAAAGTGAGAAATAATTCAATAATATTCAAACTTTTTCATAACAACTTTTCTACATTTTAGCTCTACTATTGACTTTTCTAAATATAGTTCATTGTCCCAGACGCTTCCTAAACTTCAGGACTCCCTTTTACTTGGCCCACAACTTGCTCTTCACTGAACTGTATTTCTTGAGTCTTCAATTCAAAGCTTTATTGATGTAAGCAAGTTTCTCCTTTTTGCAACTATAGTCTCAACAATTTCATATCCTACTGAAGGAATTTTTGCAACGTCCTCGGATGGGAATTCCTATTTATATAAGGGTTTCATTCTATCAATGAAATAATTTCCCATCCATTATCAGTCTAATCGGCTGAAAGTTAAAAGATATGAAATCCCAAGTAACCGTAGAACTAAAAATTGCAACTATCTCACATTATGATTTGGATGTTTCTTGCCTTTCTATTTCGAAAGTACACTAAAATTATCTGCACTATTTATTTCAGCTATAAATATCCTCACTAAAATAAAAGAAATAAAAATAAAAAGAGGTTTTCCAATGGTAATCAATTCATGGTATAGGGATTAAAATGAAGAAATATAATATATGCAGCCAATTTCTAAGATAAGGACAAACAAAAACCAAGAGAAACAAACTTCTGCTAGAGACAGGAGAAAACTCAAACTTACTTAACATAAAAGTCAATGATAGTATCGTTAATAAACATCCCTGGCTTCAGAAGCTCAAGGTCTCTCTTACTAATGGTCACAGCATCAGGATCCCCCATTGGATAGATGACCTCTTCAAAAGTATCGACAAATCTGAATAGATCAGTTAAATTTGTAAAACGTACAGTAAACATGGGAGGATCTCATTAACCCAAATGAATAAATGAAAGAAACAATTTTGTAGAAGCATACTAGCATTATAAAGCCAAAGAACCAAAAGAATTAACAATTAAAAAGATCTTTCTTTACTACGGAAATAAAAACAATGAAAGACACTGAAGTAACAATTGAAAAGGTCTATGAATAAATTTTTCAATTATCCAATTTTCACCCTAAATAAACTAATGATCTGTCTATCCAAGATCTAAGCAGCAAAAGTATTTATTAGAAAAAAAAACGATTCCCCACAATACATTTGCTTTTTCTTATGCATGCTTGGGATTCAAAGACATGCAAACAGAGGCATCCTATCATCTCATAGAGAAACATAGAAATTAGGCAGTCTTAATATTTTGTCCTGAACATGATAAAAGTTCAAGTAATTGAAAAGAAACGGAACATGAAGAAACCGTAGAAAATTTCATTTTCAAATACATCTAATTCTCTACAGGTACTTTCACAATTTACTATGAGTCTAATGCCAACCATTACAGGGGGAGAAAATCCAAGTCTTGATTCTCTTTTTACTATACTTCACTTATGTGGAGTCTAACATTTAAAGTCCCTTGAATCTTTGATAAAAGCTTCAACGATATTTAGCACTATGACAATTCCCCTGGGTTCAATTTGCATTCAATTTTGATGGATTTTAAACAGTTCATAGTTGCTCCAGAGCATTTCTGAATAAATAAGCTGGACTTTGAGTATAAGCCCTAGAGAGTTAATACGTTTGGACACATTAAGAAACACCATTAATAAAAAAAAATTAGGTATGAGGGGGAAAAAGCAATAGCAACCCCATTCTATAATTTCTCAAAATAATGTTGATGTCAATACCTATAAGGCTTGCAATTGAACCCCTAATCTGACCCACGAGATGAGTCTTTCTCTACAAAACCCACACAACCCAACCCATTCCCATCAGTCTACAATTATCAATGTAAATTGGATGAAGTAAACAGCTTCCTGTTATCCAGACGGGCTTTGGCCCCCATGAAAATCTAATGCATTTCCAGATTAGATTAACAGCATTTCCAGTATTTAACAGAGGGAATGGAAGGAATAATGTAAAAGTTACAATTCTACTCACTCAGAAAAGCAATTCTTGGGAGAAAACACATCGCTGTGCCTCCAGGAAACAATTTCCTCCCCATTGACCTTGTCATTGTCACTGCCAAGAATGTTAAATAAAAAATAGTTAATTGTCTATAGTGATCTAAACCTCAAAATGAGGAATTTCCTCTCAGATTAACTAATTCAATATAGATCAGATAAGCGACATCCGTGCTGAAAATAGTCAGGTAGTGTATAAATTAAACGCTCAATACATGCCAGATTTTTCAGTGACTAGATAAGATGTATTCTTTAGAGTTCAAGAACAAATTTGTACAACCTATAGAACAGATTTTGTTCAAGTAAGGTAATGGCTAGATAATGTATTCGTGCCTCTTCTTCTCTTTCTTCTTCTTCTTCTTTTTGAAAAGGATACTTCAATATATTTGTTCATGCTCTCCTAACTTTGATTAATTCAACATACATTTTTTTTAAATTAATAATAATAATAAATAAATAAATAAAGAGGTGGTAAACAAATGCAGAATTCCAATCATAGGATTTTCTTTCTGGCATCAAATTGTATTGTATTGCTATCAGTCTCCAACCTTAACCCATTCTTATCTTCAAATAATAATCATAATAATAATTCAATTCTTTAAGCAGTTTCTTGATATTATATTATTATGTAAGCAAAATGATGTCAGAAAAGATATAGTCTGGGCAAGCCCAAAGAAAAACAGAAAGAAGAAAAGAAACTCACTCATGATCTGCATTCCACAAGTCATTATATCTAAGATTCAATGTTCTGATTGCTTTTTCACTTTCAGACCAAAGAGGGTCACAAACAGAAAATTTCAATAACTCTATGCCTGCACAAATGTTAAGAAAGACAGGAATGATGTCACCTTAGATTACGTGCATTCTAGTACCAAGAACAGAAGTCCAAAAAACATCCAGAAATGAAACTATCCTCCATTGGGGCTAAGTAAGAAGAAGAAGAAGATAAAAGATAATCAGTAGGTATACCAAAAAGCGTAGACCAAGTTTAATGGCCTTGCGGTATTAAATTTTGGGTGTCAATGACAGCCTAGACTTAATCCTCCCAACATTAGGCCACCTCCATTACCTCCTCAAGGCCATTTGTAGAAACCTATTTAACCCTAACAACATGATCAAACCATTTCATGAAAGTACTGTGTAACACATCCTCTCCTAGTTGGGGTGACTGTCTATAGGCTTGACATCTTTTTCATGTTTACATCTTCCTATCTCTGAATGTAGGAATAAGTCTTCCAATTCCCCTCCAGATAGAAAGAAAGGAAAAAAAGAAAAAAATATGTATGATTACCCAAAATGGTGTTTTAGAAACAAGACCAAAACCTCATACACATAGTTCGGATTTGTATTTCTAATAAAAGTTTAATATTTTTACATAATCAGCCTTCAGTTACCCATAAAAAGCTTGATTCCAACATAAAAAATACCTGAAATGTCCTTTGAATTTTCAGCCCTCGTGAAATGCTTTCCTTTGAGACAAAGATTAACAATTGCAGTTTCAACCTACATGAGAAAAATACTTACAAATAGATCTACACAGAAACACATAAAACAATGAAGTAAAAAAAATCAATGTTATACCCTACTGCACCATTCTGACTCAATGCCAATAATGTCGGAGATAGCCCATTCGGAATCAAATGTTCTTTGCAACCCACTCAGTGCTGAACCTCGGAACTTAATGCAGCTACAAGAAAATATTAACTTCGATGTTGTACACCAGTTACCTTCATAGATGACAAAATCAGGGAAAATAACCGTGACATCATCCTGAAAAATAATTTTACAAAAACACAAAGGTTAATACAAGCATCTCACTTCTTTGAAAGGAAGTTAAGTAAGATATCAATTCTCAAGATTAAGAGAACAAAAGAAAAGGTAGTAAATTACATATTTTATTCAACTTATAAGTCCTGATATCAAGATTAACCACAGAACTACTGAATGCAATGGATACTTAACTTGAACTTTTAATCTATAGTCCTTTAGTGCATCACCATCATACATTTATTTTTCAAAATGAGATAACGTGCATTCAAAACCCAATTTCAGAAGCAGCATTAGAAACCAAGAGCCTAAAGTTTAAGATTATTTACTTTCTTTTCAGAAATGGATGTAACTCTTTAAGACATGGCCCTGCTTCCAGATGGCATTTTCTCTCAAAAAGGACGGAGCTCTCCATGAGCTCTCCCTTTGAAAACTAGGATCCCCCATTCTTCATAATGTTATTATCCAGTACATATTGAAGGTTCAAAATTCCAGGAGATTCAAGTAGAGATGCTTGATCGATGTATTTGTGTTATGTTTGGAGAAATAATTTATTTTTTCTTGTTTCTGGAAAAGATCCTATAATTGGTAAATATAATAAAAGAAAACTTCAAACTAGGCAAACTAGGCAAACTAGGCAAACTAGTTATAAAATACAATTCAAGCTTGATAAAGCTTTGGTGAGAATATCGGAAATTTGATGGTGAAACAGTTTGGTTTCACTGCATTATTGTTGATCTCAGATATGAAACGTCAATCCATCTCTATGTTATTTGTCATGTCATGATGTATAAGATTCTTCGCTATGCCGATTGTTGTTTGACTGTCACTAAGCATTTTAAAGGAACTTTGAGTTTCTATCCTTAGTTCTTCCAAAAGCCATCAAATCCACACCCCTTCACAAATTTCCAGCTAAAGCTCAATATTCAACCTATAGATTGCTTCTAGCTACAACTGCCTGCTTTTTGCTTCTTCAAGAGACTACATTGCCTCATACATAAGAGCAATATCCAAATGTAGATCTTTGATCAGTTAAGTCTCCAACACAACTAGCATCAAGATAAAGTTCTACCAATCTATTCGGTGACTTTTTAACAATAGATCATGATGTACAGTACTTTTTCAGATCTTAAAATCATGTTAACAAATCCTAAGATGGTGTTCAATTGTACTATTCATGTGCTAACTAACAGTGCTTGTAGAATATGATGTACGATCTGGTATGTGACAAGTAAATTAACTTTCCCACAAGCATTCGATACATGACCTTGCCAATTAGACTAATCTCTTCACTATGGTCTTCACCTGGATTTGGACCCATGGGTGTTTCAACAAGTCCAAACCTAAGATTTCCAATCTCCTTTAGCAAGTCTAGGACATATTTTTGTTGAGAAATAACAATACCATCCATAGACCTCACCACATCCATTCTGAAAAAATATCTCAAACTTCCTAAGTCCTTGATTTCAAACTCAGTTGCAAAGAATTCTTTTCAAATTAAGGATCCCCCAAAGATTATTTCCTGCCATGATGATATCATCTAACTATACAATCAGGACTGCAATTTTGTTGTTTGCATATTTCACAAATAGAGTATGATCAACTTGACAATAATGATAACCACTTTTAATCATAACTTTGGCAAATATGTCAAACCAAGAATGATGAGAGTATTTTAAACCGCATAAAAACTTTCTTTGACTTCTCTGAATTTATGCCCATTTGTATCCTACATCAGATTCAATCTTCTCCTCAAATTGATTTGTTCATTGACATCAATAAAATGACTCAATTGATCATGTAATTTGTACATTCTTTCATGTAATACCATTATATACACTATCACTTAATTCTAACCCCCATGGTCAGAATCGAACTACCCTAAAGCTAATTTAATAGAATCAAATATATTGAAATATAAAAGAAAAAACAGTTACAATATAACTCCCCAAGTATTCAAGGTATATAGACCCTCCTCTCTTGAGATATCTCTCAGGCCTTTGTTCACACATTTCCTAACTTCCTCCTTTCTCATTCCCTCTATTTATGACTAAATACCATAACAAACTCCCTGACTAATTACTAATATATCTTTAATAGCATTAATCTTCAAGAACAAGTACTCATCAAAGACATTAAACAAAGTTCTTCCTTTAATATCGTTTTATAGTGGAAAGTCTATGCATATCTTCCACTATAAACAATTGAAAAGGCCTCATTATAAGATCATTTAAAGTTACTATTTGGAAAGGAGATTTCAAGTTCTTAATTCCTCAAATTTCCAAAAATTTTCCTTGCCATGCAAAGAAACGGCATTGAAGTCTTTAACCAAAATCTCCTAAATCAACCTAACCCTATTAATGAGTACAAAACCATCAAGATCAACAATAGGGCAATTCAAGGGTTTTCATGCTAGGCAAATGATATACCTCTTCCACGAAATTTGCACCAAACCACCAGACATAACATCCCTAATCACCTCACCCTTTCAGCTACTTCCATTATTCCTCTCCACGACAGTATTTTTATTTTTTATTTTTTATTTTTTTGCTTTTTTTTTTTATTGAAAATCAGAAATGATGCTCAAATTTCGTTCCTTCATGACAAAAGGGTCATTAGGATTAATATGATCTTCATGCTCTTTTATTCAAACAACAACTTTCATTAAAGAATACATGAGCAAGTCCACAAAAGAAGGAAGCCTTGCTAAAGTGGGGTTTCCTCCAACTATACAAGATAGTTCCTATAAAATAGTTACAATGTCTTCAAAATACATGTGATAATGTGACATTTTTCAAACCTAATTTCTCATTTCTCGAAGATGAAATGCTCCCACGTATAACCATGAAAATAATTTCCTTTTGTTCATGTCCACCAACCTCGTTAATACTTCTTTGATAGAAAAACTGCTTTAATTGAGAGAAAAAAATGAAAGAATACAAGAACAAACAAAAAGCTAACCTCATTAATAGACTGCTCATCATGCATGATAGACAAATTAAATAACTTGCGTAAGTACATTTAGCATACCTTTTTAATGAAATATCAAAATTAACTGCTATTTGATCACCCCAGTATAAGTAGGATGTTAATCCCACATGAAAACTATAAGAATTAAATATTTGCCAGGTGATTAAAATGATATTAAGTTGGAGAAAACTTCAAAATCCATAATAAGCTGGAGTGTCTACCTCATTAGTTGAAGAACGAGAAAGCAATATATCATTGGTTTCAAGAATCTCCTGCTTCATAGATCCACCACCTTCAAGTGGGGTATCTACAGCAAATGCAACAAAAGATGTGCAATTTTAAAAACTGTAACAGAAGCATCAAATAACCCACAGCATACATATATGTATGTATGTAAATAATATTTTAATGAAAAAGGAAGAAGAAGAGATGTAATGCTACATCTTTCTAGAACATTTTTCTTCTTTTCCAGCTTAACCATTAGGAGACGGAATAAAACATAAATAAATTTAAATGTTAAGAAAAACCATAAAAGTGGGATCACCTGCACATGTATCTTCAGCATTAAGATCAGTTGGTCCCGGGCTAATTTGATGACCTGTATTTAGAGTATAGATAGAAACTGAATGGGAGGTTCGAACTTCAGTTAAACAAACAAATTATAACAAATAAAAATAGAAGTAATCTGAATGCACAGAATCTGATTCATTTACACATAAAAACTAAACATGAGGAGCTTTCAGTTAACATGAAAGAACTGTAGAAATAGTCGCACAAGAGATCATCCATTCTTGTTCACAAATGCTCCATCTTTTTCTATCCTACCACATTCTATTTCATAAGAAACTAGATGTCATAGATGGTATATATATTTTAAATTTCGCTTGAGAAAGATTTTGGCTGGGAGGAATTCCTTAGGTTTGTTGGCAACAATTATGAAGTCATTGTGAGGAATAGAAGAATGCAGAAATGAAACTCTAGTGAATGAATTTTCAATGAAAAATTTAGTTCAAACTCTGTCTATTCTTCCCAAAGTAGATTGAGATGATTCAAGGCATGTTGAAAATCAGAAAGTTCAAAAACCAAGTGAATATTTCTACATCAATGGTGCATGAGGTGGCATTAATTCAGCCAATAAAACCCAAAGAAAACGTTTAGGAATGGCTTTGTCTCCTTCGGCATGTGTTTTGTGCCACTTAACAGATGAAAATCAATCTCATTTGTTCTGTCATTACCCAAAAGACTGGAAATTACTGTTGTGTACATTTGAATTGCTCTTGGATCTAGATAAAACAAGATTGTTAAATAATCTTTAAACATTATTTCCGAGGATTATTTTAAAGCTAAAAGCAGATGCAATGTGAGTGCTAACAATTAAGAATAGAAAATCAGATAATACCCTTACCTTCAGAATCAATGTGAATCAGTTCGTCGCTAACATCTTCAGAGAAACTATCAATGTTGGCACTTTTTCCAACTGAAGCAGAGGTAAAGGAAGAAAACAAATTTCAGATGCCAAACATGTTATAATTTTCATGGAGTCATGTCAACCCATGAGAAGGAAAGGGGGGGTGGGAAAAAATATGAGACACTTCACGTGTATTATCTATAGATAAGGAGAAACAAATTCATAACAAAATAAATAACTAATTAAAACCCAGAGAAAATGTAGTAATAAGGAAACTAAAAAAAAAAGAAGAATATTATATATATATATATATGAAAGAAAATAACTGGTGATGCTCGAAGGAAACGAACAAAAAAGGATATTACCTTACCTTCAGCATCGATATCAATGAGCTCATCGCTAAGATTCCTGCTTACACTTTTCGCACCTTTTCCAACTGGATAGAAGACACATGAAATAGTTCAGACGGCACATTTAATATAGTTCCCAAATTATGAACACAAAACATATGCGCACATAGGTTGCATTTTGAAGTTTGATCTAAAGGGAAACTTTAAACCAACATAAGAACTCGCAGTCATACATTGTCGTGATTATTGATGATAACATATTTGTAGAATATTTCTGAGTCCTAAACAAGCCAAACTGAATAATCATAGTTCATAACCAAAACACTTTGTTGCAATGTTCAAAATTAGCTGATAGTTAATGGAGATACCAACCCCTGCCTGTACATATATTCATTAGACAAAAAAGCTCCATACAAGAAAGGAAATTCCAAGGAAACAATTCGATATCAATGATGTTCGATTAAATCAATGTATTTAATTTTCTATTTACAGAATTGCATAGATGTTTCTAACATTAAAACAACACATATCTGTTGCTTTTTTCACTTTTCAAATCATACATTTACTCAACGCACAATTTCCTCCAAAACTTATGTTTAAATTTTTGCACTACATGTTTTTCATTTCTACCAGCCACCGAACTGGGCTCTGTTCTACGGTCTAGCAAACAAGAAAACCGGCAAACTAATTTCAACCATTTATCCGAACGATCCTTCCACTAACGGTAACTTCTCCACACACAAGAACAATCTATCCTTCCAAATCCTAAATAAGACAACATCCTTTCTCACTCAATAGCCGTCCTGATTCTCGTCTCCCATAACCAAAATGATCATATTCACGCCTCCCAAGCACCAAAAGCAAACAAATCCCGTTTTCACCACAATCATCCATAGCGATTGAAAAGTAGTAGTACAAAGGCACTCACAGCAGTGGAGAAACTGATGCTTGGTAACGGGAGAGCTCCTGCGGGCAGAAAACTTGCCGAGTAACCTTCGAGAGACTTTCTCAACACGAGCGTCCTCTTCGCTGAAGTCGAAAACGGAAAATCTCTTGCCTCCACCGTCACCTATGTCTCTCTCCTTTCTCCTTGTCGACGGAAATGGCTTGGAGCTGGAGGTCCGAGTCATGGTTATGAAGCCAAAGGCAGCCAGTAACGATCAAAAAAGCGCTACGATGGCATGTACGTTTATATATTATATATATAGTTTCTATTTTGAGAAAAAAAAAACTTTGTTTTTCTATAAATATTTGAACTACACGTGGATGTTAGATTACACGTCTAGCATTCCATTGTTTAGTGTAACCGTCTGATTCCAAATATCGTGTCAATTAACCTTCATTATTTTTTATTAAAATATTTATAAAAAAATTTCTATACTATCAAATGGTTTACTAATAAAATCTAAAATTTTACTGTACGTTTAAATATTACTTAATCTTTTTTTTCATATATCATAGTCTAATTTTATGTCTTGTAAACTTTATAAATAGTGTTAGTTGAAACTTTGGATGTTCGGGAGTCAACTAATTGGAATGATATATTTAGCATAAAAATTTTATATAGTTTGAGGTATTTAAAATCAAAGTTTATAATTGTGAGTATTTAAATCTGATTCTTTTTTAAAAAATGCAAAATATTTAACAATTTCGAAAAAGCACACAAAATACAAAAAAATGCTACATTTTAATCTCCATGAAAAAAGTTCACAATCCAAAATACCAAACGCACAAGATTAATTGGCCAAGATTTAATAGTCAAATCTAACTAGAAAGACATGCTAGCACTGATTTAAATAATAGGCACTTGCAAAGTTGTGATCATAGCAAAAAAAAAAAATTTTGTTAAATCTGTTCCAACTGCCCATAGTCATTAGTTATAATGATGCTACTCCAATTTTTAAGTACACGTATCGTGACATTTACTCAACATAGCATAATTCAAAGCACAATCTCTTTTTTCATATGAATTTACATTTGGTTTGTTCGTTGATGGAATGAAAAAGACATACTATTGCTGACTGTTGGTTCCTTCTAAAATCAATTTATTGAAAGAATGTGAATAATATCAAGCAAAGGAATACATTAGTTAATTACATTTACTTACGGGATTTAATCCTTCTTAATATAGGAGACAAATAATTCTTTTCTCGAAGATTGGATTTTCTATCATGATCACTACTTGATCGAGTCTGGCTGATCTTCAATGGTTGATGAGACAACAAAAGCGATTTGGCAAGTTTAGGCATCCCATCATCATCTTTCATCGTCGTAGCTTCATGTTTCTCGTTGAGATAGGGATGTTGGAGTAACATATCAGCCGTCCACCGTTGTTTAAAATTCCAAACAAAGCATTTTTTGATGAAGTCCTTACCTTGTATGGACAACTCCTCAGGTATTCTTGGCATGCTCTTGCTATCCAAAATCTTCATCATCAATTGTTTAGAAGTTGCAACCTCATCCCACGCAGATTTTCCAGAAATCATTCTAACCAAAACGCAACCTAGCGACCAAACATCGTGTGCGTCGTTAACTTCATCGAAAACGATGGATTCCGGCGACATATATCTGGGTGTTCCTTTAAACTTCAATAATGAACTGCGACGCCTAGACTTTCTATACTCATCATCAGAATGAGCATCAGCATCATTCCTATACTTGCATCTCTCAGCATGTCCGAAGTCAGCAATCTTTAGCTTCATCTTCCCATTACTTCGAGGGAATGCAAGAATGTTCTTAGGCTTAAGATCGACATGAACAAACCCCTTGGAATGAATACAGGAGAGACCTTTAAGTATCATTCGAAGATATTCTTTCACTTCATCTTCAGGTAACTTCTCTTTCTGTTTGATCAAGTCATCCAAAGTCCCTCCTGCAGCATACTCCAACTTCAAAGTGTAGAAATCCTTATCACCAGGGAGATCTCTTCCTCCTGGTGATCTGGTTATCTCACTCCCTAAATATTGAACTATTTCTGGGCAGTTCTTGAATTGTTTCAATACTAATTCTTCCCACAACGAAGAATTATGTCCAAGAGGAGATAGTTTGACAGCAAAATAATAGTGAAGATTATTATAGATTTTTTTTCTAGTGGTTTGTTTTGCTAAGCAAACTAAACCATCAGAGCCTTGGCCTAAAATCTTTACTAAAACCCAATTCTCCATGATCGTCGCGAGAGAGCTTTGAAAAGAATATGAATGAACAATGTGAAGAAATAAGTGATTACTCGAGGGTGGAGGGTTAGCTTTTTATTGAGAAGGGATAAATGTGTTTATAGAAGGGAAAAGGAAAAGGAAAAGGAAAAGGGTTTAACTTATTTTTCCCTATTTGAAGCGGAAATGCATTATTATCATATCAAATTACTAAATCAATTAAATATTTTCTTTTCCTTTGACGTTCTGTTTTGAATTCATTAGGCACTTTCTCAATTTTGAAGTTAGTTTTCAAAAATATTTTTTCTTTAATGAATAAAAGTTTTGGGGAAATTACTATATGTTTTATAAATAGTTTTTATATTTTAGTATTTTTAAAATCGCCCCTGTGTTTATATGGCTGTTGGAAAATATGAATTTCAAATTTTAAAAAGTATATATTTTTTGAAACAATTACAAATATATATTTAAGTATAGAAATTGAACCTTATGAATTTCTTCTATTTTCACAAAATTCATTATGTAAATATTTCAAATGTTCTATTTTGAAAAAAAATTCAAAATTTTCTTTTAAACATAAAAAATTTAAAATTAAAAGTTTACTAATATATAAACATTACAAACAAATAATTTCAAGGTGTATTAAAAAAAAAAAAAAAGGCAAAGTTGGGACAAGTAAATAATGGATCAAATTTAAAATTTAAAATGTAATTATAACTTTTAAAATGTAATTATAACTTTTAAGCTTATAACTAAGTCTTACTTTAGGATCTTTTAAACTTCTAAACTATAGAGTACCACTAATTCAATTTAAATCTCACTTTTGTAAATGTATAAATTTTATGCATAACAAAAAATAAAAAAACTATTCACATGTTATAAAAAAAAACTGAAAATAGTTTAATGTATTTAGTTATTTTAAAAAATAACCATAAATATAAACGTTGAATGCTTATAAGTATATCAAAACCAGAATTTAAATCCATATAATTATTAATTTGAAATTCAAATTGATATAACTTATAAACTGAGAAATTAATTTATAGAAATTTAAATTGAGAAAATTATTAGTTCATTGACTAAATAGCCTATATTTATAAACAATTTAATAGTTTAAATTGATATCTTCTCATATTTTTTAACCTTTACCATTTGCAATTTGAGAAAATTATTAGTTTAAAACTAACTATCCATTTCATTTATACTTTCAAATTTTTAATTTAAAAAGTAAGTTAATCACTTATAATAAATTATATAACTGATAGTCATTTATACATTATAGTCATAGAAGACTATCAATGATAAAAACTTAAAATTTTGTTGCTGGTAAATATTTTAATTTATTTTACTATTTTTAAAAATGTTCATTTAAAAAAACTAAACTATTTAAAAATGCTAATAATATATTTTTAAGAAAAACATTTAAATAAAAATAATTTTATTTTAAAAACATTTTTTCTAAAGCTAATCTAAGGACTTAAAAGTATAAAAAAAATTATGATATTAACGTAGCAAATTTAAAAGTCATAAACAATTTTTTTGTTTTACCTTTTCCGTTTGCAATTTCGAAGATACTTCCAACCAAAACCTTTCGTGAGGACAGTTTTAAAAAGAAAGAGAACTTTTCAACCGTTGAACGCCATTAACCAATCAATCCTCGACGTAGCGTGAATCCAAAGCGTTCCCCATCGTCGGAGTGGAGGAACCGATATGGCCGACGACACCGTCAAGGCGGAGGCTCTGCAGATTATTGGCATGTTTCAAGTTCTTCCCAAATTGGTAGTCTTCGACCTCGATTACACTCTCTGGCCATTCTATTGGTAATTTCTCGCTCTTTTTCTTCATCTTCTATTTCACTTTCACATTTGTTGACTTGTAAAAACCCATGCCGATTGATTATTTTCTGTACCTGTTGGTTCTATCGTTTTCATTTTTGAGCCGATTCAATGCTGCTATACTTCCTTTTGCACTTGGGGGAATTTTGATGAAAGTCTGTTTATCTTTGCTTTATTTTCTTTCCTGTAGTTCGTCTTATAGTTTTTTTTTTACTCAGACGGGAAGATTTTTCTCAGAAATGAAAATTAAAAGTACGATATTTTATAGATGAATTTCATTAGCTAAGCTTCGTCCCTTTTTCCGTTATTTGTTATCAAGATTATTAGGTTTTTTCATATCTGAACTGATGTTCGTGCGACTTGAGCGAATTAAAATTACAATGGGGTCGTATGTGATATTCAGATTTTCTAGCTTGCAGCAATCTCATAGATGAGTTCAATATCAATCTGTAGTTATCTCCTCTGTCAATGTGCAAGCTTATGGTGTCTGTCGCTTCTTAACATGTAGTAATTTTGAAGTGTTACCTCATCATCCAAATCATACACGAGTTCAGCCAGTAGTTCTCAAGTACGTTTCAACCACCCCACTGCCTGCTTCAAGAGAAAACAACCCATTTGACAACAAATTCTTTTAGTACAAATTGGAGGTGGTGATTTGAACACGGGACTTCTTGACCCTTAGTACATATAGATGTCTAGTCTCTTGTTTGCTATTTGATAACGATTTTATTAGTGTTTTCTCTTTTCCAAATGTATGTTTAGTTTTTTTCTTTATTATGGTTTTTCACCTTTCTCAAGGAAACATTTGAATTATTAGTCAAATTTAAAAAACAAAGTAACTTATAGGTGTAATGTAACTTGGGAGTTGTGTTTATAAGCTATCTAAACCTTTCAAAAACAAAAATAAAAAATTCAAAAGCCAAATAGTTACCAAATGGTCGAAGAGTTTTTACACTGCAGGAAAATTAAAAACATAGAAGGTCTCTTAACATCTCTTAGATCTTGGGGTTAGTTGAGGATGATTTGTTAGTCATGCTTAGTATGGTTGTTTTTGCGAAAGTCATGTAATCAAGTTTGACCCTAACCTCATCTTTCTATTTTGATAGTGAATGTCGCTCCAAACGTGAAATGCCATCTATGTATCCTCATGCCAAAAGCATATTATATGCTCTTAAAGACAAGGGAATTGACCTTGCCATTGCTTCTAGATCACCAACATCTGATATTGCCAAGACGTTTATTGGTAAATTGGGAATTGAGTCAATGTTTGTAGCTCAGGTAAGGATGCAAATGATTACACATTTTACATTTCTTATTCATTCATCGGCTATGAAGTTTTAGTGTTTTTCTTCTGTTACTTTGTGGAATGAGAATTCTCCATTTCTCCTGGACAAATTATGTTTTTCCAGGAGTATTCCCAATGTTCCTAGCATGAATGAACCTTGAAATATTGTAGCTAAAAGCATACTTCAATCAGGAAAACCTGTAATTACTTCCCTAATAGCATTAAAAATGCACTTTATTTCTTCTAACAACCTCCTGATTTTCTAACTGGGGTCTTAAACGAGCATTTATTGCGGTATTTTGAATAATCAGCTTATAGTGAGAGATTTTTGCCTATTAACGCTATCCTGTTTTTCATGCTGGACGATCATTTCCAGGAGATATTTTCCAGTTGGACACACAAAACAGATCACTTCCAGAGAATTCATTCTCGGACTGGTGTACCATTCAAGTCTATGCTATTCTTTGATGACGAGGACCGTAACATTGAAACTGTAAAACCCATCTTTCTCATAACTTTTCTGTATTCTAACATAGTTCTTTGATTTTTCATTGATTGGCATCAGAAAACATTCTAACACTGCCATATCTACGTAACTGCCATCTTTACAAAGTTTTCTTTGGCAACTACAGGTTGGAAAAATGGGAGTAACTAGCATTCTTGTTGGCAATGGAGTTAATCTTGGGGCACTGAGGCAGGGGCTCACAAGTTACTCCCAGAATGTGAATAAGATTGAGAAGAACAAGAAGAAATGGGCAAAGTACACACAGAACTCATCTTCATCAGAAAAGACCGAGTAAACGTGATTATAAACTGTGAGATTATTATTATTTTCCCCAGTATTTGGGGGGGATTGTTATATATTTTCAGATGCATTTTCTCAACTGCCTTAAGAACGTTTAGCATATATTTATTTAGGCTCCTAGAAACCTTAATTCAATACTTTGATGCTTAAAAGAATATATAGTTGAAGTAGCATTTTCAAACTCGTTCATTCCATTTGTAACCTCGTTGGCTTAGATTCATCTCTGTCAGGGTCAAAAGTATATTTAGAAGTTGTGATGGGAGAACAACAATAATGCGCGTTTGTTGGTTATATCTAACAACAAATTATTGAAGTCCAACTGGTTTATGATTTTTTTTCTTCTCTTGAAAGAAATTGTGTGTGCCTATTTGCATTGAATTCTTGGTCTTTTAAGTTGGGTTTTGGTAAAATGTAGGAGAAGATTCGTGCCCAACCTTCCTCTTTTTGGAATTGGACCTATCCCTTACTCAACAATCTTGTGAGGTTTTCTGATAGGAATTGACACAGATGTTCTAAATCAATATTCCTTACATGATTTCCATTTTTAACACTTCTATTGAAAATAAATTATGCATTTCCCCAGCAACGATTTCCTCACTCTTCCAAAGTTATGAGTTCCTCTTCTTATTAGGCGTGAACATGATAGACCGAAAAATTGAGTCGACTGGCGTTTGGTTGGCAAAGGTGAGAGAGAGAGGGATTGGTTGGAGTGGGTTTTGAAAATTTTCAAATAGAAAATTTTAAAAAAAAAAAATTAAGTGTTTAGACTGACCCTACCAAAATTGAACGATTCGAGGTTAGTTTGACATTTTACTAAACTGACTATGGTCAGTTCAGGGATTAAAAAAACCCTAACTCGATCGATGATTACTCCTACTTCTTATATATAATTTTATTATGAATATCATGTTAGTTATTCGAATCTCCAACTTAATATCTCTTTTGACTACATAAAATACAAACTATATTAATATCGGTAGAAATTGTTGGTTCGAGATACTTTCAAATTTATCTCTATACTTTCAAATAATTTTTAAATTTAGTGTCTCAAAACTTAAATTTTGTTAAAATTGGTTAAATAATATTAATAATTTGTAGGTAAGAAAATACAATAGGTAAATATGTTAAAATTCTAAATAATACAAACATTTTTTAAAAAAATCATAAACTGAATTTAGAATTTATTAAAAATTTAAAAATTAATATTATTTTAAATAATAAAACTATTCAAAATATCATACAAAAATCACAATTCATATATGGACTTAGCATGATAAGTTGTCAGTTAAACATAGACTAATTCGCTACATTTGAAAACATTTTTTTCAAATGACTAATTAAAACTTTTTAAAAATAAATTAAAATATTTGCATTATAATTTTTTTGATTCTATGAATAGTAATTTAGTTTGTAAATATTTGATAAATTTACTATTTTTTTATAATTTCTCTAATTTTTAATATCAAAATTTACAATATGTCATCCAAATTAATTTTGAAGAAATACAAACATGTTTAAACCAATTTAAAAACTGACCAAAATAATTTACAAGAATCATATTATAATGTACTCTCAATTAATGTTTTCTTACAGGGTTATTTGGAAAAAATGGGTGTTTTAATTTTTTTTTTTGAAAAAAACATGGTTTCAAAAACTATTTTGGTTAAAAGGTAATTTTTTTTTTGTCATTTTGTGATGGGTCCTATTTCTATAAATTATTCTAAATATTATTTAATTATAAAAAATTAGTGAAACAATGTATTTAAGTAATAGGAAAGTAAACCGTAACTTTATTGTTTAATTTGTTGTTTAATTTAGTTTAATAAAATTAACTATCTTTTTTATATTTTAATAATATTTTTTTTAACTCTATAACTTTTGATATTGTATAGATTTAATTTCAATTTTGTAATTTTTGATATTGTATTGATTCAATTTTTGAATGTTCTATTTAAAATATTTAGTAATTTTAAATTTATGTCTTTTAATATTCTAATAATAACAATAACAATAATAATTAAAAATAATAAATTAAATGAAATGGGCCTACTGACCATTTATTTTTCTTCTTTTACGTTGACAGGAGAGAGAAATTTTTTTAAAAAAATATGATAATAAAACAAAAAAAAATTCACACCTTTTATCTAAATACTTTTGAAAATACTCTTTTTTATCCAATTTTTTTAAAAAACACCCATTTTTTCAAATCACCTTTGTATTATACCAAACACATGCATCTGAGGTGTGTTGTGACGAAACGATAAAGCTTTAATCGCACTTTAGTCTTACTTTAATTTATCTTAGAAACGACAAATCGTATAATCAATCCTCTTCATCATCATCCTCGAGCAATTTGTGTATATATCTTCCTTCAATTCAACAAGAACAGTGAAGAGACAACAATGGAGAATAACAATATCTTAATCACTGACGACGCTGCAAACGGAAAGCTCAACGATGGAAAAGACGCCACCACTAACAATGCCTCCGTCTGTGGTTACGACTCGCTTCATCAGCTCCTTGCTGCAAATCTCAAACCTCACATATTTCAGGTCGTTTTTTCTTCCTTTTCTTCTTTAATCGAATTTCTGTGTGGAAATAGGACCGAAGTATGGAAAATTTTTAATGATCTGTTTGTGGATGTCGATTATTGTTTTTGCTCATTTCTTTTAGTTCTGTTTGATTCCGAACTGTTGGGCGGTGAATTCTGTGAATCTGGGAATCTTTTCCTAATTTATCTGAGAGATGTCTGAGTTTTTTTTTTTTTTTTCTTTTCTGATGTATTAAGTTTGATCAGTCGTATAAGCGTTTTGGTTACGGAAGTTGGTCGTTTTGTAATTACTTTGTTCTCGGTTGGAGATTGGTATAATTTCTTTTATCTACTGGAGGAGCCTTTGTATTGTTGAAAATAATTAATTGTAGTCGTAGATGATCGGCAGTACCCAACTGTTTTTCCTTTGCAGGTACTGAATTAGATTTATCTGGTGTATGTATTTGCGAATCCTTGACCAAATTTTGTACATGATCTATTAGATTCTATGTCAACGGATTAAAACCAAACAAACATTTTTGGGTTTTTAAAATCATACTTATTTATTCACATTTTTTCTTTATCTTCTAATCTACTTCCAACTTCCAAGCCAAATTTTGGAAACAAGGTACATGCTCTGTTTTTATTATTTGACTGAGATTTCAAAAGTGATTTTAAGAATTGAAGAACTAAACTAATTGATCATGGGTATAATTAGTTTTCATATGCTCCAGTTCTTAGAGAATAGGAAAACCAATAACAAAATCATTATTAAATAGGGCCATTAAGAATTATTGGTCAACAATGTGAGAGAGTGCCAAGTTTGCTAGATACACGTAGCAAAGTACTGGAAAACAAATAATCGTGGTGTGTATATTGGCAGATTCAAAAATTTTATTGACAGGAGACTTCAAGTTGTAATTTAGAAAAAAAAAAACATTAATAAGTTTTCTTTATACATACTATATAAAAGCAATAAAGTTGAGGGGGCGAGCCCTCTGTGCCTACACTAAATCTGCCCGTGTGTGTACTTGCTGATATTGACTTTTATGTGACCAATGTGTCTGGTCCATGCTATAGTTATTTTATCTTTGTTTCGATTATTATACTATTTCAATGTCTAACAAGTACAATTGTTTTTTTAAAAAAAAATTATTAATATTATTATTCATCCAGTCTTCACTGATTTAGGAGTTACTAATAAACATTTTTGGCATCTGCTGAAACATTGGACATAGTCAGTTTAATTTTTTCTTTCCTTCTAGGGCCAACATATACTATAGCATTATTGATTGTATTCTGCTAGCATGGTTCTAGCATTTATTTGTTTGCTTTGACCTTAAAAAATATTAGATGATCTTCAACAATGTGTTGCTAATCCCAGGAAGTTAGCCGGTTGCTGTTAGGGCTCAACTGTGGAAAGCCACTTCAAACTATTTCTCTTGCAGAACCTGTGAATAGTCTTTCTCTGGAGCATGATTTTGACCTCCAGGTAATTACTTTTAGGAGTCTCTTCTTTAGTTTCTTTGTTAACTTTGACCATGTGTTATTTACAATAGAGAAACCAAATTAGTATTTCTGTCTCCTTTCGTAAGAGTTTGATTGGGTTCCAGTCTGTTTTACACGAAGCAATTAGCGATCTGTCTTTTTTTTTCATCGTTTAGTAGTGACGTTGTCAAATGTTGGTAATCCATTATTGTAATGAACCCAAAATCTTGAGTTATGGTAAATTTAATATTATATCAATGCTTTAACCTTTCTCTTCACTTGTGTGTTTGAAAGTTGTAGTAAACTTAACAAATGCATATCAAATTAATCGGAGAGAAAAGGACATTTTGCAGGTTTGAACATAGGATCTCTTACTCAAATACCACAATAAATCACTGCTGAATTCAAAAATTTAAGTTTACGGGATGTGTACATTTAAGCTAATATCATTACTTTAACATGTTGGATTGCACTGGAAGTAATTAATTAATAATTTGGTTTTTATGGAGCACACTGAAGAAGTAATGGAATAGAGGACCTTAGCTGACGTAGCTTTTACATAAGTTTTGTTCATATTTGTCCTAGAAAAATCAGACAACAGTGTAGGCTTAGTCTTTTATAATACACATTCATTTCTCTATTGCCCTCTCTTTTACAAAACATAAAGAGGAAAATAAGAATAATTCAGTGGTAGTAAGTCAGAGCTGTTATGGTCATTCTAACACATTAATTATCCAACAATGTCGAGATGATACCAGCAGTATTAGGATACAATTGAATTTTTATGGGATTTGATTGCCTCAACTCTGCAAATTGTATAGATAAAAGGCTCCTCTCTGCAAAAATTTGTTGTGACCTTCAAACTTCTATTCTAATATATAAACTACTATTATATTCACCGTGCAACATTTATGTGATGAATGGCTCTTGCGGGATTTTTTTCTTTCCTTCAAATTTCTATGGACATGTTTATATCTATTGTTCTTTTGAATTGTTTCAGGCTTTCCGCTTTCATGCCGACAAGGAATCAGTGAGAGAACCTCGAATAGTAAGGGTGGGTCTTATTCAAAATTCTATTGCTCTTCCTACAACTGCCCCCTTTTTAGACCAGAAGAGGGCTATTCTTGAGAAAGTGAAGCCAATTATTGATGCAGCAGGTGCTTCTGGAGTCAACATATTATGCTTGCAAGTAGGTTACCCTGGCTAACTTCTTTCTGTGTATTTCTACTTATATATATATTTTTTAGGGGTTTTACATCCATAGATATATATGTGTAGGAAGCATGGATGATGCCATTTGCCTTTTGTACCCGTGAAAAGCGGTGGTGTGAATTTGCAGAGCCAATTGATGGGGAATCTACACGGTTTCTTCAGGATCTTGCAATAAGATACAACATGGTCATTGTAAGTTCAATTCTTGAGAGAGATGTTAGTCATGGAGATACTTTGTGGAATACTGCTGTTGTTATTGGTAATCATGGAAACATAATTGGCAAGCATCGCAAGGTAAGTGTTAGTTATGGAGTTAGTTTTCATATCACATTTTCTCGGCTGTAGAAACTATTTAGGTTAATTGCTTTTTGCAGAACCATATACCAAGAGTTGGCGACTTTAACGAGAGCACTTATTACATGGAAGGGAACACCGGCCATCCTGTGTTTGAGACAGCTTATGGGAAAATTGGAATAAATATATGTTACGGGAGGCACCACCCTTTAAACTGGTTAGCTTTCGGTTTAAATGGTGCCGAGATCGTTTTCAACCCTTCTGCAACTGTTGGTGAACTTAGTGAACCAATGTGGCCTATTGAGGTTAGTCTTTTAACTTGTTTTCATCTGTTTCTTGTTTGTTCCAGGTAATCATTTCACTCATACCACAATTGTCAAGCAAGGCAAACGATTGCAAATACTTGTTCTCTTTCCTTCCATTTTGAATTGCAAATCGCAATAATCAACTTTTTCGTGACTTTACTTGAACAAGATCTATTCTAGACATTGTACAACTGCGTCCTTAGAACTTGTTCTAAGTAGAAAATGTTCCGCTTTTCTGAGCAGTCAGTGACTATACTGGTTCTATCCATTTCTATAGAAAACTCAGAATACTTTTTCTGCACTGCAATCTATTATCCTTTGAACTTTTTATCATCATTTTCTGTGTTTGCAGGCCCGAAATGCTGCAATAGCAAATAGTTATTTTGTCGGATCAATCAATCGCGTTGGGACCGAGATTTTCCCAAATCCATTCACTTCGGGTGATGGGAAACCCCAACACACAGATTTTGGTCACTTCTACGGGTCCAGCCATTTCTCTGCACCAGATGCATCTTGCACTCCCTCGCTCTCCCGTTTCCGGGATGGTTTACTAATCTCCGATATGGATCTTAACTTGTGTAGGCAGCTAAAAGATAAGTGGGGGTTCCGAATGACTGCTCGATATGAGTTGTATGCCAAAATGCTTGCTCAGTATCTAAAGCCTGACTTTGAGCCTCAAGTCATTTCTGATCCTTTGTTACACAAGAAGAAGGCTTCTTGAAGTATAGTTTCATATTGGAGAATTTAGAAAAGAAGGCAAGCCATTGTGTAAGTTAAACTTGTTGAATAATTTTATAATCCAATGTGAAAAGTAAGCTAGCTTTCCCTTCTGTTTGTAACCTTTGCATAATTTAGCTGTTCATAGACAAGAATATTAAGAAAAAAAATCAGAAAAAAAAAGCAATAAAAGAGGCATGCTGTTGATGGATGGAAATTGACAATGGTCTTGACTCTTGAGTTGTTTGTTGGCTTTTATTTTATTTTTCTTTAGAGTAAGAAACATGCTTTCATTGGAATACTTTCTAAGAACAATGAATGGTTAGCCCACAGTTTTAACATAACATCACACAATGGGAGAGATATTAACTTAGACTCTTTGGAGTTGAGGATAATTAGGGGCATTTGAGATATGATGTTGGTTGATATAGTCTTAGGTTATTGTAGGAACGTTTGAGATTAGGAGTTGGTTATCAATATTGTTTTTAGAAGGGGGATGACCTTCCAGACCAAAGTTACAAATTATGAGCATTTGAGACAAGTAGTTGATTATTACCGTGGGGTGTTTGTAAAAATAGCAAAAAATTAAAAAAAAAATGATAATAGGGCTCATGTCATTACATTTTCTAAACCGTAAAAGTAGCAAATATAAAAATGAATAACTCTTTAATAGACATTTGATATCATTAATTACTTGTCATATCCGATATTATTAATCACTTGTCATATTTGCAATATGTAAAAAATAGATGTTAGATTTTTTTTTTGTTATTTGATGCGATTTTTCTATTATTAATCTTAGATTATTATAATTGAGTTACAAACATTTGTGTTTGAGATGTAAATTATTTCAACTTTGGGTTTAAGCTAAAAAAAATAGCTCTGGATTATATATCTTTATTTTCAATTTTCATAGAGCTAGTTTTTTTTTTTTTTTTTTTTTTTTTTTTTTTTTTTTTTGTATTTGGAGTGTCCATGATAAGAACTAACTATCCTTCAGCAAAATTATGACTCGTTTTGGAGGTTTCTAAAACAATATCAATAACGAACATTTTGTTGATGTCATTGATAGGATCAGTTGTCTTTGTTACCCATTTAGTTCTCGAGTCTTAGGTCTTGCTCATTGGCTCTTGCTCTCTAAGTGCTTGCATGATGTTGTAGTGTCTTCCATAACGGATTTCTAGGCCCCATTTATAGAACGTTACCTGATTATTTCAAATCCTATCAAGACCCAAAGTCAACTTTTAAAGAAACTACTTATTTACTTACTCTATATGAAAGGACTGAATCTTAAATATTCATTAAATAATGGATATTTCTTTAATACGACCTACCTATATGCTAACTACATGTTGTTCAAGATAACCTCAAACATTCACGGTTAATGGATACCTTAGTATTGCATATTCAATAATTAAACTAATTTAACTAGATAATTACAAAACTTTAGAACATAAATCTCACGCTGGACTTTCTTTTCACTCGTTGTACATCAGTATTCTCAATTACTACTCCCAAAGCTCGATCATCGAGAAACATTTATAAACAACATCAAAAGCAAACAATTAAAATGTAAACTACGGTAAGAGACTTTTAAAGTGCTATCACTCTCATTGTGAAGTAGTCCCTCAAACACAAGTGTGAATTCCAAGTCCAATACAACTTATTAGCCTGCCCTTCCATAGAAGGCCGTATGTAGTAAACGTGGTTGATATACACCACAATAGAACATGAAAGCTAAATATGGGTTTGATGAGATGAGTCAAAAGAATTCAAGCAAAAAAAGAAACAAAAAATAGAAGAAAAAAAAGAGAAAAAGAAAAACTCCTATTTTGTCAAGAATTCTATGTTGAGCATCACCATACAAAAAGGGAAGAACTCAAATGGAATTTCATACCCCAAAACATCATTCCTTATCCTCTCTCTCATACAACACAAACACAGAGATGAAATAACAAAGGTACAAAATGGGTATCGCAACTTTCGATCTTTCCACTTACCCATCTCATAGTTTCTAGCCTTTCACTCCCTCTCATCTCAAATTCTTCTCTCTGACAAAGCTACGTATAAGCACCACAGATACGGGTCTCATTCATCCATGGCTTCCATTTCTCCACCCACTCCTCATCAGCTCTTCTTCTCTACCCTCAAATTCCAACACCCAACTCCATTTTTGAAACCATATGCTCCATCTCCGCCATCCCAATACCATACCATCTGCCACTGCCACAACCCTGATTCTCCTTCTCCGTCTGAACCTTCCCTTCCATGGGGATGGGGCTCTGCACTTCAGGACCTCTTTCAAACGACTTTCAGACGTTTCGATTCTCTGGTGAACAACCGTAACGATGGCTCTAAGGACACGTGTCCCGACGGTGAGGCTCTGCAGGGGCGGGGGGGTGTAGTTGGAGATGACAAGAAAGATGTGGACGATGATCGGAGTTGGGATTGGGATCGGTGGCGCAAGCATTTTGATGAGGTCGACGAACAGGAACGCCTCGTTTCTTTTCTTAAGGTATTTCTGTTTCGATTTCCATGTTATTTGTTGGAGTTTGATGTGTTCTAGTTTGGAGTTTTCTCGGCTCGTTCTAATTTAGCTTCTGAAATTATTAGAATTAGGAAAAGAGGAAAGAATTTACTGCAATTTAATAGGAAGAGAAGGATGGAGCAATGAGTGAAATTGCTAGGGAGGAGGCTGAAACAGAATAAGGCAAGAAGAACAGAGAAGAATTCCTCTGAAGATTATCGTAGAAAAACTGATTTTGTTTCGTTTTTTTCTTCTTCCTGCGCAGTCGCGCATAAGTCATGCGGTATATGCAGAGGACTATCAGGATGCTGCTAGGCTCAAGGTGGCGATTGCGGCTTTGGCTACAAACGATACTGTTGGCAGAGCAATGTCTTATCTTCATGTTAGTAAATCTCTCACTCTGATCTGGAACATAATTCCAATATTTGAAATTTTGAATATTGAATCTTCTTTATGCCTGTTTGTCATTATTTTACCATACCGAGAAGTATTCGTCGGTTGAAATTTGATTTGTAATTAAACTTGGTTGGACCACCTAGAACTAGAAGTATTTCATTTGTTGCTTCAATGATATAGTTGTCTTTTTCTCACAGAGAGCTATAGAGGAGGAGCGGTACCATGATGCAGCCTTCATCCGGGACAATGCTGGTGCTGGGTTGGTGAGAAATTCAAAGAGTTTTAAAATAAAGTGCTAGCTATAATATGTTTATCCCCACCCCCTTTACCCAGTCATTTGGTCCTTGCAGTTTGTGTATGCCTTAAAGATTTTCTGGTTGATCGTTTTCAAACGTTCATGTATTTCAAGATGGTTGTACTTCTTGTTTGTTCAGTTCTTTTTTCTCGCAACTGGAACTGGTTGTTACTTCTTTACTTTATGGTCTTTAAAGTAACTCGGAACCCTCTCCCTGGAGTCAGCCATTTGCTAAATGAGTTCTATAATTAAGATATAAGAGCAAGAAGTTTGATTTTCTTGGTGATCTTTTTCCAATTTTATTTACGTGCAGTGATTGTCTTTCATGATTAAGTAATTACATCTGGATGCTCTTCTTAAAAACTGAAACAGGTTTCACATTTATATTACTACGCACATTTATGATTTTCCATGTTTGGTTTCATCCTCTCAGGTTGGATGGTGGTCTGGCATTTCAAAAGACAAAAACAATTCTCGTGGTCTGATTATTCGAATAACTGCTGAACATGGAAGATATGTTGCTAGAAGTTACAGTCCTCGGTATGATTTTGTCCTTCAATTGTATTGCACTACACTTGGCTCTTTTTTTGGCAATTGTACATGTCTTCTTTTGTTAACTCTTATCTTGTTGAGGTCATCTACTTTATAAACTGCTCCCCTAAATATTTTTTATTTGATTTGATTTTTCCAACTTTTGGTGATAGTGTGTATTAATTCTTTCATTTGATTGTTCATTGACCGATGGAAACCTCTAGTCTATTATTGGGCATCAAACTTTAGTTTTTTTGTTTTTTGTTTAGTTTTTTTTTTGTGTGTGTGTCAAAAGAAGACACACTTTTTCTTTGATTAATGAAAAGAGACAAAGTCTCAAAAATTCCGAGGAAATATACAGAAAGAATACAACCAATAACCTAAATAAAAGTCTAAGCTATCATTGAGACCAAGAACATGAGGAGAGAATCCAATAGCGATACAAATACAAAATGACCCTAAAGTTAAGAAATTAAGAAAGTAAACATAATAACTGCTGATTATTCTGGAGGGAAGATGAAAGCCAGCCAATTCATTTTGCAGTAAGAAAAACTAATGCTTTCTGCAAAGTCTCAATGATTCTTGTTTTTTGAAGACATTTTATTATTTGCTGCTGCAGTAAAGAAAATATTGATTTTTGTTTCTCAACTTCCTCAGACAGCTTGCCACAGCTGCAGATGGTGTCCCCTTGTTTGAGATTTTTCTCAGAATGAACAAAATGGGCGAATATAAACAGCAGGTACCTATCTTAAAACATGTAATATTATTTACTGTACAAATAAAAATTTTCTTTGTTAAGATTACTAACATATCATGGTGGGCCAGGCGTAAGTGTTGTAGAATTAGAAAGGGACTTAGAGTGTTGGTCCAATGATTTTGAGAGGATGTCGACCCTAGGATTAGTAGAGGCGATGCCAACTTTTGATTCAATCAGTCCTGAGTAGCATTCCCATTTACTTCTTGTCTTATTTTAAAGTCCCGTCTTCAATTGTCTTATTTTCTTTGTGCATTGTGTCGGAAAGTTTTTACTTTCTATTCTGCTGCTACTTTGCTAGGTGACCTGTTACAGCCAAGCAGATTCGACCACACATATTTATCAACTTACATAACCCAGAAATATTGGTTATGAATCCTCGTTTATCCATAACAAACTGACTTAATAAAAAGCTTGATGCTGAGTATTTCTCAGTTGCATCTTTTTGTGGCTTGCTGAGGTTTGTGCGATTTTGTGAGGTCTTTGGATTGTGAGGAATGATAGATTATTGTTAGGTTTAGGGGTTTAGATGTCTAATGAGGACGTGTGGGTTGTTAGGTTCTATTTTTCTCTTTGGTCTTGTTAAGGTTTTCTGCAATTATCTTTTAGGTTTTATTTTTGCTTGATTGGTTTCTGTTTTCCCTCTCCCCATTCTTAGATTGGCTCCTTTTGTTGAGGGCGTATTTGTTTATTTCGAATGAAAGCTTGGAACTGCATAAAGAAAATTATTTCTTAAATGCTTCTTTACAAATGATTGATTACTGTCCATGCATTCTTTATCATCATACGAATAGGTTAGTTTTAGATGAATATTTAGAATCTGTTTTAAAATGTTATAATGGCTACAATTGGCTACTCAAGGTATTTCTTTTTTGGGGTGTTCAGGCTGTGTACTTGAAGCGAAAAGGAGTTTTATCTGATAATTCAAATGGTCCATTTAAAGGATTAGATTCACCTAGTGTATTGAATCCCTTGGACCCCATTGAAGAAAAAGACGATCTTATCATTATAGGTGGTGAAGAAGCTGAAGATGGTGACATTAGGAATGAAGATTCTGATATAGCTGTTGGATTTCCGGTCTTTCAGAATATCTTGAGAGATATGATTCCTGGAGTGAAGGTCAAGGTTTTGAAGCTGTCAACTCCTGGAAAGGTTGACAAAGATGTGATATCTAAGGTGATTGAGCAAATAATTGAAGAGGAAGAAGATGAAGAAGAGGAAGAGGAGGAAGAGGAGGACGATGTAGAGAGTGAGAAAGATACTGACTTTGAAGATTTGGAAGTGGAAGATAAGATTAAGGATGACCACCAAGAGAAAGATGCTGGCTTGGATGCTGATGATGGCTTCCTTGAAAATCAGGGACGAAATGAAGTTGCCATCAAAATCATTGTTGGTGGTTTAGTGCAGAAGCTTTCTGGGGGTGTTTCTTCTAAAAATGTACTCAGAGTGCCTGCAAAGTTAGACAGGAAGGGACGTTCTTCATTTTCTTTCTCCATTGAGAATGTTGTGAATGAGCATGACTCCCTTGGAAAGGAAATAAAGTCATTGGATAGGAAGTCCAAGCCTCAAGGTCAAGGTAGTATTGACCATGTTATGCTTGATTTAGCCAAATTTGTTGGCAAAGAGAAGATACCATTGAAGGTTGGTTTAAAATTCTTGCATGTTAATATTGTGGTTGTCGGTTAGTTTAAGAATCCTTAGGTGCTAAATTTGTTAGTCTTACTTAGTCATGCCTTGACTTTCTTTATCCTTTTCTGCGTTATGAACTTGTTTTTTCAGGCACTCAAAGATTTGAGTGAGTTAATAAAGCTATCCATCAGCCAGGCACAAAACTATCAACCTCTTTCTGGATCTACCAGTTTCAATCGCATTGAAATTCCTGCTTCTTCAGATCCTCTTAATGGTATTGTACTATTATTTTTCTGGGGTTTTTTTCCATCCAAGTATAAACAATAGCTCACATCAAGACATCATGGAGAAATCGTTCTTTTTCAGGACTGTACATAGGGGCACATGGAATATATACATCAGAAATTATTCATCTAAGACGCAGATTTGGTCGATGGCAAGAGGATGGAGGAGGGGATAAGGAGCCTTCAAAGCTTGAATTTTATGAATATGTAGAAGCCTGGAAAGTTATTGGGGATCCATATGTACCCGCTGGAAAGGTAATTGGCTAATTGCTCACTTCTCAGCTTTGACATTTTTGTAAACGAGAACCATTTAGTTTGCCTCCAAATATTTGAATGCACATGTTTCTTTTATTTGTTTACTCGGATTTTCCATCCAAAGTACTGTGGAGTAGTATTGATGATTGTCATGGTTTTACAGGTGGCATTTCGGGCAAAGGTCGGAAAAAGATACCAGCTTCCTCATAAAGGGATCATTCCCGAAGAATTTGGAGTGGTAATTTTTATTCTTTATCAACTAAAATTTTGTCCTTTTTCTCTCCTCTTGATACCGAATGGTCTTGTGGCATCTTTGGTTCTTTTTATCCTAGGTGGCTAGATATAAAGGACAAGGTAGGCTAGCTGAGCCAGGTTTTCGCAATCCACGATGGGTTGATGGTGAACTTGTTATTCTTGATGGAAAGGTTTGGAGTTCTCTGTTTATTTTATATTTGTGATTTCTTAATCAACCCCGGCTATATATCTTTGGGTGATGTTGTTCCATCTGTTACCAAGTTTGAGTCTAATCTATGCCCTTCTGCAGTACATCAAAGGGGGACCTGTCGTTGGATTTGTTTATTGGGCTCCTGAATTTCATTTCCTGGTGTTTTTTAATCGGTTGAGGCTGCAAGAGTAGATTTCATCTTATTTTAACCTGAAATCTCGTGCTTGTCAATTCACATTTGTGCTTCCACCGATTCTTTAAGGGTAAGATCATCCGTCTAATTTATTACATCTACATCTTTGCACAGTTTGGGTTCCTTTCCTAACCAATTGATGATTTCAATTGGTTACACACATATGTAAACATGATCTCAAAAAGTTTAGGATGTGCTTATTAAAAAATGTATTCATTTAAACATGTATATAAATGTGTGTTAATGTATGGTTTTTGCTCTCAAATGTTACTACTTACGTCTATTCCTTATACCTAACTAGTGTTAGAGCTAATGTGTCATTGTACCTGTGTTGTATCTTTGTTCATGTTTATGTTCTTCTTAGGTGTATGAAAGCTTGTCCCTAGGTAGGTGCAGCTTCCAGGATAGTGAAGGGTTGAAGTAAGGCACCCTCGCCAAATCGCATAGAGGTGCTTTAGTACAAGTGCACACACAAAATCAATGTGCTTTGAAGCCATGAAAAATCTCTTAAATACTAGCAGGAAATTTTCTACTTTCCTTGATTACCACAAAAATTTCATTTTCTTATAATTTTATTATTTTATATATTTTCCAATGCATCAAAAAAAGTACATACTTTCTCTATCGTGCTCCTAAAAAAGTGTGCATGCATTTTTCTTTTTGCCTGGCAATTAAGCTATAGGGAAGGCTGTTGCATTGTAGTGTCTGTGACTTGAACTGAAAAGAAAACCGCTTAAAGATCAAGAATTAACAAACCAATTGAAAATTTAGAATTTGTATAGGATTGTTTTCAAATATAGCAAATGAACCAAAATAGTTACAAAATATTAAAAAATTTAGATTCTATTGATGATAGACACTGATAGAAGTCAATGTCTATCTGAATATATCATTTATAGATTATGAAATTTTGCTACATTTGTAAATTTTTCCATTTCTAAATTATATATATAAAAAAGTATTAGTCCTCCTGAAAGCAATAAACCATCAGAAAACCTTGTTTCTTTGAATTTTTCTGCTGAAAAGCTTAAAGGAAAATTTTAATTAGAATGCCACAAGTCCCTTCCATGGTACTCAAGTTCTTCTACTAAAGCTTTGGTTTGAAAGAGTTCAATGGTTTTTGCCTAATACGTCCCTTCCATGGTTTGTTTTATTTCAGTTTGATTTCAAGCTTCTTCATTTTCCAGCTGCATTGTTTTTAGTTCTCCTGCTTAGTTTTTTTTTCCTTGTACTTTGAGCATTAAGCATTAGTCACTTTTCTTTCTTTGATCAACGAAAAATTTTCTTCTTCTTCCATCAAAGAACTCGTGTAGATGAGTAGATCTAGCCTTATTCGTTTATCAATAAAATCTTTTCTTCTATCGAAGAAGAAAAAATCGTCGAAGAACTTGCCATTCATATAGTTGCATTCTTGTAGTAATCTTTGATACTTACCATTTTCTTCCCATTTTTTGTGATGTAGTTATGGTTGTAAAGCAGTTTTAGAGGATTTAAAGCCCTCGTTTAAAGATAAGCAGTTTAGCAGCAGGCAAAGCGAGTCATTGGTTATCCAACCGACTTATCACCCTGGTCTGACAAACTTGATCACCAAAGCTTAGTCCACGCTGACAGTTGGTACTCTTGATTTCTTCCTTCTCTGGGCAATTCTTTCCGTGCTTTTGTATATATTAATCTGTTCTCTTGCTCCATCAATTCTTAACCATCAAGTTTTGTGGTTTGAGATATCACTTAGCTATACTTATTTATATAAGCTGTAGTAGATTGAGATGTCATTTGTAAGACAGGTTTTCTGGAGGTTATCTAAGTGTATGTACCCTTAATCCAGTTTGAAGCTGGAACAATATCCATTAGATCCATCTGTTAATATTATGACAAATTATTAGTATTTTGATCAGTCGTACTACTTACCACTCTTGTAATCTTCTTCCAGCGTCTATGTTTTGCAATATCAGTAAACATTTTCAGGAGTTTTGTCATTTTAAAATAATTTTTTCAAATATTTTATACCTATTCAACTGTGAATCATTTGTATCATACGTGTATTAGGGGGACATTTATATTAGAAATATAGTGTTGTAGGTATGTGTATGGAATTAACTAGTATGAGTTTTGGTACTTTTAGCTAAAATAAATGGGTTGAAGTCTGGATTGTCGTTGATTGACTTTTCAACTTTTAAAGTACAGGTTCTAGTTTTTAAACTTTATTACATTTTATTGTATGAACTTTTTAAAAATTAAATCTAGTTTTATGAAAGGAGGGCGTTGATTAACACGCTAGGTGTAGTTTGAGGTATACGACATGCCATAAGAATCGCTCATGAAGAAGACTGTACTATATATCCTCTTCTTTTAGTGGGAGTTTCATACTCTAAGTTTGATCTGTTTGGAAGATCAAGATCATAATTTATTTATTTGGTTACATTTCTCTAAGGTTTGCCATTAGAGAGGGTAAACAACTAGTTTAGTATGGTGGGTTTATATGTTGGTTCCAAGTGATATTTTGTTGGCTATGATTGCTCCTCTTTCCTTTGCCATGTACAAGCCTACATGATGCATGAACTCCTGCCACACAAACACAACTCAAATACTTAAATCCTAAACACAACTCAAATACTTAAATCCTATACTTCATAGTGAAAAAAAAGAAAAGAGAATATTTGCTAAAATAGTCCTTCTAAAAGTATTTTCAAAGTTGGGGTTAGTTCTTTTTTATTTTATTCAATTCAGTGTTTTGTAAAGACTTTATTGAAGAAAGCAACATATGGGAAGCTACTTAGTGGAGGTAATTTAATTTTGTGTGTGAGGTTTTGAAAGAAAAAAGTTGAAAGACAAATATAAGTTTAATAGCATATGTGAGTTTTGAAGGAAGAATTGTTGATTTTATGGCTTAATGTATTTGCAAAAGTAAAGGGGTGGAGATTTTTGAAAAGTTTGAAAAAAGTCAGAGGAGGATTTGAAATAGAAGGGTTTGTAATTTATTAAAATTAAAGAGATAGTTTGGATGCATAAAATAAAAAAAAATGGTAAATTTCCTATTGTATCAATTTAAATCTTAAACTAATAATTATATCAATTATAATTTTAAACTTATAATTATATCAATTTTTTATACAAGTTTAGAGTTTAAATTGATACAATTATTAATTTATAGTTTAAATTGATATAATCTCAAAGTTCATGGAAGTAAATTGTAAATTGAAATATTTGAGTAATCGTAATGGATGACCATTTGAGGAATAATAATGAAGGATATAGCAATATTTGAAAAAAATGCAAATATAGCAAAACTATCGTCGGTAGACTTGTATCACTTATAGTCTCGTATGATATATCGGTGATAGACCAATTTTTACAATATGATCTATCAGTGATAGACTCTATAATTGATAGAATTTGACAAATTTTGCTATATTTGTAATTTTTTTAGAATGTTGCTATATACTTAATTATTTTGAATTTAATTGCTAAATTTGCAACTATCTCCTGATATTTACCCTAACTTTTAGTATCTATCTTTCAACTCTGGTTTATTTTAGTTTCTATATTTTTAAAGTATCCATTCTGACTATCTCTTGTATCATTGAAAATGACTATACAGTCTATATTTTCAAATACATCTAGACACTTACAATTTTAAACATACATTTTAGTTTGATCGTTTACTCCTTTCTACTTCGTTTTTTAATCACAATTACAAGAATATATATAAGAAAATTGTTATGAATAGAATTGACTATAGTAAGTTTGATGTATTTTGTTATATTTTGTAAATAGTTTGATCATTTTGCTATTTTTAAAGTTCCCATGAAGTTAAAAAAAGGAGAAGAGAAAAAAGGGTTTTACCTGAGGATGAGGGAGAGCCGAGTTGGTGTTTTTAGCAACATGAAGAGGGTTATCAAAGGTTGCACAAGAGCGAGAGTACAAAACGACATCGTTTAAAGGATGAAGAAACCCTAAATTCTTTGCAGACATAGTGGAGCACACAAAATCTAGCACGCAAATGTCCGTACATATTCCAACCACCAAAAGCTTCATCCATGAAATAAGAAAGAAAACATAAAGGGTTTTAACTTCATACCAAATATAATCACATCTACCCTTGTTAATAAAATGATAAAAGTTTTATACCCATTTGCTTCTATCATCTCATCATCAAGCAAAATTACAAATTTGGTACTCATTCATTAAAATCACATGTAATTTAAGCCATCCACTAACTCACACTTACTAACAACTTAACTCTACAGAAATAACTCCAACCAAGCAGTTCCTTGAAAGATAGCAAGTAAAGCAGCACATAACGGGAACTAAAGAAATAAAGTGAGTAGTGGGAATTGAGTGTTACATGACAAATTTTGTATTGCAAGAAAAGGATTGTTAAACATCTTGAGTTTGAAATGAAAAGGCATTGAAAATGAAGAAAGAAGGGTAATGGAGAATCGTACAGATTTGATGTGATTATTTTTAATCCAATCCACGAAAAGGTTGGAGCCATCAGGCAGGAAGGAGCCCATATATCCATCGAAGCAGTCCTTTCGCCTTATTGTCACGTTCGCCTCCTTCTCCACCCATTGCAAAGCTGCAATCAAAAGTTAATGATATGTTTAGTTCTTAATTTACACTTGTATCAATTAAGTTAATAAAAATTTGAAAACACTTCACCTATTATAGTGGAAGATCCAAACACATCCGACCACTATAGTAAGACGAGTTGGGCACTCAAACACCCCTTAAATAATGCATGCCGAATAAACCAATTCATTTCCAAGCTCAACAAACATATACTTAATATTAAAATCATACGTTTCAAATATCTCTTTAAGATTAATCTAAATTTTAGTGGTGAATTACTTAGGAAATTTGTTGGTATCATTTAGAGAGAGGGGACGACATGCCTGGAACCAAGTTCGATTCATGAGAACCAACAATACAGTGAGGAGGATATGGTTTCTCAGGTTTGTTTGGTTGGTGAGAATCAATAAATGCCATCACAGGCCATTTCTTCTCGCAGAAAATCCTTGCAATTCTTGCTGATTCTTCCACCATTTCAGATATTTGTCTATTTGGCTCTCTTGGTGCCTGCAAATTAAATACATCCCAAATTCCAAATACTTCAGTATATACACTATGGTTTCTCTTGCTACATCAATTTATATGGCTTTTTTTTCTTTCACAGAACGAAGTAAATGTGTGTTGGATTATCCTAATTACCAGTAACAACATATTAGGAGAGAATGCAAATACAGTCACGTGTCGATTAGATGTATAAAAATCATTATTGTTATAAATCAATATAAATTCAATAACGTTGTTATTTCTATTTACAAGGGAGATGTGATTTTTAGAGGGGTCTCGTGGAGATGTAACAAAAGTTCTACATTTGCTAGGTAAAGGAATGATCATCATGAGTTTACAAGTAACAACAACTATCTCTCTAATGGTACAAGAACTTTTAGGTAAAAATAAGAGCAAAACCATAAGAATGAATGTCTAAAGTGTAGACAGTAACCTACCATTATAGAAATATCGAGAGGTTTGTTGTCCCTAATGTGTTTTTATATGTTCAACTTTAGCTTTCCTAACTTGCACGGCTGTAAAGAATCGATCATCAAGCTTCCTTCTTTATTTGCCTTCTCGAAAAAATAAGGGTTGTTTTGTGGAAGGCTAGAGTTTGCTCCATTTTATGGAGTCTTTAGATGTGAGAGATAATACATTTTTTCAGGGAGGGAGAGATGTTATAGCGATATTTGGCTCCTTGATTAGATCCCCTTTTTCGTGGCTTCTCTTTTTTGTATTATTTCTCTGCTAAAGTTTGATGTTTCATTGAACAGAAAGAATGGAAAAAATAATTTACAAGAAAACTAGGTGGACTTGGTCCAAAGTGCATTGGATCTTTTGGGTTGGGTAGAATTTAAACGTAAAACTATGTCAACAAAATACAGATGTTTTAGCTTTGCAAAAATGTCGACGGAAAATATCAATAAACTATATGATTTTGATAGATAGCTTTGGAAAAATTGTAAAAACAAAAAATTAAAAAGATATATATTTACATCAATCAATAAATAAAAAACTATATTTTTAAAGTTACCTACCATTTGATACAAAATTAAAACTTGAGGAATCAATTTTTCAGCCAATTGACAAAACAACCATAGAGTTTGGAAAGCAAGTGCAAGAACCCATAACTCAGAAGCAGGATAGCATCAAACAGATTATATTCCAAAGAAGAAGCAATAAATCCCAAATCTTTACTCAATTCTTTTGTAAATTCAGACAAAGGCGCATAACATAAATACCAAAATTACTTGTTCTTTCAAGTAAAACCAAAAAAAAGCATTTCATCAAACAGATGGTGTGCAGAACATATATATAATATCAAAAAATCAATTAAGTGTAGAAAATTTTACCAAATTTCCAGCGCCAACCGTGCAGAAGCCATGGATAATATCAACAAGAACAAGACCGTTCACAGCATCTTCAGCCAAAACCACAGATTCCTGCTCCAGTGGAATCTCCTTCTTCAAAAGATCAATGGCGCTCGAAACCATTTTTTTAGGCAACTGTTCACATCAACCCTTCAATTGTTGTTCGGTTGGGTGTTTAAGTAAATGCAATTTGATCATGAGTTCAACAAGTCAAAAGAATATAGATAACGTCATCATATATCTTTGAATTTTTGGATCTTTCTTTAGCGTCAAAGAAGAAATCTCTTCACTGACTATATGATGACATGAGGCTACAGTCATATTCAAACAAAAATATCTTCAATTTTGCATTCTTCTATGCAAATTAAAATCTTTTCAAAATCAATAAATTAACCCAATAAACTCATTGCAAAACGAAGGTTGGAATTGGTTTAAAATTGATTCACTTTTCATGCTTAAAAGTTTCATTCGTAAAGAATCACATGTTTTGTTAGTGTGATTTTTCAACCTTTGCTATCGTAGCAACAATTTTCTAAAATTCCAAATATAACAAAAAAAAAAAAAAAAAAATTGATCATCATTTCTAGTTGTTTGTTTTTGTTATTAATATCATCCTCACTTGTGTATCAGCAAATATATCAACATTTTGGTATATCAGTCAATTGATATACTTTATACTTCCATATATCATCTCTAATTTAAAGGAGAAAATACACATCAATGATATTGTTGATATATATATTAAATATAAAGTATATAATTTAGAACGATAGGAGTTATATCATTGACATTTTAATCGTATACTATAACTAAATCAGAATGAACTGCAGGTAGATCATTAGTGCATCAAATCCATATCATTGATGAGCTCCAACTGCAATACTTAGCACCGGAAGGGGAAATCTTGAGATCTGTTCCTTAAAATGCAATATTTTTTTTTACATTTTGCTTGCATCAATGTCAAACAACTTTACAAAATTACTCTTACAAGACCATGAACCAACTTGACGAGTCCATTTGAGCAGCTTTGGCCTCCACCTCCTCCTCTATTTAGTTTGCGTTGCATGCAAAGAGAGACTGGGCTCAAAAGAGTGAGAGTGAGAGAGCTAAGATTGTGAGATGAAGAGAGAGAGGAGAGCAATATGAGAGATCGAGTTCCAAAGAGCTAGACTAAGAGAGCGAAATCATGAGAGAAATGACAACGATCTACGAGGCGGAGCCCCAAAGAGCGAGAATAGTAGAGCAAGAAAGAACCTTTTGCATGAGGGACAGAAGTCCCTTTTAGTAATTTCTCCCAAATTTAACATCTAAAAAAAATTAAAAAAACTCGTTTTCAAAAAGTGAGACAAATTTCATTTAGTTCCTCAAATTTAGATCATAAAATATTATAGAATCACAACCATCGTTTATGAAGGATAATTCTAATATTTATTCTAATTTCTATCATAACATAGGGAAAAAACATGCCTCCATTGAGATTTAAATGAAATTTTTTTTGTTTGTTTATTTCGCCACATGTGAATTTATTGATTAGACCTTAGGAGCTATTGAGTGCTCCTTTTCATAAGTTTTTTTGATACTCAATTCTCAAATCTTGATACTCATGTTTTATGTTATATACTCGCTTAGTCAATTATTCTTTCTTGGTTGGTGCTCAAATAAATGCATAAGAATCTCTTGAGAAAAATCGTGTAAAGAAAAGAGAAAAAAAATCTAAATTAATAGATTTACCAATAAAGTGTAATTTCACGAGTTGATGACATAAGAAGCGAAATTCACACTTGCTATTATAATATAGAAACCTTCATTCCATTATTCCCATGAAATTCCCAACCCATCGCCCATTATGATCCCATCAACTTCCGCCAAATCCCAAAACTCAAAACAATCCACACAATAATACTATGCAATCCACTACCATTCCTCCCTTCAATCCCCCCGTTTCCTTTCCCTCAAATCTCCCTCGTTTTGCCCCAACAATCCGCCATTTCCCCCCTCCATCCAAGCTCCGTGTCCCCACAGCTATGGCTTCCACCCCTTTTGGCCTCGCCGTCCGGTCGCGAACAGAGGCCGCTCCTAGCGGCACAGGCACTGATGGTCTCTGTACTTTGACTGATTTTGTGGGTAAGGGAGGGATTGGTTTGGGAGATGATTTAGTGCTGCTGTTGACTCATATTCAGTATGCTTGCAAGAGAATTGCCGCTCTTGTCGCTTCTCCCTTCAGTTCCGATCTTCAAAATCCGGCGGGTTTGGCTGTTGGGTCGGAGAGGGATGCACCCAAGCCGCTCGACATTGTGTCTGTAAGCAAATTTTCATTCATTTTGGATATTGATTTAATTGGGAATCTGTTTTACTTTGTCCTTAGTGGTTGAAGTTCGAATGCATAGTTTTCTTAACCTTCTTTTTTGAACTTTTAAATAGGTGATGTTAAATATGTCTATCATGCCATATCCATCTCATCCTACTTTATACAGGAGGTTATTGGGCAAAAAACTGGATTCTTTTGTGCCATTTTTTCCATTAATTCATAACCTAGATTTAACAGTTAGGTAGGATGAAATTGGGGAATTCTTAAAGGCTTGATTGGCTAATTTAAACAAATTAGAAATGAGATAAATTATAGGGATCAAAGCTATACTTTGCCGTGTTTCAATAGTGCTTTCAAACTTACCAATTGTTCTTGAACTGTTATTAATCTTAAAAGCGTTCAGAAAAATGATTGTTTGATTTATAAACTAAGAAAGACCAAACTAGATATCTAATAACAAGAATTTCATAATGCAACAAACAAAAAGTACGCCAACTTTTATGAGTTCTATATTTTGAGGAATTTTTAATGTCTAACGGAGCATTTAATGTCTAAATGTTTTCTTTTAAATCCCAGCCATGCACCGTTGATTCATTTTTAAAAAAGAAAAAAAGAAAGAAAGGACAAGAAAAAGGAAAGCATTGGTTATCTTTTACGAAAATGGACAACTAAGGACACTCTTGAAACGCTTGGATTTTGAAGGCCTAAATTGCAAACATACAACTTCTTGAAGTATTCAGCATATTATGTTCAGTTACTGTTCAGGTTTTCTAGTTTAGCAACGTAGGTTTTCTGTTTTCTTTGCAAATACATCCTCGAGAAAAGAAAAACTGAACTCTGGGAGACAATATCTCTGTTTTACAGAATGAAATCATCTTATCATCCCTTAGAAATTCTGGAAAAGTTGCCGTGATGGCTTCAGAAGAAGATGATGAACCGGTTTGGATTAGAGATGATGGCCCATTTGTGGTGGTAACTGATCCTCTTGATGGTTCTCGAAATATCGATGCATCAATACCTACTGGCACAATTTTTGGGGTTTATAAACGTCTTGTTGAACTCGATAATTTACCGAGAGAAGAGAAGGCCGTGCTTAATTCTCTACAGAGTGGGACTAAACTTTTGGCTGCTGGATATGTTCTCTACTCATCAGCTACAATTCTTTGTGCCAGCTTTGGCTCTGGGACACATGCATTTACACTGGACCATTCAACAGGAGACTTCATTCTTACTCATCCTCACATCAAAATCCCTCCTCGAGGTAACATGTCGGGTTCCATGGTCCAAAATATAACACAATATTGATACGACTGCCAATATAATTCAGTAGTCTTGTGTTCCATGGTTAGGAGAGAGAAACAATAGATTGTTTAGATGTGTGGATAGAGAGACCCTAGTGAGGTTGTTAAGTTTTGGTGTTCACTTTTTGTAACTATTCTCTAGGTAACATCTTACTTAGTTGGAAACCCTTCTTTTAGTGAGGTTTTGTTCTTTGTATGTTTTTTTCTTCTTTTGTTTTTTTTCTTAGTGAGAGCAGTTGCTTCTGTCTAAAGAAAATATGAAGAATTTTAATAATTTTTGCCGTGGGATTTCCTTATATTGCATGCCTTTTCCTATATGACTCGTTTTCTTTTAATCCAAAAGAAGGTTCTAGCATAATCCCCTTTGCTTCAACTTGCTTTCCTATTAAGAATTCACTGATCTGGTAATCCATTTTCAGCTACTCGTGGGGGGATGACGCTGTAGACCTACACTGCACTCAAATGTTATGAATATTTGGAGAATTAGCCAAAAGAATCTTTTCTAATGTGAATAGAATGATTATACTTAAATGTTATGAATATTTGGACAATAAGCTAAAGATTTTGGGAGTCTTAGAAACTTATATTTCTTTCCTTTTAATGAATTATAAACACTTCGAGAGACAATAAAGGGGATCTTTTGGACCCTATTTCAACTGCTTTCTTATTCTTCAGGGCAAATATATTCAGTAAACGATGCAAGATATTTCGACTGGCCAGAAGGATTGCGGCGATATATTGACACAATCAGACAGGGGAAAGGCAAAAATCCAAAGAAATACTCTGCTCGTTACATATGTTCTCTGGTTGCTGATCTCCATCGAACTTTGTTATACGGCGGAGTGGCAATGAATCCAAGAGATCATCTTCGTCTAGTATATGAGGCAAACCCTCTTAGCCTTCTCGTTGAGCAAGCCGGAGGCCGAGGTTCAGATGGTAAACATCGAATTCTTTCATTGCAGCCAGGTAAGCTGCATCAAAGGCTGCCTTTGTTCTTAGGGAGTATGGAGGACATGGAGGAGCTTGAAAGCTATGGAGATGTACAGCAGAAAGTGAATCCTGGTTATGAAGTTTGAAGTTGTGATAAAGAATGAAGTTTAAAATGTAAAAAACAACCTTCAAAACACAAAGGTCAGTGTCTAGATTTTGTGTAGTTCATCACATTTTTTTCTTTGGCTTTGCATGCTTTACCGGAAGGTGTATATAAACTGTAGTATATTAACAGTAAATTCTGATAGCATGTGAATTATAGTAATTTGCAATATGAAGAAGAGTTGTGTTCTTTAAACCGATATATAGGACAACATTTTGAGCTTCTATCCATATTTGGAACTCATTCATAGACTTTGTATTATATTTTCATGGACTTTGTTATCGATATTCTAACTAAGGGATGAATCAATAATTCTGTTATATTGCATAAAAAATAGTGAAACATAGGAAAGTGTTAACAAATGAAGAATCTCGTGGTTTTGGTTGGTTTATGGGTTCATCATAAACATCCAAACGAACTCGAAACAACCTGAATTTATTGTTAGTTTTTTTTAAAAAAATATTTTTTCTAACTATAATAGTACCATACTTACACTATTATATACACTAATATTTATCTCAATTTATTCTCTAACAATTCCTAAAAACAACTAAGTTCCAATTTTCTTAGAATCTTATAATTAAAAATTATAATTGATCATTTTAGATGTTTCTTTTTCGTGGAAGACCAACAAATCATTTTTGTAATAACTTTTAAGATATAGTTTTTTTTTTTAAAATTACAATTTTAGTTCTCAAGTTTTGAAGAATGTATTCCGTTTATAAGTTTTAGAAATGTAGTTTTTTAGTCTCTAGATTTATAATAATGAACTCTTTAATATTTTTTAAGATGTTCGCATCAATCTTTGAATTCTTGAAAATAAGTTTAAAAAGTCTTTCGAATATCTTTAAACTATTATTTTAAATAATTAAACTTCATTTTAAATTAAAAAAATAATTTTGAAACTTGTATCTTCTTCAAAAACAACTTCTTTCTTTCTGATTTTAAATATCATATATTTGTTTTTAATAAACAAAACAAAAATTACTCCACACACTCCTTAAATCAAGCTAAAAAATTAGACTTAATAGACCCATTTTTATAAACTTAATTTGTACATTTTTTAAAGGATGGATGTTAAAAAAAATCAATAAATCAATCAAAACCGTAAAGGTTAGGTTACGAATACGCAAAACTTGTAAATTGAATCATGAAAAAAAGAATACAACCGATTAACCCAACTTGAAACTTGTGAATCAAATTAAATTGAGTTAGAAATTTGCACGCGGGACATTTGCAAAAATAATAAATATATATATATTTTTTTTAATTTGAAAAGTAGTAAATTTAAAATTGATAATAACCTGATAGTACCGGATATCATTTTTTTTTCAGGGTTTATATGTTACATAGACAGAATTACATTTTTGCTTGAATTGATTCATAGTTTGCCTCCATTCCTTCCTATCACTACTAAAAAGGTAAATTTAGTTTTTCATTTTGCCTTATTTGGTCCTTTCATCCATCAAAACAAACACACAAAGGGCCACTTTTTCACTATTTACAATATCCTATTTTCTTGCCTCCTTTCTTCCTCTTCAACTGTTGTCTTCCCGCAGCTGCACCCCCCGCCCGCCCCACGGCCTCTTTTCTCTTTTGGTTCCTTCTCTCGATCTTCTTTCTCTGTTCCCGTCGCCGATTTCCGATTTCCGATCGCCGCTCCAACGCTAATTTTCTCTCTCCTCTTCTTATCTCACTCTCGCCTGCAACCTAATGCCGGCACGCTAACCCCGGATTCACACCATACAATTAGTTAAGCAAACTGCAAAAGTAATGGGAGAAACTAGCGGTTAGATTTTCTTTCACAGGTCTTCGTTTTACTTTGTGATTCCTTCTCTGTTTATGTCTATGGTCGCTTTAAATTTCTCGTGAACGGTTTCTGAAGAATTTATGTTTTGAAATCCTTCTGTAGCGTAGTAGTTCATTGTGATTGCTCGTTATGCATGAGTTAAGTTCGCTTCGAAATCTAGGGCTGGAAATTATTGTACGGGAAAGTGGGGGACAAAACACTTTTGTGCTCATCCAAGTATTTTCGTGGTTTTAGCTTAGTTGGGTTGTTTGGCACTGTAATTAGTGAGACTAGTTCGAAACGTGTTTGTAAGAAAATTGGCTATCCGATTGAATTTGGGTTTGAGAGACTTTGTTGCAGGCTCATTGTTGTAAATGGAGTAATTTGATTCCACCCCAAGGATTTTTGGCTGTATGAATTAGCGATGTCGGTAAATAACAACGGTGTTAATAGCAACAGTGCGGTGAGGAATGTTGGGGCAACTATTTCGGTGAATAATAACACTAGTAGTAACAATCTAGGGAGGAATGTTGTGGCCCCGCATTTTGGGAATTCAGGCATGGTTCCGCAAACAAGACCACTGAACCATCATGGCCATCTACTCTCTCAGCCACAGCCTCAAATACATAGCGGATCACATTTTTCAGGTCATTTTCAGCTGTCTGAGCCGCAGACACGCACAATGTCTCATGTGTACACGCAGGCTCATGCTCAGGCACAAGCTCAATCTGCTCATGCACATTTCCAAGCTCATACTCAACCTGTTCAGCTGCATAGTGTCAATGCTGGGTCAACACCCTCTATGTCAACACCTGGAACGGGGAACTCTAAGAGGCCCACTCAGAAGCCGCCTTCTAGGTCTGCAGGGAATTCTTACACTATTGCTACTTCACCATTTAAAACCATGGAGCTGACTCCAGCCCCTAGAAGAAAGAAGGTCAAGCTTCCTGAGAAACAACTACCTGATAAAGTTGCTGCTCTTCTGCCAGAATCTGCTATCTATACCCAATTACTCGAAGTTGAGGGTCGTATAGATGCTGCTCTAGCAAGAAAGAAAAATGATATTCAAGAGTCTTTGAAGAACCCTCCACGTATTCAAAAAACCCTACGGATCTATGTCTTCAATACATTTGAAAATCAGAATCAAAGTGGTTCTGATCAGAAAAACGTAGAATCCCCTTCATGGTCGCTTAAGATAATTGGGAGGATCTTGGAAGATGGAAAAGATCCTGTTATCGCTGGAGCCATGCAAAATTATGATTCTACATACCCAAAATTTTCATCTTTCTTCAAGAAAATTACTATATACTTAGATCAAAGCCTTTATCCAGATAACCATACAATTTTATGGGAGGGTGCCCGTTCTCCTGCTTTGCAAGAGGGCTTTGAAGTGAAGAGAAAAGGAGATAAAGAATTTACTGCAGTGATAAGATTGGACATGAATCATACCCCCGAAAAGTTTCGTCTTTCGCCTTCTCTGTCAGATGTGCTTGGAATTGAAACAGACACCCGCTCAAGAATTATGGCTGCACTATGGCATTACGTGAAAGCTAACAAGTTGCAGAATTCAAGTGATCCTTCTTTCTTTACATGTGATCCAGGTCTTAGAAAAGTGTTCGGTGAAGAGAAGGTGAAATTTTCTATGGTCACTCAGAAGATATCACAACATTTAATTCCTCCCCAACCTATAAACTTACAACATAGAGTTAAGATTTCGGGAAATTCACCTGTTGGAACTACATGTTATGATGTCATGGTCGACGTGCCTTTTCCAACAGAAAAACAAATGTCAGCATTCTTAGAAAACTTTGAGAAGCATAAAGATATAGATTCCTGTGATGAATTAATTTCTGCTGCAGTAAAGAAGATACATGAGCACTCTCGAAGGCGATCTTTCTTTCTTGGCTTCAGTCAGTCTCCAGCAGATTTTATCAATAACTTGATCTCTTCTCAAACTAAGGATTTAAAGATCGTTGCTGGAGATGCTAGTCATCATGCAGAGAAAGAACGTCACTCTAATTTCTACAGTCAATCATGGTGAGTAATAGTTGTTTATTTTATCCAGCTTCTCTTCTTGTTTGTCTATCATATCGTACATCGAGGTCATCCATTGAGGTCGTGTGATGAATGTTTTTATGAATCCAGGTACTTTCTTCAGCGTATAGTGGCCGAGTGGGTTTTTAGCACAAGTGATTTAGAGCATGGGCATGTTTTGAAATGGTTACAATCACATTTTTCATATTCATAGTTAACTCTGAATCACATTTTTCACCCTTTAAAATCAATTTTGATCCTTGAAAGTCATTTAAAAATGTTAAATCAAACATTTAATTGATTTTTGATAATTAAAGGCATTTTCCAAAGATAAAAAAAAAGAGATGTACCCCATGATTTTGAACATAAGAAAAGTTATTTTAATTATTTCAAAATCATTCTCAGGTATCCCTCGATTATAAGTGTTTTCCAATAAATTATTTTAATATCTGGGTTTCACCGTAGCAAAATATTTTATTGTTATTTAAAAAGTGATTTCATAATCATCGAATTACTGAAAAGTCAACTATGAAATAATAGTTGCTTTTTTAATTGTAACTTTGTTAATCACATTAATGGGATTATGGGTTTTCTAAGCTCGCTTCTTTGCCAAACATTACTATTTCAAAATGATAGTGATTTTGGCAGTGATGAAAGCAATTTTGGCTTCTTTGTCAAGATCACTTGCAACCATGAGTAGCTTTCTAATTACAGGCTATGGCAACAATTCCCATATGATGGATGCAATTTGTGCCCTGTGCGCTATTCTATAATTTTATTTTTGGAATATGGGCTAGGGTGACCCACTCCTTTGGATGTCATTTGTGTTTTGCTCTTCGTTTTGGTGGAGGTGGGGGAGGAAGAACCATTGGATTACAGCATGGTGGAGTGATAGACACGGATATCTAACATGAAAATTGTTTCTAAAATGATTGTTCGATTAGTTTATGTGATTGTATTTGTATTGAATCAGGGTGGAGGATGCTGTCATTCGGTATCTGAACCGTAAACCTGCAACAAGTGAAGTTCCTAGAGGCGCATAAGGAGGATACCACGCAACATCAATATCGAAATTGGTGACATTTGTCTGATATTCATCACATTTATCACTCTTTCCTAATAGGGGATAAGTATCTGGGAAGTTATAGGAATTCTGTATTTTAACCCTTGCCTTGTTTGACTGGGTAATTATCTAACCGGGGATAGTCATCTTAATTGGACTAATCTAAGATATTTCCATTCTGTACCATTTTTCAGCTAGATGTTAGAATCATAGTTGGTTTTGCTTGTCTGTTGTCGAAAATTCCTTTTCATACAAATTACATTCCAACTCAGGCAACTATCTACCATTTTTGTTTCTTAGTAGCCTCTCGTAGAGCTATCAAATCTGATTTGTGATGTAGTTTTAGAGCCTGTTGGTGGTGAAGCCTTTTCATTCTCTGAAGTCCGCTAATGGCTAATAACCAGGATAGACGGCTCAACGATTAGCTCAGACGACTCGTACTTGAAACCAACATAACCCTTACCCGGGGCTATAAAAGAGAAGGTACCACACTCCTCTTAGCTTGTTCTCATAAAACTGACCCAAACTTTGTGGAACAGCATACTGCCATTAAACTCATTGCTTTGGTGCTTTGCTACGCACATAAAACATGCTCCCAATTTGTCCTTGATACAGATTCTTATGGTGTACATAACATTTATGAATGTTCCGGATTTGTTTCAATAGAAATAAGAGCTGTTTGAGGTTTTCATTTGAAATTTGTTTATTTCTGTATCTACCTTGTCTTTTTTGTTGTTTTTTTATGCCAAGAAAAAATAAAATTATTTGTGAATTAGATTAAAACTATGGTTAAGATGTTGAACATTTGATTTATTATTCGACAGGGAGTTTACTGTGTACTTTAGGAAGTGTTAGATCACCAGTATTGTGATTTTTTGATAACTTAAAATTTTGGGTGGCAATCAACTTAGGAATTAATTTCCTACGAGTTTTCTTGACATCAAAATGTTGTAGGGTCAAACGGGTTGTTTCGTGAAGTTAGTCAAGGTGTGTATAAGTTGGTGTGGGCAGTCACTGTTATAAATGAAGAAACATCTTCTTAGTCTCAATTGCTATGTGCATTCAATGAAGGTAGATGTATGCCTATGGCTAACTGAAATATAATTCATACAACTGTACTAACTTAAATTCTAACTTAGTTCGATATTTGAATCATATCTTGCTACTTGGCTGCTTTTCTTTTTGTAGTCAAGTAAAACGAGGGTGGAGATTCGACAATTCATTGATAGTCCAGTCGTGCTTAAGTTGGTATAACTTAATATTTGAAAATTCATTAATAGTTGAGTCATGCTATAATTAGTTTGTTTTTTTTTTGTTTTTTTTTTAAAGTTAAGATCATAGACATTATTTTCTATTGTTCTTTACCGTTTTTTAAAATTACTATTACTCGTAAATAAAGGAATAATAGATCTCCCTGTCACATTTAGGAAAAGGAGCGAACATTGTCAATCAAATAGTAGGTTTTTTAATGGTAAATTGTTCCATCTCTAAACCCCTACCATACACAAATCGAAGACAATCGCATCGATCTTTCACCGAGTTATGGAGTTCCCCACCTCAATAAGAATGTTATTTATTATCTTAAGGAGATAAGGAGGCTGATGTCGACCCACGGTGCTCGAGACTTTCCCAAATAGTTGACCTTTGAAAAAAATTACTTTGATAAAGATCATTATTGTTAATAACAACAGGATATGGCCCCTCTTAAACGAAAAGTGAACAATCATGAGAAACCTTTGTAGAATTTTTTATAAAGAACATACCAAATATAAGAAGGTAATCGTTCATAAGAAGACGTTAATACAAAAGCTAAAAAGATAAATAAGGGAGCACACAAAGCTGAAAAAAAAAATTAGTATTTAAGTTGGAAAGTGTTTTAGACATTATTTTTACGGTTCTCTTCATAGCTCGAGAATTTGAATGAAGATCGGGACACTTAAAGGAGCAAAACTTCACTTCAATCCAAGATCAACGATTAAATTTGTTTTAGAAAGTATATTTTTTTCTTAGGTTTTTGTTATCTTTTAACATAAGACGTTTTCTTTGTTGAGCTTTTATATTGATATGTAGGAACCTAACGTTTAAGTGATACTAGAAAAGAATTAGAGTTTGATCAAAGAAAATAGACATACGAAGGACAAACAAATTCTAAAATATGAGACGAGAAAAAAAGAAACGTACAAATATGAGACGAGAAAAAAAGAAACGTACAAATTTACGTTTATAATTGATAATAAGATAGTAAATAAATATGATTTATATCGATTAATAAAATATAAAATCAACAGTGTAAAATGGATAATAAAAACATTGAAATTTAATCATAGATTCTACTTAGTATTTATAAGCTTAGATTTCCGAATGATAATTTGAAATTTATTCAGAATTATTTCTCCATTGGAAGAGAAAAAATAATAAGCAAATTCCATTTTCTTTATTGGGAAAAGAAAAAAAGAAAAAGAAAAAGAAAGGAAAATGAAAATACACAAATGACAATCCAGTGTAACGCGCGCACCCACAGTGGGGTGCGCCTCCAAGTCCTCTCTCTCCGTCACTCGTCCATTCTTCTTTTCCAATTTCCAATCCAACCAAAAACCCTATTTCTTCTCTTCTCTCTGCTCCACTCTTTCTGTAACAGTCACCTAAAAACCCCAGAAGAGCATTCATTTTTCAGTTTCGATTCTTTCATTTTTTTCCCACATTCATTTGTAATTACTGCTGTCAGTTTCTACCGCAAGATTCTGTTGGTTCGGAATCAAGAAGAACGAGGTGTTGAGAGATGGGAAGTAACTTTCCCTCTCTACCAGTGAAGCGAGCAGCTGCATACATCTCCGCTACTGGAATGGGGGGTGATACACACGTTGGTGTATCCAATGGTTCATCGAAGTCCAAGAGGTCCAAGCAACCTCCACCGCTCATCATTCCTCCTGGCCATGTCGCCTTTCGAATGCTTTGCCACGCTTCAAGAATTGGTGGGGTTATTGGGAAGTCGGGATTTGTGATAAAGCAACTTCAGCAATCTACTGGAGTTAAGATTCGCGTTGAGGAAGCTCCCAGTGAATCACCGGACAGGGTTGTAACTGTTATTGGGTCGCCGGCACTTACTTCCAGGGTGTTTTTGGAACAAAACTCTGGGGCTAGTGGGGAGGAAGTTGAGGCTTCGAAGGCTCAAGAGGGGCTTCTGAAGGTGTTTGAGAGGATTTTGGAAGTAGCAGCTGAGATTGAGGGTGTTGAAGTGGGTGCTGAAGTTGGAGTTGTTTATTGTAGATTGTTGGCGGACGTTGCCCAGGTTGGGTCAGTTATAGGGAAAGGAGGGAAGGTTGTTGAGAAGATAAGGAAGGAGAGTGGGTGTAGGATCAGGGTTTTAACAGATAAGTTACCGGCTTGTGCAGGACCTTCTGACGAGATGATTGAGGTAAAGAAAAAAAATGTTTCATTTCTTTTGGTTTCCATATTGTTGAGTCTTGAGTTTATCTCTTAGGTTGGATGTCGCTGTAGTTATAGCTGAATTTGTGGGTTTGATTTTGTGGCATGGTGCCATGGCAAGAGAAATTGGTTCATTTCGTTCCTTGAATTCAGCCTCTTCTAGTTTTGATATGGGTTTTGGTGTGAGAATTCAGCTTTCAGGTGCATTAGGCTTATATTCATTCATTCTTAAACGGGAGGAGGTGGGTAATAGCCCTCTTAGCGCATCTTTGGTTAAATTTTTTATTAAGGATGTTAAAGTTTTTAAAGTTTATCCAATTTGTTCTCTGAACTTCCAAAAATGGAATATTATACGTATAAAAAATTTGGAAGGAAAGCTGTGCCCCTCAAAATGAAAATCCAATCCAATCGGACTCTGTTCAACAAACAACCTGTTGATTGTGAGACATCAAGGCAACGTACCTAGCGTCTATATTATTCTGCTCTTCTTGGAAGATTGAGGTTTAATTATTTTGGTTGCAGGTTGTTTGAAACGCTTAGATTATTTTTCTCCTTAGTGGTGATGAGATAATTTAGTGGGCCATAGCGTTAAAAATTTGCCTGTATTTATATACGAGAGACTGGGATTTTAGAGGGGATGGGTTGAGATGAACTTCAGAGAGGTTCATTGCTTCTCCATCTTCATTTTTTCGTCAATTGAAAGCTTGGTATTTTATTAAAAAAGGGAACTCATGGTGATATTGATGATTAATGTTGAACTTGACAGTGTATGGATGGGAGGAAAAAGAAACCAAAAACAAATTTATTGTTATCAAAAGGGTCGATACTTCATGAATGACAGTTGTTGAAAACAATACAAAGGACTAACAATAATTTCTTTATTCTCAATCACATTCCCTCATTTTGTTCATTCTCGAATGTCTGTGATCTTAATTTAGATTGTGGCCATTCCATTTCTTTGGTTAGTGTAAGATGTGTCTTTGATACATATGCATTTTACAATACTACATATTGGAAAATCATCATTTCTTTCAGTCAATCAATGTGATTTTAATGGTTTTGCTAATTGTTTTCCAGCTTGGAAAGTTTTTTTATCCGTTTCCAGATTATTTTTCTTAAATAGTTATTTGTTCATTTACTTTTGTGTATTCTATTTATGATTTTCTTATGTAATATTATAAGAAACAGAATTGTATCATTGCCAAAAAGAAATGAAATGGCCTAGGAGCTGGGGACAGGAATCTCCCGTCTGACAAAACCTGAAGGAAAGTTTCCAATTATTAATGATTATGGAAAGGCTGAGTTTAGAAAAAAAAATTATGTTAATAGTACACCATGAGGAGGAGTTGAGCTACATTTCTACAAAAAGAAAAAAAATTATTAAACAAAAGGACTTATCTTCAAGTGTTTTTTTTTTTTTTTGGTTCCTTTCCAACTAAATATGCCCCAGCCACACAACTCCACCAAAAATTATCGCCCTTTTCTCTTCCAGCAGAAAGAGCTCTGAAGACCCTATCATCAACAGACCAACTTACTTTGGTAAGCAGCAAGAGGTTCCAAAGATATCAAACTGAAAATTCCTATTGCTAACAGCAAAAGGATAATGGAAAAAAGACGATCGATTGATTCTCCCTTCATGACACAAACAACAAATCAAAAGGGAGAGAGCCTAGTGACTATAAATATCGTGAGCAAATAAATTTAACTTTTTTTGGAATTTTGAACTTGCAGATTGAGATGAATAAGGGAATACTTAATTCTGGGGCTTTTTCTGTGAGTTCAATGATGGTAGACTTCAAAGAGAATTTTTCCCTGCCTCAAGAGAACAAAAAATTACTTTTATTCTCTATCCAGCATTCCTCTATAGTGGCCTCCTCCTTAATTGATTTATTGATTTTATTTTTCAGAAATTAACTTCAAGGGATTGTTCCCTAGCTATCCCATCTATCTTTCCAGAATTTGATTTTACTCCCTTGGCTCTGAATTCCAGATAACTGAAAAAAGAAGCCATTTTTCGGGCTATGTCAAACCATAGTCTACCTTTGGTCTTTGGATCTACCCTTTCCTCCTCCCTTGAGGATTCTCACTTTAAGTGTTTGAGACCACCTTTCTTCACATAGCCTGTTAATCTTGAGTAAATCTCTACAGGCACATGAGGAGGACGAGGAGGGGAATGCTTTACTGATGGAAAGCCCCCGTCCCATATTGAATGGGAAGGGAAATCTTACCCCAGTTTCACTAGGTGGTTGCAAGGTCACTAACTACTACCATTCCGTAAAAAATCGCTGAAAATCTGTCCAGTTTATTAGAGACTTCCTTTGGTGCATGAAAACTGGTTGAAGAAGCATCAGATGCCCTCCCTTTGAAAGAGTTTAATTACTCCATTTGTCTATCTTTTTCTAAACTTGTCTATCAATGGCTCCAAAAAGTTTGTGTTGTCTTGAAACATTATTAGTTGAAACTGAGAAGAATTAGAACTAAAGTAGATAGATTAGGATGCTGGTTGGGGCCTGATTTCCCATTGAAGAAAAGTTCCTTTCAGACCATTAGAAAACGTTTATTTTATCTGTCCTTTTTGCGGGTTTATATAATTTTTATGATGGTAGACTACTTTAATTTGCAGTGGGATATTCCATTTTGTTTTATTTGTTTTATTGTGTGTGTGTAAATGTAGGACCAGGTTCGTGGGGAGAACTGAACTAAAGAAGTTAGATTAAGATGCAGCTTGGCCCATGATCTTATTTGAATAAAATTTTCCTTTTGGTCCTGATATTGTTTCATCAAATATGGTTTGTTTGTTTGTATGTCTTTTCTTTTCTTTTTCTTTTTGCAAAAACATCGTGCCGTACTATGATTATGAGTTGACCTAGTTGTCATGGAAACCATTGGAAAAAAAAAAAGACTTAGAGTAAATGAGTTCTAATTATAGCGGTCCCATACCATAGATTTAAAATCCTACGAGGTTTCTTGACCTTGGGATTAGTTGAGGTGTGTTAAAATTGGCTTGGAGACTCATGGATATCAATAAAAAGGAATAGCATCTTATGAAGGTTTGGTTGATACTTACTTTCATCAAAATATGTTCCTTTGCTTATAGGCTTTTCATTTGTAAAATTTGTTTTAGAAAATGAGTTTCTCGTGTTATTGCAATAATGACATGCGTGAGACACTTCTCACAAGTTACTAAAATAATTCATCTTACAACTTCCTTGCTCTATTTACTATTGTTCAATGTGTAACTCTTTATTAGGAAATTACCTAGAATATGTAGATGTTTATGTCTACGAAACTCTTTGCTTGGTATTAGCTAGCCATGTATCTGCTGTCATGAATATACTCTATGGTTCTGGCAGATAGAAGGGGATGTTTGGGCTATCAAGAAAGCACTTCTTGCTGTCTCTCGCCGTCTTCAAGACTGCCCTCCAAGCGAGAAGAGAACAGTCAGACCTGCTGAAGCAGTCATCCATGAGACTTTACCTGATCTTCATATGGATCATATTTTGCAAAGGAATTCGGTTCTGCCCATTTTGCCAAGTAGTTCAAACATTTTTGCTTCAGGAATCCACTCATTGTCTATAGATGCTGATATGCTTCCCCCAGTAGATACAAATGTTGCCCAGCAGGATGTTGTTTTTAAGATTCTTTGTGCCAACGATAGGATTGGGGGTGTGATTGGCAAGGGTGGTACAATTGTTCGAGCCCTTCAGAACGAATCTGGCGCTACTGTAAGTGTTGGACCATCAGTAACTGGTTGTGATGAGAGACTGATTAGTATTACTGCTTCTGAGGTGTGACATCCTTTTGTAGTAATTTATCCATCTGATTTGTTTATCCATACCAGTGTGTACCAACACTAATCTTTTTTTCTATTTTTCTTTTTCTTTTTTATTTTTTTCGTCTTGAGAAGAACATTGAATCCCGATACTCGCCAGCACAGAAGGCTGTTGTTCTTGTTTTCTCTAGGTCTGTAGATGTGGCCATTGAGAAGTGGCAAGAAAGCTCAAGTAAGGGATCTCCTGTAGTGGCACGACTTGTTGTTCCATCAAATCAAGTTGGTTGTGTGTTGGGTAAAGGAGGTGTTATAATCTCTGAAATCAGGAAAGTTACAGGAACAAACATAAGAATAATATCGAGTGATCAGGTCCCGAATTGTGCTGCAGAGAGTGATGAAATAGTACAGGTGAGAATAAAATACATTATATTTTTGTTGGTTACCAAATAGTCATTCCCTTTCTAACCTTACTTTCTTTGGACGTGCACCCAGCCTCCCCTTGCAGGCAGTCCATGTTTGATACCTTTTAATTTTAAAACAAAAAAATTATCCTTACTATGCTTGTACTTAGGAATTTTATTGTTGTCATTCTAGAGTATGTTTGACTGACTGGAGTGAAAGTGTATTGGCGTCAAGCGTGTTCTGGTAAAAAGTCATAGTTATGCTGGCTTGTGGTACAGAAAAGCTTAATCGTACCTTTTTTAATATTTTTTGGATTTTGGTTCTTGGTAATCATTATTCATTCAATTCCACATCATTGAGAAGAACTTGATTTTGTTTGTTGTTGAACTAGTGTGCATTTAGTTTGAGATTGTTGTAGTTTACTTTCAACTAAATACATGTTTGATAATGTTATCAAATAAAATGAAATCTGAATCTTTTTGCCAATTGATTCAAAACCCATTAGATGGTTCTTTTCTCTCTTGGGGTCAGCCTCTTCTAAAGAAGCATAATTAGTTTTGATCTCTGGAATTAATTTAGCTTGTGCGTACACCAACTTGACCATTTTTGAACTCTGAGTATGAGCTCAATTGTGACCTTTCCAGATACTGCATGCTTGGTGTGGTGCACAAAGGTAGTTGGCAATGGGCTTGACCTATCGTATGCATCAGAGATGTGCGCATTTTATTCATTATTCTAATGCATGAGAATTTTGCAATTCCTCGGTGCTTTTAATACTATGATGTATTTTTCTTTTCAACATTTTTTCTGTTGGAATGTTTAGAGATGTGAACCCACTTCAGCTAATGTCATTATGCTTCTGGATTTAATAGTTTTAAGATAAACTTGAGACTAACATGAGCTTTCCCCCAGGCCCCAACCACCCATTTTCATACATTAATAATGGATCAAAGGAAGCTATGATAAACTTTGCAATGAAGCATTATTTTGTGACCCTTTAGTTTCTAATTATTTCATGGTTGTCTTCTGACAGATTTCAGGTGAGTTTTCAAACGTTCAAGATGCTTTGTACAATGTAACTGGTCGATTGCGGGATAACCTTTTTTCTAGTGTCCTGAGTAATTCGGGAACAAGGAATGGTGGTGGTACCTCTGTATATCCTGAGACCAGTCCATATGGAAGAGTAAGGGACACTGCACCTCTAGTTCGGAGCACTCCGGTTGGCACTTCTCATGGTAGTTTTATGCAACATTCTACAGCTCAAAGTTCAGATGACTTGGGTCTTTCTCACAGTTTAGACAGTCCATCATCACCTGGCTTGTGGCCACCGCAGGTAGATTCTCTTTACGACATCCCTAAAGGTGGAAAAACGGTGTGCCTATGCAATTCTGATTCTCTGGTTTTCTTTGTAATTAATTGCAGTCTTTATCTGGAATAAGTTCTAGGGCCATATCAGATGCTGGGAGGGGTTTGCCATCCCATAGGAGCGGAGTACAACTTGGCAGGTCGGTAACACGCATTCCATCAGTTTGAATATCTTTGGAAAAGTTTGAAATATGGGCATTTAACGAAAATCTGTTAACTTAGATGGTTTTGTTTATGCATGTTATTTTGGCATCCTCAATTTTTCATAAACTTGGGAAAGCCGAAAGGCTGAGGACCATCGATTATTTTAATGCTGACTGGGTTTATTCTGTCAAACCTGGGGTGTGATTGGGTGATTGGGGTAGGACAGTAGCATTTTGATGTTGCATGCCAACATCTCTATGTATCATTTCAAGTCATCTAACTTTTTCTTTTATGTTGGCAGTGGGAACAAAACTGCTATTGTGACAAACACAACGGTTGAAATTGTAGTTCCTGATGATGTTATCAGTTTAGTGTATGGAGAGAATGGCACAAATTTAACACGGTTAAGACAGGTAAAGTCAATGCTTCAAGTTTGAGTTTCATAATATATTGACGAACTTAATTAATATTGGGTTATGGTTCCTAAGTTATTTAAAATAGAGTCGGTGTGTAAAGTCCTTTATGATTAACATTTAGAGATTGGCAACAGCATCCATTTGGAACTAACAACCGTATTTAGCTAAGTAACAAAAGTTCATTGAATCACTAATTTGAAATAAGAAACTTTTGACGATGACAGTCTCATACCATCTCCATCAAAAGGCATTTAAGAATGATCTGGGAGTTCATGGAATAAAATAGTATATAATTTAATGATGTCTCAACTGGCATGGTTAAATCTCTATGGTTTTATGCAGATTTCCGGTGCAAAGGTGATAGTGCACGAACCCGATCCCATAACGAGCGATCGGCTTATCGTCATATCTGGAACCCCAGATGAAACGCAGGCAGCACAAAGCCTCCTCCACGCGTTCATTCTCACTGGATCCTCATGACAAGTTTGGCTCTAAATTTTATAGATAGCCTTTTTGGAACCCCTCCCCAAATATATTGTACACTTGAATTAAACTCGGGATAAGTTGATTCCAATCTTATTAGTTCAGGAAAGGGTATTTGGCTCTAATTTATATATTTTCTGCAGGCTAGATGCCGAATTATAAAGTGATTTCCCAGCTGACTTCCCATCCCTAGAAAGAGAGAAAGAGAGAGAAAAGAAAAAAAAGAAGAAAAAAAAAAAAAGAAAGTAAAAACCACAACAAAGAAAAAGGCATGGGAACATCTTGATCTGGGCTCTTTGAGATTAACTTTCCAAAGGTGAATGTAAAATGTGAGTTAAAAACACAATCTTTGAATTTAGTTTGTAACAATTGTAATAATTTAATCTTTTTCTTATTGGTTTTCTTCTCTTTTGGAAACATTATTTATGAACATTGAACGTAACAACAATTTAAATATTGTATTTTCCAAAGGGGCTATACGATGGTTGAAGGTCTGGGTTGCTCGGATGTTTGTATTGAGACTGATGCAGAGGTTGTTGTGAAGCGTTTCTACGCTATGAATTTTGCCATCGTTGTTTTGTAGGCTGAATGTACTTATTCCTTTAATTGCTCCATTGAACATTGTTGGTCTCACTTTCGTCCCTTTAGGGTTAGGATTGTTTTTATATATAGTAAAATAAACTAATTTATTTATAAATGTAGCATAATTTACTTTCTACTCGAATAGACAGCAGCAGACTTTAAGGCAATTCATTAACTATTTTACTAGTAATTAATTTTACTTATGTAACAAATTTTAAAATGCATGTTGACTAAATCGTACTACAAACTAGCTTTTGAGGACTAAATATTACTAGTGAGAAAGTGATTCCAACTCTATTTCAATTATGATCAATTAGTAGCAATTTTAGGGATTTCTATCCCTAAATGACTAATATTTACAACATAATTACAAGTTTTGTTATATTTAAATCTTGATAACTCTAAAAAAAAATATAATGACTATTTCAAAATTATTTATAAATCATAGTTATATGAGCTTTCTAATTAATTAAAAAAATTCTTAATGATATTTCCAGAATACAAAAATATCTTAGAATCTTTTTTATTATTTTATTTATTTACTTTCTTTTAGAAAAATAAACCTTAGAATCTGAGTTAGATTCATTGTTATTTGGAAGTCTTGGATTTGGAGAAACATTAGAGAAAGAAAAAAAAAAGAAAGTGTTGATAAATGATATGAATGCCTTCACCACCACCATTGGATCTTGCAATCTCTCGTAACATCAACTTCAACCAACCGTTCGTTGTAGCTTCTTCTTCGCCATTTCTTCTTTTCCTTTTTCCTCCTCGCCGGCGCTGTTTCCCCGCCGGCTTTTCTCATTCCGTCCAACTTGAAGTGAATTGGAGTGGCATCAATCGTAAAAACGCTTAAAATTGAAGGTCATTTTCCAACACACGTTATCTTCCTCCTTTTTCCCCCTTCCCTTATCAAAATTCAGATTCCCATTTTGCCATTTCAATTTTTCATTCTCCTGTTCCTGCTGATTTTTTATTTGTCCAACACTTTCCACCTTCACCCACTTGGATTTTCTAGGTTTTACCCCTCTGGGCGTGTTACTGAATCGTTTGTGCGTTTTTCGGGATTGAATTTGAACTCTGAATCGGTTGCTTTTACTTGATTTCCAGCTTCTTTTGTGTTTTTGGGCGGGGTTGATTAATTCTCCTTTTCTTTTCTTGGTTGAACTATCATTTTCGGAATTTGAAATTCGAGGCCTTGTGCTGTGAGTTGTGAAATATGAGTTATCTGTTTTTCATCGAGATTTTTTTTGCCGAGGTTTTCGATCGTCTGTCGTAATTGGTCAATCAATTTTTTGGGGTTTTCTTTTTCTTGGATTTTTTCTTGGGTTCTTTGTTAAATTCAGCGTGTTCTCCGCCTTCCTATGTGATTCTGTAAGAAATGCCGGACTCCAATTTCGAAGACGCGATGTACGGTTCCGGAGTCATGGACAACGGCGGCCGGGATTTGGGTAACATTCAGAACAGAGTCGACGATGAAGATGACGACATCAACGGCGGGGAAGAGTCCATAGACAATCCTCAGATGCGGTTCGAAGACTCTGGGGGAATGAGCGGCTCGGTCTCGGTAATCAATCGAGTTGAGGACGTTGTTCCTTCGACGTATATTTCCGGGTCTGATTACAATCCTTTGACTGGAAACGGCGGTGCTGACCAACTTACGCTGTCGTTCCGAGGGGAGGTTTACGCTTTTGATTCTGTATCGCCGGACAAGGTTTGGCTTTCAATTGAGTGTCAATGATCTTCGTAAATTGTGCATTACTTGTGTAATTATTCCTCATTCTAGTTGCTGAAGATTTTTACTATTTGAAGTATAAGTAGAATAAATTTTCTAGTTTCCGAACAATTTGATGATTATTGTTGGCGTGGTATGAAACCGTTGATTTAGCCAAGACTCAATCCTTCTTTATGATATGCAATCTTGAAGTTCGTTTTATTTTACAATTTAGATTTTTTCGTAATTTGTTCAAATTGTGGACCGGTTAAAAGGATTTTGTGAATTATTAGAGAAGTCGAACTGTCAGTCTTTTTTTTTTCTTTCAAAGTTTCCTACATGGACTTTTCTGTATTGCGTTGCTGTATTGTTGGAACTTTGGGATGATGAATGGAAAATTTTGTTTCTTATAAAAAATGATTAAAAAAGAAAGAAATTTGATGTTAATGAACGGATAGTGCGAGTTGAACTTGAGATTACGGTTTCAAATTGGATTTCGAAATGCTTTGGTGCAAAGTCCACAATGCCATAGCATATACTAAAGGTGGTGTTTTTCAAGTACATGAACACAAATATGAGAGGTTGGCATTTGAGTGCACCTCCAAGTCCTTGTCGTTCACATCTTCCTATGGTTATATTCTCTTTGTAATTCAAGTATTAGTCCCTTTTCATTTCATCCCCTGATAATCCTTATTTCCTAAAGAAAAACAGGAACATAAGGAGTTTTTAAGTTTTTCCGTGGTTACATTTGATAGGTTCAAGCCGTGCTTTTGCTTTTAGGTGGATATGAAATTCCTTCTGGTATTCCTGCAATTGGAAGTGCTCCCGTCAACCAACAGGTATAAATAGCAAACTATCATTTGAATGGTCTACCTTCCAAATATTGGCTTAAACCATCTGGTGTTTTTTATTTCCTACCACATTTACTATTGTTCTAATTCTTACAGGGTGCCGATGGCTTTACTGTCAGGTCGGTTCAACCACAAAGAGCTGCTTCATTGAGTAGGTTTAGAGAGAAGAGAAAAGAAAGGTGTTTTGAGAAGAAAATTCGCTACAGTGTGCGAAAAGAAGTAGCCCTCAGGTATAACTTCTAAAGCGGATACCAGTTTAATTATATGTTAGAATGTAGAAGTTAAGTCAAGGGAGCTAGCTCCCTTCCTCTCCCACTCTCACTCAGATCAAGTACAAAATTACCAAAAAGATACCCTGTACTGGATGGCACCCACCCTAACTAACTAATATGCTCGAACCAGTATGAACTATGAGAACAACCTACATGTCTCACCGTTTCCTTGTTTACCAGCGTACACCTTAGTGATTGGGGCCTACCAATATATCAATCAAGTAGAATTAACGATTGGAAAACAGGAGGGACAGGGTAGTAGTTATATTGCGCTTGCTTGGAACCACTCATTCTTGATTGGGGTCAAGAATTTTCAGAAAATTTAGGTTTCGAGGCAGGTGGCATGTCAAGTTTAGACCTTAGGATGAGGAGAGGCCAATGAAGTTTTTGATGTAGGTGTTTTATTGATGAAACATGGAGGTTTTATAGATGGTTAATGGTCTGCTCGTAATATTGAAGAACTTTTGCTTGAATTAAATAAACTAAGAGCTGCTGATTGAGAGGAAATTACAAAAAAGATGGGAATTGCTTATGGTTTATCTTTATTTGATCTTGTGAAAAGAAAATTATGTTTCTAATACTTTACGAAAAAGAAAAGGAATTTGTAACTACGGTAATGTATTGCAGAAAACATTACAGAGTATGTATAGCTGGAAGGGTTTGTTTTGGTAGCTTTTGCCTTTTGGAAGGGTTTCTTTTAGAATAATTTATAGATTGTGAACTTTGAATCAATCAACAACGAGAGGAGTAACTCATGTATCTTATATAGATTGTGAGACCCCTTTATTTTTGCAACGTACAATACTTGACAACAATATGGCAGAAATTTGAATTTACAAAACACTGTCACTTGCTTTTTTTAAAGTTCAGAATTGAAATTTACCAAACAGTATATATGCTTCATATGATAACTTCTTTTTAAGAGCAAATGTTTAAAAAGATCTACAATCCCAAAACGGAGCCTTAGCCTTAGTGAACTTTAAAATGTATTTTTATTAATTCAGTGCTGTTTCTGTTGTATGCAATTCAATGTCATATTTATGAATCATCCAGAGTATGTATAGCTGAATTACTTTATTGCATTTTTCCCATTTTATTGTCTGTAGTACTCAGCATGTCAGTTAAAAGAAGTTAAACTAGCTATAATCAAATGCTCAAATCAGAGGAGAGAAAGATCCTTTTATTCTCGGAACTTGTTCTAACATTTCTTGTTTGGACTCATCAGAATGCAGCGGAAGAAGGGACAGTTTATATCCTCTAAAGCTATAGGAGATGAAGTGGGCTCATCTTCAGTTTTGTCTCAGACGTTGGATTCTGGACAAGATGATGGCTTGTTGGAGACCTCGTAAGTCTATTTGATCCTTACAAGGTCCCATTCTGTAACTTTACATGACTCTGCTGGCAGTTTGAGGATCATCGATGTCACTTTTCTCCCCATTCACTTTTCTCCCCGATGATGATAATATATTTGCTTGAGTTGCCTAGCCAGTTCTTGCATCTAACTGGAATATTAGAATGCTGGATGGAACATAAAAGTGCTCAGTTCTCTTTCATACTGGAACGGTAAATTCAGTAATATCTTTTCCTAATATTGTTCTCCATTATTGTTTGTGCAGATGTACACATTGTGGAACCAGTTCAAAATCTACTCCAATGATGCGTCGTGGACCTGCTGGTCCAAGGACTCTGTGCAATGCATGTGGGCTCAAGTGGGCCAATAAGGTTTGTTTATTAATCTAAAATTTAGAGACCTTCCATGAAATGATTTAGACTTTTCCTTTGGCTGAAATTAGCATAATCTTTTGGAGGTAAAGTGATGGGGGGAAAGTATATTGTTTAATATTTAATTACCAAAAATACCCGATCTTGGCCGTATGGTTTCAATCTAGAAGATGCTTTCACATGGTTGATGATGGTTGTAAGTTAGTTTTGCAGATTAGTTTTGCTTATATTTTTATTGGTTGTGAACTTGGGAAGGAATACTAATACGCACTAGACCTTTAGAGTATCAAAATTGACAGCATTGCTTTTCGTTGTAGAATTCAAACTTTCTGCGTGACTCCACTTCTACATTGATATCCTCAGTTGTACATATTTGGTTAAAAGTCTCTTTTGGTCCCTGAATTTTCTTAAAAGTAACAATTTAATCCATGAATTTTGATTTGTAATTATTTAGTCTTATACTTTCAATTTTTTAGTAATTTAGTCCTTGCAATGTCACATGTAATAATTTATTCCCTATATTCAAATTTGTAACCGTTTAGACCCTATACCTTCAAATTTAATTTGAATTTATAGTGATTTGATCTCTATCATGAAAAATCTTGTCAAACATGGTTTGTTGTCAATATTGGTTACATAACCACTTAATCTTTATAGTATAGAAACAAACTAAAGTTCAGCAACATAATTCTTCGTTGCATAAATTCAAGAACCAAAAGTGGTTTTTAATGTACATTTTTCGAAAGGTTTGTGGTGAAAGTAAAACATGTTTTGGAGACGGTATCTTCCATTTCTGGAATCTTTTGCTGTAGGCAGTAGATAGATCTGGATGCAATCGGTTCTAGATGTTTAACTTTGTTCTTGACTATTGAGTTCCACCACGCCACCTTTTGCCTTATTTAGTAGATAGTCGAGTTTATAAAGTTCATAAATTATGTCGGTTTTTTTTCCACAAGTTTTCATATGAGCTATTCAATTGTGATTAGCAGAGATGTATTTTGTAGCAAACTAAATGTTCCATGACATGTCAATGGATGTTCTCATTGGCGAACTTTGAATGCAACAGGGAATTTTGAGAGATCTTTCCAAGGTTTCAAACCCTAGCATTCAAGAACCCTCTGCGAAAGAGATTGAACAGGTAGACATTTAAATTAAGTTACGAAAGAATCAATAATTAAACAAGAACAGCTAATTCGAAAGAGTACAATACTTTCATGCATTTCACTACTGTTTCTGGTTTCTGTTAATTACTTATTTTGTACTTCTTTAGATTTTTTTCTGGTTCCCATCTAAAACCGACCGTTCTCTCTTCTCGTCCAATATGCATTTAATTTGTGATCTCAAACTCTCCATTTTTTCTCATATCAGAGCGACGGCGAGGCTGCTAACGAACACAATGCTGCAATTAATGTGGATATTCTCACTTCTAATGGAGACAAAAAACCACAAAAGGTACTGGTAGATGTACAAAAGTTGATTAACTGACTCTCTGCCAAGTAGCCTACTGGTTGAAGTAGGAGCATTTGAGTCTTCCAACTAAATTATATGGAAAATTTTCATGCTCTTCTCTGTGTGCACTTTAGAGAGTATAAAGGATCAACAGCAATAAAAGAATTGATTCTCCAATCATGTAGCTGAAAATATAGATGGAATTTTCAGACAGTGGGGAGTGATCAATGCTTTTGCACTCTCCGATGGCTTTTTGGTCAAAGTAGAAGAAGAAGAAGCTTCTCATATGAAATTAGTAAGTTATCTTATTCTTCTCCTACAGTGTTTGGTTAAAGATGTATGTAATCTTCCCCCATGTGTAAGTGCAATTAAATGCTTCAGATCATATATTTTTTTCTTTTTATCATTTTTTCTTATAGTCTAGAAGTAAATAAATACAATATAGTGTAATTTTCTGACCTCTTAGCAGGGGTAGTTTAGTTACTTTGTAATTAAGGCTAAGGCAATAGTTATATTTGCTTCTCATCTTTCCCACATTATATAATTTTAGAAGTAAAGTTGTTGGATGGTTTGTAGAGGACTGATGAAGGTGGTTTGATTACCTCAGGAGCTTGTTTCCCCTTAGGGTTTGTATTTAAATATTGTCCATTTGTCGATATATACGTTATCATTGATGTGTATATCTATATAGCTAACTAAGATATTGATATCTATGTTGACATCTATATTTTGAGGGTTATACATTTTTAAATTTAAGGTTTAAATTGATATATTTATCAAAGGTTGATGTTGTAATTGATACAATTATTTGTTTAGGGTTTAAATTTATATCATAGAATATAAATTGATACAATTACCAAAGTTTTAAGGAGACATGTGGATATTTGCCGAAAATATAAATACTAATAAAAAGATGTAGAAAACATTTTAATTATTAATTATTATATATATATATATTTATTTGTATAATTTTTTTTCTAAAAAGTTACTACCAAAATTGATATTTTTTTTGTATATTTATCGATGATTCTTTATTTTGAAATTTGAAATTTGAAGTTAAAAATATAAATATTGAGACTCGAAGGAGCAAAACTCAAATTTTGAATGATGAAATATATAATTACTAAACTGAAATTAAATTTTAAAATTTAAAGTCTATTTTGGAATCTAAGGACCAAAAACATATATTGTTATGTTATATATAATTTATTTTTTAAAATACTAAACTATACAAAATACTTTCAAACTTTATATTATGTAACAAAATATTTGAGTATTTAAAAATTTAATTAACATGCATAAAACTTTTCAATTTTTTTAAATTCATTAGTTTTGAATGGAAACAGATAGTATTTCATGTGAACTTTTAAAAGTATGAAAAATATATGTTTAAATCTTATTTTGATTTCTATTTTGCACAACTTTAATCATTTTCAACCTTATGTTATGCGTGAAATTTTTGGATTGGATGTCATATTAATTAAATTGATTTGTAATCAAGAAATTTTACTAATTTATTCTATAAATATCTTATGTTAATACAAAAACATAATCAACACATTCAAAAATAAACTCTATAAAATAATATTATGAATTTAAAGACTAATTTATCCAAATACAGAAGTCATTCAATAGCTAACTCATTCTTTCTAAAAATTCATATACTAAAACACAAATTTGAAAAAGTTTATCAATCAGAACAAAGCCAGATACAAAATTTAGATACCAACATAAAATTTAAATAAATACTCAAAAAGTTGATTAAAAAAGAAAAAGCCACATCCCATGAACACACACAAAGAGCATATCTCTTTATTCTTTTGATTGATTATTTGAGTTTATTAATTCACATCGTTGATCTCAATTTGTGATCTATCACGAATTTGACAATTGTCAATGTGAAGTTCGATTATAAAATCAAAATTCAACCAAAACATTTTCTCTAATAATCTATTCCTTTTCTTTTGCCTATTCTTAAATTTACCAAAATTCCTCTCTTTAAAAAATTGAAATCAAATCTTATCTTTGATTAAATTTAACCATTAAATTGATTGCATATGAAACCTTTATTATTTCCAAAACCCTCCCTCCCTCCCTCCACTCGAGTCGTCTCCCGCGTCCTTCTTCCCCCGGTTGTCTTCGATTTCTAGCAAGTTCCCCGCTGATTTCTGCTCAACACTCCTGACCCTCACCCTCGTTCGCTGCAATCATCGCCAATTGCGAGTTCGTTCTATTGCGCGTTTCTTCCTGTTGGTTCCGCGAACAGACTCGCACCTCCGCCCTCTGCCGTCATCGCCCGGCCCTCTTGCAAGTTGTCGGAGTTTTGGTTTTCTGGGGGGGTAAGATTTTGTGTTTTTAAGTACTTTTAGGAAGTTTCTTGGATACCCATTGATACAAAATACAAAATTCAATGATATTTTTTTAGTCTTTAAAAGCCCAATCGAGCTTAGCTGATATAGATATGTTCTTCCTCTTTAGAAGTGGGGAGGTTGGATATCTTATTTCGACTATTGCATTTGTTAGTACTAAACAAAAGGGTTATTTTTTTTTATTTGGGCTTTGAAATGGAGTATCTGTGAGAAAACTCCTTTATTACTCACGCGAAGCTTTCGCCCTAAATTGGATTTTGTGTTAACGGAATTAGTTAGGGTACACGTTTTTGCTCTTTCCTTTCTCTCTGCTTTTCTTCTTTCTTTCAACATCTAAATTCCTATATATATCTCATGACACTGTTCCTAACTCCAATACACTCTTCAATGCGCTCACCTATCTTCTTCACTCCACATTTTAACTCCAACTATTTATCTTTTCCTCTCTTTCCTGATTTTTATTCTTCAATTATCTTCTCCCCACTTCAACACCCTACATTATGTTTTGTTGATCACGTATATTGTTATTTTACTGATAGATTATATATTTCTTGTTGTTTTCTGATCCTTTTTCGATATTTTATGACCACCATTGGGGGCTAGCATCAATCTGTTGGAGTACTATATATCAACATCGGTTGGTTGACCTTTGATCTATCATGCTCACCCCAACCACTCACGTCGCCATCTTTACTTGAACTAGGCCTTTACCTCTATTCTTTTTAATAGAATTGGTGGGATTTCTTTTTCCCTTACTTGGTTGGGATTAAATGGGTTGATGGGGTTGTCTTCTATGGGGAGCTCTGTCCTATTGGGGATAATTTGTTCCCCAAATTTCGAAAATTAAACTGTAGATATGACTGAAATTAAGGTTTTGTTGTTTTCTATTTAATAAATGTTGGCTTCATTGACAGGCGTCTTGGTGTGCTACACATAGAGCAATCAAAACAGAATGGGAGTTGGAGATGTGTGTACGAATTTTTGGGTTACATTTAATCAAATCTTTGAACATGTTATTAGTTTATTTAGGAGATTCCTTTTCGTAGTTCTATCGATGGGTTCGATTCCTGCTCATGTTGCTTTTATAATGGATGGGAATAGGAGATATGCAAAGAAAAAAAAGCTGGCTGAAGGAGCTGGCCATAGGATTGGGTATTTGGCTTTGACATTCATGCTCAAATACTGCTATGAATTGGGTGTGAAGTATGTAACTATTTATGCCTTCAGCATTGATAATTTTAGAAGAAGTCCAGAAGAAGTTCAAGGTGTGATGGATCTGATGTTGGAAAAAGTTGAATTATTGATTAGAGAAGAAAGCCTTGTGAATCAATATGGAGTTAGACTTCGTTTTATAGGAAACTTAAGATTATTAAGTGCACCTGTGAGGGATGCAATTGAAAGAGCTATGGAAGCCACTAGAAACAATAACAAAGCAGAACTTTCCATCTGTATTGCTTACACTTCCACTGATGAAATTGTTCATGCCGTTGAAAGGTCTTGTGAAGAGAAATGGAATGAGATGAATTCAAAAACTGCAAATGGAGTAGGATATGGTTTTGGCAAATTAGGTGTGGCTAACAATGGTGACAACTCCATAACATTAGCTGATGTTGAGAAGCATATGTATACAGCCGCTACTCCCGACCCCGATATATTAATTCGCACATCGGGAGAGGCCCGCTTGAGCAATTTCCTTTTGTGGCAGACATCTTCATGTTATTTGTATTCTCCTTCCGCCCTTTGGCCAGAAATTAATTTTTGGTATTTTCTGTGGGCAATCTTGAACTTTCAAAGAAATAATCATCATTTGGTAAAGAAAAGGAAACAGTTATAATCTTCATTACTAGTTGTCTTAAGGAAATAGATTTGATTAATTATTATTGAGGATCATGTTTAGTTTAGCCCTAATATTATTGGGTAAGTTAATGTCACTCTATTATCTTCTTTTGGAACACCTCTTATGTATGTTGTATACAAGTTATGATAGTTATACAACTCTTTTCCCACTTATTGTTATTGTTGGTTTTACTTGCATAAACAGGCATTCTGTATTATAATTGATATGGAATGAGAGTTATGGTTCATCTTTTGTTCAAGCTTTTCCTAATTTGAACATTTTGAGTTGAGTTTATATGCTAAGAGCTGAAGAACGATGGCCTATTTTCAAGGTCTAAAATGGCAAATGATCCAATTTTTTAAAAGATAGTGAAATGTTCCTTTGTTGATGTCATGATTGTACGAAGTTACGGTATTGTGCAAGCGTATTTTGGGAACTTCACTCGAATTTGACGTCAACAAAGGGTTACTCAACATTTTATTAAAAAATTGGATCGTTTGATATTCATTTTCCAATTTTTGCACCATTCATTAGAGTTGTCGGAAGAACTATGGCAACACTTTGGTGTTACCATAATTAAATTTTCTTGGCATTTAATCTTTAACAATTTCGTTTCAAAATTACAAGTGATTGGTAATATGTCGATGTAAGATAAAATTTATTAGTTTGGTGTGCCCCATCAAGTAGGTTGTGTGCATTAAGATCAAAGGTGGGATCATATTTTTTGTTCATTTCCCTCAATGGAAACTACAAATATATTTTCTTTCTATTAGTTGTCTCTTCCGATACTATGTTCGTTCAAACCTTTTCTTACACAACATTGGTTTGGTTCTTATATATGATTCATTATTGTCTTCACATGCTTATCTAATCAATTTACAAATTCACTTTTTGGTTGAAATACCATTTCAGTAGCATTACTTTGTACTTTGAAATTTGTTCAATTTTAATTATTTTTGTACTTTTAGTAAATTTTAAACATTTTCACGTAGGAAAACAAAATATGTGAATATGTTCTTAAAGTAGTAGAGACTAAATTTAAGATTTATTGAAAGTTTCAGAAACTAAATTAAACAAACTTTAAAGTATAAGAATAACAACGATATATATATTTTAACCTTTAGAAACTAGTAGAGATGCATAATTCATTTCGATACATTCTATATATGCTTTTAGAAAGTCAATCCAAACGAACCTTCAATTTTTTCTACCAAGTAAAGCTAAGATTGAAGCTAAGATTCAATGGCTTATTCCTTCAAATTTCTTGGTATTCAAACACAAATATTAGTTGAAGATAGAAAAGAAAAAGTAGGTTTTGGGGGGGCAAATTCAAAGATCAAGTCATGAAAGAAATACACACTTAAAAGCTAACACATTCAATACTTTGAAGTAACCACCAAAAGAGAGATAACCCAAAAAGCAATGAAATAAGATCAAAACTTGTAAGCAACAAGAATCCCTTTTGTATTGATTATTAATTCATCATCATCATCACAAAACTCCCCCACTTCTTCAATAGTATTAAGGTTTTAGTTTTACTTCTTTCTGTGATCATCTTTAGATATCATCAGTATAACTTTGAGAGGTCGTCTCTGTGTTCAGACATGTCGTCCAAGTTTGGTCATTGGAGAACCTTGCTTCTTCAACTCTTTCGTAAGACAGACGACTCTTCCTCGACATATCGTCGTCGTCGGGTATCCGAACCTCTGCAGGCCTCCTCCTCCTCCTCCTCCTCCTCGGTCGCCATGGTCCCATTTGGATCCACAACTTATATGTCATCCCTACTCAGATCCTACTGTTGTCGTCCCAGCTGGTTAGTATTTTAGATGTGATAATATTTTGCAAAATATTTGATATTTGAAGAGTCTAATATAATCCTTCCTTTTGGTTTTGAATTTGAATAATGGATATAGGATGAGACGAGAGAAAGAGGAAAGTAAAGATGAAGATCGGCCATCAATATCAACTTTTTTCTTCTTCGTCCCTCCTAATTGGTAATTAACTCAAAAACAATATATATTCAAAATTCTAATCTTCAATTATTTTTTATTTTTATATTTTATCACAATTTTAGTCATTATTTATTCTTCATTGATTGAATGAATTTAGGGCAAAGTGGATTTTTGGAGCCCTATTGTCCCTATTGGTACCCAATTGGAATAAATTGCAAAGAATTGAAGGTATATTATTTCAGCAATTGTAAAAAAAAAAATAGTAAATTTGACAAAAAAATTTATCAGCTAAATTTTCAAATTCTATCAATATTTATCAGTAACATTAATAGAATCCTATCAGTTTTTATCGTTATTGAATCTAAAATTTTGTATTGCTTATAAATATTTTAATTTATTTTGTTATTTTTAAAAATATTGTTATGTATTTTCTAATTATTTTTGGTATTATTATTATTATTATTTCAATTTAAATAATATATTTGGGATATGGTTGTTTTTCAATTTTGAAATTACCTTTTTTTAATTTTAAAAAAAATTATTAGAAATTGGGTGAAAGTAATGTTTGGACAAAGAAAATTTAAAAAACTAAATCCAATTTTGGTAACTATTTTATTTTTAAAAATTGTAATTGTTATATTCCAATATAAACATTTGAAATTTTAGTCAATTTCTAAAAATTAAAACAAGTTTTTTTAAAACTCCTCGTTCTTTTTTTCGTTTACGGTTTTGATTTTGAAAAACACTTTTAAAATCTAACAACAAAACATATAAATCAACACGTGAATGTGATATTTATCGATTTAAATTTTTAAAACTAGGATATTAAAATTTCTTAATAATCAATAGTCACCTTGTCTTGAAAAAAAAAATGTTATATTTATCGATTATAGTCGATAGGTTAGTATAGTATTAAAGAAACAGAAAACTCAACTGCTAAATTGTAAAAATATATTTTTATGATTAATGCTTTTGTCGACATGAAACTAATAAGTTGATATGTGTGATTGACATCGAACGTTTAGATGAAGCGGAAATGGTGATCGAAGAGGCGGAAAATGTAGCAGAAGTAGTAGAAAAGGTAGCAGAACTAACAGAGAAAGTATCAACAAAAATTTGTGAGAAACTTCCTGAGAAGAGTAAGCTGAAAGAGGCAGCTGAAGTTGTAGAAAGTTATTCTAAGGAAATTGCCCATGATGCTCACCTAACACAAGATATCCTCCACAAGGTTTGTATATATCTCTCTATCTAATTTCATTTCTTTTTTCGTGTTTCATCCACGAGGTTTCACCAACCGAGTCATCTTTCATCGCTGAAAATTTATTGAAAATTGTCAAATTTCGAATTTTAGAAACAAACTTATGTGTTCTTGTCTCTTTTTTATCGTAGGTGGAAGAGTGGAAACTAAAAGTAGATAAGTCGAAGATAGATACGAACGAACCGAATAAAGAAGAAATAAGGCAGATTAGAGCAAACAAGTGACAAAGCATTCAAATGTCGGATCAATATATATATATATATATGTATATATTATTAAAATAGTACCTATTTTCAAATGTCCAATATATATCTACTAAAAGTGTGAATGGTAGATAAAGACACGCTACAATTAGTAGATATTAAATCTTAGATAGGTGATCATCACGGATAGGGAAATATGGATTTCGGTATATGATGGCCAACTACTATATAAAGATTATTTTAATATTGAACGGGTTTTCTTGACACTTAAATGTTGTAGAGTTAGACATATTATCCCATAAAATTAAATGAGTTGCATGTTAGTTGGGTTAAACACTCATAAATATTAAAAAGAAAAAGACATGGCCAATAACCAGATAACGCAAGGTGAGTTAACGGCACAATCAATATATTTCTATTTATAAAGTTAAGTTATGAACCATTCAAAATTATTTTATAAACATGAGGGATCAACATGCATCTTTTGAAACTTCAAAAACCAAATAGACATCAACTTCAAACCCAAAAAACCAAAAGTAAATTTTTATTGAATGCCAACAATTGTGTATTTCTAGATTGAGTAAGTTGCACACACAAATACAAGCACGATTTTATAAAAATATGTTTCAGTTTGAGGTGTTGATCTATTGTATTGATCAAGCTAATTTAACTCAAAAGAAACCTAGCTCGGCTAGCATCCATAGATAGTTAATAACTAAATAAATTTGTGGTTCAAATCTCTCGGTTTGATCGTACTAAAAGAAAGATGAAGTCTCAATTGGTTGATATTTTTTCTCAGGTTCGTGTGCCCAGTCTCCATGCCTTGGGGTCTCCTCCCTCTCCCCTAACCCCACCTCTTGTTCCCTTTTAGATCTGAACATAATTCTTTTGGATCTCAAATAATTTTAGATCTGAAGGACAATAATAGATAAAATTTTGGTAAAAAACTTCTTTTTCAATTTTATCAACTTTTTAACATATGTTTGTTTTTCCATTCTGCTGTTTAATACCCATTTGAAATTTAAATATGTGAGTTTGAATTCATTTTAGACTTTGTCAAACTACATAAAATTAAAGGAAAAAAAGAAACAACTTTTATGTGATGATTATAATTATTATGTGAATGAAGAATCTGCCTCTCTACCCACAAACTGTAGGGGGGAAATTCAAGTTTATCAAGTTAATAATGAAAATTAGTATATTAATCATTATGGTATTTTTATTAAATGGATTAGTTGGAACGATTTTGTATCACAAATGTAATTTATTTATTTTATTCACTTATGAAAATTCACTGTTATAGTCGTTTTTTATCTTTACTTTCGAAGATCAAGTGGTAACGATAGCGATAACGATGTGAAATTGATAATCTTTTAGGTGAAAGGTCTTAAGAGTAATGATCATGACAATATTAGTAATATACCATGTAAGATGTGCTTCGGATGTCAAGTAATCAAATAGGGTTTACTCTTCTTAATACTATTGATGTATTACGTTTTCATTGGAGCAAACACGACTAAAAAATTCAAATCGATATGAGTTAATCAGAATAAATAGAAATAAAGTTTATATGATAAATTCAAATAAGGAAGAAAATGTTTTACAAACTCAAAACTCCACCATGCCTTAGAAACTATGCGAGCAAAAATATTTAAAAAGAGGGAATAGAGAAATGTGTAATTAGCACATAGAAAGGAGAAGGAGTGGAGATCTAGAAGAGGAAAGCAGCGGCGGAGACGGCGGTGAAGAGAGAAGCCGAGACAGCGAAAGTGTTGGTAATAGCATCATTAAAGAGAAGAGCAGGAGCAAGAGCATTGGCCGGAGGGAGTGAGGAAGAAGCGACTGGAGAAGGCGACGGTGAAGGCGAAGGTGAAGACACCGATTTGTGAGAAAGGATAGGGGAATTATGGGGAGAGGGAGAGTGGGAGTGGGGGTGGTGTGATTTCTTGGGCGACGGGGCTGGAGACTGAGCGAAGGTGGAGGTGATGAGGAATAGGGCCGTTAGTGCCATAAGTGTGATGGGGAGGGAAGCCATTGATGGATGTGGAGAGAGAGAGAGGTTGTGAAGTTGGAAGGGAGTTTTGTGAGAGATGTGTATGGGAGTGGGGGATATAAAGGGAGGGAGATAAAGTTGTTTCGGGTGAGAAAGCTCCTCAAACAAATTACTTTCCGTGAATATCGGCTGTAGTTATCTTACGAGAAATATAAGTTAACACAAATAATGAGATAACATGAATAACGATGTAATAAACTTCCTCAACTATTGGTGTATATCTAAATGGTGTGAGTGAGTCATCTACTTCAATGATATGTCAAATGCAAACACTCAGTCGAGTTTTAATCACCAATTGAATTAAAGAGAAGCAAAATTACCAAATCGTCTTTGGGCTACTCTTTCATTTCATTCAACTTTCAACACATATTTTATCGTAAAAGAAATACTTGTTTTAGTTTAAGGTATAATATTCAATAAAGTTGAAAGATTATTGTTAAAATGGATCTACTTTGAACTTAACTCAACTGAAATAAAGTATGTATTAAGAGATCTATGGTTCAAATTTTCACTTATTAAGAATTGGATTGAATTAAATCGAAACCGATCTTAAGAAAAATGGAAAAGGTGAAAAGAAAAAAAATAGTTACCTTCTAAATGAGTTTTGTTTGTTTATTTATTATTTGAATACTCAATGAACATGCGACGAGTTAATAGTATGAATTGTAATTCAAATAAGAATAATACTTCAAATTCCAACCAATCCAACAGTTCCAAATACTTCGAAAATAGAGCGTAACGGTTCAATATGATACCCACTGTACACTTTATTCATACTTTGATTATTCATTATCAACACCTTGATTTAAAGTTTAGGAGTACGTTACTTAATCTACTTGTAACTAGAGTTAATTTCTTAATTGATAGAGTTATATGATAAAACTTTTTCGATAAATGTAAAATGTAGAGAGATTGAAATATTTTTTAAGTGTAAATATTTTGAAAAATGTTTTATTTTTACAATTTCTAATATAAGTTAAAATCTCGTTTTTGTTCATATACTTCGATTCATTTTTTTTAATTTTAGTCTCTACACACCGAGTAAATGGTAAATCAACGGGATATTTTAGTTTGCGTATTTGATATATATAAATATATAGATGGAAAACTTTTATCTTACACCACAATAATTACCAAATTTACATAAATTACCAAAAAAATTATCAATATTAATTTAAATTTACCCAAACATTTCTCCTATTTATATGAATATTATTGTCTTAATTCTCCATCATAAACAAAACCAATCCCCTTCTCAATTACAATGCCTCACTCTCTCCTTCTCAACGCCCTCTTAGCGGCAGCGCTGCTCTTCTCCGCCGCTGCCATATCCCCGTCCCCGTCCCCGTCGCCCACTCCTCCTGCCTCCCTTTCCCCTCCCTGGAGATGGGCTCCCATCACCAAGCCTCCTACCCAACCACCAACGCCGTCCCATGAAACCGAGCCCAGTACTCCACCGCCGTCGCCTACTTCAGTTCCGCCGCCGGCCCATCACGATGAGCCACCAACTGCACAACCAGATTCCCCTTCTCCGTCTCCGACGTGGATTGCCGAACCGCCTTCGGAAGCACTGTCGCCGTCGAAAGCAAAGAGTGATGGGTTTAAGAACAGCTTCTCGATGGTAGGATCGGTGGCTATTGGAGCAATGGCTGCTGCTGCTCTCCTTTGATGGTTTATTATTATCACTTTAGAGTTTCTTTTGTTTAAATATGTTATCAATGTTTGAATTCAAATTGTTCTTCATTTTACATTATTTTGTTCATTTTATCCATCAATTACTTTCTCTATTTTAATTTCATTCACTTCATATTTATTTTTGGTTGCTGAAAATCATCTATATAAAAAATTAATCCCAAATCAAATTATTCAATTTAGTTATGTATTTTCAATCACATTTTCAAATCTAACCTCTCTTAATTATTTGAATTTCTACCTCCAAATAATTTTAAATTATATATATATATATATAAAGCAAAATTTCTAAGGTTTATTAGAAAATCTTTCTATAATTGAATCTTTTCAATTACATATTGAACAAAATCATGTGTACATATATAGAAAGAAATCTTGGGGGACAAATTCTAAAAGCATAAATTTAGTGGTTGAATATCTACAAAGATTTATTTACAAATCTAACTTTATGATTTTAGATTTTTTTTTTCTTCTGAAATGTGGTTGTATTTTCCCTTTTTTGAATTGTAATTAATGTGATTGTTATATGTCCAAAATTTCTTTGCATATATACAACATTGGTTTATATTTAAGGAATTTGGGCTTTCCATTTTACAGCAAATTTGGCTGCCAATGGTTTCAATAAAATGAACCTATAATTGTTTTAATGGTTTTGTTCAAATTTTTTTTATAAAAAAACTTTATATTAATATTAAATATTAAATATTAAAACAACTTAGGGCCATTTGGATCAATTAAGTTGATTAGAGAATAAAGAAATTCAAAAACTCCTATTTTATATTGTATGTTTGGCGTAATTTTGAGTAATTATCAAAAATTAAGTTTTTTTTTAAATGGTTTATCTTTTAAGTTAAACAGTTAAAAATGTTTCAATTACAAAAAAATAATGTCAAGATTTATATTATCGTATGTACAACAAAATGGACATTCATCCTCTAAGTTCGTTATATGATACAAAAATGAATTATATATATATATGATATGAGAAGTCCACCTACACAAACAAAATTACATAAATATATATCCAAAAGAATCCAACTCATACTATATTATTGCTTACCTTTTTATTTGGACTAAATGCAAAAAAGGAATATGTAAAATACTACAATCAATTTCAAATAATTGTTGGAATAATTTGATCAGCTGTTGTGTAGTGTTCATACATAAATACTTTGTTACATAATCAATGAACTATTTTCTTATTTATTATGTAATATGAGTTTTATGAAATGAATTTCACCAAAACTTATTCCATAGACTAATTAATTTGTGTACGAGTATTATGAAAAAATTTATGTAATATATTTGAAAACCGAATCAAATATCACCAAACCGCAACCAAATGTCTCTTCAGCAAATGATCCATTTCTCAGATGGGTTTCATGGATTTAGGCCAAAAAGGTCAGTTTCATATCCCCTTTTTCACTCGAGATTTCACCTTCAAACCTAATCAAAAACCGTCAACACTTATAATCCTAAGTGTACTTCGATGTTGTGGCCAAAATGGTATGCTTTTTAGTTGCTTGAATTTGGATTTAGCAAAAAACGTGCCAACTTAATTAGACTTGATAGAATATCAATCAATGATAAGCATTCACATAAATGTGGATGGATTGATGCTACAAAACTAAGCAGAAAACTTGCTATTGAGGGATGGGATTATAATTTTAATGATACTTCTTTTCCATTTTGGTGTACTTTCATCCTCAGCAGTTAAATGGAAAGTTTGAGCAATCTATATAACTAAATAAATTGAACAAAACCAAAATAAACACAGAATTAAATCTGATACTCATAATCAAACTGTGATATAAACCAATAAAATCAAATAAATATGATAAAACAAATAACTAAATTCCATCGTCGTAAACAAAAACCAATATTAGTCAAGAAAAAAGAATCTAAACAAACAAAGCAGCAGCAAAAAAGATCCCAACACTAACAGCCATTGATCCAGAAACAAGACCAGCGCCGTTTGCTGCCGGAGCAGGCGCCTCAACAGGAGTCCCGGAAATCGAAGACGGCGGAACCGACGGAGCTTCCACAACGGCTGGAGAAGGTGCAGGGGCCGGGGACTTGGGGTGTGAATGATGATGCCCTGCCGTAGCGGAAGAGGCTACCAAAGCGAGCACTAGAAGAAGAACGAGGAAGCTTCTTGAAGCCATTGGGATTATGAGAGAAAGAGTTTGAGAAAAAGAAGAAGAAGAAGAAGAAGATTTGATTTCTGTTTTGTGTTCGGTGAGGAGAAAAGGGGGAAGGGGAAGGGGAAGATATAAAGGAAAAGGGGAAGAGAATGAGCCGTTGGATTTGGCGGAGATCGCGAGGAGAGGGAGGATCGGAGGGTGGTGGATACTGAGAATTTCAAGCGTTAGGAGTTGCAACGGTCGAGTGATCGGACGGCATTGGTTCACTAGCCGTTGGATGAGAATTGATGTCTTGGGCTAATAATACAATTCTGTCTCTTACTCTCTTTTATTTGGGACTTCGTTTCAAATTTTGAAAAACAATGAGGTGATGTTTCTGTACGTTTTTCTTTTTTCTATCCTTTTTAATTTAATTTTCTTTTATTTGATTTCGACTTTGAATTGGGAAAATTACTTTAATCGACAAACTTTTGTTGACTATTTACAAAATAGAGTAAAATATCACTATCGTTGTGTTTAGATAGACCTCGATATATCAAGATACGGATAGTAATAGATAAATTGCAATATTTTGCTATATTTTTTTTAAATAATTTAATTCATTTTATTATATTTGAAATAAAATAGATTGTCACGTCTTTTTTTATTACAATTAGTAATCATAATTGTTGATTATTATAGTTGGGTTACAAACTTTAGAATGTATATTATTTTAATTCACGGGTGTGCTTAAGGTGTAAACTTTTTTAGTTTGGGAAAAAATAGTATACATTGTAACAAAGAATAAAAAGATAATGAAGGTAAAATAGTAAAACAATAGAAAATAGTAGATACTATAACAAATAGTAAATAACATTTTTTAATGTTTATCGTTGCTGATTCTGGAGAGTATAGAACAATATTTATCGTAGGTATTGCAAAGTTAATGTTTTAAAAAAGATAAAAAAAATATGGAGATTCACAAAAATTCAATAATAATGATAAACATGGAAAGGTAGGAAATAGGGCAATAGAAAATTTTCAATAAGGATTAAGAGGTGGAAGGAGGAAGAAAGCAATAAAGATTAGGATATCGTGGAAACTCATAAATATAATGAAGATGATAAAAATGATTAGCATAATCAAAGATGAAATAGAAATTGAAATCTAGTAATTATTTTCTCTTTTAGGTTGTAATTGAACAAGGTTATGAAAATTGATGATTTAAATTAGTTCATCTTAATATCCAACAACAAACACAACTTTCAAAATAATCTCGAATATCGTAACGATTTTTTCTTCGAAACAATTGTGACTATCTAGAAGTAATGTCAGCAATCTACATTTTTCTGGTATCTACAATTTCAAGCGTTCGAAGATTTGGGGTATCTTGAGTCTCAGCCTTCCATCAAGGTGACGATGACACTATTCGTCCACCGATTTGAGCTTATCAAGGATCAAAATTTCTTGCTTTGCATCTAGTAAAGCATGGAGTCAAGAACTCAACATCTTACGGTAACAGTGTAGTTTAAAGTAATGTGTACAAAGAATGGCATGAAACAAAACAATAGCTCTAGTCTTAGTACTAATATTTAGGTAGAGAATTAAGAAATGAAAGCAGGAGAATGGAAGAGGTTAACGAAACAAATGCATCATTCCCAACATAATTCCTTACCAAACTTTGGGTTTGAAAGGCAGAAAAACTAATATACTGAAAAGTATAAGATAATTCCATTAACCACAAACTGAAAGATAATATTTGAACGAATTTCTAGTTTCTATAATTTAGATCCTATAACATTTTTCATCCTGAGATTTGCAAGGAAATAGTCACTATTAATTTGGTATAAGTACAAAAAAAATGTTGTAAGAACCAAAATACAGAGACTAATAATAATATGTTTGAACCTAAGTGATACTGTAAGAATTTAAAACCAATTTCAAATTTTATGCAGACAAATGCCAATTAGTGGTTTGGTAGCAACTTTTTATATTCCCTTTTGTAGCTAATATAATAGAGTTAGCATCCATCAAAAAGTAAGAAATATAAATTTAAGCATAGCAAGGAAGGATACATTCCTCATCTGGGTTCTCGGTAAAATTGGAGTGCAAGGCATTCCCAACACTATCCACTAAAGCTGAGGTCATCATGGATGATTCGATGCACAAAATAGCCGTAATGGCATCGAGCCGGGTAACCTCATTTCTAAACATAAGACGTGCATGTGCTAAAACGTTGGTGGAGAAGAAGCGTTAGAAGAGAGATGAGAATTTGTCAAGAAAACAATGAAAAATAAGACGAACAAACCTTGTGCTAAGCGTATCAAGCTTTCAAGCATGCGTACCGTTGTCCTGGCTGCATGGTTTAAGAATCCAGAATTAGAAGGATAAAATTAGACCAATGTCGTGTTTAGACCATTTTCAAGTGAGACCTGCATTATCCATTGCTGATCTTCTTTGAAGCTGATAATAGTTTGAGATAATTTGTTCAGCCTCCTGAGTAAGCACCGGTCTGAAGTATCCTTTTACGAATTGGATGTATCTACAAAAGGTTTTTAAATTAATATGGTAGTTTAAGCAGTACCTTACAGGTTAGATCACTAATGACAGGGGCCTCAAGTGAAAACAATCATTTTTCTAAAAGAAAACTTTTCATGGATAAAAATGAACAGAGGCTAATGCTCAAAAAGAATAATGAAACAAAAAAACAAAAACAAATATAACCAATACAGAACTTAGAAAAAGTATGCAGCCCAATAATCGAAGACTCAAATGAGAATCACAATAACAAATTAAAAAATCATTACTTTCGAAAGCTTTCCAGTGGAGAATGCGCAATTGTGCAGTGAGAGAAAAAGACAGCTCTACCAATATGCAACACAATAATCTGACAAAGAGGACCAAACATACCACTGAAACTTCGTTTTATATATATAACCACACTGACGAAAGCCCAAATCCTTTAAGGTTTCTACCACTAAAAAATTGAACGACGGACCATCCACTGAAAAGGCCTCCTAAATTATTAAAGAACTCCACAAAAGAGCTACTAATTTCCTTGTGACTACACAGGGAAATGGTGAATCTTTGGCCAAAGTTCTCCCTTTATCTCCTGAGAAAAGCTCAACCATACAACAAAAGCTCTTCTCCTCCAACCATGTCTTGTAGAACATCGGAAAACGACTTTCGCATTCTCTTGGCTTGTAGAACATTACCTTTAGTACTCCAGCCTTGCATTCATTCCTCATAATAAGGAGGCCTCCTGAAATCCAAAAACTTCCACAACAACCCACCAAATCCTTTTGAACACCAAATTGATTTAATGAAAGGAGAAACAAAACCAGGTCGCTTCATTTCCTCCAACAGCCTGCTGACTAAAAGGGAAAGAAATCCTAAAGAGGTTGAAAAATACAAAGATTAACAATAGAAGAGAACTTTGAGGGGATTTGAGAAGACAGAAGAGAGTATCTCACTTCTTAAGGATATTTAGTATCCTGTTGTTGAAACAATGAAATGCAAGCTTCGCCATAGTGCTCTTCATTAAAAGTTTCCTCAATAACGAGATGCAAAGCAGGATTATCACATTCCTCACTACTTATATTAAGGCTACACGTTTGCAAAACCGTAATGAAAATTGATTAATTATAATGGAATTTCATTGATGGATCAATTATAATGAGCTTGAATCACAAACATATTTGGATTGTTTCTTATCACGTTAACTTAAAATTATGAACTTTGTCAAATTTACTGTTACTGCTACCTCTACCTCTGAGGATCAAGCAGTAACAGTAACAATAAAATTGTCAAAATTGATAATTTACAGTTGTAACGGTAACAATAATGGTAGTCATAACGTGATAATGATAACTATAATGGTAAAAGTAACGATGCGACGTAATTCTCAGGTGCAATCGGGTTACGTTATTACATTACAAATTTGGATGTAGGTCTCATGTGTCAATTCAAATGGAGAACTAGTAAACAACACCAAAAGTAATCAAATGGAGCCCACATTTTTTATTCCCATTGATCTATTACATTCAATAGGGTAAACATGGCCTAACATCGTAATCATCACTAGCTTCGGATGAGCAAGGTGAGAACTGCTCATTTACCTTTTAAAAATTCCTTTAGTAAAAGTGACCTTTAAGCCTGGGATGGAGAAGGAAGATTGACAGTTTTCTTCTAAGAAATCTTGGCAAACATCATGATTAACCATTAACTCACATGTGGGATTTTTTTCAAGGGTTATGGGAAGGAAGAGTAATGTTTGAATTTTTGGATACAAAATTCTGATTGGATTCATTTATGACAGCTTTTTTTAACTAGGTGAAGACAAATGAGGCCCGTTTAATGTAAACTTGCCCATTCACCAATAATCAACTCACATCTTGCTCGGAAGACTTGGTACTAAAAATAGAACTGGTATGAGATTAAAGCTGTTAGGACTCCAACTTATTAAAGAATGAAATTACAACAGTAATTATCCCACTGAAATTCAAAAGGTAAACCAAATCTTGTTGTGAAGACACTCGTACCTTCGAAGCATAGTAAGAGGCCAGTTATTTGAAAGATCATTGTCACGCTTTCCCTTTTCTTGTTCGCTCTATAAATGATCATCATTAGACAATTACAAGAACATAAAAGAAAAAAGAAATTGATATCATAATAAAGAGAGCACATTTACCTCATAGAGAATATGAGATGAAACAACTGCATCCCATTCAGGGTTTTTTGTATCCAAAAGCACAAGAACAATATCAAATCTGCTCAATAAGGGACCGGAGAGTGTTGTATTGACAGAGAGAGCTAATCACATTAAGGAAGACCTAATATTGCTTTCCAAAGTAGATACATCGTTGCAAGAACACAAGCATGCATGCACATAATCAAAGGAGGGGATGTTGAAGGTGAAAATAAAAAGAAAATTATAAAAATGTTGAAGTAGAAGTTGTCGATATCGTTAGTACAAATTAATAAGATTTGATATGCTGGAAGGAAATTTGACTTTGAGAACTTCCATAATCTTCAACTACTTTCCTAAAAGACCATTTGATTCTACATTTACACAAGATCATTGAACCCTATGGAGAACTTACAGAATCTTCAAGTGCTTTCCTAAACAACCATTTAAATATTTCCTCAACTTCAAAACACATATCCCCTGCCTGCATTACATATTTCAGCCGCCATTTTTCACTTACTCTGAGACACTTAAATGTAGCATATTCAAATATAAGGCTTTCAATCTCTATTAACAATCACCATAGTGACTTACCAGAGGCCTCATGGTTGATATTCCTACTCTAAGGATAATGAAACAGTTCACGCCTCCAACCTCCCTTTTGCTAAATTCCCATCGACTTTATGACAACCATTTCTTTGCCTAATTTTTGAAGTTTTGAAGAGATTGTGGGAAATTCTGGAAGCATACATCTATTCAAACATAAATGTCAAGGGGTTTTTCTTATAAAGGATTTGAATATATGTTTAACACAAATATTGAGGGGGTTTTCTTGTTAAGGATTCAAATATTTGTTCAAGAATCAGGGGGGTGCGCTTTCTTTGTGAGGATGCAATAGGAAAAATAAAGAGAAAAGTGCATGGAATATAAACAGTTTGTCAAAAAGGTGAAACCAAAGGAAGAATAGTAATTATCACCTCTCCTATAGAGTCTATCATTAACATCCCAGTAACAACCCAATAAGTTAACCCAGCCCCAAATAAATGCAAGTTTGTGTTATTTAGAAACCACACTCTTGGTTGTTAGATTAAACCACAAATAATGTGAAAGTGATACGTTGTTCAGGGTCATACTGTCCTTTAGGATTTGTTGCGCCAAATACTATCGTTCTAGTACTGAGAGTTGTTACAAGACCCGCCTAAAAAAGGTAAACACAAAAGAAAATAGGGTAAGAACGTAGGTGAAAGAAAATATGTAAAATTGCAGATATAGATACTTCTTAATTAAAGTAACTTCGCAGAAACAAACATGCAGGAAGAAGATAACTACAATGCTGGCCTTCTAACTTGAATAAGGTATGGCCGGACAGCAGCTTACAAACAACAAACAGTTGTCATTTATTTGAACATAGATGTTATGCCTGATGCTGACTCTTGCCATTTGCTTACTCTGTTATTTTCTTATCCTACTTCTACGTTCAATTGTTCAGCTTACTTTGTATTTATCAGTTTTCTTGAACAACGTAAGAAGACATTATCAAATACTGTGGATAACTTTCAAGTTAATACTTTACGTAACTCCAATATTTAGACCATTTGTTTGAGAAAAAAAATACCACCCAAAGAAAAAAGTAACAGTATCAAGGAGAAACCAAGCTTTGTGAAAAAAAAGCAGAAAACAACAGAAATGATGATTCATGAAAAAGAAAGAGATGGTTACGAGAACTACAAAAAAAAAAAAAAAATTGGAGCTGCAGGTGGGGCCCAGCTGGTGGTTTTTGTAGGGGTTTGTTAGGGCCAGGGTGTGAAGAATTTGGTTGAGGCTGAAGGATTGGAGAGAATTTTTAGCTCTCTCAAATGTCCTCGAGTAATTTTGTCATTGTTCTTTCTTTTTTTTTTGTTGATCTTTGGATATTTTGATAATCGGACTTAACTACTAGCTAGCATGGGTTGTGAATTTGAATTTTACTTTCACATTATAACGTTCAACAGGGTTGTTATTACTCGGTTTTACTCAGGTCAGAGATTTTAATGCCCAACAGAAACTAATATTAATCCATATCCTAATTAATCAAATTCTAATAATAATCAACTAGTTGTTTAGTTGGTGAGTACAGCTTCAAATATTCAATCATGGTGGCCGCAAAGAAAACAAAGAAGGCCCATGAGAGCATCAACAACACTCACTCTCATCATGAAAAGTGGGAAATACGCCTTGGGATACAAAACCGTCCTCAAGACCTTGATGAACTCTAAAGGTAAGCAGATCATCATTGCCAACAACTGCCCTCCAGTCCGAAAGTCTGAGATCAAATACTATGCAATATTGGCCAAGGTTGGAGTTCACCATTACAATGGAAGCAATGTTGACCTTGGAACTGTTTGTGGCAAATACTACAGAGAATGCTGCCTCAGCATTATCGATCCCGGTGATTCAGATATTATCAAAAGCATGCCCGAAAGTTAGGTTGCAACTTCGTTTTAAGATCATAGAACTTTTATCAGAGTTTCTTCTTGATTCTGGGTTGTACATAGTGACGTGTTTTGCTTGTGAGGCATGATATTATTGAACGAATGGTTTCATTATAAACCCTTTTTTATGTTAAAAATAATAATAATCAACTAAGGATGACCAAAATACCTCAATTTACCCTAATCCTACTACATCACAAATACAGAGAAACTAAACTAGGTCAAATATCTTGTCTTTTTTATTTTCAAATAAACTGAAGTTTAATATATAGTTTTAGGTTTATTTTAAGCTCTCTCCTTCCTTCCAGCCTTTCCCTCATCTTCTGCGTTAGTCTCTCTCCCACTTATCTTATTTAGGTTTGATTCTAGACACTGCAGACAATTTACCAAAATTCACAGATAAAACAATGTGTTCGTCAATCACCCCTTTTTACACTACGTAGCTAAACTAAAGTTTAATATATAGTTTTAGGTTTGTTTTAAGTCCCCTCCTTCCTTTCAACCTTTCCCTCTTTTTTCTTTTTTTTTTTTTTGGTCTCTCTCCCACTTATCTTATTTAGGTTTGATTCTAGACTCTGCAGAAAATTTACCAAAATTCAACGATAATACAATGTGTTAGCCAATTGCCCCTTTTTACACTACAAAATGTTCATCATGTTTATCTCTAGTTGTTCCCTCCTTCCTTTCAACCTTTCCCTCATTTTCTGCTTTGGTCTGTCTCCCGCTTATCTCATTTAAGTTTGATTCTAGACTCTATAGACAATTACCAAAATTCACATATAATACAATGTGTTTGCCAATCGTCCCTTTTTACACTACATAATGTTCATCATGTTTATCTCTAGTTGAAGAAGAAGAAGAAGAGATAATACAATGTGTTTGCCAATTGCCTCTTTTTACACTACATGATGTTCATCATGTTTATCTCTAGTTCAAGAAGAAGATGAACAGATAATACAATGTGTTTGCCAATTGCCCCTTTTTACACTACATAATGTTCATCATGATCATCTCTAGTTCAAGAAGAAGAAGAAGAAAAGATGTTTATCTCTGGTTCCAGCATAGCATGCTCTCAGAATATCAACTTAACCATTTATATTAGAGATAAATAATACCTTTGCCACACTTATAGTCTGTTGCTCCATTGCTTCATGGATCGTGGCTCTGTCATGTTCTCTCATGCTGATAAAAAGGAAAAAAAATGTATCTTAAGTTACAAATAAGAAGAAAATGAACAAGCATCTTGATCCGGGGCTTAAAGTTTTTCAAATCTACTTTTATTTATTTTTTCAAAATGAAATGAATAAATTATTGGAGAAGTTGAGAGTCCCACATTGAAAAAACCAAGGGGACTCATACTTCATATAAGATAGATGGGCTACTCTTCTAATTGTCAATTGGTTTTGAGATGAAACCCCATACTATCAAATTTTAAATTGTTTCAATAAAATTTTAGCATAGTGCACATGTAAGGAATATTAGTCCAATATTAAGGATGCTATTAGTTGAATCAGGTAACTGTTTCTCTTCTCTTTTTTCTTTCTATAAAAAAGGATGTCACTAGAATACTAGATGCGCACATGTCATTTTTTTAAAGAAACAACGGCGTTCATCAAGGAAAAAAGAAAAGAACACAAGAGAATACTCATACAGAAAACCAAACCCCTCTAAAGAAATGGAGTCCAACTATAAACGATATTTCCATAGAGGGGCAAATCCGTCATTTTTTTATGAAAACAATTTTCGTTGAGAAAAATGAAAGAAACAATGAGGATAATACATTGGTCCATCACAGCCACCTGCGGATTTAGTATAGGCCCAGATGGGGCTCCTCAACTTTATTGTTTTTATATAATATGTATAAACAAAATCAATTATTACTTAATATTTGTAGACAGTTTAGTGATAACTATGTGTCAGCCCTCCTTCCAATCAAAGTTCAAGTCTTACTTATGTAGTTTTTTTTCCAGATTTTTATTTTTCCTCTAAGTTACAACTCGAAGCCCCCTGTCAATAAATTTTCTGGATCCGCCACTGATCACAGCCGTTCGACCTCATTGAGAAAAAAAAAAAGCCTACAAAAATGGGAACTTCCTTTACCAAAAAGGACTCCAACTATGTGAAATAATGTCTATAGAATACTTACAAAAAGTTTTTGAAATCAAAGCCTACAGAGAAACATGAAAACAAATGAGGGACCAAATTTCCTAAGGATTCCTTTGCACTCCTCCAAATTGTGGGGATAGTCAGAATTTGGAGATTGGTTTTTGCCGCGAAGTCCAGGCCTCTCAAGGATATTGTAGATCTTCTTTCCTCTTTTAATAAATTTTCTATCAATTTCAACTGCAATCTACAGATTCCTATTAGCATAGACAGGCTAGTCACATATATTTGAAGTTTTTTAAAATTATTTAATAGGTAACATTTTTGTTAGTTGGAGACCCTTCCTATGGGCCTTTTCTGTGGTCATGGTTTTTTATATGTCCTGTATGGCTGTATTCTTCCATTTTTTTTCTTAGTGACATTTGTTGTTTAAAAATTTAATTTCTTTTCTTTCTTTGTAAATTGTATATCCCGTCCCTCATTGTTTCATTGTGCCTTTTCAGGTCCATTGGCTAGTATGTAGGAGCAATGAAATTCAGAGATTTGAGGTCTTCGTATTTGTTAAATAAAACCAGTTTCACCCGTGTAACCCAACATGCAAGTTGTTATTATTATTATTATTTTATGTGAAAAAACCAAACAAAATTTGATTGATGGTATGAAATTACAAAAGGGCGAGTTATAGTATCAAATATCTATGTTTCCAATTGAAAAGAATGCACCTGTCCACTTCATCTATGCAACAAAGTCCTCCATCAGCCAATACAAGTGCCCCAGCCTCCAGCATCCATTCCCCTGTCAGTTCCATGAACATACAAATTTGTTGTTTATGAGGAAGGTGGATGAGATCCAAAAAATTGGCGATCGAATGAAAAAGACTGTCCATCTAAACAAACTTAAAGACTAATAGTGTAGGTTAAATTAGATTACACAGCCAAAGTTGCTATATTAAAATCATCACCCATTCCACTTCTACAAATATTCCAAGACAGATGTACAGCATGATTATGAGAGACAGGGAAACAATATCTTAAGTATATCTTATTTATTAGAAAAAACAAATGACCCCACACATATTGGTTTCATAAGATAAAATTTCATCATCAGAAGAAGACTTCTTCAAGTTCCCACCTTTAGCTTCACTCAAATACACTTGTCATAGCCTCTGGAACTATGTTTCATTTCAAGATAGTAAGGATACGTCAATTGATCAAGTTGGGCAGAAAAACAAAAGGATGATCACAATTGAGGTTTCGAATTTAAACCAAAAGAAGTAATAAGTGTTCTTTATTAGTTTATGTTAAGAGATGTTTTCAAATATAGCAAAATGAGCTAACTTATTTGCAAAATATAGCATTGATCAATGTCTATCTAGCTCTATCACGATCTATTATAGATAGAGAGTAAAAATTTTCTATATTTGTAAATATATTCTACAGTTTTGCTATTTAAAACAATTTCACTTTTAAACTTGATTTTGCAGATCATTCAATATGTATAGAAAGGAAAAAGTTTTGAAAGTTACCTCCATCCTTCACAGCAGCAACAGTTAGCCCAGCGCTAGTGCTTCCTAAACCAGTGGTAATAACAGATCGGTTGCTCAATTTGGCAGCAAATTTCAGGAACTGTGACTTTCCAGTACCTGGCACAGATGAACTCCACACATATTTATAAATATCTAATATTGCATAATGCAGGTTTTCAAGTTTGAATGCTATTTTAATGAAAATTTAGAATTATGCTTCCAAAGAAAAAAATTAGTTATATTTGTTAATAAGCTAATTCAGGCTGTTTCTGTAACTGTAAGTATCAAAAGAAGCACATAGGCCTCAAAATCCTAAAATTTATACCTTCATCTACATCATGTTCACTGATTCTGATTCACATATAATAACACTTCATGAGCCTTAAATTTGAACTTCAATGATAAAAAGTGATTCACGCCCAATCAAGCTATTAACAACCTAACACTTTTCAGTACTAATAATTGCCTGGGATCTTCAACTTTTCATATTAACTTTTTCTCAATCAGTTTCACAGTAAGTGTTGGTGGTCGTGCTTTTAAATTAGAGAAAATGAGAAAGTCCAAATTTCCCCAAATTACCTTGACTCTACATGGTGACAAAATTTCCCCAAATTCTCATAATAACATAATCATTGACTTTCAATAATAGGGAATGTGCAAAAAGTAATGAAGCTATGTATGAAAAGAAATGTTTATCTTTCATTGAGTGAGACAAATATTTGTACAAGTTCTGCCATAGATCCATTACTCTACCACTAAACAATTAGCCTCAGCCTAAAAAGAGAATGAACATACCCTTTTGATTAATGATCCTCGTAAGGTTGAAAAATGGTTCAAAGTGGTCCCTTAGTTAAGTTCACCATTTGTTGACTTAGAAAAGATTCTTTTCGGAGTTCGTATCCCCTGATATTTTGTTAGTGATATATAATTAAATTTTCCTTTAACTAGCTTAAGCTTTTTGGTTGATTTGACGATTTAAAATGGTATTAGAGCAGGTAGTCCAGGGAGGCCTATGTTGAAGCCCTGCATTGTTGTTTCCTCCCAATTAAAATTGATTTCCAACTTGTTGGGTCTGTCAAATATTTCAAACACATAAGTAAGGGGGAGTGTTGGTGATATATAATTAAATTTGCCTTCAACCACTAGCTTAAGTTTTTGGGTTGAATTGGTGATTTAAGACATTTTTATCTATTTTTCATTAATCAACCTAATATCCTTTTTTACAATTAAAAAAAAATGGAATGGCATAGATGTATTTTCCTAAATTTCTCGTTGTACAAAAAAAAAAGGATCTTTAGTAAATGGCTCTCTTAGTTGTGAATAAATACACACCCTTGAAACATAGCTCATAGACTTCCAACCTTTACACACAAAATCAGTATATTATGACTAGAATAAATATAAAGAGGGGAATGAGAATACCAGGATCACCAACCAACAGTAGATGAGATTCACCTCGAACTTTAGTACCAGATATATCCACATGTTGTACACCTCCAATGAGTGTTAAAGCCACTAAAAGTTGAGAAAATGGGACAAATATTGAAATTGATTCAATTTAAGTGCACAGAAATTAAGAATTAGACGTCTGCACTTTTGTTTCTACATTTTTTGGGAAACTGGGGAGGGATGAGGGATGACCTAACTGAATGGATGAAAGAGGACTTATACCTGCAAGTTTTACAGTAAAAAGTCCAAACACTTGAGGGCATATACCTCTTAGAATAGCATTTCTTCCTGGACAACTTCAACCATGTCAGCATGACAAATGAAATAGAACTTCGCGTAAAAAATCCACATTTAAGAACTGAGGACCACAATAGAACAAAAGCATTGAAAACTCTATCATGAAAGGCAATAAATGATCCTTCGAGTACAGGCAACAACCACTGATATAAAATGTAAATAATACATCATATTCCACCTTAGCGGAAGTTAGTTGCACCTTTTAGAGGAGTGTCTTTGAAATCTGACCAGAACTGCGTGAATTGCATAATTATATCATCAGGGATGTCAACCTCGGCCTTTAGTTCATTGGTTCTTCTGCAAAAGTAAAGAAATAAAAATAAGAAGGCATTATTAGACCCCATCAGATTAGGTTGAATACTATTAGGAATTTCACTAGAGGAGTAAGTGGACGCAAGGTTCATGTTTTTTGGAATTTCATTAGAGGAAATTAATGATGAAACATAAGATTGAAAAACCCAGAAGTAACATGGTCAAAAGGTGGGAGACTTCTCACAGAGAATTTTAGGGATTCTATAGCCTGCTAGCCAAACCGCCATTTAGTTTAAAAGATAAGTTAGGGTCACGGAAGTATCTCCCATACCAGTATTGAAAGAAAAGGAAAGGAAAAAGATAATAAAGGGCTGCCTAATATATTTATAATAATACAACTGTACTAATATTAGCACTACAATACTCCACCACAAGATTAGTTAAAAGTAACTAATTAATTAAGTTGTATTTCTACTGAACATGTATAAACAGTGGAAAGTAAAAAAAAAATGAAGAAGTAAATTGCAAAATGATTTTATCACCCTCATCCTCTTCTTGCTAAAATTACACGTACTAAAATAACTTTTTCTTCTCCATTTAGAAAAAAGTAATGACAATGTAAAAGTTTGCAATAGTTTCAATACATAAGATTTAAACTCAAGCACCAAGAAGACAAGAACCAAAAAAAAAAAAAAAAAAACATTTTGATAAGTGCAATTAAAATGTAAGAATGAGCAATGCATTTGTATCTTTCAAAAATACGAAAGTAATGCACTGTCAATTGTATAACAAAATTCTTTAAGCAGTAACCTTCAGAAAAAAGTTGCATGTACCTCACATGATTTGCAATTAGCATTGGATCAAGGTCACACCTAACATCTTTGAGGTCTGGGGACCACTTTGCACTCAATACTCCTGAAACAATAACGTCATCTGTCCCAATAAGAAGAAAACAGTAAGGAACCAATAACCTCATCTTCTATAAACAAACAAATAAATATATAGATATAGATATAGATGCATATACATATATTAAAAAGAAGTGACATACATAAGATTCTTGTAAAGAGAAATATACATTTATATAAGTAGAAAACTCCAGGGCCAAAGTAAGATTTTTAATAAGCTCCTATTACTGACTATCGTTTCTTCTTGATGCCAGTTCTTTTTTTTCTTTTTTCCTTCTTACACAAAGGAAAGATTTTATTGATTTCTGGAAAGGAAACACACGTTGTACAAGATTTACTCATTATAAAGTGCCTAGCAAAGATTTATGTGCTATCAAAAGTGTAGCTGTACTCTTTTTTTTTTTCTTTTTTTTTTTTGAAAAGGAGACAAGCTTCTTTATTATTAATAAACTCAATGTACAAGAGAGCTATACAATGAGAATAATAGGGAAGCCAAGAAAAGAGGGAGAGAAAGAGAGAAAGGATCAGTAGGTGCACTTTTTCTATAAGATATAATTTCATTGACTGAATAAAATATCCAAACAGATACAAAAAGGGCTCATTTCCAGGGTGTACAAAATATTTCTCCAATTTGCAACAAGGAAATTTAAACTATGAACATGAAGAGGGCGTAAAATTTTACACCAAAGTAAAACATGGAAAGCAGCTAACTCAATGACATCTCCAAAGGATCTTTCTTTGTCTTGGAATTTCTCTCTTCCCAAATCTTCCATAAAACAACCTTGATCAAGCTGGACCATAACTGTGTCTTTGTAGATTTGAAAGGTGATCAATGAACATCATTTCGGTCCAGACAAGAGAGAGAAAAGCTAACTAAAAGCTTAAAGCTATTAAGTTTAAGTCAGATTAACTCCTTATATTCTAGACCCCAACAGTATTTAGTGACAAGGATAAGCGAGGTTCTTCTCCTTCCATTGAAAGTTTTATCGTTCCTAATTCTGGCTGCCATAAGTATTTAGTGAAGAAACAAATCTCCAAGTCCAAATGAACTTGAGAGTGAGTTCTTAAGTAGTTGGGATTTAACAAAGGAAGATTGCATGAGATGATAAAAAACTTCCATAGAAATGGGTGCGTAAGCACTTGCATCAAGCAGAACTTTATTTGAAATGTTATCTTCCAGTTATCTCACTACTTCAGGATATTATGTCTTTTCCAAAAGGATCCATAGCCAAACATTGGGATTTTGAGTTGAACTCTTGGGCTATTAATTTTCGTCGGTTATTAAAAGAAGAAGAGATAGCAGAATTTCAGAAGTTGATTAGTAAATTTCACAAGGAGAATTTCTGAGGCACCTGACAAAAGAATTTGGTCCCTAGAGAGTAATGGAAGATTTTTGTTAAAATCTCTCGCAACTCATCTTTCCCCATCTTCACCTTTGGATAATGTGTTGCACATGGCTTTATGGAAACTAATAGTCCAAGAAGAGTTAACGTTCTTGTTTGGGTTTTGTTGTTTGGTCGTTTGAAGATGTCTTCAGTATTGCAGCAGAAATTGCCAGCTAGTTGCCTTTTCCCTTCAGTCTGCCCAATCTGTCTTCAGCATGGAGAAGATCCGTCTCATCTGTTTTTCCTTTGTCTATACTCAGCTAAGTGCTGGGAAAAATTGCTCTCCGCTCTTAACATGTCATGACTCATGGGTTTTTTATGAGTGTAGTGAAACGGTTAGACAGCTTCTAGGAGGGCCTTATTTCAATAAGGCCTCATGGTTATTATGTTGGAATGTGGTAAAATCATTATTGGCAGATTTATGATTTGAAAGAAACCAAAGGACTTTTCATGACAAATCTCTTGGTCGGTTAGATTGTTATGAAGTTGCTCAAAGAAATGCTTCATCGTGGTGCATTCTTGTAAAGGAAATTGATATGTACAGCATCTCAGAGCTAAATCTTAATTGGAGTGCCTTCATTCCAGCAGCCTGACTATGGATTGGTCCCAAGTGGTCTCATATCTCATTTAATGATGTCATTAATCAGATTAGATAGTTCTGTGTATTAAGGATTGCCTCACTTGTTTTTCATGAATATTTATGATACAAAGGTTATTTCTTGGACTCAGTACTTATGTATTTCCTACTTTCTATCGATACGACGAGGACGCTAAGGGGGTGTCAACCTAGTAAAGATTTCAGAGTGTGCCTACCGATCCTTAGGTGCTTTTTGCTCATTGTATAATTCTCTTGTACTATGAGCTTGTCTCACTATTACTAATAAAAGAGACATGTTTCCTTTCAAAACAAAAGAAATTATGTCTTTTCTACAAAATGAATCTGAAAAAAAAAAGAGACTGATGTTCAAAACACACTTACACAATATGTATAGATATATAAAGTACTATAATAAATACAACCTTTAGTATATAAAGCTTCGTATAGTGTAAACATAAAAATTTAAAAAGTAAATGTCAGTTCTCAAAAGAAAAAAAAATGTAAATGTCATCTACTGTTGATCCTACACAAAATGTTTTCTAAAGGCAGGCAGACTCTTGATCTGATTTTTAATTGGAAACAAATCAAATATACATATGGATATTCTAGGACTGCTGAGAGATGAAATTTAGGTAAGTGATGAATGGAATGGGCTGTTCAGGGAGAAAAATAAGACAATGCATCCCTCCATACCTCCAGCTTTAACAAGATCAACAAGGTCATCCTTGAGAATGATTAGAACGGAACGAGGAATGGACCCCACACCCAAAACTTGTGTACTCTCCTGAATTTTTATCTCTTGGTAATCATGACGTACGACAGATCCTTCCAAGCACTCAAAACTTTTCCCTTCACATGGTTTTGACCTCTATGATCAAAGTTAATAAATTAGTCCGATTCACAAAAACTTGCTGTAACCAGAAAAATTATACTAGATAGACAATTGAAAAGACAAGGATCAAATCAAATCTTGAACTCATCAACACAGTAACATGGTGAAATGAATTCATGATACATTACTAATAAATTCCAAACCATAAACCATTTGGATTGGACTAGGAAACAAATGAGATATTCAATAATAGAAAGAAAGAATTAGGAAATGACGTAGTTCCAATTAAATTTAAAACTAAATTATGTTTCTAAATTTAGTAAATGCAGATATGCAGTTACTTTCATTCACATTTTTTTATAATAATTTTTAATATTAATTGTAAAAAATTAAAAAGAAAAAAGTAAATAAATAGTATGTGCTTAGAATGAAAGGACCAGTGGATTGCCAAAACAAAATGCTGAGAGAGAGAAGAAGAAACCTACTGAAAAACCAAGATCGCCTTTCTTAAATCATTAATTGACCCAAAAGCTTAAGTTGGTGGGTTATGTAAACCTAATTATATCAATACTTCAACATCCTCTACTTCCATGAAAGAATGCTAAAACAGGAGACTTTCCAGAATTAAAATCTTTAACCAATATTAATAAACAATAGAACTACTTGAAAATTCTGTCACAAATCCTTGGCTAATCATGTAATGTAACAGTATTTTAGCTCCTAGTACGTGTACCGTAGTACAGCCTACAGGCTGAGTTATTACCGTAATTCAGTTTCTCATAAACCCATACATTGTGGCTAGCTACAAATAGAAAGGGAGGTAAATCTACTTTATGTTAATTAGACCGAGGCGAGGATTTATTAGAACCATTTGGAGCAATATGCTAGTGTGTTGGTTCATATGCATAATACATGGGAGATATGAAATATAAGATAACTTGGCAGGGATGTGGAGCTAATAAAATGAGACAAACGACATGGAATTAGAACACTAAGTACCTGAGAAGGACAAAATGATGGTAACTGTATTGAGTTTCTAGTTTCTAGCTCTGGATAAACTGGAAACCTTCACAGAGAAAAGTAAAACTGTTAAAGAAATAAGAAGAATCTAGAAATGGTGAATACAAACAGGCATGCTAGATTACCTTTACCAACTGGATAATCATAAAATATTTCTATTATATATACACACACACAAAAGAAACAATTTCATTGGTGAATGAAATTTACAAAAGGGATGGATAATCCATGATGATCACAAAAGGCTATCCCAGCTAGAAGAAAGGGAAGTGTAACTATAGAAAAAGTTAAACGAGATCAAAGAACACTTCAAAGGTGTGCCATTTGTCCAACAAAAAAACTCTTTGATTCCACTATTTCCAAATAACTCAAAAGAAGGCCATGTTCATATTTAATAGATTTGGCATCCTTAAAAGGATGCTCAAATAAAGATTAAAATCCAACACTACATTAAAAAGGTTCAGGAATAGAAGTTTACATTAGATTCATCATAAGATTGTTAGTTTCAGCTACCTAATAAATATAAAAAATCAATGACAAAGAGTAGTTAATCATGTAGACCTGCAAGTCTAGCTCCGCTTCCTTAATAAGCCCCATCCATATTGATGGTGACGGATTTAGTATCAATAACGATGGACCACTCAGTGTTGCTCCAATCTTTCATGGTGAAAGAAGACCACCAAGATGGTGATCGGGGAAGGTCTAAGGTGAATCGGTGATGAGAGACTGTTGAAAGGGGAAGGGGGAAAGAAGAGGAGACCACAGTGTTCACAACTATCACATTTATTAGAGCAAAACTGAAATGCAAAGCTACCAAATACCAAATTACTAGAGTGTCTTTTCCTTTCAAAAGATATACCAACATTCTCTCGCCATTCAAGCTAGTTTTGTTGTTAATTCAGAAATAATATTAGCATTACTAATTGAACCCAAGGGCTTGGAAACTTCCCCTCCTCCGTCTCTAAGTTTTTTTAGGGAGGCTGAAATGTAATCGAGATTACAATAAAATATTAAAACCGGTGTTGGAAGGAATCATGAAGCATCGAAACAGTGGGAAAGAAGGTTTGATTGAAAATGGTGGGAAGTGAATATAGTAAGGATACAAACAAGGCCCTAAGGTCTAATCCAAAGTTGGGCTTGGGATTATACCCATTACATTCCAACTTCCTAAACAGGTCCTAACGTCCTTAACCGTTGATAGTATCCTATTCAGAATCAATACAATCGAGAAAGGAGAGGAGAAAATGGTGTGGATCATACAATTGAGGTCCCAAAGATGGTAGAACCAAATCACAACACGGTGAAAACTCGAACCAAAAAGGTGTTGAATGTAAGTAGATACGTAAACGATTAACGAATAAATTTGAAACATAAGTAAAATTCAACTCACTTGTGCTTGCATTTCCGGCAGATATACCACCTCTCACCCTCGTACATCTTAATTGCCCCGGATCGGATTACCGTTCCTTTAAGTGTAAGAAGCACTCCATGATGCTTCACTCTGACAGACCCAATACTAGGAAAAGTCTCTAAAACCAAGCAGAACACAACCACCAATAACTCAATCAAACGAACCCCATCTTTCACAGAAGAGTAATCAACATTTCAGTTATAAAACTCAGAAGCAGATACATACCAGGAAACTCCAGCGGGGAGCCAGTGACATTAATGCGAACATGGATGAAATCTTTTTTAACTCCATTCATAGACCCTTTTGAATCACCCAAAATGATCATCTGTAACCACAACCACAAAAAATAACATCAATAAGTACGAGGAGAGCATAAGTAAGCTTTTGCAAAACTAATTAGATTACAAACATGAGCCCAAACAGCTGCATCGTCAAAAACCCGCAAGTAGTCGGTCGGACGGGAGAAGAGAAGACGAGCAAGAGGTGGGTCGTCGTCCATCAGCTCAGCAAATCTAATGAAAATGAAAAATGCAAATGAGAAAAGAGAGAAAAGAGTTCAGAAGGAAGGAAACGGAATTGCTTACTCCACGAATAAAGGGTAGTGGAGCTTAGGATCAGGGGAGTGAGCAATGGAGCGGAGCTGATCGGAGTGGTGGCGAATAAGAAAGGTAGCAAAGGCCTTGAGGGGACTGGTGGGAGAGTCCTCCATTGATGCCAAGGAGCTGTCCATGACTGACCTCCCTACAACTAGCGGGAGCACGAAGGTGAATTCGGGCGGGAATTACTTTATATAGCATCTCCAGATTTCCTTTTTTTTTTTCTTCTAAAAACTCACCTAATTATAAAAAATAAAAATATTTAAGTGTATTTTAAATCATTTTTAGAAAAAATAGTTTAAACAAAATCGAATTTTTTATAAAAAAAAACAATTCAATTCAAACTATTCTAATTAGCTAAAGAAAATATGATTTCAAAATTTTTAATTTGTTTTTTACTATTTGATTTTATCATTTTTTTATTTTTTGTCACGACGTTTATCATTCTCTTATCGAACACATTGATCTATATTTGAAACACTAATATTCTAGTTCACTTCTTGTCTCAAAAACCAATTTACTTATTAAAGTTTACAAACTAAATCGTCGAGAATGGACAAATCCCTTTGAAGAATTGATTTTCGTTTCAAATGGAGGGCAAAAACATAATCTCGAGATTATGCAATGATCTTCAACAAAGTCATCGAAATATTGATCAACAATGCTTAAACTCAATAACAAATGTTTATGTCTCTATGTTACATTTTAATTATACTACCTGTGAATTTTATATATAGTCGGATAAACGAGTGTAGGTGACAATCTTTTAATAAGTAAATAAATAAAAGACCAAAAAAAAAAACATAAAAGATAAATAACAATTAGCAATAAACCTAAATTAATAATAAACGTCATATTCTTTTTAACAATATCGACATAAGACTTCATCCAAATCGAAGCATTGAAGAGACTTATCAATGCAAATAGGTGAAGTTGTCATTTCTCGTGTTATGTATATTAATATGTGATAAAAGATAAGATGTTATTCTCTAAAAGTACAGAGGACATAGATTGAATTGTTACAATCTTTTTTTGTATAAGGAATTGTTACACGGTGGTGACCATTACTTTTATAGGAAATGAGACTAGAATTTCATGTTGAATAAATAATATGGTGATCAGTGGTATATAAGTAAAAGGCAAATTATGTCTATTGGTATGATCGATTTTTAGTAGAACCAAAAGCAAAACTACAACAACCTACGTCACAGACTATAGCAAACTGTCATTCTACGAATCAGTAAAATTTGATGTAATCTGGATTACACTAAGCTTTGAAGGAAAGACAAAGCACAGGCAAGGGAGTTCTTGTGAATTGTAAGAAATTTCATGGGTCTTTTTCATTTTCCTTCCAATTTTGAAGTTTTCAACGTCAATTTCTCAAATTAGACTTTTCTGCTGACATGGTAGAGCAGAGTTGAGATTTTTTACCAGCATTATTTTAACTTGTTTGGAACCTTGTACAATGTTGAAGGTAAAGCTACTTTTTCTTTTTAACTATTGTTGTTTACAAGTAAATACTACATGTTAAATATCAAGAAACTCAGAAAAACTCTCCGCTTACTCTAAATAGACCCCTTGAAGTGCTTTGCAAAGCCAAGAAATGTGTCACTGAGCTCTAGCACGAGCTACTCTTGATAACATCATTCTTTCCTTAAGAGCTCAACCTTCAATGGACCAGATTATCGCAACAACCAATAAGATCACTAGCTGTTTTGGGGCGCCCCCGGAATGTGATGTGTTGTGCAAATTCACTAGAACATCTTGCAACCGTGCTTAAGCTTAAAACGAAATTGTCCTTGACGTATTAATCGTAGAGATCAATCTAGCTACAACCAATCCAGCAGCCAATGCAAGTCCAAATATGGCATGTAACCTCACACAGAAATACTTAGCCATGAAAATTTTCTGTTTATCCTGAAAATTTGAAAGAGAATCAGTAATTTAGTTTGATATCACAATCATGGCGAAGTATATTCTTTCTAATTTCACATTTTTATGATCTCGTAACCATCTTCATTCAGTAATAATCTTGCTAGCACTTCCATTTGGTAGATCACTATTCTCTTAAGAACAAAGAGAAATCTTCTTTGGTCTAATCACCAGTATAGCTAAAGACTTGACCATTTAGTTGCTGAATTTAAGATCTGAAAAATATGTTATTGTTTGTTAACTATTTTGGTTTTTAGTTTTTAGAAACTGTGATCATAAGTTTTAATGTCTTGTTATCCACTATCTACTTAAGTTTTGAATACAAAGATTTGATATTTTTAGAAATTGACAAGTAATTCAAGTGTTACTTTAAGATAGGTGAAACCATAATAAAGTAATTGAGAGGAAACGAGCATAAATTTTAAAAACGGAACACTAAAAAGGAAATTGATATCAAACGGGATGTAAATCGTTAGCCAATCACCTTGTGGTTTTCTTCAACAAAGCTAACTACCAGCTTGCCCACTGGAATAGTAAGACCACAAAACAACTACAATGAAAAATAGAAAAAAAAATGAAAGATTAGTAAAGTTTATTCAGTTTAAAAAAGGAAGACTTTTATTTTAAGAATGAACTTACAATGCAAGTAAATGGAAGATTCTTGCTTAAACCTAGAGCAAACAGAAGCACATAGAGCATGATTACTGCAACCTTCACCACCTTGGAACCTCTTTCTGTACCAAGCCTTACCTGCATAATATTAACAAAATACATGTAACACTAAAGTGTCTCCATCTAATAATTTTTAAAAACTGAAGCTGCGTGGGTTCATTACCAAAGGAGACATTTTTCCTACGGCTCTATCTCCCTCGACCTATGCACAACAATGCCAGAGTCAAAATAAACCATGACGTGAATTAAGAATGTGCATGTTTCTTTCTTTTTTTTTTTTTTTTTGCCTTGAGGGGTACAAATACCTGATGGAAATGGCTGCAGAAGAGAATTAAAGTTGTCGTCGTCCCCACAAGGATAGAAGCAGAAAGAATTGTATTGGATATGGGAAGATATCTCATCTCCCTGTGGACCAGTGAATCAATATGCAAACCAGACAAAACAACTACAAATTCTAACCAAATGATTGAAGCAACCTTGCGTTACTCTGTAATAAGTAAAACGCTGTTGTAGCAAATGGACCAAAAGCAGCAAAGCACAAGGGCTCTCCTAATCCTTGGTAACTTAACCGGAACGGTGGACACTGCAACAGATAAATTCTCAGCAGATCAACATGAATAGTTTGCTATTCCCAACTCTCAGTAGATCAGAAAATATGAATGGGTTGTTATTCTCCTGTACCGATCTCACATTATTCTATCTTTTGTTATCTTCAACTCTTCCTCTGACTTTAAAGATCATAAAATGCTTGAAATCTAAACTGGGCTTTAATGCTAAGTCTTGACAAGATTTAGACTATTCTCTATCTCAAAATAATTCTAAGCTCCCTATAACATAAAGTACCACATAAAAATATAACACTCTTTGGATTGTAGAAGCTGCAAATATTGAGTTCCCTTACACTCTACTTCACAGAAAATTAATCTAATTAGCTAACAAAATCAACCTTTTAGTTAACCCTTTTCAGCTGTGTACTTCACAACCTATATGATGCCATGGTAGCAGTCTTATGCAAAGGATTAAATTGAGATGTTACCTGATATATGTAGCCACAAACAATTGAAAAGGCTAAAAATAGTATTGAACGCAGGTTCCCAGCCTCCAAAGAAGCCCATGTCAACCCCATGAACCCAAGAGCAAGAAAAGTGTAGGCAGCAACAAGTGTTCCTGTAGGGCTTATTCCACCATAAATTTAACACAAGCAAGAAGTCAACAAAATTTTTATAATAAAAGAAAAGGAAACAAAATTATGAAAATCGAGGAGGCTTAGAAAATAAATTAGTGTGAACTTTACCTCCCCACAAGTTTTACAACTGACTCCTTTTTGTTCTTATCAGCTCCTGTACTGAAGTCATAAGCATCATTACTGCAAACGAATTGTTTTAATTCATTAGTTTCAAACGGTAGAAAGAGCTTCATACACCATTTTCCAGAACTTCATGATACAATGAAATGAGCCAGCAAACCCTCCATGGATCGTGATGTTGAGAACAAATCATTCATGCGAGAATCGAAGACTAAAAACACTTTCCTCAAAATGGTATAGAGATCTGGAAGCAGGGCAAAGCTGGGAAATTTAGAGAGCAAAATTCAACAACCCAACACTTTTTTAAGCTTGTATATTGCGAAGATTCAAAGAATTCCGGCGAACTTTCTTGTGGAGCGATTTATATCACATAAAAGAAACTGGTTTTCTTGTCAGATAATCTCGTGATAATCAACTACAAAGTAAATCCAACATCTAACTATTTCCTTGGGCTGTCCCAACTTGCTTGCAGAGTTTTAGCCTCTTGAGATCTAAGGATTGACATCAACCTAAAGGTTCTCTTTTATTTTACTTTTTAAAAGAAACAAATGATATAAACATTCTTAGATTCACTTCAATAGGGCTGCTAACAGACATACAAATGGAAACTTAAAGATCTTTTTTTTCCAAAATTCGAATATCTATAGTCAATACTTCTGGGAACACAATTTATATTGTTTCTCAGTAGAGTTTACCAAGGAACAATTGTATATGCAACCATTTAGCTGCCAAAGATTTTGGTTGAGTGTGAACACAAACATGTCAGCCATATGAGGAATACTTCTTCACCTTAAATTAAGCCAACTGATGATAAGAACTGAGGAAGCCAGGATTACAGCAAAAAGCCGAGAAGAGAAGTTTCCAGACTGAAAATAAGCAGCTGCACTGCCTACCTGTTTGTAACCAAAAAGAAAAGTTTGAATACATAGCATCCACATTCAACCAGAATAAGCATTCTCATACAGTTAGTTTATATTCCTAAGAGATGGTTGATTTAATACCTCGAAAATTGAACAACACAAGATCAAAGCTTAACTGATTGGTAAGAGAAAGTAAAAAACACTGCATTAATATAAGAATTGACTTGTAAACAAACAGAATCACAGATCCTTTTTGTTAAATTACCATTTTTAGTAACTCCCTCCCTATGGTTTTAAAAGATTCAATTTAGTGTTTATGGTTTAGTTACACCTCCAAAACTCCTTATTGTTACTAGATCATAACAATTTCTTACATAACATGTCATGTCTCTTTATCACACCTGTCTTATATCAACCACTTCAAAATCACATCACATAAGAAAACGGAAAACAGCTGATAACCAATCAATAAATTTAACCAAATCATGGTGCTAAATGGGAAATTGGAAACTAACTTGAAACGACCACAAACCATGGGGACTTAAAAAAGTGATAATCTAACAAAAGCTTTACACTCCTTTTTCATAATAAGCTAAGGTACAAAAAGCAAGCTCAAGAGCAATCAAGTTTATTATAACTAGTGTAAAGTCAAATACTACATTTCTCAAAAGAACGATATAAAATGACCAAACATCTAGCTGCTTTATACAGTGTAACGAACACCCACCATTAGAGGAACCAAGGCAACAGAATAAATTGGTAACTTAATTGCCCTCCAAATCAGAATTCCCATACCAACATCCTCTTCCCCATTCTCTTGGGGCATCGAATCAACCTCCATCGCTTTACATTCCGATAACAAACCTCTAAAACGGACCTTTCTGCACAACCCCAATTGCGTTCTACGACTCCCGCAGGCAAATTTACGAGCATATGTCGACAAACTCGATGAATTGAAACGACCCAGATGGGAGCTGTGATAGTACAAGAGTCAAGAAGATAAGTGGAGCTAAAAGAGAAGGTTTTGAAAGAAGATGTAGTTGCCATTATGAAATGGTACTTGCCTTGGAGTAATGGTGGTGAGGGAGATGTAGTCGTTGAGTTTGTTCTTTAAGGCGCCAAGTTGGGTGGGTATGCAGACTATGGAGGCCATTGGCATCACATAACGGAAGATGAAATTGCAGAGTGAAGCTGCTCGTTGAAGCAGAGGATGGATTAATCAAAATGGGGAAGATTTTAGTCGTGTCTTACTGTCTTATCTTCTTCAACTTCAACTAACTGTAGTTCTTCGTTCTTGTTAGTTGCCCTTTTTAGTGGGTTTGATGACATTTTCTTTTTACTTGGTGGTGGGTCTTAGTCACTGTGTTGTTTGATTTCAAAATGTCATACTTATTTTCTAAAACTTTAGATTTGAGTTTGGATTTTTATTACTATCCAACTCCTACTTTTGTTTGAATTTGGTTTTTAATTGAATTGAGAACGTTAAATCTTATAAATTTGATCAAATTGAAAAATAATTCGAAACGTTAAAACTATAATATTTTGTTTGTTTTTAACTAGAAATGGACTATGAGGGATTAATCTTTATGTTTTATTGTAGTTTGATGTGGTTTTACATTTAATGCTACTATTATGTAGGAACAATAGTAATAATGATTCGGTAAAATATAAATCTTATTTGATTGTTAGAACTTTCGGCAAGTTTTCCATTAAGTTAAATTTGTTTGGTCTACTATCTTTACAAGTCGGTTAAATAACACAACTCCATTAACTTCAACAGTGTTTACTATTGAAATATGTACATTTAGTATGAATCGTTATCTATTTCTCTCTTACCCTCCCTCTATTGTTTCTAGTGCCTCCACTATCAATCGTCATCCACGACCAAATTTGACAACAACTATAGTCAACGAGTATGACAGTATTGATTGCCAACGACATGCTTTTGGCAACCACCTCTAGCACTTCAAACTCTAGCAACAACTACATATGGCAAACACTACATATTATGATAAGTTATGGAGATTATATTTGACACCAAACTCCAATGACTACCTCTAGCGGTCAACTTCAACGATCACTTGTGGCTACCAACTGTCGACAATTTCTAACAACTAACTCATACAACCATCTTAATCAACTATATACTATAAAAACATAAAAATAACTCATCAAGTGAAAACATTTTTAAATATAAATTTAAAATTATCGTTTCATAATATTTAACAATTGTCTTTGATAGTAATTTGACATTAACAAAAACACTTGAGGTACATACTAAACTAAACCAAACCAACTTGATATAAAAACACTTTTAATAGAAATAAAAGAAAAACCTTTTGACAAATATATCAATTCAAACGTGCTATAATTAAAAATTTAATTCTAAAAGAAAATAGAAAAGATATGTTAAACATATCCATTAGCAAAATATAGTGAAATTCCTTAAATTATAAAGATGGTATAAAAATTTGATTTTATAAAGTAAAAAAGAAAAAAGAAAAAAAAACCCTTTTCCCCTAAAATAATAATATTCTTATTTGGAAAAATCAGAAAACAAAAAATGTGACAAAAAGTTACGTTCTTACAGATTTGACTCTCCGGCGGCTCCATACGAATCTTTGATTTCGAATAACTGAACTAAACACTAACCGAAGTCCGTCGAAATCTTACTTTTTTTTTTCATTTGGGATTCCCTCAATCTTCATTTTCTTCATCTGGGATTCCCTCGATCTTCATCACTACCATCGCCATCCTCTCCTTTCACTCTGTTTCCCACCAAACCTCAAAAAATGGCGCTCCCAACCACTACCCCTCTCCCAAAATCTCTCCCCCATCCCCTTTTTCCGATCACCTCCAAAACCCCCCACCACCGCCGTCTTTCCCCATCCGCCCGATTTTCGAAACCCATATCCGCCATTCATGCTGCCGACCCATCAAGGTCGTCCAAATCATCTATCCAGGTCCCGATGAAATGGACCCTCGATAGCTGGAAGTCAAAGAGGGCTCTGCAACTCCCCGAATATCCCGATCAGGCGGCGCTTGAATCTGTCCTTAGGACCCTTGAATCTTTTCCGCCGATCGTCTTTGCCGGAGAAGCTAGGTCCTTGGAGGACCGGCTGGCGCAGGCGGCTGTGGGGAAGGCTTTTCTTCTCCAAGGCGGGGATTGTGCTGAGAGCTTTAAGGAGTTTAATGCCAATAACATTCGTGATACTTTCCGTGTTTTGCTGCAGATGAGTGTTGTTCTTATGTTTGGTGGTCAAATGCCGGTTATTAAGGTTGATTACTGTTTCTGAGCTTTGATTTTCTGTTTTGTTATTGTTATTTTGCATTGTGCGATGGTTTTGATAAGTTTTTTTCAGAATGATCTAGTGTATGTTGTCTCTGCTAGGAAGGGTCATGTATTGAAAAAGTTATTTGAGCTAGCCAAAACGATAATAGTTGAACGTGAATTCGAAAATCTAGCTACATGCCCTTTGTTACCAAATGATATAAGTTTGGGATATTTCTCTCATAGATTCCTGGGTTATTATATGGATTACATTTGACGGTTTTGTAATAGGATTTGTGTGTGATGTAGGTAGGAAGAATGGCAGGTCAGTTTGCAAAGCCAAGATCAGACCCCTACGAGGAGAAGGATGGAGTGAAACTCCCAAGCTACAGAGGAGACAATATAAATGGTGATTCGTTTGATAAGCAATCTAGGATTCCAGACCCAGATCGAATGAATAGAGCCTACTGCCAGTCAGTGGCAACATTGAACCTCTTGAGGGCCTTTGCCACAGGAGGTTATGCTGCAATGCAGAGAGTTACGCAATGGAATCTTGATTTCACCGAGCATAGTGAGCAGGGTGATAGGTTTGACTCTTGTGTACTTTATTCTTCTAAGTACCATTTGTATTGGCATTTGGTTCCATTATGGTCAGCCGTGTACCGTTTATAGCACATCATTTCCTTAGACTTCACAATGAATTCCTGTCAACCGTGTTGATAAAGTGACCAATCAGCCATTCATTTTGATACCTTGTTGGTTGTAGTTCCATAGTTTGGTTATATATTTTGGTTGCACTTGTGCCAACAGATACCGAGAACTAGCCCATAGAGTTGATGAGGCCCTTGGATTCATGGCTGCTTCTGGACTCACTGTGGATCACCCTATCATGACCTCGACTGAGTTCTGGACATCTCATGAGTGTTTGCTCCTTCCTTACGAGCAAGCACTTACTAGGGAGGATTCCACTTCTGGGCTTTACTATGACTGCTCGGCTCACATGCTTTGGGTGGGAGAACGAACTAGACAACTTGATGGTGCACATGTTGAGTTTTTGAGAGGTGTTGCCAATCCTCTTGGCATTAAGGTACCTCTATCTAAAATTTAGATGGTGATGTTTAATTCCATCATTTTCTTCACTAACATCCTTCCCTTTGCCATTTTATCTCAAAACTGAATTTTGGTGTCATTGCAGCATTCCATGGAGTATGATCTTAATATTCCGATTGGAACTACCATATTCGAACCACTTCACAATTTACAAATATAATTGAAAAAAGTTTAAAAGCTTAAGATTACAATAAATTGACTTTATTATTTGGAGCTCAAATTTGTAGATGATTTTGTATATATACTTTCATTTATCAATTTTTGCTCGATGACCTTTTACTACTTTTACTTGTGGAGTGTTTCGTTCTTTGTCCTGCTAAACACTTAATATTATTTTTCTCTAAGTGATTTATAATGGTTCTTGAGAATGTAGTAGAAATTTGCAACTGATAAATTATAGTATTTTGATACAGGCAAGTGATAAGATGGATCCAAAGGAATTGGTCAAGCTTATTGAAATTCTAAATCCCACGAACAAGCCTGGAAGAATTGTAGTGATAGTAAGAATGGGAGCCGAAAACATGAGAGTGAAACTTCCACATTTAATCAGGGAAGTACGGCGTGCTGGTCAAATCGTCACTTGGGTCAGTGATCCCATGCACGGGAATACAATCAAAGCCCCCTGTGGACTAAAAACACGTTCATTCGATGCTATTAGGGTATGATCTCTTTCCAATTTAAATATGTTTGATTGTTTGTTCCTTGCCTTCTTGTTCTTGTCCAGGTTTATAGATAGCTTTCTGTCGCCAGTACTCAACTAGTTATATCAATAAAAAATTTGGGGAGGACTTGCGCAACAATCTTCTGGAATTATTTATCAATGCATTGATCATTCTTCCTTAATTTGATTGGATGCTTTTGACCTTTCTGGATTATGGTTTTTAGCCTAAATATCATGAATTACGCTTTAGATCCTTATTTAGAACAGATCTTTTTATGCATTTAGTTGAGTTTTACTCAACTTTAGACTTGACTAAACGTTTAGTCTGATATCATTGGAGTTGTACTTCTTTTCACATATCTCACTAATTATTGTTGTATTTATCAATTTGTCGATAACAGGCTGAGGTGAGAGCATTTTTCGATGTACACGATCAAGAGGGAAGCTACCCTGGAGGAGTTCATTTGGAGATGACAGGGCAGAATGTAACCGAATGCGTTGGAGGCTCTCGAACTATAACTTATAATGATCTGAGCTCACGGTACCATACTCACTGCGACCCCAGACTCAATGCTTCTCAGTCTCTAGAGCTCGCCTTCATCATTGCCGAGCGGTTGAGACGAAGAAGACTCGTAGCAGGACAGACTTTGGGATCGGTCTGACTACAGAAATCCCTGGTAAGTCACCTTTTGTACCTACGACGTGCTTCGATATGCTGTTTTGGGTCGATGTATAAAAAGCTAAAACACGTTTGGAGTTTTACACACTTTGGGTTGTATAACACCACCCAGGATTGGTATGTTGAGCTGAAAGACTTAAAAGGGTGTTGTGTGAAACATAAAATGGAGTAGAGATGTGGTGAAAATAACTTTATGTAATGTTATGTTACTATGGTTTTTATAATAGCAATAATAAAAGTCTTTTTGAGAGGTAACAATTTGAACTATCACTACTAATTTTGCTATCGACTTTAAGAGCATTGAAGACAAAATTTGTAGTCATCCTACAACCGATGATAGTGACATGCTTTTAGAATATTTGTTATGGAAAATTATTAGGTACTTTTGTATGAATGTTATACTTGGGCTTTATTTATCGATCTTTAACCAACATCGGTGTAATCCTAATGAAATTTCATTGATGGATCAATTATAATGGATCTCAATCACACACACTTCTTTTTAAATCATGTTTATTTAGATATTTTGCACATTTAATTTAATTATTTTGGAGTTGTTTACTCCACATTGTCTTTTTAATTTAATTATTTTAATCATGTTTATTTAGATATTTTGCACATTTAATTTAATTATTTTGAAGTTGTTTACTTCACATTGTCTTTTTACCGTTGTTGGTAAAATTCTTCCATTGTAACACTAACTTAACAATATTTTCTAGTAGATCTCGCATGATTTTCGAATACAATCAAATTGATTACTTTTAACAAACAATTAAATTGCAGATTTGATTACTTTTAACATACAATTAAATTGCATATTTGTTGATTGAATGAGCTCCATATTTCATTGTGATTTCATAACAAAGAATAACAACAAAGGCAATAAAATAGGATCCACTATCCAAACATAGATATTAATCTAATACATAATTGAAGCTTACTCTCACAATTATCACCACTTTTTAGGAGAAAAAGTTTCCATCATATAACTTTAATATTTTAAACTTAATCATTATTGCTCTTGAGCAATTGCAAAGGTCATTAAGCAACGAAGTAAGCACGTAAACCTTACAAGTCAAGGGCTAATGAGAAAAATAAAAGAAAACATAAAAACAATGTAAATTCGATGCATTTTCAAACCTAACATAACAAATTAAAATATTTATAAAATAGAGTAAAACTTCAAATATTATTAATGTCTTCATCAATTTCATCCGTTCAATCATTTACGAGAATCTTTCACCGAATATCTTCAATATTCAATTACACAAAACCACTCCAATTAAACTTAAACAAAATCAAAATCACCAAATAATTAATAATTGATAAAAGAATTCAAAAACAAACTTGAAAGAAAGCTATTTATTTAATACAAATCTCCACCTAACTCACAAGCAACGATTCATATTCATTGATTCACAACACATTGATCTTTATTTATTTCCCACTAAAATAATTAAGAACATAATAATAACAAAACCATCATTCAAACCAACAAAGAAACAAAAAAACAAACTCAAAGAAAAAGAAAAATTGTACACGTCCTCCCTCCACTACGTCGTCGTTTTGCAATGACTCGACACATTATAGTGAAGTATGCGGCGTAACTGCTTACGCGTTGAATCGGGCAGCTCTCACGTAATCTTCAAAGCCGCCTCCCATGGCTTCCACTGCTACTTCCCTTCCCTTCCCATATATTCAAATTCTTTACTCTTCTCTCTACCAACCCATTATTGCCCACTCAAGACACAGATTCAGATGGGTTTTGGGGGCTTACTTGGTTTTCAATATGGCATAGTTCAGGCTCCGCTTGGACCTGATATCTCCGGTCCCGAGCTCGTTGCTGCCGTTGCCAATGCCGGTGGACTTGGTCTTCTCCGAGCCCCCGATTGGGTACTTCACTGTTTATTCTTTTTTTCTTGTTTTTTTTTTCCTTTACCCATCTTGGAAATGAATGTAATGTGTTGTGGAGAAGTATCTGTGATGTGCGATACGTGAGTCGATACGGAGTTTCTTCTTCTTTTGTTGATTGATTGTTTGATCATACGTATGCGGATTTTAAAACTTTTAATTCTTGATCGATTTGAATGTTTGGCGTTTTAGTTTTTGCAACTGCTTGTTGCATGGTTTTGTGGGAATTCGGACGATTTTGGTGATGATTGGTTATGGAATTATGGAGGAGTGTTGGGTTTAACTGGGGACTTAGTCAGGGGAATTGATAATGTCAATGAAGAGTTGGATCATTGATCTTGTCAATCTGATATGAACAGTTTGTATATGATATGAATGTAAAGAATTTTGTTAAAACTATGGATATAATTAAATGTACCATAACCCTTTCTGTAAATTGGTGATTTAACTTTCTCATTTCTATCTATTAATATTGATTTCCATTTTTTGTGCTCACAAGTGCGGATGTATGGATATAATTAAAATTATTGTTTAGGATTGATAGGTGATGCAAGCTTCTTACAGCTATTTTATTCCTTCATTTGTTCTTCTATTAGTTAGGAAATTAGTTGTAAAATTTTATAACTATCTTGTCTTTTTTTTTTGTCTAAGAGCTTGTATATGCAGTATTTAGCTTTAGTTTATATTTTCTGCAATGGTTTTGAGTTTTTTGTCAAAATTTGACCAATCAATCAATTTTGTTTTGAGAATTACATGTTTTTGCTTTCTGAACCTTGCTATCATCTCAAAATTATTTATAGGCATGAATTAAGGGCTGAACAGAGTTATATTCTTAAATTGACAAGACACAGTAAACTGATTATCAAACAGTCTTTTGATTAGAGAAAGTCAAAAGGTGTATATCTTCCCATTTATCTCAACTGTTTATTTACATCGTTCCTGTTCTCCACTCTAATTGAGTAGCAAGGAGGATACGCTTAAAAGTTTTATGTGTAACAGGAGTCACCTAGGATACGCTTAAAAGTTTTATGTGTAACAGGAGTCACCTGATTATGTACGAGAATTGATAAGGAAAACCCGAGCTTTAACGGATAAACCATTTGGAATAGGTGTCATTTTAGCATTTCCTCACGAGCAAAATCTAAAGGCCATACTAGACGAGAAAGTAGCTGTTGTGCAAGTTTACTGGGGAGAATGTTCGAAGGATCTTGTGGATCAAGTTCATTCTGCTGGGGTGAAAATTATTCCACAAGTGAGTATTCTCTTGCAAATCATGTTAACAATCCATTTCCTAAGGATCAAATCAAGTCTGATAGGTTATTCTCATTATTGGTTTTCTACTCATATTGTGGCATGTTACACTTAAAAAAAACTTTTGCAGGTTGGGAGTGTTGAAGAAGCAAGTAAAGCAGTTGATGTTGGCGTTGATGCAATCATTGTGCAAGGTCGGGAAGCAGGAGGGCATGTTATTGGTCAAGTATAGATCTTCTTTCCCATTAATTTCATTAATTCATGATGCCATTGTATTTGTTTCCAACTTTCCAGACTTCTTCCATTATAGATTTTTTCCCATCCACTTAATCACTTGGAGGCTGTTTTTGTCCGGTTCTTCTCCTTAGTAAAATATTCTCTAAATTACTGGAAAGGAAATAAATTAACAAGGAAGATAAGTTGACTTAGATTAGGAAGCTAATTCATCAAACATCTGTTTGTCAATTTATTAAGAGGCTGTTGTTTTAGTTCAGGTACCCACATACTTACCCTGCTCCAACTTCACCTTTTGAAGAATATTCAACTTCGGTTTTGTTGAGACAATGTTTACGTTAGAAGCATGTATTCAGTTTGAAAATCACCTTTGGAGAGAAGCAGAATTTAAGAAATTGATCTTTATCATATAAGTGTTTGAGCAGTCTTCCTTTTTCACTATCATGCATGCGTATATGCTTTATGTAATGCCTACTTTTCTTCTTTAAATTTCAAACTCTGGTTTTTTATTTGCTGCGCCCAGTAAGTGATATTACTTTGGTTCATGTTTCATTAGTCATATTCTTCATCTTTCTTCACATTTGTATTCCAACTATATCATAACTTATCTCAAATATATATCTATTTCATTATCGGAAAAGATTGAAATCATCTACAGAAAATTGACTTGGTTTTTTGCAGGAAGGTTTGATTTCCATCTTACCAAGAGTAGTTGAAATTGTTGGGGATAAAGATATACCTGTAATTGCGGCTGGCAGTATTTCAGATTCCCGAGGTTATGTTGCTGCCCTGGCCCTTGGCGCTCGTGGTGTCTGCCTTGGAACTAGGTTAGAAAACCTCAACCGTGATCATTCACAACTTAGAAAACTTACTTAGAAAAGCTGGTAGATCCATGCTACAAAATATCGCTCAATTTGAAATAATTTCCAGCATTAAAGTAGAACGTTCCCACTTTTCAGTCAGGTTTGGTTCAGAGTCAATATACAAGTATGATAATAATGCCAGTCCAGAAACTTCATTATTGGTCCATGACGTGGATTCTTAAACATGTGTCTAATATTCGATCATCTACACCATGAAAATATAGCCATGAGAATGGTGTTGGAGGAAGGTTTAAGGTTGAGTGGCCATATCACAATCCATCTACTAAATAGTTCAGAGGCAGAAAATCTGTCTTTCTTTGGTGTAATCCAAAAGTTGCCGTTATTTTTATTGTATTATTGTAATTGGAACGAAACAAATCTCATAAATTTTAGGTAATGCAACTGTTGATCTTTTGCATGGTCATAATATGCGAGTTAAATGGAATATTGCAGATTTGTTGCTACTGAAGAAAGCAATGCTCACCCTACATACAAGAGGAAGTTGGTGGAACTGGAAGCAACCGATTATACAAACATTTTCGGCCGTGCAAGATGGCCTGGTGCCCCACAGCGTGTTCTACAGACTCCCTTTTACGATGATTGGAAGTCACTTCCTGCCAATGAAAATGAAAGCAACCAGCCTGTCATCGGGCGCTCAACAATTAACGGCTTGGTGAGCTCCTCCTTTATCTCTTTTCTACTTAAACATGTGAACATGCTTGAGAACAAATTCTGCAATTAGTTTGTATGCTGGATCATTACAAGATCAAATATTTAGGTTGAGGGTGTTCTGTTCTGCTCTGCTCTAATCTAAATCAATCCTTCGTTCTTGGTACAGGACATAGATATACGGCGCTTTGCGGGTACTGTGCCAAATGCAACGACAAAAGGTGACATTGAGAGCATGGCAATGTATGCAGGGCAAGGAGTAGGACTGATCAAGGAGATTCTACCAGCGGGAGAAGTGGTAAGGAGGCTGGTGGAAGGTGCTCAACATTTGATCCGAACACATCTTAGTAGTTTTGTTCATAAAGATTGATGCTCGTAGCTGCAATACTATTCTTTTAAATTTTCTTCAAGAAATAAGATCGAAAATCGGTATGTAGTTTTAGATGAACAGCTGGAAATCGAGCTCCATTGAGTGTTAGTCATGAACGCAGCAAAATAAAGCAGTGATTGGTATTTTATATAATTAAGCCACTTGACATCTTTCGTTCCCAAATTCAAAATTCAGATTCTGTTTTACGTTTTCATCACAAAATTTTAAGAGTTTAGTGAATGACAAACGATCCAATAGATGTTTTCTAATTTTGTGATTCAACATTTGTTTCTAAGAACTGTTTTCTAATTTCCGAAAATTATAAGAACCTAATTTTAGAATTTAGTCTAATCTATCCTAATTAGTCTATATGATTTATATTTTAAATTCTAATGGGTCTAAATTATAATTTATTCCAACGATAGAAACAAAAACTTTAATTTATACTCTAAATTATATATTACAAAATAGTAATTTAATAATTTTTATAAATATATTACAAAATAGTAACTTTAAAATTTTTATTACTTTTTATAAAACTTTTTTTTTATTATTATTTTTTAAAAAAACTTTTTTTCATTATTAAAAAAATAGTTAGATATTGGTTTGGTTAGAATCTTTTTAAAATTTTTCAAAATTGTTCTATATTGTAAATATTTTGTGTTTGATATATTTTTAAAAAACCATTTTTGTATGTTAAGAAATAAATTAATAATAGCGTTGAAGAGTATTGTTGATTTACGAGGACAACTTCTTAAAAAACATATAATAATTTAACGCGCCATAGGAACAGTCGGAAGCTCCATTTTGAAGGCGCGAAGTCAAAACAGCTCCATGGACGCAATCAGGCACACATGCCTGAAGCTTGAAGTTCCAACCAACGCCCAGCCGAACGAAAGAAGCTCCATCTTCGTCAAAGGCACTTGGAATCATCTCCGCTTCGATCTCTCCATCACCGACGGCTTCCACGCTTGGACGTGCCATGGTTCCGTTCCTGAAACTTCCACTCAATTTAACTTTGTTTAGTTTCTCTTCTATTCCGCTCTTCTTTCGACTTTGTTCTCGTATTTTCTTTTTGTTATCACCTCGTTTTGCCTGCGACAGCGACGGAGGACGAGGTTCGGTTGCGCGCTGCACAATGGGACCAAGAACCCTCGGACTATGTGGCATTGGCAGAGCGCTATTTAGGGTTTCAACAGCCTGGTTCGATCTATGACTTTGCCGATGCTGGAAATGGGTACAAGAGGGTTTGTGCTTACTCCATTTCGTGTTCTTATTTGGTTTTTTTTTGCTCCCTTAGTCGATACTGATAAGGCAATAGAATCTTTTTTTGGGCATTGTTCGTTGTATAGGTACTAGGAAACAGACGATCGGCTCACATTTTGATTTTTAATTCGCCTCTTTGAATGCCTTTATTGTTAAAGAGTAAATTGAATGGAAATCTGGATTCTGGCTGAATAGTTTTAGCTTCCAGGTCTACTAGTGAGTTAATAGCAATGTGGTAATGGAGTATTGAAAAAACCAATATTTAGAAAAAATGTAGTTTCAAAACAACCTTCATAAGTTTATATGCGAGGCCTAAGAAAAGGGAAGAACTTTCGTTTATGAAGCATAAAATTGGAGAATAAAGACATTTTCGAGAGATTCTTAAAAGAGTTTGATGTTCTCTTCTTATTTCTTTAAGATGGGAAACTAACAAGTGAGTACCTTTAAGATGAAGTGAAATGACATGTGTGCTATGTGCTGAGGCACTTGCACCAAAAGGATCAACTAAACATATACAAGAATAAAGTACACTATTGGTTGCTCAGTTGGTTTGGTGTCTATTTGGGGGTTTCTAAAGGACACTTTAGACCCTTATGTTTAGGAAATGGATTGACATGGCCCGTGAACATCTTTGACCATTAATAACTAATGTTAAGATAATGTGGCGGTTAAATTATAAACAACATTTTCTAATATGGGGAGATATTTTAATTTAAATATATATTTTTATGACTAAAATTACTCTCTTTCCACGTTATTTTCTCCTATGGTGAATCTTTCAGTTGCTCGCCAATGCCTTTCTTATGCATGATTAAAGTGTTTATTGTGAAATCTCATGGACCAAATAGATACTAACTTCATATTTTAGGATCCAAAAGTGTAGTTTGTCTAGTCTGCTATTGTATCAGGTTAAGCTTGGTTGAAAATTTTAAATCTACTATAAATATAGGAATTCAATTATAATCATCAATCTATTTGGGTGAGTTGTTGGTCTCGAAATCTCATATACCAAATAGACAACACTTTGTAGTTAAGGGGTGAAAAGTGTAGTTTGTCAATACTCTATGTCACCAGGTTGAGCTTGGTTAAAACTTTTGAGTCTAGTTTAAATTTAAGAATTTGATTTTAGGATAATTGTAATGGATGACAATTTAAGGAATAATAATTAAGGATATAGCAGCATTTAAAAAAAATTGCAATTATAGCAAAACTATCGCTGATAGACTTGTATCACTGATAGACTCATATGGTCTATCAGTGATATACCAATATTTACAATATGATCTATCGGTGATAGACTTGTATCATTGATAGAATTTGACAAATTATGCTATATTTGCAAATTTTTTAAAATGTTGCTATATACTTAATTATTTTGAATCTAATTGCTAAATTTGCAACTATCCCTTGATTTTAATCAACAGTCTCTTTGGGTGAACTTGGTAGTTTTGATACAAGAATATTGTGAATTTGGAAGAGGGATTCAGTTATCTTAATATTAAAGCTTGGGTTTTCATTTTAACTTTGGAGCATATTGATTGGCACTTTGTACTGGTTCTTATGCAGCTTTCTTGGACATTTGACAAAGAAGGGATGAAGTTAGAATGGCGATGGAAGTGTCAACCAGCGTCTGATAATAAGACCACTACAGCAGGAATATTGAACTTTCTTATGGATGCAAACATAAGGCTGAGCGTAATACTATGCCTCCTTGTTGTGTTTACAATGTTTTAGATTTTCTCAAGGTTACTTCTATTCAGCTATTAGCCATACTTCTCATTAATTTTCTGAGCATATTGTTCAATGATTAATAGTTGCTTATTATCGACTTACATGAATGGATTAACAAGATTGACAGTTTCCCTATCCAAGAAAAGGAAAATTACTGATGCTCTCCTATTTGATGACCATTGTCCATTGGATTGGAGTTTTTGTTTCAGCATTGTTTTTCTACATTGAAGGATGCTAAAGTTGAATAGCTCGAGCACATGACTTGTAAAAAAATGATCACAGCCCTCTGTTTGCTTCTATTATGTGATTGCTGTCTGAACATGTGGATAGTTTTTTTTATCTTTTCCAAGCTCTGATATGGTCTCAGAAACATTAGTTACCATGTAAATTACCAAAGTACATTCATTTATTAGAAAGAGTATGATTTGAAAGTCTATGAGACTCCAAGTCATTCTTTATTTGAAGTGTTACTTTTGTCATTCTGATTTCCTCTCTGTCACACTATGGCCTTTGATTTTTTTCTTAAAGATGTTCAGTTGTCAACCTTTTCTTATAACTTATGCCTGCTTTATTTTTTGTATGAATAGGAAGAGGTTGTGAGAAAAAATCAATCAGTTGAGAGGCTGAAGGCGGAATCTGAGAAGTGTTTAGCTCAGAGTGAGAAGATTTGTGATGAAAAGGTGGAGTTTGAAACTGCAATATATGCAAAGGTACGGAAAATTTGAGAACTTATGATTTGAACTTCACTCCATCTATTTTCATCTTTGTGATCTTAGTCAGTATGATACCATTCTGAATTAACTCTTCTTCAGAAATCATGCTACATTTAGCTTCAAAAGTGCAACATGATGCAATAAGTACATTTTCATTTTATCAACGCTTTCGAAAATTTTGTTTCTCGTGTTTGAAAGTGTAACATGATGTCTTTGTGGTAAGAAAAATTATTGTTCACATAATTGTGTTCTCTTTGTAACATAGTTATATTAATCCTAAACCCTAAACCTGCCTTGAATTGACCGGTAGCTACTTCTTTGCAAATGTTGTTTGAATCACTGATGCGACCTGGAGTCTTTACACAACGCACCACTTGTTTCTTACTTGAAATCTTTAAATGTCTTTTTCATTGCTTCCAGTTTCTGAATGTCTTGAACGCAAAGAAGGCAAAGCTTAGAGAGTACAGAGATCAGCTTTCAAGACAAACCATTACTGGTAGCAAACTGAAACAAGAAGAGTACTCCTCTGATAAAACCGAATCTTTCGACGATGAAAGCGATGCAGAAAAGAACTGACAAAGTGGTATAACTTCCGGATCAAGGAATGTTACATGAAATAAGTTGGATTTGTTATATGTGATAGTATGTTAAATTTGGAGATTGAGGATTTGAATCTTGTACTAATGAGCTATGTTTATAGAAACAGCAACAACACTGATTACTACACTTTTGAAAAAAGTATATTATTGCTGGATTTTGGGTTTGGCTAAAAGTGTATTTGAGTAATGGCTCTTATTGGAGTGTATAGTAACTTCAACTTTAAAAAATAATTAGCTGATTGGATTTGAAAATGTGTCCATAAAGCAACCAGGTTGAGATGGGCTGAAATTGTGAAAAATTATATACCTGGTTTCAAAGTAAAAGGAATGATATTCAATATGCCAATGGTCCATTAAGTCGAATAAAAGTGGTAAATTTATCAAAACTTGCAATATAAAATAATTGATACGCTAATTGAGTTGGAACGTGTTGGTATTAGATACTTGAGCCATCTTAGAAGTGTGGGTGCTTCTTAGCTACTTATTGTAAAGATAAACTACCTTTGTTTTTTAACAGAAATTTCAGCCATGAGTTTGTTAAGTTGTTGACAAACAAAACCATCAAATTTACATGCTTCTTCTTCTTTACTCTTTAACAACATCACATTCTTCTCCATTTCCTTACCATTTTCTCCATCCATAAGCTCTCTCACAAGCTCCTCTATTTCATTTCTTTTCTCATCGTTATCAATTTCAATTGCAATAACCTGCTCGGTGGAACAATAACAAAAATTTGACTGTCGCTCGATGAAGAAAGGCCACGATATCATCACCACTCTCACACATACACTTTCCATAGTTGAAATCCATCCATTGTGTGTTTAGAAAACCTCCTGCAGAAGGATGGTTCAGCACTTGTTCTTGACAACACCAACTTGCTATCAAGCTTCTATCTTTGGTTTGTGTGAAAACTTCATGTGGGAAAATGGCTGAATCTCACACAACTAAATGAGGCCTTATAATTCACAAGAATGGCTTCCCACTGTCTGCTAATCCCCCAGCAAACTCAATCAATTGCTTTGTTGTCATCACTTCAATGCTACTAAAATTTATATAAACCACCAAGTTGGGTTGCTTTGAATTCAGCCACGAAATGCATACTGATTATGTTGCCTTGAGATTTGAGTCTATTGCTCTTAGATTATCATCTATTTGGTTGGCAAGCACAAAGTGATGGAGCTACCTCTAAAAGTTGCTTAATCAATATCTTGAAAGCTGGTTACTATAAGCAACCAGAGGATTTGAGTTGTAGAAAGCTTATGTAAGGTGCTTGTCAAGATGAACATTGTATCATTGAATAAATCAGAGTTCTTCTCATTGATATGAAAGTTGGAGAAGTACATTATAAATACAGGTTGAGGAAGAGTAAAGAAATGGTTTTTACATGACTAACCAACCTTGTAACCACTAGCAAACACATAACAGCACTTCGACTATATTAACAACAATTAACTGTTTAGTGTTTACAATCACTTAATACATTGTGCTCAAATGTCCATGGCCAATAAGGATAGATTGGCTCAAAACAAACGACCATAAACAAAACAACATCCATCTGGTTTTGAGCAGCAACTTTGTTTTCTGTCATATCATAGCCCTGGCCCTCTCATAGCAGGAACGGTTATACTCACATTTCCATGCAGAAACGTATGGCCCTAAATAGCACATTTACACTAATTTGTGCTTCAAATTTGTATGCCCATTGAGTTCATGTGTTTGCTTCAACCATTCGACCCAGTGGAACAAAACAAAACGTGACAGAAAGTCGGAGACTCGTATAAATCCATGACATTATGATGTATATTTGGAATTGAAACATAATCACCAAAGTACATGAACACCAACTACTTATTTCATATAGCTAAATGAAGCCACTCCAAATGATAATTGCTACTCTTCCAAAAAGGGATAATCAGTGTAACCAATCGTAGGATCTGATGTATAAAAAGTATCTCTAATGTACTGGTTGAGAGGAGCATCTATCTTGAATCTCCTTGGCATGTCTGGATTTGCCAAAAACAAACGTCCATAAGCAATGAGATCCGCTCGATCCTCAGCAATGGCTCTGTTTCCATCTTCCTTATCATACCCTCCAGCAGCTATGAATGTACCCTTGAATGCCTTTCTCATTGGTAACAGGCTGTGAGGAGTCTCAACTTTCTCTGAAGCAGTTTCCATCCGTGGCTCCACCATGTGGCAGTACAAAATTCCATATTTGTTCAAATTTTCTGCCATGTACATCCCCAAAGCTTTAGGATTTGAGTCTCCCGCCTCCATGTAATTGGCAAACGGCGATAGTCTTATCCCAACTCTGTCTCCACCTATCTCATTTACAGCTGCTTCAACTACTTCTAGAGCAAATCTACAACGGTTTTTGATAGATCCTCCGTATTGGTCTGTTCGGTCGTTCACTTGATCTTTCAAGAACTGATCAATAAGGTAACCATGAGCTCCATGGATTTCAACTCCATCAAAACCTACAAGTTTATTATTCATTCATTCGACTGCCATATCAGTTCTTTTGCACAAATAAAGCATAGGTAGCAAAAGCACACGAACAAGAAAAAGAAAAGAAAGAATAAGATACTGAGTAGAAAAAATACCACCACCTCCTTCGTAGCTTTTGATGAATTTTTGGACTTAATCAGTAATCACAAAAGAAGCTTAAAATCCAATCACAGCAGGACCTTCCATTAGTGAAAAGAAAACAGGACTTACCAGCTTCAATGGCATTCCTAGCAGCAAGCCTAAAATGGTCGACAATTTGAGGGATTTCATCTGTCCTTAGACGTCTCGGAGAGGTAAATTGGGCAACATCAGTTCCATCAGCCTGAACTTGCGATGCCAGCGGCTTGTCTGATGACGAGATTGGAGCCTGTCCATTTGGTTGAAAACCTATACATATAGCCAAAATGGACACACTTATTTCTTAAAATAAAGAAAAGATTGATATTTTATTTTGGCCAAATTGAAGTAAGAACCTTAAAAGAAAAGGCACCTGAATTTGAAACTCTGCCTGCATGCCATATCTGACAAAAGAATGTTCCACCTTTGCAATGAACAGCATCCACGATTGGTTTCCATGCTTCAACTTGTTCTCTTGTCCATATCCCAGGTGTATCAGGATAGCTTGGAGTTTAACAAGAAGACAGAAAAGGTAGAAAGTTGTTACCAAATCGACGAATAAAAAATGCGAGTATAGTAAACAGAAGAGAAATTAATCCAAAAATATGTCTTTTGCTAGCACTGACTACTGATTTAGCTGCATTCATGTACAAATTGAGAGATCATATTAGAGAAAAACAAATAATACAAATTGTGAATCAGGATTAGAGAAATTGACAAAGATATTTACGTGTAAAGTAAACAATAAAAGAAACCGAACAAAGATTTATGTGGTTTACAGGCATTGTGTTATGTAAAGAGGGATGATATCAGAGAAAAACAAATAATACAAATTGTGAAGTAGGAATAAAAGACACCCTTTTGGACTCTATGGCCAAATCGTAAATAGCATAAGTAAGAGTACAAACCAAGTTAGGTCCTTTCAACGAAAATCCACTATGGGTGTTGCTTCTAGACTCTTAACTTACTGATCAGTCAATGAGATCCAGATTCAAGATACTCTAACTGAAAACAATAATGATATAAATTAGGTACCCTTGGGCAGTTTCAGAAACACCGTTGGCCTCAGCTATTAAGAAACCCCCTTTGGTGGTTCTCTGAGAATAATACAAGATGGCATGTTGTTGGGGAATATTGTTGTAGGATCTTTGTCTTGTCAATGGAGCCAATACGATTCTGTGAGAAGGATTAAAGTTGCCCATCTTGTAAGGAGTGAAGAGATCAGGAGCGGTGGTGATTTGATTAGCCATTTCTATTCCTTTTTAACTGTTCCTTTGAGTTGGATATTGAACAAAATGAGCTGCACGATGGAGCAGTGAGCAGCGAAGAGAGGGAATGCTGAATGAACAAAAGTTGGTTTGATTTAACCAAATGACGGCGGGGGGTGGAATGCGCGAATAGGGTGGGATTGCTCATGAGTGAATGAGATTTGCCACCTCGAAGTTGCTTCAACCGCTTTGCTTTCCCTCACCAAACAAAGACACGTTGAAGTTGGAGCGGGTGAGATTACGACTATCTCCATGATTCCTTTTTTCTTTTAATTAAAAGAAAAAAATAAAGTTTGAAAGAACATAATTGTAAGGAATACCAATTCTTCATAAACAATCAAGGTTGCACACCAACCTACTACCGGTAGCAAACTGAAACAAGAAGAGTACTCCTCACATAAAACCGAATCTTTCTACGATGGAAGCAATGCAGAAAAGAACTGACAAAGTGGTATAACTTGCGGATCAAGGAATGTCTGAAATAAATTGGATAGGTATACACACCTCATCACTCATGGCTTTGCCATAAGGTCCAATCCTCCCACAGATCTCATCGTGACCGACACCTGATGATCATACTAGCATAGTTGGTTAAGTTAGAGGAATGAGTCTAATACCACTTGTTAGAACAACAACACCCCGGCTTTGCTTTTGGTATCATCCCAAAATGCCTCATACTAATTAAGATAGTTGTCTTAGTTATGTACCTAAGATTATCCCTTATCTAACCGATGTAGGACTTTGGTCACATTTATAGAGGATTTGAATCTTGTACTGATGAGCTATTTTTATAAAAACAGCAACCACATATAGAATATTACACTTGGAAAACAAATATATTATTGTTGGATTTTGGCTTTGGCTAAAAGTGTGTTTGAGTCATGGCTCTTATTGGAGTGCATAGTAAAATGTGTCCATAAAGCAACCAGATTGACAAGGGCTGAAATTGTGCAAAATTATATGCCTGGTTTCAAAGAAATGATGATATTCAATATGCCAATGGTCCATTTTTTTAGAAGTTTTTTGTTAAGTAAAAGAAAACGATCGGTTAAGTCGAATAAAAAAGGTAAATTTATGAAAACTTGCAATATGTTAACAATCTAAATCAAAACTTTTTCCATGTATAATTACTTTGAAGGTGAAGAATTCTTGGAGATGGGTGTTAAGAAATGAGGTGAAGAATTCTTGGAGATGGGTGTTAAGAAATGAGTTCACAAAAACTATCAAGTAAAACTGACGTAGTTCTGAAGGAGAAATATTGTCTTCATCATCAAGCATTGGACAAGTATTCTAGGAAAAATGATCATAAAGCGATCAAATAGGAATACAAGAAATGAGAAAAAGCATTTAGACTGAGAAAGAACGGAAGTATGAGTCATTGAAAAGCATTGTTAAATGTTTGGATGTTTGTAAAGAAAGAAGCAAATGTGACAACATATAACAAAAGACAACGGGTCTGGGAAGCATGGAAACCGACACGGCGTTTGTCAATTTAAAAAAAAAAGTAGGACACGACATGTTGGAGATACGTTATATTTATTAAAAAATTGAATATATATTGTGCATATAAATATATGTGAAATATTTTATTTGAAAACATCAAAATAACAAGTTATAACACCATAGAATTCATGAATTTATGAGTGAAGGTTTGGATGTGGGAGGGACATCGTGTTTGTGGGAGGTTCGTTCTTTAGGAACAGAAAAGGAAAAAGATAATAATAACAGACCTAAAATGAGGGGTTGATGGTTTGTCTTTGGGCTACAACATTTGGGTTTAATTAGAATGTTAGTTTTAACTAATTTTTTCTTCCAAGATCGACAAGTTTTGTGTCTCAACCATGTCCCAGATGTGTCCTAGCCGTGTCTGAAATTTATGTGGTTTACAGGCATTGTGTTATGTATAGAGGGATGATATCAGAGAAAAACAAATAAAACAAATTGTGAAGTAGGAATAAGAGACACCCTTTTTGACTCTCTGGCCAAATCGTAAATAGCATAAGTAAGAGTACAAACGAAGTTAGGTCCTTTCAACGAAAATCCACTATGGGTGTTGCTTCTAGACTCAACTTACTGATCGGTCAATGAGATCCAGATTCAAGATACTCTAAATTCAAAACAAAAATGACATTAATTAGGTACCCTTGGGCAGTGTCAGAAACACCGGTGGCCTCAGCTATTAATAAACCTCCTTTGGTGGTTCTCTGAGAGTAATACAAGATGGCATATTGTTGGGGAACATTGTTGTAGGATCTTTGTCTTGTCAATGGAGCCAATACGATTCTGTGAGATAGATTAAAGTTGCCCATCTTGTAAGGAGTGAAGAGATCAGGAGCGGTGGGGATTTGATTAGCCATTTCAAATGCTTTTTAACTGTTCCTTTGGGTTGGGATATTTATAAAAAACAGCTCCAGGATACACAATGGATAGGAGCGGTGAGCAAAGAAGAGAAGGAATGGTGAATGAACAAAAGTTGGTTTGATTCAAAACCAAATGACGTGGGGGGAAATGTGCGGTTTGGGTGGGATTGATTATGAGTGAATGAGATTTGTCCGCCTTGAAAGTTGCTTCAATGGCCTTGCTTTCCCTCACGAAACACAAACACACACATTAACGTTGGAGCAGGTGAGACTACAGCTATCTCCATGCGTTTTCTTTTACATTCAAAGAAAAAAAATAAACATTGAAAGAACATACTTTTAAGGGACAAAAATTCTTCATAAATAACTAGTGGTTGAACGTTCAAGGGTGCAAACCAACCTCAGTTGGGTTGTCTCGGCAATATGGTGAGGTTGAGTGGTTATTTTACCAACTTATCTCAACTCTTTCAGCTCAAATCCTCCTCTCTTCAATGTTTAAATGCCACCTATTCGTCTTCGTCAACAACTACTACCAACACATTCTAGTGACATACTCTAACGATCACCTTAATTTGCTTGACCAACTCCTACGGCCACTTTTGCATAAGCAACTCCAGTGACATGCTTTGACTTCTATCTTCACATAGCCAACTCCAATGACCAACTCTAGGCATAGCCAGTCATCTTTGATGACGACTCTAGTGCCTAACTCCAACAATTACATTTGCACAAGCAACTCCGACGACCTACTCTAACTACCGCCTTCACGCGCGTGACCATCTCTGATAACCAACTCTAGGCTCCGATAACTACTTCGGAAGAAGAAGACCACCTTTGATGATCAACTCCAATGACAACCACCACTAACAACCAACCATAACATTCACACAGTTGGACCAAATATGAAATCTTGCTTGTTTTAGTCAATTCTCGAAATTTGAACAATCAATATCTCAATTAGGTTTCGAGTCGACTGACCAAAATAGATCGAATCAAAGACTTTTGATCGGAGATAAGAGATGTTTGGTCGGTATTGATTTAGGAAAAATTCAAACAGACAATATTAGTAAAAAATTGCAAAGGTTTAAACTAAGTTAAATCGACCAATGACCAACAATTAATTTGTAATTTTTCATAGTTAGAGTCGATTTAAATATTCACTAAACCAACCATAGTTGGTTCAATGGTGGTAATTTGGTCAAAAAACCAACTCAGATCGACTGATGTTCACCTCTAATTAACTCGACCTTTCCGTGCAAAGTTGGCCAAACGACGTTAATTGATTGGATGATATATTAAATATCTAATCAAGCAATTAGGTGAATTAAATTTTATATTGGATGATATTCAATATGACAATGGTCCATTTTTTTTAGAAGATTTTTGTTAAGTAAAAGAAAACGATCAATTAAGTTGAATAAAAAAGGTAAATTTATGAAAACTTGCAATATGTTAACAATCTAAATCAAAACTTTTCCCATGTATAATTACTTTGAAGGTGAAGAATCTTGGAGATGGGTGTTAAAAAATGAGTTCACAAAAACTACCAAATAAAACTGACGTAGTTTAGAAGGAGAAACATTGTCTTCATCATCAAGCATTGGGCAAGTATTCTAGGAAAAATGATCATAAAGCCATCAAAGAGGAATACAAGAAATGAGAAAAAGCATTTAGACTGAGAAAGAACGGAAGTATGAGTCATTGAAAAGCATTGTTAAATGTTTGGATGTTTGAAAAGAAAGAAGCAAATGTGACAACATATAACAAAAGACAACGGGTCTTGGAAGCATGAAAACCGACACGGCATTTGTCAATTTAAAAAAAAGTAGGACACGACATGTTGGAGATATGTTATATTTATTAAAAAACTCAATATATATTGTGCATATAAATATATGTAAAGTATTTTATTTGAAAACATCAAAATAACAAGTTATAATACCATAGAATTCATGAATTTATGAGTGAAGGTTTGGATGTGGGAGGGACATCGTGTTTGTGGGAGGTTTGGTCTTTAGGAACAGAAAAGGAAAAAGATAATAATAACAAATCTAAAATGAGGGGTTGATGGTTTGTCTTTGGGCTACAACATTTGGCTTTAATTAGAATGTTAGTTTTAACTAATTTTTTCTTCCAAGATCGACAAGTTTTGTGTCTCAACCATGTCTCAGATGTGTCCTAGCCGTGTCTGAAATTTGAAAAACAACAACAAAATAACTGACACGCAAACTGTATAGACACATATCGGTATCATATATTTGGTCATTTTCAAAGTGTTAGTGCTTCTTAGCTACTAGTTAATCGAGATAAACTAACTTTGTGTTTGAACAGAAATTTCAGCAACCACTTTGTCAAGTTGTTGACAAGCAAAACCATCAAATTTACATGAATCTTCTTCTTTACTCGTTCACTGCATCACGTTCTTCTCCATTTCCTTACCCTTTTCTCCATCCATGAGCTCTCTCACAAGCTCCTCAATTTCGTTTCTTTTCGCATCATTATCAATTTCAATTGCAATAACCTGCTCGGTGGAACAATAACAACAATTTGACTGTCGCTCGATGAAGAAAGTCCACGATATCAAAACCACTCTCGCACATATACTTTCCATCCATTGTGTGTTTAGAAAACCTCCTATAGAAGGATGGTTCAACACTTGTTTTGTACAACACCAACTTGCTATCAAGCTTCTATCTTTGGTTTGTGTGACAACTTCATGTGGGAAAATGACTGAATCTCACACAACTAAATCAGGCCTTGTAATCCACAAGAATGGCTTCCCACTTTCTGCTAATACCCAACAAACTCAAGCAATTGCTATGTTGTCATCACATTAATGCTACTAAAATTTATATAAACCGCCAAGTTGGGTTGCTATGAATTCAGTCACACAATGCATTCTGGTTCCTTTGCCTAGAGATTTGAGCCGACTGCTCTTAGATCATCATCTATTTGGTTGGCAAGCACAAAGTGATGGAGCTACCTCTAAAAAGTTGCTTAATCAAGATCGACAAAGCTGGTTAGTATAAGCAACAAGAGGATTTGAGGTGTAGAAAGCTTATGTAAGGTGCTTGTAAATTGAACATTGTATCATTGAATAAATAAGAGTTCTTCTCATTGAAATGAAAGTTGGAGATGAGGAAGAGTAAAGAAACGGTTTTTACATGACTAACCAACCTTGTAACCACTAGCAAACACTTAACAGCACTTCAACTATATTAACAGCAATTAACAGTTTACAATCACTTGATACATTGTGCTCAAATCTCCATGGCCAATAAGGATAAATTGGCTAAAAACAAACGACCATAAACAAAACAACATCCATATGGTTTTGAGCAGAAACTTTGTTTTCTGTCAAATCATAGCCCTGGCCCTCTCATAGCAGGAAACGGATATACTCACATTTCCATGCAGAAACGTATGGCCCTAAATAAAACATTTACACTAATTTGTGCTTCAAATTTGTATGCCCATTGAGTTCATGTGTTTGCTTCAACCATTCAACCCAGTGGAACAGAACAAAACATGACAGAAAGTCGGAGACTCGTATAATCCATGACATTTTGTTGTATATCTGAAAGTGAAACGTAATCACCAAAGTACATGAACACAAACAACTTGTTTCGAATTGAATTCATATGGCTAAATGAAGCCACTGCAAATGAGAATTTCTACTCTTCCAAAAAAGGATAATCCGTGTAACCAATCGTAGGATCTGATGTATAAAAAGTATTTCTATTGTACTGGTTGAGAGAAGCATCTATCTTGAATCTCCTTGGCATGTCTGGATTTGCCAAAAACGAACGTCCATAAGCAATAAGATCTGCTCGATCCGCAGCAATGGCTCTATTTCCATCTTCCTTATCATACCCTCCAGCAGCTATGAATGTACCCTTGAATGCCTTTCTCATTGGTAACAGGCTGCGAGGACTCTCAACTTTCTCTGAGACAGTTTCCATCCGTGGCTCCACCATGTGGCAGTACAAAATTCCATATTTGTTCAAATTTTCTGCCATGTACATCCCCAAAGCTTCAGGGTTCGAATCTCCCGCCTCCATGTAATTGGCAAACGGCGATAGTCTTATCCCGACTCTGTCTCCACCTATCTCTTTTACAGCTGCTTCAACTATTTCTAAAGCAAATCTACAACGGTTTTCGATAGACCCTCCATATTGGTCTGTTCGGTCGTTCACTTGATCTTTCAAGAACTGATCAATAAGGTAACCATGAGCTCCATGGATTTCAACTCCATCAAAACCTGCAAGTTGATTATTCATTCATTCAACTGCAATATCAGTGCTTTTGCGCAAATAAAGCATAGTGATGGAAACCAAATTGATATGAAATCAGTACTATGTTATTGATTATAGAGTAGAACAAACCCTAGTACAATATAGTATATCTCTCTCTGTTTCCCTATCTTTCAAGGAAGAACAAAAACTAACCTCACATTCAAGATACTAACTGACTTTCCCGCTCACCACCTTTTATTATTTATACTAACAAACGTAACTAATCCCTTCCCATTATTATTCTTATCACATGCTTCTCACATGCGCGTTGTAACTTCTTTCTTTCCTCTTCTGCTGTACTGATAAAGTATCAGAGGTCTATCATTACTCTCCTTCTCCAAATTCACCTTGTCCTCAAGGTGGAAATCTGGAAAGCGCTGCTGTATATCCTCATACAACTCCCATGTAGCTTCATGTCGAGGCAATCCCTTCCAACTTATTAACACATCCCAACTCCCAGCTTTATTCTTTAAGTAACCATGGACTTCCTCAGGTACAGCCTTCCACTCATAGCTTTCTGTCAACATAGGGATCTCATCCTTGTTTTCTTTATGAGGACCGACCACCTACTTTTATTGGGAAACATGAAAAATATGATGTATAGCTGCCCCATCAGGCAATTTGAGTTTATAAGCTACCGGTCCAATCCATGCTACAATTTTATAAGGTTCGAAAAACTTAGGAGATAGTTTTTCATTCCTCTTCTTCCTCAATGAAGTCTGCCTATAAGGTCTTACCTTCAATAGCACCAATTCTCCCACATTATATTGAACTTCTCTCCTTTTTAAGTCATCATATTTCTTCATCTTATCTTGTGCCAGTCGTAGATGTTCCTTCAAAGCTCCAAGCACTACATCCCTCTCCTTCAGCTGTTCATCCAGTGATGAATTTGGTGTGTCCCGATCTCTGTAATAGATCAGCGGAGGAGGTAATCTACCATACACAGCCTGAAACAGAGTTGTTCCCAAGGAGCGATTATAAGTAGTATTATACTAGAATTCTGCCCAATGCAACCATTTCACCCATTCCTTCGGTTTCTCTCCACAAAAACAACGTAAATAACTTTCTACTCACCGGTTTACTATTTCAGTTTGACCATCAGATTGAGGATGGTATGCTGTACTATAATTCAGCCATGTATCAGCCTGTCTGAACAACTCCCTCCAAAAGTGACTTAAGGACAGAGATATCCGACACTATTGATTTAGGAAAGCCATGAAACCGAACGATCTCTCTAACAAAGATATCAGATACAGTCTTAGCAGTATAAGGGTGTTTAAGTGGCAGAAAATGCCCATACTTACTAAAACGATCTACTACCACAAATATTACTTCCATTCCATTGGCTTTCGACAACCCTTCCACGAAATCCATGGATATATCTTCCCAAACTCTATTAGGAACTTCCAAAGGAGTCAACAACCCAGCCGGAGACAATGCTAATGTCTTGTTTTGCTGACAGATTAAGCACTCCTCGCAATATTTCTTGACATCTTGCTTCATTCCTTCCCAATGAAGCTCTCCTGATATTCTTTTGTAGGTTCTCAAGAATCTCAAGAACCCCGAGTGTCCTCCAAAAACTGAATCATGGTAAGTATGTAATATCATTGGAGTCAGTCGAGAAGCTTTTGCAATCACCAAGCGGCCTTTGTACATTAACATATCTTGCTTTACTGAATACTGACTATTCGGTTCTTCTTTCTTTTCTTCTAATTCTCTCCTGATTTTTTGCAATTTCTCATCCTTATTCACCTCTTCTTTAATCACCACAACATCAATTATATTAGGGGCCGTCAACTGAATATCCCAATAGCTTACATATCCACTTTTTATATTGAGGCCGTATCACTCTTTGCTCCAACAAAAACTTGAGTGATCTTTGATCTATCTTCACTACAAATTTCTGGCCCAACAAATAAGAATGCCATCTCTGTACTGACATAACCACTGTCATCAACTCCCTTTCATAGATTGGTTTCGCTCTGTCTCGGACTGCTAATGTATGGCTATAGTAGACAATAGGCCGCTTATTCTGTACTAACACGGCTCCCAATCTGTATCCTGATGCATCCGTCTCTATCTCAAATGGTGCATTGAAATCAGGTAATGCCAAAACGGGAAGAGTCATCATGGCCTGCTGGAATTTCACAAAAGCCTCATGAGCTTCTTCACTCCATTTGAATCCCCCTGTCTTCAACAGCTGTGTCAATGGTGCTGCAATTGTGCCATAATGTTGCACAAATTTTCGGTAATAGCTAGTCAACCCTAAAAACCCCCGTACCTCCCTCACATTCGTTGGAAGTGGCCATGCCTTAATTGCCCTTATTTTTTCTGGATCAACCTCCACCCCCTTTTCGGATATAATATGCCCCAAGTGATCTACCTTCGATTTCGCAAAACTGCACTTCTTCTTATTAGCATATAGCTCATTCTTTCTTAACACCTCCAAAACTATCTTCATATGACTTAGATGAGCCGCGAGATCACTGCTGTATATTAGAATGTCATCAAAAGATACTAAGACAAACTTTCTCAAATAGGGCTTAAACACCGTATTCATCAAGGATTGAAATGTAGCTGGAGCATTAGTCAACCCAAAGAGCATTACTAAAAATTCATAATGACCCTCATGAGTTCTAAAGGCCGTTTTCTCCACATCTTCTGTACTCATTCGAATTTGATGGTACCCGACCTTTAAGTCAATCTTGGAAAACATCGTAGCCCCATTAAGCTCATCAAACAACTCTTCAATCACGGGTATTGGAAACTTGTCAGCACCGTCACATTATTTAGAGCTCGGTAATCCACACAAAAGCGCAAGCTCCCATCCTTTTTCCTTACTAATAAAACAGGACTTGAATACGGGCTTGTGCTCGGCCGAATTATTCCTAACGACAACATTTCCTCTACCAACCTTTCCATCTCTGTTTTCTATTGATGTGCATATCAGTAAGGTCTCACGTTCACCGGATCTACTCCTTTCTTAAGATGTATATGATGTTCAATGGCTCTACGTGGTGGGAGAGTTTCAGGCCACTCAAAAACATCCTCAAAGCTCTTAAGTATTACAGCCACTGATTCTTCTTCTATCAAATCTTCTTCCCATACTTCACTTCTCTCTAAGGCTCTGCACTCAACCAGAAAGCCTCGATCTTCTTCTCCTAGTGTCTTCAACATTTTCTTAAGGCTGACTCTTGCCTTGGTTAGGCTTGGATCTCCTTGTATTTTCACTTTCTTTCCTTCATGTGTAAAAGTCAGCTTTAGATTTTTCCAGTCCACCTCTGTTGTTCCTAAAGAATACAGCCACTGCATCCCTAGTATGGCATCCACCCCTCCGAGCTCCAATGGTAGAAACTCATCCACAATCTTCCAATCCCCCAACATCAGTTCTACAGCTTCATAGATTCCCTTCCCTTTGACTGCTGTTCCTGAACCAAGAATAACACCATAATTCGATGTCTCCTTTGTGTTCAGTTGTAACTCCTTCACCAATTTCTCGGAAATGAAATTGTGAGTGGCTCCACAGTCAACTAACACAATAGCAGTCCTTCCCTGAATTTCTCCCTTTACCTTCATTGTTCCTGGATTGGACAACCTGACTACAGAATTGATGGACAATTCCACCACCACTTGATTCTCTTCCACTATCTCAAAGATTGTTCAATTCCTTGTGTGATGTAAACTATAGTTAGTTAGTTAGTTAAAATCCCTAACTAATTAGAAATACAGCTGTAACTAACTTCCTAAAACAGTCTTGTAACTAACTAAATAAAACAACCTTGTAACTAACTTGTAACTAACCTTGAGATATCAATATATAACAGTCTCCTAGCCTGAAATATGGCAGAGAATTCATTTTGAAAAATCAATCCTAACTTTGAATTACATCAAATTGGTATCAGAGCAGCCCCGATTCTTGGACGGAATGGCTGGCCGAAGAGTTAACAACCCTGCCACGGGGGAAAACCGTGTGCAAGAAGCGGCGGAGGAAATCACCGTCCTCTCTCCAAAGACATCAACAGTTCGCTTGCTGGCTGTTGAAGAATCTTTGGGAGATCTCCACAACAAATTTGATAGGTTGATGGAAAGTGTCGAACTGTTAAACCGAAGAGGAGAATTCCCACAGCCACCACCACGGAATGAAATTAACTTCCAAAACGACCAACGTTTTGGTGAAACAAGAGGCCGGCGAGCAAGGGGATACGTTAGAAACATGAACAATCCACGAGGACTTCAAAGAAGGAGACCCGGTTACGCTATACAGCAACAGCTTGACGAAGACTTTCAAGAAGATCAAGAAGCTTGGCAAGAAACCCAAGAAGATGATTCTTCAAGCGGGGATGAACAAGGAAACATGTGGAACTTCAATGATGAAGCACGAGCAGGAAGAAATAACCAAAGAATTGAGGCCAGAAGAGGAGAATACCACGATTATAAGATGAAGATTGACCTTCCCATGTATGATGGCAAACGAAACATAGAAGCATTCTTGGACTGGATAAAGAGTACTGAAAACTTCTTCAACTACATGGATACGCCTGAACGCAAGAAAGTCCACCTAGTAGCCTTAAAATTAAGGGCTGGTGCATCAGCTTGGTGGGATCAGTTAGAAATCAATAGACAAAGATGCGGGAAACAACCGGTTCGCTCATGGGAAAAGATGAAAAAAGTTATTGAAGGCAAGATTCTTACCACCAAACTACGAACAAACTTTATACAATCAGTACCAAAACTGCCGCCAAGGTGTCCGGACAGTAGCTGAGTACATTGAAGAATTCCACCGCCTGAGTGCAAGAACAAACCTAAGCGAAAATGAACAGCACCAGGTTGCAAGATTTGTGGGAGGCCTTCGATTCGACATCAAGGAAAAGGTCAGACTACAACCATTTCGTTTCCTGTCTGAAGCAATATCATTTGCAGAAACGGTGGAGAGGAGATGATTGCAATTCGATCCAAGAATCTAAATAGAAGATCAGCATGGGAAACAAATTCGACAAAAAGGAACAATTATCCAGACAAAACAAACGACCAACCTTCAACCTCAACAAAAGCAAAAGGGAAAGAGATTGATAATCAAGAAGTAGCCGTTGAAAGAAAGAAAGAACAGACGTTCAAAGCCTAGTGGTCAGAACAGCTACTCCCGCTCGTCATTAGGAAAATGCTTCCGATGTGGCCAAACTGGCCACCTGTCCAACAACTGTCCGCAAAGAAAAACCATTGCAATAGCCGAAGAAGGAGGGACAGATAAGTGAAGACAGTATAGAAGCAGAGGAAGAAACTGAACTGATTGAAGCAGATGATGGGGAAAGGGTCTCTTGTGTTATCCAACGGTTACTAATTACGCCCAAGGAAGAAAAGAACCTGCAACGCCACTGTCTTTTCAAGACAAGATGCACCATAAACGGAAGAGTATGTGATGTAATCATAGACAGCGGCAGCAGTGAAAACTTCGTAGCAAAGAAATTAGTAACAGTCTTGAATCTAAAGGCTGAAGCACATCCAAACCCTTACAAGATAGGTTGGGTGAGAAAAGGAGGAGAAGCCACGGTCAGCGAAATCTGTACAGTCCCTCTCTCCATTGGAAACGCCTACAAAGACCAAATTGTTTGTGATGTCATTGAGATGGATGTATGCCATCTCCTACTAGGAAGACCTTGGCAGTATGATACTCAATCATTACACAAAGGGAGGGAAAATACATATGAGTTTCAATGGATGGGAAGAAAGGTAGTCTTACTCCCTATAACAAGAAAGATTAACGAAGGGTTAAGAGGTGAGAAACAGTTATTCATCACTGTTAGTGGGAAAAACATGCTTAAAGAAAGGGAACAAGACATCCTAGGACTGGTTGTTATTGAAAAAACCAAAGAAAAACAGGTTGAAGACATAGAACCCAAATTACAGCAGCTCCTTCATGAGTTCCCTCATATAAAGGAAGAACCAGAAGGGACTCCCACCCCTTCGAGATATACAGCACCACATAGACTTGATTCCGGGAGCATCACTACCAAATTTGGCTCACTATAGGATGAGCCCCCAGGAGTACAAAATACTTCATGATCATATTGAGGAATTACTAAAGAAAGGGCACATCAAACCTAGCCTCAGCCCGTGTGCAGTACCAGCACTTCTCACGCCAAAGAAAGATGGAAGCTGGAGAATGTGCGTTGACAGCAGAGCCATCAACCGCATCACGGTAAAGTATAGATTTCCCATTCCAAGGATTAGTGACCTGCTAGATCAACTCGGAAAAGCCAGTATCTTTTCGAAAATTGACTTGAAAAGTGGCTATCATCAAATACGGGTAAGACCTGGCGACGAATGGAAGACAGCCTTCAAGACAAACGAAGGATTATTTGAATGGATGGTCATGCCATTCGGCCTTTCTAACGCACCCAGCACCTTCATGAGATTGATGAACCAGGTACTTCACCCATTTCTCAACAAATTCATAGTAGTTTACTTCGATGACATACTTGTTTACAGCACAAACAATGATGAGCATTTACTACACCTAAGGAAGCTGTTCCAAGTCTTAACAGAAGCGGAACTCTACATAAATACTAAGAAAAGCATGTTTATGAAAAAAGAAATTGCATTCCTCGGCTTTATAATCAAACAAGGAAGCATAAGCATGGAACCAAAGAAAATCGAAGCCATCCATACATGGCCGACTCCTGCCTCCATTAAAGAAATACAAGCCTTCCTCGGCCTGGCTTCGTTTTACAGGAAATTCATCAGAAATTTCAGCTCTTTAGCCGCACCACTAACTGACTGTCTAAAGAAAGGAAACTTCAAATGGACCCCGTTACAACAAGAAAGCTTTGAAGATATCAAAAAGAAGCTCACATCCAGCCCTATCCTTAGATTACCAGATTTCTCTTCACCTTTTGAAGTAGCAGTTGATGCATGCTGTACAGGGATTGGAGCTGTCCTAGTACAACAAGGACATCCTATCGAATACTTCAGTGAAAAACTCAGCACCTCAAGACAGACCTGGAGCACATACGAACAAGAGCTGTATGCCCTCGTCCGAGCACTAAAACAATGGGAACACTACCTGATCTCTAAAGAATTTGTACTCCTAACTGACCATTTCTCACTAAAATACCTTCAAGCTCAAAAGAATATCAGTAGGATGCACGCACGCTGGATATCCTTCCTCCAAAGGTTTGACTTCGTGATCAAACACCAATCAGGCAAAGAGAATAAGGTGGCCGATGCTCTAAGCAGAAAAGGCTCCCTACTCACAATACTGTCCTCGGAAATCATAGCATTCAAACATTTACCCGACTTATACGAAGTAGATACTGACTTCAAGGATATCTGGTACAAATGCTCCAACTTCTTAGACGCTGATGACTACCACATTGTTGAAGGATATCTATTTAAAGGAGAACAATTATGCATCCCGCACACCTCACTACGTGAAGCCTTAATAAAGGAAGCACATTCTGGAGGGCTAGCTGGACATTTCGGACAGAATAAGACATTGGAGATCACTTCCAAACGATACTACTGGCCGCAAATAAGAAAAGACTCCAATAATTTCGTAAAAAGATGCCCCATCTGCCAAAGAACCAAAGGCTCCAGCACGAATGCAGGATTATACTCGCCACTACCCATCCCGACCTCAATATGGGAAGATTTATCAATTGACTTCGTGATTGGATTACCAAAAACACAAAGACAATTTGACTCAATAATGGTTATAGTGGACAGATTCAGCAAAATGACACATTTCGTAGCATGCAAAAAGACAAATGATGCAATCTACATAGCCAACCTCTTCTTTAAAGAAGTAGTACGACTACATGGAGTACCTAAAAGCATAGTATCAGACAGAGATGTCAAGTTCCTGAGTCACTTTTGGCGAACACTGTGGAAGAAGTTTGACACAACACTGAAATTCAGCACCACAGCCCCACCCACAGACAGATGGACAAACTGAAGTAACAAACAGGACCCTCGGTAATCTGCTACGCTGCCTTAGCGGGTCAAAACCAAAACAATGGGATCTAGCATTGGCTCAAGCTGAATTCGCCTTCAATAATATGAAGAACAGATCAACAGGAAAGTCCCCCTTCGAAGTAGTTTATACCAAACTACCACGATTAACCTTTGATCTCACTACACTCCCTACAACTGTGGATCTCAACAACGAAGCAGAATGCATGGCAGAAAATATCAAAAAACTACACAAGGAAGTCCATGATCATCTTATACAGACAACAGACTCCTACAAAAAGGCAGCAGATAAAAAAAGAAGACAAGCCCACTTCAACAAAGGAGACCTAGTAATGGTACACCTGAAAAAGAGCAGATTTCCTACTGGCACCTACAACAAGCTGAAAGACAGACAAATTGGACCATTCCCTATATTAAAGAAATACAGAGATAATGCTTTCAAGATCGATCTACCACAAGACATCCACATACACCCAGTCTTCAATGTTGCTGACCTAAAACCATACCATGCACCAGACCATTTCAGGCTTGCTGATTGATGAACTCTGGGACGAGTCCATCCTTAGGGGGGTGGAATGATGTAAACTATAGTTAGTTAGTTAGTTAAAATCCCTAACTAGTTAAAAGAACAGCTGTAACCAACTAACCAAAACAGTCTTGTAACTAACTTGTAACTAACCTTGAGATATCAATATATGACAATCTCCTAGCCTGAAAAAAGGCAGAGAATTCATTTTGAGAATTTAATCCTAACTTTGAATTACATCATTGTGACTATCCCTTTCCTCTTCAATAATTTCATATTCCTCGTCTTCTCCCAATACTACCATCATTCTCAATTCTCTTTGCTCTTTCGTCTTACGTTTATGATCATGAGAGTATTTCTCATTACAGCGAAAACACAGCCCTTTTTCCTTCCTGGATTAGAACTCAGCATCCGATAAGCGTTTTGTCGGACTTTCCTTTCAAGTTTCTTCTTTCGTGGTTCCTCACAAGGTGATTGTTCTCATCGACCAATTCATTCCTCCTTTGTTTTCTCCAGTATTCACATTAGCATTAGCTTTATTGTTGTTATGAGAGACCTTTACTCCTTTCCCAGAATATCCGGATAATTTTGCTTCCCTTCGTATGTCTTCCTTGTTCTTTACCTTCTGTGCGATTTGCATCATCTGTGCTAATCCCTTTGGCTCACAGAAGTGCATCTCTGCTTGTATCCACGGTTTTAAACCGGACATGAACATCTCCTCTACGACCTTCTCCGGTAAATCTGACAACGGGGCTACCCACTTGTCGAACAAATTGCGATATTCTTCCACTGTCGTTGTCTGTTGAATTCGTAAAAATCTTCCATACAGCGATCCTTCTCTCATGGATCGGAAACGTACTAATAGTCCAATTCAATGCAGGGCCCTCAAAGCTAATGGTAGATACAGTTAATTTCTCAAATTCAGTGAGTTTATGAATTTGGAAGTACCTTTCTGCGCGGAATAACCAGTTATCAGGATCATCTCCATTGAAAATCGGCATTTCGACTTTCTTTAATTTGTTGCGTTCACTTCCGCTTTCGTCGTCTGTCTTCTTTTCCACCTTTTTTGTTTCAGTCTCCCGTTTTGAAGATCCTTCGCATTCGCTTACCTCCTTCGCCGAAGAATTGCACATAGTTAATTCTAATAGTTTTTCGCTCATCGTCGACCGATCTTGCGCCGCCGACTCCATGATTCTCAACATCATCTGGTTCTGTCTTTCCATATTTTTTTATATTTCTATCAATGTCTTTTCAATTGTTGGTATCTTACCGATCTCCTTCTTAATGCCGTGCACCTCCTGATCAAACGCTTCTAATTTTTCTTCGATTCGAGTCTGAACCATCTTTCCTCCCCTTGCCCAGAATCAGTGTGCTCTGATACCAATTTGATGGAAACCAAATTGATATGAAATCAGTACTATGTTATTGATTATAGAGTAGAACGAACCCTAGTACAATATGGTATATCTCTCTCTGTTTCCCTATCTTTCAAGGAAGACCAGAAACTAACCTCACATTCAAGATACTAACTGACTTTCCCGCTCACCACCTTTTTTTATTTATACTAACAAACGTAACTAACTCCCTTCCCATTATTATTCTTATCACATGCTTCTCACGTGCACGTGATAACTTCTTTCTTTCCTCTTCTGCTGTACTGATAAAGTATCGGAGGTGTATCATATAGTTAGCAAAAACACACCAAAAAGAAAAAAGAAAAGAAAAGAAAAGAAAGAATAAGCTACTGAGTAGAAAACTACCACTCTCTCTTTTGTAGCTTTTAATGAATTTTTAGACTTAATCAGTAATCACAAAAGAAACTTAAAATCCAATCACAGCAGGACTTCCATTAGGTAAAAGAAAACAGGACTTACCAGCTTCAATGGCATTCCTAGCAGCAAGCCTAAAATGGTTGACAATTTGAGGGATTTCATCTGTCCTTAGACGTCTTGGAGGGGTAAATTGTGCAACATCAATTCCATTAGCCCGAACTTTCGGTGCCAGCGGCTTGTCTGATGATGAGATTGGAGCCTGTCCATTTGGTTGAAAATCTATACATATAGCCAAAATGGACACTTATTTCTTAAAATAAAGAAAAGATTGATATGTTATTTTGTGCAAATTGAAGTAAGAACTTTAAAAGAAAAGGCACCTGAGTTTGAAACTCTGCCTACATGCCATATCTGACAAAAGAATGTTCCACCTTTGCAATGAACAGCATCTACAATTGGTTTCCATGCTTCAATTTGTTCTTTTGTCCATATCCCAGGTGTATCAGGATAGCTTGGAGGTTAACAAGAAGACAGTAAAGGTAGAAACTTGCTACCAAATCAACGAATAAAAGAAAGCGTGTATAGTAAACAGCAGAGAAATTAATCCAAAAATTTATGTGGTTCACCAACACTGACTACTAAGTTCGTTGCAAGCATGTACAAATTGAAAGATCATATTAGAGAAACCGACACAGATAAATATTTACGTGTATAGTAAACAATAAAGAAATCGAACAAAGATTTGTGTGATTTACAAGCATTGTGTTATCTTGTGAAGTAGGAATAGAAGGCACCCTTTTAGACCGTTGAACCAAAATCGTAAATATCACGAATATGTGTACAAAAGAGGTTAGGTCCTCTCAACGAAAAACCCACTAGAGGAGTTGCTTCTAGACTTTGACTTATTAATCGGTCAATGAGATCATTGATAACAGATTCAAGATACTCTAAATTCAAAACAAAAATGATATTAATTAGGTACCCTTGGGCAGTGTCAGAAACACCGGTGGCCTCAGCTATTAATAAACCTCCTTTGGTGGTTCTCTGAGAGTAATACAAGATGGCATGTTGTTGGGGAACATTGTTGTAGGATCTTTGTCTTGTCAGTGGAGCCAATACGATTCTGTGAGATAGATTAAAGTTGCCCATCTTGTAAGGAGTGAAGAGATCAGGAGCGGTGGTGATTTGATTAGCCATTTCTATTGCTTTTTTAACTGTTCCTTTGGGTTGGGATATTTATAAAAATCAGTGAGCAAAGAAGAGAGGGAATGGTGAATGAACAAAAGTTGGTTTGATTCAAAACCAAATGACGTGGGGGGAAACGTGCGGTTTGGATGGGATTGCTTACGAGTGAATGAGATTTGTCCGCCTCGAAAGTTGCTTCAATGGCATTGCTTTCCCTCACGAAACACACACACACACGTTAACATGACCATCTCTGATAACCAACTCTACGCTCCAATAACTATCTCCGAAGAAGACCACCTTAGATGATCAACTCCAATGACAAGCACCACTAACAACCAACCATAGCATTCACACAGTTGGACCAAATACGTAATCTTGCTTGTTTTAGTCAATTTTTGAAATTTGAACAATCAACGTCTCAATTAGGTTTTGAGTTGACTGACCAAAATAGATCGAAGCAAAGACTATTGATTGAAGATAAGAGATGTTCGGATGGTGTCGATTTAAAAAAAATTCAAACAGACAATATTAGTAAAAAATTGCAAAGGTTTAAACGAACTTAAATCGACCAACTGACCAACAATTAATTTGTACTCTTTCATAGTCGGAGTCGATTTGAACATTCACTAAACCAACCATAGTTGGTACAATGATGATAATTTGGTCAAAAAACCAACTCAGATCGACTGATGTTCACACGACGTTAATTATTTGATTGAATGATATATTAAATATCTTATCGAGCAATTAGGTGAATTGAAGTTCATAGGGTAGATCTTTTGACAAATTTTTTACCCATTTAATCTCTCCCATTTTAAATTTGCAGGCCAATTAATATCACACTAAATTTTCATTAACTTCAACATCTAATGTAAGGTATGAACCCCTCCCTAAGTACCCCTTGAGTTTTGAAGTGTAGTTAGAGCGAAGCTAAATTAGATCATTATTTCTTGTGGAATCATCTCGATCGTTCTATAACCACTGCAAGTTTAATAATTAGGTTTGCAACTTTATTTGATCTGTAGGGCCTTCACAATATAATTCCTACATAACTATATAGTAATTATCATATAAAGTCTTTTAATATTGAGTGCAACTCATTATGAATCTTGTAATGATGCAGAAACTGAAGGGTGAGGTTTCTCTGATCTTTTTATAACTCAAGTTTATGGAGAAATGTATTGGACCAATACAACCTATGTCATCAGATACAAATAATAATGTCATCTAATTACATTAACTTGGTTAAAATGTTATCTCAGTCATCCTATTTTGAATTAACATTAGATTAGAGATCGAGCAAACCAAAGTGAAGCGATTAACATTGAGGTTGTACCAAATTTAGAAGATGTTTATGAATCTTCCAAAATTGGAATCACTAATAATAAGACGAATTCAATTATGGTAGGTTGATATATTCCAAGTCGTCTTGAGATTTTCATCGGCTTTAACAATCCATTATGTCTTTATTGATTACATTGATGCTTACAAGAAATAGACACCACTTATCTTTTTTTAACGAATCTATTGTTAATAGACTACGTTGACGCTTACAAGAATTAGACTATGTTGAGTGGCAAAAGTTTAGGTTAACCTCAATCACTAAGTGAAGTATATCGATGATATGAGTTTATAACCATGATGAACGTTAACACTTAATATATATAGTCTATCGCTTCTATATTATCGATAAAGTTTAATCACTTTCTAGTTTCATTTTTCTTCCATTCTGTTTAAATGTTCACAAAAAAATTATCATGATACTAAAGTTTATAAATACGATGAATCAATGATGATAGATATCAAATAGATATCTATAAATCAAATTAATAGATTTCTATCTAATTATAACAAAGTTAACTTAACTTGATGGTAATTGACATGATATTTATTTTAAGAGGTTGAACGTTAGATCCCTCCAACCCTTTATGTACTCGAATCCTTCCAATCCTTTCTGTAACAACATAAGTTTATCATCGATAAATTATAATATTTTCTTTTGGATGCTTTTTATGAATTATTTGAAGTAAATTGTTGTTATATTTGCAATATGTTTGCATTCTATTATTTATATGCTTTTACTTTGGACATGGTTAATTAGTGTATATATTAACAATTGTCACATTATTATTATTTCTGTTAAAAAACAAGCACTATGATTTTAAAAAAATATAGCATTTAAATAACTTTTTCAAAGAATTTTTATCAATAATTTTCATTATTTAACATTTGAGAACATTAATTAATTTTTTAAAAAATGGTATGATTTTACAATTTTATATAACAAGAAAAAACCAAATGTATCCAATATCATATATTCCTACAATATAATTATATCGAAGTATCACATTCTCATATATATATATAGAGCACATAAATGCCCACTCTTGATGTTCAAATTCTTGATGGAACAAAATTAAACTAAAATTTCAAACAATAATGCCCCATTAATGTTTGGGAATAAAACTTTCTTTGAACATGGAGCACACCAATGTAATTCATATATACACTTTTTTTTTCATATTATTGGAAGTTGGATATGGAGGTATCCAGAAAATTTATTGATAGGAATTAGAGTTGTAATTTAGAATTTTTTTTTTTGAAAAAGAACTAAATAGGTAAAGTTTAAACTCAGATTGAAAGGAAGTCGACAAATACAATTACCACTAAGCTATCTACAAATACTAAATATCAATTAGTTCAATTAGTTTTCTATCACTATCAACAGCTGACAATGATAATTTATCTATTAATATATCTTTGTCGATAATTGATAAAAAAAGAAAAATTCTACCATTATAAATAAGTTAGACTCGTTTTTCATTTAATTTAATGAGTGGTTAGTAATTACACATGTATGATTTAATATTTGAAACAAATATATGATCACTACACTAAAAAATGTGTAGAAAAATGTGATGATTCCAAGATGCTGAGTAGCACTAAAAGAAGCAATGATAATAAAAGAAAAATAAAGATGAACGAATCACAAAAAATGGTCTATGTCTTTACCCCTTCCTTTCAAATTTCTTAACTTAAAAGAGAATTAAAAAAGACATTATGAGTTGTAATCCCTTTAGGTCTATGTTTCAAAATTTGGATTCTCCATTTGATGACTTCGATCAACTCACATCGAAAACAAGTTATCGTGCACTTTTTTTTCTCTAACTCAATCATAAGAACTTTAACGTGAAGTCTACTTGTTTAGCTTAGAGCATTCTTATCTCGAGTTACACATTTAAAATTTTCTTAGAATAGTATGTGAATGAGAACAAAGTATGCTTAAATTACTCATGTTGGATGTGTGGACTGTGGCTGGGATAGTAGTCTTCGCTCATAAAATCAGATCAAGACAAACAAAGAAGACGTTTTCAGGACGTACACAAAGAAGCGCGTTGGAGCCCTCACGTGTCGAATCCGGATTTTGAATCTTGGCCAGAGAAAAACTAACAGAATAATGTACGTGTATTTTGTTTCTGCAGCCTATAAAATGTTGTAGTTATCACATTTCCAATTCTCCAAAGTAGCAGCAACCATTTAAAGAAAGATCAGAAGAAGGAAGAAGAGACAGAAAGTCCAAAAATGGGTTCTATCTCACAAACTAAAAAACCACATGCTGTATGTATCCCATATCCAGCCCAAGGCCATATCACCCCTATGCTAATGCTTGCTAAGCTTCTCCATCACAAAGGTTTCTACATAACTTTCGTCAACACTGAGTACAATCATCGTCGTCTTCTCAATTCGAGAGGCCCCAACTCGCTCGATGGCTTGCAAGGTTTTACATTCCGAACCATTCCTGATGGCCTTCCGTACTCGGATGCCAACTGTACTCAAGATCTTCCAGCACTTTGTGAATCCACCTCCAAGAATTGCTTAGCCCCTTTTTGTCATCTTATTTCAAAACTCAACTCAATAGCAGCTTCTCCTTCTAGCAGTATGCCCCCAGTTAGTTGTGTTGTTGGTGATGCTGTTATGTCTTTCTCTATGTTGGCTGCCAATGAATTTAATATCCCTTATGCTTTGCTTTGGACTTCCAGTGCTTGTGGCTATCTTGGTTATTTGAAATTTTCTGACCTCATAAAGCAAGGCTTAATACCACTCAAAGGTAGTATGATTTCATTCCTATTACTTTTATGTTAAATTTAGAAGAATTTTTAGGACTATGTTTCCGATTGTCGTTTGATAATTGTTCTTGATAAAACTTTTGAAAATATCTACAAATAGAACAAAATATTACAATATATCTCTACGACAGACTACTATTTGTGTCTATCATGATACGCAAATAATAGTCTATCCTGATTCATAAGAGATAGACGGTAATATGTCACTATATTTTATAAATATTTTGATTCATGTTGCTATATTAAAAAATAATCCGACTTTTAAAAACTAAATCAAAAATTGAAAACTAAAAACAAATATGTTTTCTAAAAACTTAGCTTATTAATTTTGTTTTCGAGAGTTGACTAACAATGCAACTCTTACATAAGATAATGAAAAGAAATATAGACATAATTTTGGAATAAAGTATATAAAAAAAACCCTTAAGAGAACTATTAGGATATGCAACCATGTGAACTTAGACTCATAATTTAACTAACTTTTAGTTTGGAAGTTGTGTATTTAATTTTGACATTTTTATTGATTAACAGATATGAGTCGAGACGATGTATTAGAAAATACAATAGAATGGACTCAAGGAATGAAAAATATACGTTTGAGAGACCTTCCTACTTTTCTTAGAACTACGGATTTAGATGATATCATCTTCAATTTTATAATCCAACAAATGAAAAGATCTCGAGAAGCATCTGCAATTATATTAAACACATTTGATGCAATTGAAGGAGATGTCAAAGATTCTCTTTCTTCTATCCTTCAATCTATTTACACCATTGGTCCACTTCACATGCTTGCCAACCAAATAGATGATGAAAATCTAACAGCAATTGGCTCAAACCTATGGGCTGAGGAATCGGAATGCATTGAGTGGCTTAACTCTAAGCAACCCAACTCAGTTGTTTATGTGAATTTTGGTAGCATCACAGTGATGACACCACAACAGTTGATTGAATTTGCATGGGGATTAGCAGATAGTGGGAAGACATTTTTGTGGATTACAAGGCCTGATTTAATTGCGGGAGATTCAGCCATTTTGCCTCATGAATTTGTAACGCAAACTAAAGATAGAAGCTTGATAGCAAGTTGGTGTTGTCAAGAACAAGTGTTGAAACATCCTTCAATAGGAGGGTTTCTAACACATAGTGGATGGAATTCAACTATTGAGAGTATATGTGCTGGCGTTCCAATGATATGTTGGCCTTTCTTTGCTGAACAACAAACAAATTGTTATTATTGTTGCAATGTGTGGGAGGTTGGAATGGAGATTGATAACAATGTGAAAAGAAATGAAGTAGAGGAGTTGGTGAGAGAGTTAATGGATGGAGAAAAGGGTAGAAAAATGAAGGAGAATGTTATGAGTTTGAAGAGTAAAGGTGAAGAAGCATATAAACTTGGTGGTTGTGCTTGGAAGCAATTGGACAAGGTGATTGATGAAGTTCTTCTATCAAACATATGAAGCCATTTGATTTAAAATTTGAAACTACATAATATAATCAAATTTATCCTTTATTCTTGCTTTGTTTTCTTCTTTAATTTGGTTACCTTTATACTCAAAATTAAGTGTGTGTTTATTCAATAAATTCCTCCTATATTTGGTGGCTTTGTGATCATATATTTACTTATTCACCTGGGTTATTTGAAAAAAATGGGTGTTTTCAAAACTATTTGAGTAAAATAAAGTGATTTTTTTGTCCTTTTGTGTGGTAGACTCCGTTTTTATAAATTATTATTATTTAATTATAAAAAAAATGAGTGGAACAATATATTGAAGTAAGAAGGTAAATTGTAATTTTATTGTTTAATTTATTCTGCTTTTAATAAAATTAACTATCTTTTTTATATTTTGAAGGTCTTTTCCTTTTAACTTTATAACTTTTGGTATTGCATAGATTCAATTTCAACTTTGTAACTTTTGATATTGTATAGATTCAATTTTCGAATGTTTCATTTTATTATAAAAAAAATAGTAATTTTAAATTCATGAAAATTAGAAATTATTTGTTATTAAAAATAAAGATAATAGAATATGAAATGATAAATTTAAGCATAAGGTATAAATCAATAATAAACCAACTGTGTGTATATGGGTGTGAGTGAAGAATAAAAAGTAAATCATTTTTTTTAATTTTATGAAAATAATTTTACAAAATATTTATTTTTATATAGATTTTGTTATTTTAAACTTTTAATATGGTAAGCTTAGAACAAATGTTGCATTCCAACTTTGTACTTTTACAAGCTCAAAATTTTGCTTAAAAAGTATACAAAATCGAATTTAAAAGCATGTATATATATATATAATTTATATACATGAATAAAGCAATAAAAATAATAAAAATAAGAATAAGAATAAGAATAAAAAGAATAATAATTAAAAATAATAAATTAAATGAGATGGGCTACCATTTTTTCTTCTTTTATGTTAGGAGAGAGAAAAGATTAAAATAATAATAATAAAAGAGACGCATTCTAATAAAACAAAAAATCCACTCATTTGTTTAAATACTTGTGAAAACACCAATTTTTACTATTTTTTTTCAAATCACCCTCTAAAACTTTACTTTCTTAATGTTAATTTTCATTAAAATAACGGTACAGGAATATGGGTTTTTTTTTAATGGTAGATGAGGTGTGTTTAGAATACTCTAAATTTAAAAAGTAAATCACTGCTCAACACATCTCATTTGTGGCGGGCTAAGGTAAGTTCGCTAGCTTAGGATCGAGTATGTACTAAGAAATTCATGTGGTAGTACTATTGATTGTGAGGATATATGCTTAATTTCGTATTTCTTGCTGAATGCTTACGGTCGTTCTAGTTCGATTTCATTAACTTCCATGCTTGGTTATATGTTGAATTTGATCACTCGTGTGTATTAACTTTTTAAAGCAAAAGATCAACTTGTAGTCGAAGTTACGTACACGTTTAACCTTGCTACCGGGTGTTGGGTGTGTGGCATGCACAACATTTTCTGTACCACAAAGTTGACTTGATTAGTTTATGATTTAGAATGAAATCGCTTAGGCATCACCTACTGACTGTTTTCATCTTAATGAACTCCTTAATCGTAAAATATGAGTGTTAAATACTTATGATGTGTGTTCATACTCAATCTATCGAGTATGAAATTTAGTTAATAAGTTGTTCTTAATTAATGTATTTAGATGCTTGTCACAATATTATGAAACGAGTAGGCTAAGCACTTGTGATATTATCAAGCTTAGTGTATGGACTAAAGAGAGTTATGCATTTGAAATGAGGATTTGAGTGGTGCTTAGAAAATTTTAGATATGGAGATTTAGAGCGACATGCAGAAACCAAATTAAAAGCAAAGTCAAAGGATATATGTCCAAAAGCTCGTCTCGTATCAAAAAGATAGTTGCATTAGCTAGTAATAAACTCATGATCATCCCCTTACTTAGCTTATTTGAGATTTTTATTGCATTTCTAACACTCTTTTCCTTACAGACCTTAAGTCGACCAAAATTAACGTTGGTCTCCACTAGAACCTAAAGAAGAATTCTATCTTATCCTTTGATATATTTCATCAATGGATCATTTGGAGAAATTCTATCTTATCCTAACTTTTTTTAAATAAATAACCTAAATGTATGGATGCTTGATTGATTATATATTACTTTTTTTATAACCTAAATGTATGGATGCTTGATTGATATACGTCAGTGTTCGGTTTGAAACGAGGATTTGAGTGGTGCTTAGAAAATTTTAGTTATGAAGAATTTTAAGGACATATAGAAGCCAAATTAAAAGCAAAGTCATAAGGATATATGTCCAAAATGTCGCCTTGTACCAAGGAGATATTTGCCTCACTAATAAACGTGCCATCATCCCCTTATTTAGCTCATGTGAGATTATCACATTCCTAACACTCTTCTCTTTACAAAGAGACCAATATAATATTATAGTTGGTCACCACCAGAACATAAAAGAGAAATTCTATCTTATCCTTCGATATATATTTTATCAATTGATTTGAAAAAATTCTATTTTATCCTAACTTTTTTTATAATAAATAATCGAAATGTATGGATGCTTCATTGATTATATATTATTATTTTACAATCTCAAGATCACACAATTACAGCTAATATGTATATTACCTTTAGTGGTTAAGATTTAATTTTTCTCATTGTATTATTTTCTCTATTAAATCAACGATCTAAAAGTCCGCCCTTTGTTGTTATGCATATACCACCATCTACTGATAATTATTTATTATCGTAAGAGCATTTTGTTAACCATAAAAACAAATAGTTAAGTTGAGTTGAGTTGGTAATAACTATATAAAAGTTATTGAAGAAGCTGACATAAATAACGATAATAGAAATGTGAGTAGATGCGAATAATGAGATAGTAATTAAACTTCTCCATTGGAGTACAAAACTCAAAGTGAAATTTATTATTGAATATATAAACACACACTTCTCAATACAAAGAGAGTAAAAACGAAACAAGATAAAGGGAGCAAACAAAATTTTGAAATCAAATGGGGTTCTTTTTATATTTTGATAAAAGAACTTCATTAATGAGCTTGTCCAATTGCTTCCAAGATAAACCACCTGGTTTATATGCTTCTTCAGCTTTACTCTTCAAATTCATAACATTCTCTTTCATTTTCTTACCTTTTTCTCCATCCATTAACTCTCTCACCAACTCTTCAACTTCATTTCTTTTCACATTGTTATCAATCTCCATTCCAATCCCCCACACATTGCAACAATAACAACAACTTGTCTGTTGATCAGCAAAGAAAGGCCAACACACCATTGGAATACCAGCAGATATACTCTCAATAGTTGAGTTCCATCCACAATGTGTTAGAAATCCTCCTATTGCAGGATGATTGAACACTTGTTCTTGATTACACCAACTTGCTATCAAGCTTCTATCTTTGGTTTCTGTTACAAATTCAGGTGGCAGAATGGTTGAATCTCCCACAACTAAATCAGGCCTTGCAATCCACAAGAATGGCTTCCCACTATCAGCTAAACCCCATGCAAATTCAATCATTTGCTCTTTTGTAACCACTGTGATGCTACCAAAATTTACATAAACAACTGAGTTGGGTTGCTTAGAGTTAAGCCACTCAATGCATTCTGATTCCTCAGCCCATAGGTTTGAGCCAATTGCTTTAAGATTTTCATCATCTATTTGTTTGGCAAGCATGTGAAGTGGACCAATGGTGTGAAGAGATTTGAGATTGGAAGAAAGAGGACCTATAACATCTTGGTCAAGTGCATCAAACGTGTTTAATAAAACTGCATCAACATCTAGAGCTCTGTTTACTTCTTGAATGAAAAAATTGACCATGATATCATCTGGATCTGTTGTTCTAATAAAGGAAGGAAGATCTCTTAAACGTATGTGTTCCATTGCCTTTGTCCATTCTATTTCTTTTTCCAAATATCCATTTGTTATTTGGCTCGCATCTGTGTTAATACCCATGAAAGAGCTCAAAATTAAATACACAACTCACAAATTCAAAAAACAAAAAATCCTAAATTATTCTTGAAAAAGATCGAGAAAAAAGAAGAAGAAGAAAAAGCATTAAAAAGCAAATCATACCTTTAAGTGGAATCAAGCCTTGGTTAACGAAATCCTCATATTTGGTGTATCCAAGATAGCCACAAGGACTAGAAGTCCAAAGAAAAGCACAAGGAATGTTAAACTCATTGGCAGCCAACATAGCAAAAGACATAGAAGAATCACTAACAACGCAAGTAACTGGGGGCATATTACTAGAAGGATCAGAAGCTGCTATTGAGTTAAGTTCAGAAATAAGTTCACAAAAAGGAGCTAAGCAATTCCTGGAGACGGACTGGCAAAGTGAAGGAACATCTTGAGTACAGTTGGCGTCCGAGTAGGGAAGGCCGTCGGGAATGGTTCGGAACTTAAAATCTGGCAAGCCATCCAACGAACTGGGGCCTCTGGAATTGAGAAGACGACGATGATTGTACTCAGTGTTGACGAAAGTTATGTAGAAACCTTTGTGATGGAGAAGCTTAGCGAGAAGTAGCATAGGGTTGAGATGGCCTTGGGGTGGATGTGGAAGACACACAGCATGGGGCTTATTGATCTTTGAAATAGAACCCATGCTTGAGTACTTGTTTTCTTCTCTTGTGTTTTGTGCTATTGAAATGGGAGCTTTGCTTTGGATATATTATATAGTCTGCATTATAAATATAATATAGAAAAACTTTAGATGCAGCCCCTGCTGCCATCCAAGCGAAACGCTCCACGTGTGGTACTTTCTTTTTCTATATATATATTTAAAAGTTCTTTTGTTTATGTTGTTAAAAAGTCGTGTGTACGTGGTTTGGTGCATCCAATCACGGTTGAAAATTGTAAAAAGTTTGAATTTTATCTTTTACCAATACCAATTTTGTTTCATGGAATTTGGTTATTTTCTTCTTCTTTTTTTTTGTAAATATTTGTTTTTTTAAAATTAAATCTATTTTTTCACCAAATTTTATCATGATTTTCATTTCTTTTTTAAGCAAACCAGAATCGTAAAAAATGACAAATTAAACCAACTATTTACTTTAGGACAAAATTAGGTGTATGAGTTTTTGTCATTTAGTGATTTCTTTTGCCATAAAGTTTAAATAGTTTGTGTTTTTATTTATTTATTAAAACTCTAAAGTAAGGAGATAGTTGCAAATATAGCAATTAAATTCAAAATAATTAACTATATAATAATATTTAAAAAAATTGTTCAAATATAGCAAAATTCGTTAAAATTTTTCGATGATAGACTGTGTTATGCAAATATTGATTTATCATTGATAGATCGTAAGAATATAAGAGTTTATCACTTATAGATTTTGTTATATTTGTAAATTTTTTTAAAATTGTTGTTATATACTTAATTATTATTCATATAATTGTCACAAACTATAATTAGTTTAAAGTAAAATAGTTGAATTATGAGATAAATTCTAAAAAAAAGAATTGATATAACCTTTAGATTTAGTAGGTGTGAAAAGCAAGAAACTTTTGTACGCAAGCTTTCAGTGTCAATAAATTAATTGATGTGTTACGTGCGAAATAAATTGTATTTATTTTTCTAAATTGATGTTGTAAGTGCAATATCAGGAAATTGCATATCGTTAACAATCGATTTAAACAAACGACGACGAACATAATAGCATTGAAACAAAATAAAATACGAAAAAAAAAATTTCAAAATGCAGTTAAACGATGAACGTCAATTACATCGTACATCAAGCAGTCAAGCAGATAGACAAACACTGGATATTTGATTTAAAATTTATTGTTTTGTGAAATTCAATTTAGTTAAATATTTGTTGGTTGAATATTTAATTAATTATTGGATTTGAATTTTTAGTGTTGTTTGAATTTGAATTTAATTAAATATCTTTTAGTGTTTATTTAAATATAATTATTAAGAAAAGTATATTAATATTTCGAAAAACGAAAATTTTGATGTGATTGTATTTATCGAAAAAAAGAGAATGAATAAAAAGGATTCGGACGGAATAAACTTATTCATTTTCCTCACTTAATTCTCCCCAAACAGACCTTTTTTCTCTTCTTCTAAACATGGAAATGACTATTTTTTTTCAAATACCAAAACTTCGTATTTCTACACTTTTCTTTTACGCTAATAAAATTTTTTATAAGCTAATTTGAATGTTTGAAAGAATTGACTAAGCATATAAGGTTTGGAAGATAAAACAAAGCATATAAGGTTTGGAAGAGCATATTTGATCATCACATCACACACATAATTATGTTGTTGATGATCAATTAATTAACTACTTATTTGAACTTCATCTCAATTGTTGGCTTCTTTTGGTTCCTTCTCATGTAAATCTTGGGCTTAATTATCATACTTTAATCCAATCTTTATGTTAACTACTTCACTATGAACCACCCATTAAAAATGGTTCATATCATTATTATATCTAGATTTTATTCTTTTTAATTTGTGAGAAACTAACCCAACTTAATTTTAAAAACCAAATATTTTGGATTATTTAAATACAATATATACATTTCTTTTTAATTCAACCATGGCCAACAAAATAAAAAAGAAAAAGAATATTTAACCCTCATTTAAATAAAGATGTATATGTCAATTCAATTAGGGCTAATGTTATTCTTTGGAATATTTGATTTATGAACACCCATAATCAAGGTGATTCTTCCGTGATATACATATACATAACTGAAAAACCAACGCGACTAAATTAAACCGACTGATGGTCATGATTAACTATAGAGTTGATTTGAGCATTTACTAAATCAACTATAGTCGATTTGATCTAAAAATCAACTTCGATCGATCGATGATCCAACTTTCTATCATATATACACCTTGTTTTTTAGGGATCGATTTAAGATTTTAGAGACGGGTAGAGAATGTTATATTTCTAAAACAAGATGGTCGAGCTTCATTTCACCTGAGTTTTAATTCTCTCACAAATGACAAACCAGTTTTGTCCAAAATCAAATTCCCACACATGGCAAGCTATTTTGGTTTCTTTATCATCTATTTAAGTAAATATTTATTTGATATTTTACTTTGAATAGCATAACTTTTTTCTAAGAATAATTTTTTTTATATAAATTTGTTAGTATTTGATTCAGTTTTTTTTAAAAGAATATAACAAAAACAATTTCAAAAATGAAAAAAATCCATAAGCCCGCAATGAAAAATATAAAAAATGTCGGTCAACACGCGATTAATTGACCAATTGCCCACATTTAGCCAAATCTAAATGATAGTATACTAATATCCCAATGATTTATTTGTACACAATCGTTTAGATTATATTTGGTACACGATCTTGAACCAACTCAGAAAAAAAACAATACAAAGTTTATGATCGATTGAAAATAAAGTTCATGATTTCAGAAAAATGGAAGAAGAGGAGAAGAAAGAAATGGAAAAAAAAATGATAAACTAGGAATATTTTAAAAAAATAACCAACTTCATGAATTTTTTTATTTTTTAGACCATAAATATTTTGATGTTTTATTATATTTATGAAAATTAACCTGATTCTACGTGACTACGAAGTAATATATATTATGTTTGTATACTTCATTAGTGAAGAAATTAATCTCGTATAATTTTAATGGATTAAGTAAAAATTAAGCACTTTGGAATCATTTCAATTAATTTTCTTGTACTTTAAATTTAAAAAGGAACTTCTTCATTACCTTTTATATACTTCATCTTTTATAACTACGCTAAAGCTAAAAGAAAAAAAGAAAAAGTTAAAGTTTAAAGCTTTTCAATTTTTTCTAATTAATAATTTTATACTTAAAAGTTAAGAAAGGAAATCTATTACCTTCTTTATCCTTTATTATTTTTATATAATTATACTAAAACTTCAAAAATAAAAAATAAAAAGCATCAAAATTAAATATATATTTATATATTTTTTACTTTTTACTTTTTAAATTACATATACTTTAATTTAAGAAAGGAGTTTGATTGAACTTTTCATATGGTTCCTTTTATAAACCATAATAAATCTATAAACAATAGTGTCAAAGGTTGAAAATTTTAAAATAATTAGAATAGTAATTAAAAATGTTTTCCTAAAGTAAATGGCTACCAAAATAAAAGTTTCTATTGTAAGAAAATATTAGAAATAAAAATCCATAATCATTATTTGATAACCCTAAAAATCAAATAAATTAAACCACACCTTATAAAAATGACAAAAATACACTCCAAAATAAATTGTTCTAATAATGAAGTTTGTCTAAACACACACAACTTATCATTAATAAGTTCCAAGATCAATAGGCTATAACACAATCATTTAATTTATCTACTTTACCACTACCACAATTTTGGACTTTTAGGAGAAAAATGTATCATAAATGTTAATTAAGCATTTTATAACACTTTTTTAATCGTCACACTTTTAGAAATATTTGCAAAAATAACCCTTTGATAGAGAAATGTTTGCAAAAATAACTCTTTGATAGTCGTATGATATCATTAATTACTTTCATAATTTGATAACATTAGTGTCGATAAATCAATTCAATTATTTTTTAAATAAAAAATGAGTAAAAAGAAACCTAACCCATTTCTTCTTCCTTTTCATCTCTTCTCTCTACCCTACAACCCTCCAAAATTCTTTCCTTCCTACAATCTCCCCACCACCGTAAAGCTATCTTCCCCTCATCCTAAAACCACCTTCAAACACCACACACCATCAAACCTCCTTCCCCCTTACGTCCAATCCCCATAGCTAAACCTTCACCATTGTGGTCGCCTCGCTTCCTCTCGTGTACTCGACATCTCCCTTCGAAAATCTCGTCAAACAGTATGTTTTAAGGAGAACTTTTTATTTGAGAATTACGTGAGATTGTATGTTCAAACTTCAAATTTTAGTTTTTGTACGTGAGAATTTTGGTATAAAAAATAAATCAATGAAAGTATTTTTTTATTATTTTTTTTAAGTTTAAGGGTATTTATGAATTTTTTTTAATACTTTACGAGTATTTTTAAAATAAAATTTAACTTTTTTTTTTCAAGTTGATGGACATTTTCTAAAACTCAATATTTTGGTTTTTATTTTGGATGCTCATAATTTTAGTGTAAAAAATAAATCAATGAAAGCATTTTTTAATCTTTTTTAAGTTTAATAAAATTTATGAAATTTTCAATAATTTAGAGTTATTTTAAAATAAAACTTTAACATTTTCATTCAACTATCAATAAGGGCATTTTTTTAAGCTTGAGATTGTTTTGATAGAAGCTACGAAAATCAAGAGTAATTTTTACTGCAGTTTGCAAAAATAGTAAAAAAAAATTATGATAATAGAGTCCATGTTACATACATTTTTAAGATTACGAAAATAACAAATCTAAAAGCAGATTACTATCTAATTATCGTCATATTTGCCAAATTTGCTATATACAAAAAGATGGGTGTTATGAGTTGTTTTTTTAAATTTTTTTGTCATCTAATGCAATTTTTCTACTTTTTTTTTATAAATTTAGTCACATATACTCAAGAAAATGTCCACCAACTAGTCTCAAAGAGAGATCTTTCTTTCTAGAATTCAAAACTAACACAAAGTTTGTTTAGATTGACTTAAGAAAATAATGTTTATACGTTAAAGATGTTGGGCGGCTATGATGACTGCCTAAATTCTAACTACTCACTTAAACAAAAGGCTCAAAATGTTTTGGAGATGCACAAAAGAAAATCCAATATTTAAAAGAACTGACACGTTTATCAATATTGCACACGTCTAGTCCACTGTTTGGTGGGGTAATTTAGGGTGGAGTGTGACAAAAATATTTATTAATACATCATGAACAATACTAGAAAACTATTCAAATAGTAATTTAGGGTCTAGAAATATATATGTGTGGTAAACAACAAAACAATACTAGAAAACTATTTATTTAGAACCATATAATAAAATCACTTCACTTAAGCATTTGACAGAAGAACTTCTTTAATCAATTTATCCAGTTGTTTCCAAGCACAACCACCAAGTTTATATGCTTCTTCAGCTTTATTCTTCCAATTCATAACGTTTTCCTTCATTTTCTTACCCTTTTCTCCATCCATCAGCTCTCTTACTAACTCCTCCACTTCATTTCTTTTCACATTGTTATCAATTTCCATGCCAATCCCCCACTCAGTGCAACAATAACAACAATTTGTTTGTTGATCACCAAAGAAAGGCCAACATATCATTGGAATACCAGCACATATACTCTCTATAGTTGAATTCCATCCATTGTGTGTTAGAAACCCTCCTATTGAAGGATGTTTCAACACCTGTTCTTGACAACACCAACTTGCTATGAAGCCTCTATCTTTGGTTTGTGTTACAAATTCATGAGGCAAAATGGCTGAATCTCCCACAATTAAATCAGGCCTTGTAATCCATAGAAATGACTTCTTGCTATTTGCTAATCCCCAAGCAAACTCAATCAGTTGCTGTTTTGTCATCACTGTGATGCTACCAAAGTTTACATAAACCACAGAATTAGGTTCCTTTGAATTCAACCATTCAATGCATTCAGATTCCTCCACCCAAAGACTTGAACCTATTTCTCTTGTTTTTTCATCCTCAATTTGTTTGACCATCATGTGAAGTGGACCAATTGTATAATGATGAGGATTGGAGGAATCTGGGAGAGCGCTAGCCACTAATACATCCTTATCAAGTTCCTCATATGTGTTTAATATCATTGCAGTTGCTTGGTTACGTATGTTTATGAATTGAAAAACAAAATTTAGCATGATGTCATTTGGATCTGTTGTTCTAAGCAAGGTAGGAAGATCCTTCAATCGTATATTCTCCTTTCCTTTAGTCCATTCTATTGTTTTTTCTAGATATCCATTTGTTAAATAGCTTTCATCTGTTAAAAAGATAACAAAATTATTACAACATTTTGTGGGTTATAAATTTCATTAGATTTTCATACTACTTTCCCTCATAAAGGATTAAGTCATTACAATTACTCCTCAACTAATGGAAACAATTGGTAGAAGTGTTTAAAATATAAGTATATTCATTTCTGACTTTGTGTTCAACGTGTTTTGTTTGTCATATCATTGTAGAATGTTCAAAGCGAAATCTCTAATATCCTAAGTTGAGTTCAGCAAGTGCCATAAACTAAATTAATTTTTACATATTAAAGTTTTATTAAAACGACGACTAACTAACGGTTACTATTTGAAAGTAGAAGAACTAAAATTTTTAATTACCAAAATGAAAATCATACCTCTGAGTGGAACCAATCCTTGCTTCATGAGGTTAGGATATTGTAAATAACCAAAGTAGCTACAAGCACTGGCTGTAAAGAACAATGCAATAGGAATCTTAAACTGCTTGGCAGCTGAAACAGAGAAGAGCGCAATAGCATCGCTAACAACACAACTAACTTGGGGAGTGGCATTAGAAGTAGAAGCATTCAAGTTTATTTGAGAAATAAGGTCACAAAACGGGGATAAGCAAGTTTTGTTGATGGATTCACAGATTGCAGAGCTATCCTGGGTGGAATTGGCCTCCGAGTACGGAAGGCCGTCCGGAATAGTTTTGAACTGAAAATCTGACAAGCCATCGAGAGAGTTGGGGCCTCTCGACCGGAGAAGACGTCGGTGATTGTACTCGGTGTTGACAAATGTTATGTGGAAACCTCTATGGTGAAGAAGCTTTGCCAAATTCAACATGGGAGTGATATGGCCTTGAGCTGGAAACGGAAAACAAATAGCATGTGGTTTTTCATCTTGTGAGATACCATAACCCATTTTGAATCTCCTTCTTCAAATAATGACGTGTTAGGGTATATTGGAACTGCGCAAAACTCCATTATTATAGGCTGCAAAGCAAATAAGCGTACAAAAAGCTGACCCCATGCCAACTTAAAGGCACGTTAGTAGCCACAAATTATACCAAACTCTTACCTCGCGAGCATAGTGTAATTAGCATACAAGTGTCTTAGTAACTAAAACAACCTTCAATTGTAATTTTCTATATATATTTATATTTGAGAGTGTGTCTAAGTGATTGGTTCAACCACATCGAAATATATTTTCTTGGTGAAAAAATAACTTGGTTATAGTGGCATCAATATAATTAACTGTAGGATGTGTATGAGAGAATTAATCTACATGTCTTCCGAGACGATCAACCAACACAAATTAATCACCAAATAATAACTACCCTTGCAAAAAATCAATAATGAACATCAATAAACCATAAAATTTAGGAAGACCAAGAAGTAAAGAGCACACGAATTATACATAGAAAACTTTCTCAATGTGAAGAGTAAAATCCACAAGACTTGTGAGGATCGGAGTTCACCTTATAGTGTATAAAAAAAACAACGATAGATACATATATGAAGGGATGTTGTAATGTATTACATTACTTAATCAACGACAAATATGAAGTTACAAATACATTTTATGTATATATATTTAAGATAAACCACAATTAACGTAAAAGAGGTCTGATGTTTTCCAAATGAATGGAGGATAAAATGAAAGAAGAGGAAGACTTGTTAGAGAGAGAGAGGCTGAAAGGGACAATGAAAATTACAAGAGAGAGAAAAAAAATGGAGTTTTTAACATCCAAACATCTTTTATGTATATGGTGGATCCAATCATAGCAGGGTCACTTTCAACTAAAACTAAATTAAAACGTGAGAATTTTGGATGTACAACTAGTAACAGTAATAGGAAATTGTGTGTTAAAATGACAAAATTGTTTAAAATGTTTATAGTTCGTACAAATATTGAAATTAGATGGGGTGAAGCAGGTACTGGAAGCACAAAGCATCAATGTGATGCTAATTATGACTGATATTGATAACTGATTTGTTTATTATGCATGATATATTAATCACACGATTAAGGAAGTTATGATTGATATTTATGTCATATTTATGATGTTGCTATGCATGCTATGGACAACTATGGTGTTCTGTGTTAACTTTGGCTATTAGGGTTGTATCTACGTGAGTATCCTTCAGGATCACCACCTTTTACAGATTTATGATGACTGTGTGCGTCGATCACTAGTATGTCATGTTATGTTTATGGGTGGTCGATAGGATCATTACAACCCAATATCATAGATGTACCTGCAGGTTCACCGACAGATGAGAGTGTTCCTTGGGGACCACTAGATTGTGTGTGTTCGACGATAGTTTTGGGTACCTCATCGCAAACTTCTAATGAGAAATTAACAGACACCTAGCAGGACCAGTAATGGATCCTTTACTGGGTATATTTTATGTTGATTCTACTTTGTCAATAAGATTTTATAAGAATTCTTTTTATTATTTGATGGTTACTTATAATATCTATAGTATATATAAAAGTATGGATGAGGAGAAACTTTTTGTTTCCAATTTTGCCCTTCTTCGTAGTAAATTTGTTTGTTTCTTACTTGGGTTTTATTGTAATTTGAAATTAATTATTGACAAATATTTGGACATAAATAATTTTAACATTTTCTCTCCAATTAATTATATCATTAAAATTTCTATAAAATCCATTCTCATTCCCTTAACTTCTACCTATTCACATTCCACTTTCTTGCAAATTAATTATTTTGTAATTACTTCAACTTTTAAAATTCTTTTTCCTTTTCAAATCTTTGGGTATAAATATCTCATTCTTTTTCTTTTCTATGCATGCTCACAATAAAAAGTTAAGAGTGTGAATAAATTAGTCTTCCAACAAATTTAAATGAAAATTTATGAGCCAAAGTTGCTATAAAAGAGCCCACAAACTTCATCATATTTTTGTGACGCGTCTAGAAGTAACCAATCAACCCAATGAAAACGATGCAGAGAAATTGATAAGAATTCAAGAATGAATAATGTAAAAGTGGGAGACTAAAGAGAGAACAATCATCATTTCCAAACAATAACAATGTGGCATGCGGATGTCAAATAACTATTTTCCAGTTTTTAATTATTGATTTGTAATTAAGTTAAATGTGAATAATACATTATTTGCTCATGTTATTTTTTTTCATTTAATTTTTTTTTATTAATAAAATGGTGAAGTGTGGTTAATACACTTTTATTGTGTTTGAATTAAACTTTTGATGGAATCTAATTATTAGTTATAGTTAAAAGGTAATACAATGTGTAAAAGTAGAAATACGAGAGTAGATTCCATTTTGTCATAAATTAATTAAAAATAATAAAAACTTTAAATTTAATTTATTTTAGAATTTTAAAAGCTTTAGAAGTTGAATAGTTTAATCAAGTAATTATTAAAAAGTCATAACAAATTTATAATTTGATAACAAATTTAAATTTTTGAAAAGTTTGAAAATTTTAATAATTTAACCGACTACACAACTCTGGAAATTAAATAGAAATCATTTTTGCGTACATTTTTCTATAAAAATCCTGCACGTGTATTTGTTTTTTTTTTCCAAAACTCAATCCCTTTTCCAAAATTAGTTGTTTGATGTATAATGTGCTAGAGCATAATACCTATGAAAACATTTTTTCTTTAATAAACTAATTATCCAATAATTTTAATGATAACAATAGTAATGTATCTTTTATACCTTTTATTTTTAAATGATGTATCTTTTGTACTTTTGAAAATTAATTTTGTTACATGTGATTTTTTTATTTTCATATTATTTTACCTTCATTTAACAAGTTGAAAGAGTCACATGCTACCACGTGCTATGCACGTGTTGAAGGACTAGTATATATAAAATGATGAAAGTGGATAAATTTTTTAGCCCCATTTTACCCTTACATTAGAACTTTTTTTTTTTTTTTAGTTTTGCTTTAATGACAATTTTGTCATTCACGTAGATTCAATGTTTATGTTATTTTTATTATAACTTTTAATAATTGCTTTAGTGTAAATGATTTTTTAATTTTAATTTTCATCTTTTTATTATAACTTTTCTCAAAATTTAAAAAATTTCAACTCCCATTAATTATGTCGTTTAAATTTACCCAAATCCATTTACATTCCTCTATTTATCTTAATCTTCTATCTCCCAACTATTCACATTTCCTATCTCTTTCAACTTTTCAAATTCCTTATATTCAAATCTTGGATACAAATATCTCATTATTATTTTTTTCATTCATGTTCACAAGTCACAACAATATGAAGGTGAAAAAGAAATCAAATCATGTCTTTCTATTCCCTTCTAATTTTTTTTTATTATTATTTGTTGTCTTTATTTATATATATATATAAGCACCTTCATACGTTGGAAAAACTTAAATCACCAACTTTGTGGTTGACATGTATATATGTCTATTCTCTTTATGTTTAAATCCTGTAATATTGAGAATCTTTTTTTAATGCAACGATGGAATCTTGCTCATTTTTTTTATTAATGAAATGGTTGAGTGACTTATACGTTGATTTTGTTAAACAATGTAAATATTGTTGAAATTTATTAAGTATAAATAAAGATAATAAAATGTGTAAAACAAGAAATATTAAAGTATTTTTACCTACAATTTTTAATACCTACAATATTAAAGTATTTATTTATAATGAAAGTATAAATAACGTAATAAAATGTGTAAAAAATTAAAAGAATATTTTAATACCCTACAATTAAAGTATTCCTTTAATTTTTTACCTACAAAATCATTAAAAAGAATTATATAACTTCATAATTTCAAAAGAAATATGATTTTGGTTAGTGACAATTTTACCATTCACATAGATTTAATGTTTATGGTACATTTTTACATTCAATAGAATAGAAGTTATACTTTGTTAACTTGTCATCTCCTTATTTTAAAAAAAAAGATTGATCTGATAATTGATATTAGTTACTGCTCTATGTTATTAAGGTCATAATGTAACTTTTCTATCTTCCTTAACTTATATTACATAAACCCTAAACCCTAATGCTATATGTCATTACACAACTAACAACTTTCTATCTTCCACTTTATTTGGACATATATAGAGATTAGATGATTAAGTTTCCAATCTGTATTATTTGTTTATTTTCTCTCTCAATTAGTTATTTATGATATAGGTAGTTAAATGTTATTATTGACATTTATTTCATTTTATCTACTCACTCTTTCTATATGTTTAATATTTAAGCCAAATGTACAAGATCTGGAAAGCTAGCAAACGACAGGAAGAGCCTGTGACATGTCATATGGGTACATATAATTATGCTTCTACGTCTATGTATCAGATCAGTCTTTCAGTATTTTGTTTTTAGACATTTTTAATTAAATTTTTTCATCCTGTTTATTTAAATTTATTTTATTTAAATAATTGTTACCTGCAAGTCATGTTTTCACGTTAATTTACTTAAGATGAAAATTTTATGTCTTTCGAATATTTATTTAATATAAATTTCATTAAAATTTTAGTTTTCCTTGTTTCAAGAAAGTATCTTTGGTTATTGGTCTTTTGAGTAACCACCTTAATTTAGTAGAGTTGATACACAAACATTTAAAATCTCTTCTCCGCCTAATTCACTTGCTAAATTAATTAGAAGGATTCTTATGGTCTAAATTTTGAAACCATACTAACAACTTAATGCATGGTTAAAAGATTTGTCTCGGAACTTGGGGTGTAGTAAATTGGAAGAGTGGTATGAGATGCCATAAAATTAGGTTAAAAAAAGTATATTTTTAGGTAACTTTTTTACGTAAGCTTTCAACGATTATTTTTTACATTAAGTTTGTAATATGATGGTGGATTTAGTGCAAATAAAAATTCATTTTCGTATAATGCTACATTTAAAAGAATTAAAAATTTGATTTATAAACTAAGCATTATCTTGATCTTCTTTTGTGACATCATCGCTCTATTGTCGTCGTCAATATCAAATGCGTTTTCGATCCGTGTCAGAAACAACATTGAGTCGTCTAGTTTGTTGAATTATATATTCTATGTTTTTCAAGGTTTGATCACAGATTGAGTTCAAATCTTGTAAATTGTGTTCTATCGAGTAAGCATATACGTCTAGAACAAAATTATTACGAACGATTATAAATAATATAATTAAATAATGCACATGTTATAAAATTACAAAACAAATTATATTAAAATTCTTACTATCCAATAGTAATAAGATGTGATCAAGTGTGATAAATCGTCTTGTAATCCACGTGTAAGAAATAAAACATTCAACTCTCTTATAAACTAGAGAATTTATAAAAACTGTAAAAACCGTTTAAAATACTGTTCAAGACTTAGTTTGTGGCTACCAACACTGTAACTACGTTTTTTTAAAAATGACTTAAATTTTAAATCAAAGGTTCACTTAATGCATTTAGAAGAATTGACACATCAATCATTGTCACGTCTCGTCCACAGTTTGGTGGGGTAATTTGGTGTAGAATGCGACAAAAATATTAATTAATACATCATGGAAATGTGTATGGGAAATAGTATGTGTGCTCAACAACAAAATACTTTATTTAGAAGGGTACAATAAAATCACTTCACTTAGCTTTTGACAGAAGAACTTCTTTAATCAATTTATCAAGTTGTTTCCAAGCACAACCACCGAGTTTATATGCTTCTTCAGCTTTACTCTTCAAATTCATAACATTTTCCTTCATTTTCTTACCATTTTCTCCATCCAGTAACTCTCTTACTAACTCCTCCACTTCATTTCTTTTCACATTGTTATCAATTTCCATGCCAATCCCCCACTCAGTGCAACAATAACAACAATTTGTTTGTTGATCAGAAAAGAAAGGCCAACATATCATTGGAACACCAGCACATATACTCTCTATAGTTGAATTCCATCCACTATGTGTCAGAAACCCTCCTATTGAAGGATGTTTCAACACTTGTTCTTGACAACACCAACTTGCTATCAAGCTTCTATCTTTGGTTTGTGTTACAAATTCATGAGGCAAAATGGCTGAATCTCCCACAATTAAATCAGGCCTTGTAATCCATAGAAATGGCTTCTTGCTATTTGCTAATCCCCAAGCAAACTCAACCAGTTGCTCTTTTGTCATCACTGTGATGCTACCAAAGTTGACATAAACAACAGAATTGGGTTCCTTGGAATTCAACCATTCAATGCATTCGGATTCCTCCACCCAAAGATTTGAACCTATTTCTCTTGATTTTTCAATCTCAATTTGTTTGACCATCATGTGAAGTGGACCAATTGTATAATGATGAGGATTGGAGGAAGCTGGGAGAGCGCTAGCCACTAATACATCCTTTTCAAGTTCATCATATGTGTTTAATATCATTGCAGTTGCTTGGTTACGTATGTTTATGAATTGAACAATAAAATTTAGACCTATATCATTTGGATCTGTTGTTCTGAGCAAGGTAGGAAGATCCTGCAATCGTATATTCTTCTTTCCTTTAGTCCATTCTATTGTTTTTTCTAGATATCCATTTGTTAAATATCTTGCATCTGCTAAAAAAACAATAATAAAAAAAAGATAACAAAACTATTAGAACGTTTTGTGCGTTATAAATTTCATTAGATTTGCATACTATTTTCCCTTATAAAGGATTAAGTCATTACAACTCCTTAACTAAGGTGAAAGAATATTTACTTAATGGAAACAATTTGTACAAGTGTCAAAATATAAAGTATATTCATTTCTGACTTTGTGTTCAACATGCATGTTTTATTTCTGATATCATTGTAGAATTATTCAAAGCGGAATCTCGCATATCCTGGGCTGAGTTCGCAAATGACATGAACTAAATTAAATTTTACATATTAAAGTTTTATTAAAACGACTAATTAACGGTTACTAATTTTAAGGTACAAGAACTAAATTATTACCAAATGAAAACCATACCTTTGAGTGGAACCAATCCTTCCTTCATGAGCTTAGGATATTGTAAAAAACCCAAGTAGCTACAAGCACTGGCTGTATAGAACAATGCAAAAGGAATCTTAAACTGCTTGGCAGCTGAAAAAGAGAAAAACGCAGCAGCATCGCTAACAACACAACTAACTTGTGGAATGGCGTTAGACGAAGTAGAAGCATTCAAGTTTATTTGAGAAATAAGGTCACAAAATGGGGCTAAGCAAGTTTTGTTGATGGATTCGCAGAGAGCAGGGATATCTTGGGTGGAATTGGCCTCCGAGTATGGAAGGCCGTCTGGAATAGTTTTGAACTGAAAATCTGGCAAGCCATTGAGAGAGTTGGGGCCTCTCGACCGGAGAAGACGTCGGTGATTGTACTCGGTGTTGACAAATGTTATGTGGAAACCTCTATGGTGAAGAAGCTTTGCCAAATTCAAGATGGGAGTGATATGGCCTTGAGCTGGAAACGGAAAACAAATAGCATGTGGTTTTTCATTTCTTGAGATACCATAATCCATTTTGAATCTCCTTCCATAAAGAATGATGTGATAGGGTATTGGAACTGCCAAACTCCATTATTATAAGCTGCAAAGAAAACAAGCGTACAAAAATCTGATCCCATGCCGGGTGATAGTTATCCTTCAAGAGAGTCGTACCAACTTAATGCACGTTAGTAGCCACAAAAGTTGATAATAATGTGTGAAACAAACAAGAATTTTAACATCCACACACATCTTTATATGTATATGGTGGATCCAATAATAGGTCACTTTCAACTAAAACATGAGATATTTGGATGTACGACCAAGTATTAACAATAGGAAATTGTATTAAGATGACAAAATTGCTTAAAATATTTATAGTTGGTGATGATATTGAAAGATGGAGTGAAGCAGGTACTAGAAGCAATAAGACGTCTAAATGTTTGAATGCCTGAAACTTTGGTTGCTTGGATGGTGGACGCTTAGGACCGAATGCCTGCACTGAATGCCTTAATTGCAAAACAAAAAGTTGTTAGATATAGCGCCTGAGTCTCATGCTCTTTTTAAGATGTTTTGCAACTTTGAAGGAATGCAAATTAACAGTTTGATATTGTCACGTCGTTTTCAAAATAAAACCATTAAAAAAAAACTCGATCAGAGCTGCATCGAAACCAATCGAAAAACCAGCATGCAGTCTGGAATGACGTTTTGCTTGCAAACTAAATGAAGTTTCTTTCAGAGAATTTTTTGTAAGACATGAGTTTTTCAGATGATCCAAATGAGGGGCGGAGGAGGAGTATATGCAGGGGTGAGTTTCATAATTACGTCTCAACAATCATATGAACATAAACCACAATTAATCTAAACGAGGTCTGATGTTTTCCAAATGAATGGAGGATAAAATGAAAGAAGAGGAAGACTTATTAGAGAGAGGCTGAAAGGATAATGAAAATTACAAGAGAAAGAGAAAATATGTGGTTGATTTGGTTTCTTCTTCTATCTTTCTTTTGATCACATAATGAAATGGATTTCAAAGTTTGATAACGAGTAAAAAAAAATGGAGTTTTTAACATCCACACATCTTTTACGTATATGGTGGATCGGCAGGGCCACTTTCAACTAAAACTAAAACATGAGATTTTTGGATGTATACTGACTATACCAAATTGTGTTTAAATGATAAAATTGTTAAAAATATTTATTGTTGATGCAGATACTGAAAGATACGACGAAACAAGTATCGGAAGAAACAAGACATCCAAATGTTTGGATGCCTGAAACTTGGTTGCTTGAATGGTGTACGCTTAGGACAAAATGATCAGACTGCAAAACAAAAATTTGTTGGATGTAGTGCCTGATTCACATGCTCTCTTTAAGACATTTTGCAGCTCTGCTAGAAGTACACACAGTTTGATATTGTCACATCATTTCCAAGATAAAAACAGTAAGAAAAAACTCAATCAAAGTTGAACCGAAACCAATTGAAAAGCCAACACTCTGGAATGACTTTTTGCTTGGAAACTAAAAGGAGATGTTTTTGACAGATTTTTTTTTGTAAGATATGAGTTTTTCGGATGATCCAAATGAGGGGAGGAGGAGGAGTATATGCACGGGTGAGTTTCATTATTACAATAGTCATATGAGCATTAACGCATGCATGAAATCTATAACATCTCAACGACCAAGTCAACACGTAACGCTTTAACAGTCATGTCAATAATAATTTTTTTTAAAAAAATAATAACAAAATATTGTTATTTTATTCCTCACCCACAAAACACACACATGGTCTCACTAGCCAAACCCACAACATAAGGTGATAGTTTTACCAACGGGTCTAATCATTGTTATATGTATAATTTCAATGCTTTTATATATATTATATAGAGATTAACATAGAGTATAGGAGGCTCGAGCTTCTTGAGCCTATACTAATAAAATCTTTGATGTTTCTCACAGACATTCTCTAAATGGTAAATCATCCTAAACCTCATCCTCTAATCGGAGTTATCAGTCAAAATCGAGCCCTTACACTTGTATGACCAATTTTCTGTCTTTAAGAAAAAAGAAACGCTTTAGCTAGGTTGGTCATGAGCTATTTGCAACAAAGAGAAACCAAAAGGAGATTTTTTTGTTGGGGATAGTTGCAAATTTAGCTACTAGATGCAAAATAATTAAGTATATAACAACATTTTCAAAAAATTGCAAATATAACAAAATTTATCAAATTCTATCAATGATAGAAGTCTATCATTGCTAGATCATACAAATTTATCAATGATACAAGTCTATCAACGATAGTTTTGTTATATTTGTAATTTTTTAAAAATATTGTTATATCCTTAGTTATTATTCATAAAATGATCATCCATTATAATTACTTCTTTTTTTTCTTTAAACAAAATCTTATTATACTAAAAACTTTTTTTTAAAAAAAAAAACATCAAAATTGGAACTTTTTTTAAAACTTCTTTTAATTACATTTACTTTAATTAACAAAAATGTTTGATTGAACATTTTAGGGATAGTTGTAAATATATTATTAGATTCAAAATAATTAAGTATATAGTAACATTTTAAAAAATTTGCAAATATAGCAAAAATCCGTCAAAGTTTATCGATGATAATAGAAGTCTATCACTGATAGATCACGTTGCAAATATTGCGTGATCTATCACCATAAGAGTCTATCAAATATTGCGTGATCTATCACTAAAAGAGTCTATCAGTGATAATAGAAGTCTACTATGAATAGATTTTGTTATATTTGTAATTTTTAATTTAAAAATATTGTTATATAATTAATTTTTATTCCTAAACTTGCCATCAATTATAATTATCCAACTTTTTATAAGCTAATTTACTACGAACTTTTCACTTTCTATATTCACTTGCATTACAAATTTCTTCACACATTTTTCTTTTTAACACAAACATTTAAAACTCCTTCACCTAATTCACTCGCATTACTTATTTTTGAAACCATAATGACACTTTAAAGTAATTTAATTAGACGGATTCTTATGATCTAAATTTATAAGCATACGAACAACTTAATGCATAGTGAAAGAATGTCTTCAAACTTGTGAAAGTGAATTAGAAGAGTGTCATGTGATTTGATATAAAATTAAGTTAAACAAAGTTGTGTATTTTTAGGTAACTTTATCTGTAAGCTTTCAAAGATTAAAATTGAAATTTATATGAATTAAAAATTTGATTGGTAAACTAAGCATTAATTATCTTGATCTACTCATGTGACAATATCATTGTCCTGTTGTCGTTGTCTACATTGAATTTGTCTTCAATCCGTGTGAGCAATGACATTATTGAGTCGTCTAGTCTGCTGAATAACATGTTCTATATTTTTCAAGGTTTGATCCACATTGAATTTAAATCTTGCAAATTGTGTTCCATCGAGTAAATATATACGTTTTAAACAAAAAAATTATGAACGATTACAACTAATATAATTAAATAAAATGTGCATGTTATAAAATTATAAAACAAATTATATTAAAATTCTCAATAATATTAAGATGTCTGTCAGGTCAATCAGACACTCTAACTACAAAGCAGTTTTATAAAGATCAACACCTTACAATAAAATCACTTCAAGTAGCTTTTGACAGAAGAACTTCTGTAATCAATTTATCCAGTTGTTTCCAAGCACAACCACCAAGTTTATATGCTTCTTCAGCTTTATTCTTCCAATTCATAACGTTTTCCTTCATTTTCTTACCCTTTTCTCCATCCATCAACTCTCTTACTAACTCCTCCACTTCATTTCTTTTCACACATCGTTATCGATTTCCATGCCAATCCCCCACTCAGTGCAACAATAACAACAATTTGTTTGTTGATCAGCAAAGAAAGGCCAACATATCATTGGAATACCAGCACATATACTCTCAATAGTTGAATTCCATCCATTATGTGTTAGAAACCCTCCTATTGAAGGATGTTTCAACACTTGTTCTTGACAACACCAACTTGCTATGAAGCCTCTATCTTTGGTTTGTGTTACAAATTCATGAGGCAAAATGGCTGAATCTCCCACAATTAAATCAGGCCTTGTAATCCATAGAAATGACTTCTTGCTATTTGCTAATCCCCAAGCAAACTCAATCAGTTGCTCTTTTGTCATCACTGTGATGCTACCAAAGTTTACATAAACCACAGAATTGGGTTCCTTTGAATTCAACCATTCAACGCATTCGGATTCCTCCACCCAAAGATTTGAACCTATTTCTCTTGTTTTTTCATCCTCAAATTGTTTGACCATCATATGAAGTGGACCGATTGCATAATGATGAGGATTGGAGGAAGCTGGGAGAGCGCTAGCCACTAATACATCCTTATCAAGTTCATCATATGTGTTTAATATCATTGCAGTTGCTTGATTACGTATGTTTATGAATTGAATAACAAAATTTAGCATGCCATCATTTGGATCTGTTGTTCTAAGCAAGGTAGGAAGATCCTTCAATCGTATATTCTCCTTTTCTTTAGTCCATTCTATTGTTTTTTCTAGATATCCATTTGTTAAATAGCTTGCATCTGTTAAAAAACAATAAAATTAAAAAAAAAAGTAAGAAAATTATTAGAACATTTTGTGGGTTATAAATTTCATTAGATTTTCATACTATTTTCCCTCATAAAGGATTAAGTCATTACAACTCCTTAACTAAGCTGAAAGAATATTTACTAATGGAAACAATTTGTACAAGTGTCAAAATCTAAGTGTATTCATTTCTGACTTTGTGTTCAACATGTTTTGTTTGTCCTATCATTGTAGATTTATTCAAAGCGGAATCTCTCATATCCTAAGTTGAGTCCGCAAGTGCCATAAATTAAATCAATTTTTATATATTAAAGTTTATTAAAATGACTAATTAATGGTTACTAATTTGAAAGTAGAAGAACTAATTTGGTAATTGTTACCAAATGAGAAAACCATACCTTTGAGTGGAACCAATCCTTGCCTCATGAGCTTAGGATATTGTAAGTAACCAAAGTAGGCACAAGGACTGGCTGTAAAGAACAATGCCAAAGGAATCTTAAACTGTTTGGCAGCTGAAAAAGGGAAGAACGCAGCAGAATCGCTAACAACACAACTAACTTGTGGAATGGCATTAGACGAAGTAGAAGCATTCAAGTTTATTTGAGAAATAAGATCACAAAATGGGGCTAAGCAATTTTTGTTAACGGATTCACAGAGTGCAGGGATATCCTGGGTGGAATTTGCCTCCGAGTACGGAAGGCCGTCCGGAATAGTTTTGAACTGAAAATCTGGCAAGCCATCGAGAGAGTTGGGGCCTCTCGACTGGAGAAAACGTCGGTGATTGTACTCGGTGTTGACAAATGTTATGTGGAAGCCTCTATGGTGTAGAAGCTTTGCCAAATTTACCATGGGAATGATATGGCCTTGAGATGGAAATGGAAAACAAATAGCATGGGGTTTTTCATTTTGTGAGATACCATAACCCATTTTGAATTTCCTTCTTCAATTAATGATCTGTACTTCATATTGGAATTGCAAAACTATTTATCATAGGCTCATGAAAAGCAAATAAAGTGTACAAAAATCTGACCCCATGACATGTGATAATTATCCTTCACGAGTGTACCAAAATTAATGGACATTTGTAGCCACAATATACCAAGTTCTTACCCGACAACCGTACCCTAATATACAAATATCTTAGTAAACAAAAGGTCTGTTTCATATTCTTCAACCTTCAATTATATTGAAAAAAACTATATTATATTTGAGAGTGTCATGTTTAAGTAATTGTTCAACTAATCATTATGCGTATCAAACGGTAGAAAGACATGGTCTCAATAACTAATTCAGAGGTATGAGTTAGCAATTTCCTTCACATCCAAATATTTTAGGATCATGGTTTGTAATATATTTTCTTGATGAAAAAATTAATTTGATTGTGGTGGCTTCATTGATATATATTTTCTTGGTGAAAAAATTAATTTAATTGTGGTGGCTTCATTGATAACTTAGGATGTGTATGAAAGAATGTACATGTCTTTGAAGATAATCAACCAACATAATTGTACTCCAATACACCACAAATTAATCACCAAATAATAGTTACCTTGCAATCAATCAATAATAATGGACATCAATAAACCATGAAATTTAGGAAGACCAAAATGAAAATTACAAGAGAGGGAAAAGATGTGGTTGATTTTGTTTCTTCTCTATCTTCTTTTCACATAATTAAATGGATTTCAAAAACAAACAAAAATTGGATTTAAAATAAATCAAAGTTGATACTGTGTTTAGAAAAAAAAAAAAAAAGAATCTTAACACAAATCTTTACGTATATGGTGGATCCAATAGTAGGTTACTTTCAACCAAAACTAAAACTAAACATTGGATAATCTACTACCTCTCAATAATTATTAGAAATTATGTTAAAATTACAAAATTGCTGAAAATATTTATCGTTGGTGCAAATATTGATTGGTGAAACAAGTACGGAAAGCAACAAGGCGTCTAAATGTTTGGATGCCTGGAACTTGGTCGCCATGGTGGGCGCTTAGGACAGAATGCCTAGGCATTGATATTTGTTAGATGGAATGCAAACAATTCGATATTGTAGTGTTGTTTCCAAGATAAAACGATTAAAGAAAAAAAAACTCACATCAAAACCAATAGAAAAACCAACACTATGAAATGATTGTTCGCTCAAAAACTAAAAGAAGTTTGTAAGAGAATTTTTGTAAGATATGAATTTAAACCCACGACATAAGGTGATAGTTTTACCACTGGACTAATAATTGAGTATAAGTATTATTTCAGTGCTTTTATATATATTACATATGTTGAAGGGGGTCGAACTTCTAGAGCCTATATTAATAAAATCGTCAGGTATTCCTCACAAACATTCTCCAAATAGAGAAGAAAAGAGAATATTTTATACATATTTGAAAGTTTCAATTAGTTGCTTATAAGACCCAAAAGTCTAGTCTAGGGGAGTTGAAAGGCGGGAATGGCCAAGATTCATCTCAGATACAGTACAAATAGAATCCGATTCTCTTTTCATATTATATTTCTTCATTTCACCCTATGTTTTTAAAGCACATCTATAAGTCATATGCGTGATACATAGTTCATAATGCAGAACTCGTTTAGATGAGAATGATGATGAATAGTAGGAATATGAATAGTAGTGTTATGATAATATGTGTTTGGAAGTTATAGTTATTATTGATAGTGTTATAGTAATATGTGTTTGGGAGAAAGAATATGAATGACAGTATTATGATAATATGTGTTTGTGAGAAGAATTATTGTTGTAGTATTGTGATAATATGCGTTTGGGAGAAAGGTTATGAGTCTAGTATTACGATGAGATGAAGTAGGAAGCTGACTATTAAATGCAAACTCTTGGTCCAAACAATATTTTGATCATAAACCTTTTCCTAATCCCCTAAATCCCCACCTCAAACATTTCGTGTTTGAGTATAAATTATTTAATTTGAGTTGTATCTAATGGAGTTTATTATACTTTACATAATCTTTGCCCAAACCTTCAACAATCTTGGAAGTTAAAACCCTGATTTCTTCCTAAAATCTCAAAGGCAATCTTTTTCTCTCCAGCATCTTTACGGCCCTCGCTGGCGCTCATTCTCCTTCACGCAGCAGCACCGTCTCTCGCTGCTGCCGTCGTCATCTCTCGCCTCAGTTGTTAGTCCGCCGCCCTTGCGTTGTTCCGTTCGTCAGCGTCAGCAACTCCGTCGCCCGTTTCAAATCAGAACAGCTCTTTAGATTAATCTAGTAGATTACAAGGGTAGAGATTTTTGTATTGAATTTCTTCATGGCTCTGTTTTAGAAACATATATTAACTTTCTTTTCAAAATCAAGCTACTTTCTTTAATCCAGGTACCCAACACATTGGGCAACACAAGTTGAACCACAAATATTAGTCAAGTTGTCTTGGCAGAACTGTTTAGATTGCATAACTTAAATTGGGAATTGACCTCATATACATGATTGGGTGGGGGTGATCGTGGGCAGAGGATGAGGATGAAAAACCTAAAACATAGGTTGTTAGGAGGTCGTGGTATGTGTTGGAAATGAGCACATTGCTTCCCTAGGTTCACTTGTCATGAAATTTGGTTGTTGACTTCCCAAACTGTCTAGCTATGTAGACATAGTTGAGGTTAATTCGGTCTGCAACAGGTTAAGGCAGAGAGGGGTTTGTGTGGCTCTGGATGTTTGTTTACTTAGTGCTCGCCACAAATGACAATTCGTTTACAAGATTAGGTTTGTGGCATGTGGTTTTGGAGTTGACCAAGTACAAGGGACCGAGACTCAAACTCCATAGCAAGAATGGCTGTTTTGGATAATCATTCTTTTTCATTTCTGCCTCTATTTTCTTCAGAAGCTGATTTCCTTTCTTTCATTGTATGCCTCATTCTTTGTAACATTGGTCATTTTTATGATCTAATGGGTGGATTCCTTTAGCTTTATTGTAATGTAACAAAGGTAGTTGGTGTTTATTGAGAAATTATTCTGTTGAGCCGCCACAATGTAGCTGATAATTTTTCACTATTGTAAGTACAAGAGAAAAGATTCTTGAAGTTATATGTAGTAGTTATTAAGTGGCATACAACTATTGTGGTCTGATGAAAGTTGTGGGCTAGATAATAATTCAATGCCACATGGGTTTGCTTGATAACCCATTAAGTATTAATACATGCTTACACATGGTGTTTGGAGGTTAGGTTGTACTTTCTGAGGTGTTTCGAAGTGCTGTCCAGCAGAAGTTGAGGTTTCAACGAGCTTTTGGGAAGTGTTTTCACTGCGGAGATATTGGTTGATTATTTTTGGATTGGGAAGGATTTTAGATATTATTTCCCTTGTTAGGAGAATAATTTCTTTCATAGACTTGGGGACTTGGGATTTTGGGTTTACTCTTGTTTTTATATATGGTCTTTGTGTGTATGGATTGTCCATGTATTATCTCTGTATCCTTTCCCTATTTCTCGTGGTATACAATCGTTGTTTCTTCATTTCTAGATTGAATCTCTGTTTTGCAATTGGCGGCCGATGAGAGATTTTGGCAGTCACCATCAGTCTCTTCCTTTTATTTTCTTTTGATAATTATGGATAACCATTATGTGGTTGTTGATTTATGAGTTTGACTTCTAATTTGGTGGTTGGTGAGTTGCTTTGGTTTTAGTGAAAGATTTTATTTTTCCTTGGTTTCTCAAACTGTTCTTTGCTTAGTTCCAATTTGGATGAACTGTTCTTTGGATCTGTAACTTCACTGCTGTGAACTTTGGTTGTTTTCTTGAGTTTATTGAAAACACTTTATGTATTTGTGTTCTTTCTCTCACTGGTTGATTGTTTTGTTCTGTGTGTGAATAATTAAAATAGCTTACGTTGTGAGATTGATTGTTGCAGATTTGGACACAATGGTGCTGATGTCTAGGAGTACTTGGCCTATGTTGGAGCATAGAGCCTTGATCACCACTCAAGTCTTTTGCTAGAAGCTTCAATGATGGTGGGAACAAGGTAGGTATGATAATTTTTATGGGGTAGAAATGTATTTAATAGAACTTAGTAATAATTTACTGTTTCTTAGTTATCTCACTTTCATTAGTTTAATAAATGATTAAATTCTAAGACATTTTTTTTATTGTAGTTCCGTTGATAATTTTGATTAACATTTATTATTGAATATTCACATTATTTTCAGGTTTTCTCTCATGATAGTTGATAGTGTTTTTGATCTTATGATAATTTTGAAGTTTGGTTTCAATTTAGTCACTAAGTTTCGAAGTTACAATTCATAACATTTTGGAATAGAGGAATCAAATATAATAGAATTTAAACCCAACACATGTGACCATAAAGATGAAACCCAAAGCATGTGTTGTTTAGCTAGATTGAGGGAAAACCCAAATTTTTACTTATTTGTTGTCTGGATTCCTCAAATCATTTTATAACATTGTTGGACTTCAGAAGAGGTGAAAACAGATGCAATTATATAGGTATTTCAAATTGTACAACTAAAAAAAAACTTGATGTGCAAAACATATTAATTATTAATTTAGTTGCCAATTTTTTAGTGTCAAGAAGAAATTCCATTTGATAGAAAATAACTGTCAAGATTTAAATATTCTTGATCAATAGTAAACGTCAAGAATTTAAATACTTGACACATAAACCAAGTCAACCGATCTCATGTACTTGTCATCTACAACATATCGAGTAAATTTCATCTTGACACTTATACCCTGTCAAAAATATTTCTCTTATTCTTCACATTGGACTACTTAACATTTTTAAAAACGTCAACTACACCACTTGACTGTTAAAAAACATCAAGTAATACAGTTTTTGTAGTTGTGAAAATTGCACATGGGGCAGTTGGGCCCCTAAAGAATAAACAAATAGGTGGATGTACACGGTGAATTGTCAAGCTGTTGGTAGTGTTTAAAGGTTCAAGGACAGATTGCTTGCTAGGCGGTTTACTCAGACCTATGGAGTTGATTATCAAGAAACATTTGCACTAGTTGCTAAATTTATTTTTCCCATATTTGTGATGGGTTGTTGAGAAAACCCTTCTCTATTTGTGAAATACACAGAAAGTTAGATTCTTTGGCACATGTGCATGTAGTTTCACTGCCAAATTTTGTATACTTGTTAAATTTTGTTCAATTTGCATTGTTAATTAACGTGCCTTGTGAAGTTTTGTAGAATTTGTATTGTAATTTTGGATAGAATTGACAATTTTATAAGTTTATGAATGAACTAAACGTACATGTAATTTCAAAGCTAAAGTTTGTATTTGCTTATTATTATTTTGTTCAATTTGCATTCTTTATTAATGTTCCTTACTAATTGAGTATGATTTGCTTTGCTTTGTTGTAGGGTTATATTTGGGTTGCTTGTGGCTTTTCCTATTACACTAGTGTTCTACATCTTGCCATCACTCTAAGACTGCTTCACTTTAAGTAATATTCATGTCCATTTTCTCGAGTTCTTTTTCAATCTTCAGTGTTATGATACATCACCATTGTGGTTCATATCTTAGTCGAATCCTCATCACCTCAGTTCATTTCTATTCTACTTTTACAACTTCTCCTCCCACCATTCCCCTCATTTCCTTATTGAGACAATGCAAGACGTTGATCAATGCGAAGCTTGCTCACCAGCAAATTTTTGTCCATGGCTTCACCGAAATGTTCAGCTACGCCGTTGGTGCCTATATCGAGTGTGGTGCTTCTGCAGAAGCTGTATCACTCCTCCAACGTCTTATACCGTCACATTCCACCGTTTTCTGGTGGAATGCACTGATTCGACGCTCTGTGAAACTTGGTCTCCTTGATGATACATTGGGTTTTTATTGTCAGATGCAGAGGCTTGGGTGGTTGCCTGACCATTACACCTTTCCTTTTGTTCTCAAAGCCTGTGGTGAGATACCATCGTTACGGCATGGTGCTTCAGTTCATGCCATAGTTTGTGCAAATGGATTAGGGTCAAATGTATTTATTTGTAATTCAATTGTGGCTATGTACGGGCGATGTGGGGCATTGGATGATGCACACCAAATGTTCGATGAGGTGCTTGAAAGAAAGATTGAAGACATTGTGTCTTGGAATTCAATTCTTGCTGCTTATGTACAAGGTGGGCAGTCAAGAACTGCCCTTAGAATTGCTTTTCGAATGGGTAACCACTACAGTCTTAAACTTCGCCCGGATGCAATCACGCTTGTGAATATTCTTCCTGCTTGTGCGTCAGTATTTGCACTTCAACATGGTAAGCAGGTACATGGATTTTCAGTACGAAATGGATTGGTGGATGATGTATTTGTAGGCAATGCTCTCGTGAGTATGTATGCCAAATGCTCAAAGATGAATGAGGCGAACAAGGTCTTTGAGGGGATAAAGAAGAAGGATGTGGTTTCTTGGAATGCTATGGTCACCGGGTATTCTCAGATTGGTAGCTTTGATAGTGCCCTTTCCTTGTTTAAGATGATGCAAGAGGAAGATATCAAGTTAGATGTGATAACGTGGAGTGCTGTAATTGCTGGGTACGCTCAAAAGGGGCATGGTTTTGAAGCCCTTGATGTATTTAGACAAATGCAGCTTTATGGGTTGGAGCCCAATGTTGTTACTCTCGCGTCTCTTCTTTCAGGTTGTGCATCTGTGGGAGCATTGCTTTATGGGAAGCAAACACATGCGTATGTCATAAAAAATATTCTCAACTTGAATTGGAATGATAAAGAGGACGACTTGTTGGTTCTCAACGGTCTAATTGATATGTATGCTAAATGCAAAAGCTATAGAGTCGCTCGCAGCATTTTTGACTCGATAGAAGGAAAAGACAAGAATGTGGTGACTTGGACTGTGATGATTGGTGGATATGCTCAGCATGGGGAAGCCAATGATGCATTAAAACTGTTTGCTCAGATATTTAAACAGAAGACCTCTTTAAAGCCTAACGCCTTTACTCTATCATGTGCCTTGATGGCTTGTGCACGTTTGGGCGAGTTAAGGCTTGGAAGACAACTCCATGCCTATGCTTTGCGGAATGAAAATGAGTCTGAGGTTTTATATGTAGGCAATTGCCTCATTGACATGTATTCCAAATCGGGGGACATTGATGCTGCTCGAGCTGTGTTTGACAACATGAAATTACGAAATGTTGTTTCTTGGACTTCTTTGATGACGGGCTATGGTATGCATGGTCGTGGTGAAGAAGCTTTGCATCTTTTTGATCAAATGCAGAAACTGGGTTTTGCTGTTGATGGGATTACCTTTCTTGTCGTTTTATATGCTTGTAGTCACTCTGGAATGGTGGATCAAGGCATGATCTACTTCCACGATATGGTCAAGGGCTTTGGGATTACCCCTGGAGCCGAACATTATGCATGTATGGTCGATCTCTTGGGTCGTGCAGGTCGTCTTAACGAAGCAATGGAACTCATCAAAAACATGTCAATGGAGCCGACTGCAGTTGTATGGGTGGCATTATTAAGTGCCAGTAGAATCCATGCAAATATTGAGCTTGGGGAATATGCAGCAAGTAAATTGACAGAGTTAGGGGCAGAGAACGATGGTTCATACACATTACTTTCAAACTTGTATGCAAATGCACGACGTTGGAAAGACGTAGCAAGAATTAGGTCATTGATGAAGCATACCGGGATCAGAAAGAGGCCGGGATGTAGTTGGATACAAGGGAAGAAAAGCACTACAACTTTCTTTGTAGGTGATAGAAGTCATCCAGAATCAGAGCAAATATACAATCTTCTTTTGGATTTGATTAAACGAATAAAAGACATGGGGTACGTTCCTCAAACGAGCTTTGCTCTTCATGATGTTGATGATGAAGAGAAAGGTGATCTCCTGTTTGAGCATAGTGAAAAGTTGGCTGTTGCTTATGGGATTTTAACAACAGCCCCAGGACAGCCAATTCGGATACACAAGAATTTGCGCATCTGCGGTGATTGCCACAGTGCCTTAACCTACATTTCCATGATTATTGACCACGAGATCGTATTGAGAGACTCGAGTAGGTTCCATCATTTCAAGAAAGGCTCATGTTCTTGTAGAAGCTATTGGTGATGGAAAAATTCAGACGAAACTTTGAGGTTAGAATTTTATTTGATTTGTATTAGTTCATACCAGCACAATTCACATGTAGCATGACTTAAATGTAATCAAACATCAAAGTTTCTTCTCAAGTTCAATTCCCTACTACAAAATTGACATTACGTGATGCATGCAACTTTTAATTATTTAAATGTCAAGTAACATGTATCTTTTCCAGAAAAGGTCAAGAATAATAATAAAAAAGCGGAGTTTCACGGAATCTTTCATATATTTTCAAGCTTGCCTAAACTTGACATTTTAAAAAAGTCAAGTAATATCAAGTACACAAACTATATAATATTCTCTATTTTATTTTCCATTATCTCTCATTTTTGTTGAAAAACCCTACCTCCTTTGCGTGAAAGTAGCCACAACACACCCATCCCCCATCATCTTCTTCGATTTTCTCTTTCTCACATTAACTCTTTTTTTTGACCAACTCCTCTCAACGTTGAAAGCAGCCACAACTGCACGATTGTTGCTCTCTCATTCTCTCAACTCTCTCTAGCACTTCCTGCTTGAGTCATTGCTCCTAGGTCTGCGAGTCCACTTGGGGTTTTGAAAGATTTGATGTTCTCAGTCATCTGATGCGAATAGGTGACATGTAGGTTGGGTATTTATGTCTCCACTTAAGGTTTTCATTTTTCCTCTTTTGTTTTACTTTAATTCTAGAGAGAAAAGGGTAGTGTTGTGGGTCTCCTGATCGAGTGAAATTTGTTTTTGACATTGTATTATTTGTAGGTTTTTATAAATTCTACTCATGGGATGCGATAGGCTGTAGCTGTTTAATTTCACAGATGGGAAGCAGGGCAAAGTTTGGAAAGAAATTAATTCATCTATTGAATGTTTCTGTATTCAGTGACAGTTTAATTGTTGTAAATGTAATTCAATTGTGTTATTTTGTGATTTCTTCTCAAATTTGAATGACTAAATTAAATTTATCACCTCTTGCTTTTTTTTTTGATTTATTGATTATGGGTATTTATTTTGGTTTTAGGATCGGAGAGCGAGTAGTTCATTCACGAAGAGGGGTTCAATGATTTACATAAACATTAATTTATAAGAGCAGTTCGGTTATATAGGGATTTGATTCAAGACCTCTTTGAAAGTGAAAATAAAGAGGTTCGTAGCTTTAAAGCCAGATGTGACTTATGCTTCATTTTTTAGTACTATGTAATATGGATAAAGAAAATAACAATTTGTTTCAGAGTGTCCTCACAAACTGGACCAGAATGTGCTGCCCTTCCACCGTGGAACTCCTATGACCCATTTTCTTGGATTAGTTCTAAAGAGTTCCTAACAAATTCAGAGATGATTGCCAATCAGCTTAAATCTAAGGATATGAGGTAGGAAATTCTAACTGGCAGCCAAATTGTTTTTGTAACATTGGTCATTTTTATGATCTAATGGGTGGATTTTCAGCTTTATTGTAATGTAATGAAGGTAGTTGGTGTTTCTTGAGAAATTATTCAGTTAGGCCGCCATGATGTAGTTGGTAATTTTTCACTATTGAAAAGATTTTTGAATTTATATTTTGTAGTTATTAAGTGGCATACAAAGTTTTTGAACTTTCATTGTGCAGGACTCCCATGCACGAGTAGCAATAAATGCACTCATCGTCAGTCGTCTCCTTCTGCTCGTAGAACTCAAGGGTTGGCAACTGCATCTTTCCTTTGGCACCAACAACCCGAGGAGTGATGAGACTGGCTAGCAATAATTTTGTCCCCTCAAGTGATAAGGTTTGATTTCTTTTTTACTAAGGTCTTATATTTGACTGTATTCTATTCAAGAATTTTGATTTGTTGAAGTGTTTTGGGGTTTTAAAACATTTGTTTCCTTTTCAAAGGTTTTAAAAATTTCTAATTGAATTTGCTGATTGGGGCTTGTTGAAGTGATAGTTTCAAGTCTGTGAGTCCTCATAATAGGTACTTATCGGCTCTTATTTGGGTACCCTGTTTCATGTATATTTTTTGTTTGCATTCAAATTTTGTTGCGTTTGTTTGGTAGTTTAGTGAAATTTAGTCGGGCTTTATTCACTGTAGAGACTGTAGAGAAATAACAAATCACATGTGCAAACAATCATTGTTTGAACGACTATTTAAAGAGATGCTAACATATGATGTGCTCCAATTTTAAGCTTGACTTAGAGAAATATTGTACTTGAATAATTTTCTGGTAGATGTTAAGAACTTTTGTTAAGCAACCTACTAAGGAAAAAATGGGTCATTATCAACACCTGAACTTGTACTTACGTGAAGTTTTGCTAAGGCAAGATTGATGAAAAGATGTGTAATATCCAACACTCAACCATAATAGTTTAGAGCTAATGGATGATATATTGGATTGGGATTTTTTGTTAATGAAATGGACTATTGATGACTTCTCTGGACAACTTTTACATGTTTGGTTTAAGATGCTATGAATTGTTTTTTTGCATAAGGGCTTAAATGTATGGGCCAGGGCCAAACTTTTTGCAGGATGGTGGCATACACCTCTTTTCTTCTAATGAAAACTTCGACAGACTTCTCTTTTTGAAACTATTTTGTTAGGATACTTCCTAACAAGAATCAAGATCTAAAATATATTAAAAATTAAAGAAGAAACTACAATATTAACGAAGTTTATGGTACTTGGAACCCTCTCTTGAGTGCTGTCATCATAGCCCTAGATTACTACACAAAATACTCTCTCCTTCCACTCACTCGCCCTCGTACTATTTATATAACTAACTTTCCATCTAATAACCAATACATCCCTTAATACTAACATACAACATACTAATATTCCTATTTCGGTACCTAACATATTTTCACTAGTCTTTGATAAAAGATGGTTTATTGAACTTCTAACTATTGTGGTCTGATGAAAGTTGTGGGCTAGATAATAATTCAATATCATATGGATTTTATTGTTTGTATTACTTGATAACCCATTAAGTATTAATGCAAGATTGTGTTTACCCATGGTGTTTGCCTTTTGGAGGCCAGGTTGTACTTTTTGAGGTGTTTCGAAGTGCTGCCCAGCAGATGCTGAGGTTTCAATGAGCTTTTGGTAAGTGTTTTCACTGCCGAGATATTGGTTGATTATTTTTGGATTGAGAAAGATTTTAGATATTATTTCCCTTAGGAGAATAATTTCTTTCATAGACTTGGGGATTGTGGGTCTACTCTTGTTTTTATATATGATCTTTGTGTATAGATTGTCCATGTATTATCTCTGCATCCATTCCCTATTTCTCGTGGTATATAATCGATTTTTCTTCATTTCTCAGATTGAATCTAGATTCATCAGTCACTTCCTTTTATTTTCTCTTGATAATTATGGATAACTATTTTGTTGTTGTTGATTTGTGAGTTTAATTTGGTGGTTGGTCAGTTGCTTTGGTTTTAGGGAAAGATTTTATTCTTCCTTGGTTTCTCAAACTGTTCTTTTCTTAGTTCCAATTTGGTTGACCTGTTCTTGGGACAGCTTATTACATCTGTGAACCAAATGTGTAAAATAAGATTAAATTTCAACTTCCACTTGTAATAATGTGTGCCCCATTAGGTAACAATGGAATAAGGAAGTTGCGTTTGGGAGAGGTAAATGAGCCATAAATGTCAAAAACCCTAAAAAAACCCATCCACCATCAAACTTCCTCAACTCCTCGTCATCCTCAGTCGTCACCTCACGTATACTCGTCGTCTCTCCAAGAATGTCTTTAAAAAGTATGTTCTTAGGAGAACAATTTATTTTAGAATTTTGTGAGATTTTGTGGAATTTTATGTTGTAACTTAAATTTTTTGTTTTTATTTTGAATGCTGGTGTAAAAATGTATGTTAGATACTTAAATTAGTATAGTACAGAGATATAAGCGTAATTAAATATGTAACCGTTTGATGGTTATAAATAGGGAAGTTGGTGAGGAAAGGAAGGGAGATCAATTTTGTGGTAGTTTTTCTACTCTCTTCCTTGAGAGGTATATATCAATTGAATAAAAACACCCAGTGTTCTATCAATGTATTAATAATATTACTTTTTAACGTCTTTTTTTTTAGTTTAAGGGTTTACGTTGAAATGATAAAATTGCTGAAAAATATTTACTATTGGTGTAAATACTGAAAGATGCAGTAGTGAAATAGGATACTCAAAGCAACAAGACGTTTAAATGTCTGGACACCTAAAACTTGGTCACTTGGATGCATGTGATCAACGCCTAGAACCGAATGTTAAACTACAACACAAAAACTTGTTAAATACATGACCTAAATAAAACAAGTACTAATATGTGTGTTTAATTTATTAATAATATAGATCATGAAAATATGTCACTCTAGAAATATGTGTGGAAAATTACAAAACAATTCTAGAAACAATTTATTTTTTATAGAAGAACAACCAACAAATTTCATATGCCTCTTCAGCTTTACTCTTCAAATTCACATCACTTTTTCATTTCTTACGCTTAATTTAATTTTCTTTCCATCCATCGACTGTCTCACCAACTCCTCCACTTCATTTCTTTTGACATTATTGTCAACCTCTCCATTCCAATCTCCCACTCAGTGCAACAATAATGACAATTTGTTTGTTATTGTTCAGCATAGAAAGGCAATGATGATATCGTCATTGAAACACTCATTTCATATACTTTGATCAATAGTTGAGTTATGAAGAATGGTTCAACACTTGTTCTCTTGACAACACCAACTTTTTATCAACCTTCTAATCTTTACTTCTGTTAACAAATTCTTCTTGTGGCAAAAATGGCTGAATCTCCCATTAAATTTATCTACCACAATTCTGTGTTGGTGGTTGTGGTGGTTTGGCTGTTACATCAAATATAGTACTCTATATTAATAATATTAGCCTTAATTGGAGAGGTTTGAAAGCAAGACTTTATTAATTTGGAATCACCAATAGTAGAATACTTTCTGTTTAATTCACATCAAGATACTATATGTTATATTTGATTCTTTTCAATTGCTCGTCTAAGCATTATCAAGGAAACAGGTTGCGGATAATAATTGAATAAAACTACTGTTAGTTTTAGACAAAAGTGTATAATTGACATTAACATTATTAGAAATGACAAAATCAAGAAAATGTATGGTACATGTCGAGCAACTAAAGATCAACATTGGCCTAGGAAAAGGAGGCTGACAACGCGCTTGGCTTCACACATGCCCCAATCGATGAGATGATCATTTTGGACCTAAAATGTGGCATAACGAAGATGCTTGATCTAAGGTCGACCCTAGGAAACCATGAAACCTAATCATTATAAGGCAACTCGAAATCTCTAAGGAACAATTTAAGTTCGCTTTCTATATAAATACACCACTAATACTAATACTTTCATATGAGGTATTAAAATACGTCTAACTTCTTCGATATTTTTTCTTTGTTTTGCAAGTCACCTCTTTCCTAAATTACAAATTAGTTATTGTTGTTGTGACGTGAATGTTAGATGTATTTTTTATTTTGTCAAAATTTATAATTAAAAACTGCAAAATTGATTACAGCTAAATTGGATACAAACAATTGCACCACAAACGGACAAACACATCCCATTCAACAACAAATTTGAAAAGTAGAGTGATATTACATAACCAAAGGTTATTGATAAAATGGAAAAGCATTGTTATGAATCCACGAATAATTGAGATGAAAGCAGAAAAAAATATATAAAGTAGAATCAATATTGAGATTATTTATGTGATTAACTAACGACCACGTGTTAGATGCATCCATGAACAAAAATAAGAGTAATTTATTATTAAAAAGAATGATTAAGATTACATATCAAAAACGCTATTAGAATTAGAGAATTTATACAACACACTTCTTAGCTAAACTTAATTACTTCTTAGCTAAACTTAATTAATGAGATACTCTGCATAATATCAAATAGCAGGATTTTTTGAAACAGAAAAACCATGCAATTATTCAATATAGTAATACAAACGTTCTTAAAGAAGAAAAGCAGATCGACTAGGTGTAAAGCAGAGAACTTTGGATACAAAGTTTAAACCTTCTTTATGTTTGACAAAAGTACTTCATTGATCAGCTTATCCAATTGCTTGTAAGCAGAACCACCTGGTTTATATGCTTCTTCAGCTTTACTCTTCAAATACATTACATTCTCTTTCATTTTCTTACCTTTTTCTCCATCCATCAACTCTCTCACTAACTCCTCCACTTCACTTCTTATTACATTGTTATCAATCTCCATTCCAATCCCCCACTCAGTGCAACAATAACGACAATTTGTTTGTTGTTCAGAAAAGAAAGGCCAACATATCATTGGAACACCAGCACATATACTTTCAAGAGTTGAATTCCATCCACTATGTGTTACAAATCCTCCTATTGAAGGATGGCTCAACACTTGTTCTTGACTACACCAACTTGCTATCAAGCTTCTATCTTTAGTTTGTGTGACAAATTCTTGAGACATAATGGCTGAGTCTCCCACAATTAAATCAGGCCTTGTAATCCACAAAAATGGCTTCCCACTATCAGCTAATCCCCATGCAAACTCAATCATTTGTTGTGGTGTCATCACTGTGATGCTACCAAAATTAACATAAACAACTGAGTTGGGTTGCTTAGAGTTAAGCCACTCAATGCATTCTGATTCCTCAGCCCATAGGTTTGAGCTAATTGCTGTTAGTTTTTCATCATTTATTTGGTTGGCAAGCATGTGAAGTGGACCAATGGTGTAAATAGACTGAAGGATAGAAGAAAGAGAATCTTTGACATCTCCTTCGATTGCATCGACTGTATTTAATATAATTGCAGATGCTTCTCGAGATCTTTCCATTGCTTGAATAACAAAAATGATGGTGTTATCATCTCGAACTGTTGTTCTAAGAAAAGTAGGAAGGTCTCTCAAACGTATACTTGTCATTTCTTGAGTCCATCTGATTGTAGTTTCTAAATATCCATCTGTTACCTGACTCATATCTATTAACCAGGGAAGAGATCAAAACTAAATACTCAAACATCAAAATAAAGAATTTGGTTAAAATGATGAGTTTGGTCCACATGATTGTGTATTCTAGTGGATGTCCAAGTTCTTTTTTTAATTGGAAGATAGGTTAAACTACTTACTAGTTATTGCAAAAAATTCTAAATTTCTTATCATTCTGATAGACGCTAATAAAAAATTTAGAAAATCCAGGCTAAACACAGGTAGAAATCTATCAGTGTCATCTATCAATACTAGAAGCTTATCATTGATAAAGGCTGATAGAAGTTTATCAATATCTATCTGTGATTGAAATTGACAGAGAGAAGCTCATCATCAACACTAACTATATCACGTGATAGAATTAAACTGATACAAGTCTATCCCACAAAAAATTCTCTTGAAACATATAAGTATTCTCTTGAAACATATAAGTATCTGACTTGTTTCTAAATTTTCAAATTTTTATCCTAATAAGTATATATGTCATTCTTAGGTTAATTTTTTTTACATGTTCTATCATTTTTTTTTAAAAAAAAAGAATTTATTAAAAATAAAATTAAGAAAAGTTATTATATCAAATATAGCAAGTAAGAGCGAAATCTATCTATATCTACTATGGATAAGATTTGAAATTTTGATATATTTTGTAAATATTTTAGTTGATTATACCATTTTTGAAAAAGTCTCCCTAAAATTTAAATTTTATTTTTAATTTTAAATTCTACCACACAAAAATTCATTTTTAAGGAAGATCGAAAAAAAATGAAAAAAAGAAAAGAAAACACACATTAAAATGGAACCATACCTTTAAGTGGAATCAAGCCTTTTTTAATGAGATGCTCATATTGGAAGTAACCAAGGTAGCCACAAGCACTAGCAGTCCAAATAAAAGCATAAGGGATTTTAAACTCATTGGCAGCCATCACAGAGAAAAACATAATAGCATCACTAACAATACAACTAACTGGTGGCATATTACTAGAAGGAGAAGCTGCCATTGAGTTGAGTTGTGAAATAAGCTCACAAAAAGGGGCTAAGCAATTCTTGGAGGTGGATTCACAGAGTGCTGGAATATCTTGAGTACAGTTGGCATCTGAGTAAGGAAGGCCGTCGGGAATGGTTCGGAACTTAAAATCTTGCAAGCCATCGAGCGAGTTGGGGCCTCTGGATTGGAGAAGACGACGATTATTGTAGTCGGTGTTGACGAAAGTTATGTAGAAACCTTTGTGATGGAGAAGCTTAGCAAGCATTAGCATAGGGGTGATATGGCCTTGGGCTGGATATGGGATACATACAGCATGTGGTTTTTCAGTGTGTGAGACAGATCCCATCTTTGAATTTCTTGATCTTCTTTTCTTTTCTTCTTGAAATGGGGAATTGCTCAGTTTTTGGAGAAATAATTCTAATATTCTTACAGGCTACAAAAGCAAGAAGTAGTTTGAACTTATAAATATCTTTTTTGCTTTTGGATTATTGATTGATTATGCAGATCATATGTCTCTTAATTATTTATTAATATATGAATCTTGGGAATAGAACAAAAGACCACCGTGAGTGCCTACTTATCGTTATGTTATATTAAAGGATTGAACCAATAATGCATTGCCAAATAAAAACAACAGTATAACAATTAATCATTTGTACCATATCCGCCCCCTTCAGATTAAATATCAATTCAAATTCTACAAATTAATACTTTTCACCAATTCTAATTTTAATTGAGTGAATTAGAATAAGAAACTAGTACTAGTAATTTATTGATTGGACTAATATATATATATATATATATAACTAGCTAAAATTAGGTGGGTTGCAAGGTTCAAAATATCAAATTACATTCCTCATGAATTCGATTTTATGAAAATTTATGGAGATAGAAATGAATGAAATTTATTATAATTAGTTAATGAAACTTTGATGTTATAGTTGAATTAGACTATAATAGACCATGTTTAATATAACGTAAGACAACAATTAGATGTATATTGTAAAATATATATGTAATAACACGCGAGAAATGCTTTCTTATGAGGTATTTAAAAGAGGTTAACTTCTTCAATATTATTTAGGTCTCTTACTAAATAATACTAAAGAAATTAGACGCTCTACTCTAATATTTTCTCTTTTTTTTTGCAATTCTCACCTCTTTCTTAAATTACAAACTTATTGATGTTGTCACGTGAATGTCAAATGTATTTTTCTTTGGTCAAAATTTGTAATAAAAAGACTGCAAAATTGATTACAACTAAGTTGAATACAAATAATTATTGCAAACAAACTAACAAGCATAGATCACACAACAATTTTCAAAAGTAATACGATATTAAATAACCAAAGTCTATATGTTGAAATAACCATAAACTCATAAAAACCTCAAGATCAACAAGTCGTCAAGACACACTTTTGATAAGCATGGTTCTAAAGACAACTATTCATTTTACATTGATTGCAAGGAGACTATAACAGTTATCTTTAACAAAATACGACTATCGATCGAACAACAACCTAGTAGTACTAATTGAATTTCACTTAATTCTTTAATACTTGCTGATCAAACATGGCAATAATCTTTAATACTTACTCTCAACATAAATCTCGGATTCCACTTTCTTTCTACTCTTTCTTTCTACTCTAATAATAAAATTATCCCCAAACATCTTTCTAGGTCAAGTAGTTAATAGTTCTTTTTTCATGAGAACCTTTTACTACTATTTGGATTTGTGTCACGCTACTCATTTTCAAATTTATGCCAACAACAATCATAACATAATAACATAATAACGAGAATGTTGAGGGATCTCATGCACATATATTTATATAAAATGGAAAGACACTGCTACGAATCCACAAATAATCAAGACAAAAGTAGAAAAATGCATATAAGGTGTAGATGGTTCAATAACAATACCTTTAGAATTAGAGAGTTATACAATACGCTTCTCTCTGCTACTACAAATACGCAGATTACCATTCTAACATATACCATAATCTTTATACAGTACATTTTCCTACTTAATTAAATGGGATACTCTTCAAAATATTAAATAGGAGAATTTATTGAAAAAAAAACCATGCAACATTATTCAATATAATAATACATAGGTTATTAAAGAAGAAAAGCAGATCTAATAGGTGTAAGGACCAGATAACTTTGGATACAAAGTTTAAACCTTCTTTATGTTTGACAAAAGTACTTCATTGATCAGCTTATCCAATTGCTTGTAAGCAGAACCACCTGGTTTATATGCTTCTTCAGCTTTACTCTTCAAAAACATTGCGTTCTCCTTCATTTTCTTACCTTTTTCTCCATCCATCAACTCTCTCACTAACTTCTCCACCTCATTTCTTTTTACATTGTTGTCAATCTCCATTCCAATCTCCCACTCAGTGCAACAATAACGACAATTTGTTTGTTGTTCAGCAAAGGAAGGCCATGAAATCATTGGAACACCAGCACATATACTCTCAAGAGTTGAATTCCATCCACTATGTGTTAGAAATCCTCCTATTGAAGGATGGTTCAACACTTGTTCTTGACTACACCAACTTGCTATCAAGCTTCTATCTTTAGTTTGTGTAACAAATTCTTGAGGCATAATGGCTGAATTTCCCACAATTAAATCAGGCCTTGTAATCCACAAAAATGGCTTCCCACTATCAGCTAATCCCCATGCAAACTCAACCATTTGTTGTGGTGTCATCACTGTGATGCTACCAAAATTAAGATAAACAACTGAGTTGGGCTGCTTAGAGTTAAGCCACTCGATGCATTCTGATTCCTCAACCCATAGGTTTGAGCCAATTGCTGTTAGTTTTTCATCATCTATTTTGTTGCCAAGCATGTGAAGTGGACCAATAGTGTAAATAGACTGAAGGATAGATGAAAGAGAATCTTTGACATCTCCTTCGATTGCATCAAATGTGCTTAATATAATTGTAGATGCTTCTCGAGATCTTTTCATTTCTTGAAGGAGAAAATTCAACATAATATCATCTAGATTTGTTGTTCTAAGAAAAGTAGGAAGGTCTCTCAAACGTATATTCTTCATACCTTGAGTCCATTCGATTGTAGTTTCTAAATATCCATTTGTTACCTGATCCATATCTGTTAACCAGTAAAGAGTTCAAAACTTAAATACACAAACTTCAAAATAAAGAATTTGGTTAAAATGATGAGTTTGGTCCACATGGTTGTATATTCTAATGGGTGTATTAAACTATTTACAAGTTATTGCAAATAAATTTCTTATTTTTATCATTTATATGAATGTTAATGGAAGCCTATTAGCATATCTATCAACGATATAAGTAATGAACATATATAAAATTTTGTATATCAATGTCATCTACAGGTGCTTCTTTAGATCTTTCCATTGCTTGAATGATAAAAGTGAGCATGATATCATGTCGAACTGTTGTTCTAAGAAAAGTAGGAAGATCTCTCAAACTTATATTTTTCATTTCTTGAGTTCATTCGATTGTAGTTTCTAAATATTCATCTGTTATCTGACTTATATCTGTTAACCAGTAAAGAGATCAAAACTAAATACACAAATACCAAAATAAAGAATTTGGTTTAAATTATGAGTTTGGTCCACCTGGTTGTGTATTCTAATCGATGTCCAAGTTCTTTTTTTAATCGGAAGATAGGTTAAACGATGTACTGGTTATTGCGAAAAACTTTAAATTTCTTATCTTTCGAATATATGTTGATAAGAAATTTAGAAAATATAGGTTAAACACATCTAGAAATCTATGTATCAATGTCATGTATCAATATTAAAAACTAATACAAGTTTATCGGTGTCTATCAATAATAGAAATGGATAATGAGAAGCCTATCACTAACACTAACTGACAGAACTAAGACTTTAGAGGTGGTAAAAGTCTATCACTCTCAATTGTTTGGCATCTTATCTAACCATGAAAATTTCTCTTGAAACGATAAGCATCTCATTTGTTTCTAAATTTTCAAATTCATATCCTCTCAAAATATATATGTCATTCTTAGGTTTTTGACATGTTCTATAAATTTTTTTAAAAAAATTTGGAATGAAAATTTGTTTTGGGTCTAATGAACATAATTAAACTTGTAACTTTTAAAATGTTGAAATGGATGAAAGACTTGATAAAAAGATAACATTAAAAGTTGAAAGAGTTAGATGAAAAAAAAATTAAGTATATAATTATTAGAAACTTTTTAAATTTATAGATTTATTAGAAATAAAATTGAAAAAATTTAGTATCAATTAATACTAATATAAGTCTATTTATGTCTATCAATATCTGTAAAATTTTGATATATTTTATAAATATTTTAGTTGATTATGCTAAAATGTCCATAAAAAAGTTAAAACATAATTTTTAAAATAAAATTCTACCACACAAAAATCCATTTTGAACAAAGATTGACATAAAAAAGAAAAGAAAACAGATTAAAATGAAACCATACCTTTAAGAGGAATCAAGCCTTGTTTAATGAGATGCTCATATTGGAAGTAACCAAGATAGCCACAAGCACTAGCAGTCCAAAGAAAAGCATGAGGGATTTTAAACTCATTGGCAGCCAACATAGAGAAAGACATAACAGCATCACTAACAATGCAGCTAACTGGTGGCATATTACTGGAAGGAGAAGCTGCCATTGAGTTAAGTTGTGAAATAAGATCACAAAAAGGGGCTAAGCAATTCTTGGAGGTGGATTCACAGAGTGCTGGAATATCTTGAGTACAGTTGGCGTCCGAGTAAGGAAGGCCGTCGGGAATGGTTCGGAACTTAAAATCTTGCAAGCCATCGAGCGAGTTGGGGCCTCTCGATTGGAGAAGACGACGATGATTGTAGTCGGTATTGACAAAAGTTATGTAGAAACCTCTGTGATGGAGAAGCTTAGCAAGCATTAGCATAGGGGTGATATGGCCTTGGACTGGATATGGGATACATACAGCATGTGGTTTTTCAGTCTGTGAGACAGATTCCATCATTGAATTTCTTGATCTTCTTGAAATGGGGAATTGCTCAGTTTTCTGAGAAACAAAAATGTAAGAATTCTAATATTCTTATAAGCTGGTGAAGCAAGAAGATAATTTGAACTTATAAATATCTTTTTGGTTTTGGATGGTTGATTGATTAATGTATGTATCTCAATTATTTATTAATATATGAATCTCGCGAAAAGAACAGAAAACAAAAAAACCATCGTGACCACTACAGATGTTACTTATGGTTGTCATAATAAATGGATGGACAAACGATCCATTGTCAAATAAAACTATTCGAAATAGTTTTTAAAATAGCAAAATAAATTAAAATATTTATCATATGTATCAAAATTTGTAGATTCTACAAAAGATAGTCAGTAAGTTTCAATGCCATAGATAGAAGGATATCACTGTTTGGTATATATTGACATATATGAAATTGTGTTATAACTTGTAAATATTCTGTCAAATTTGCTATTTTTCATAAATTTTCTAATAATAATAATGATTTATAGTGCTTGTGGCACTTCAAATTAAATGGTTTGTTTGGATAAAAAATTTCAAATTCATTTTAAGATAAGTTGTTAATGTTTAATGAGGACCTTTTACTATTATTTGAATTTTACGAATTTTCAAATTCATACCAACAACAATAGGAGGATGTTAAGAGATCTCTTGCACATATATATAGATAAAATGGAAAGACACGGTTACAAATTCACCATTAATTAAGATAAAAGAAGAAAAATATATGTATACAATGTAGAATCAAATATATAGAGATTGTTTGCTTGCTTAACTAACCATGTGTTAGTTATATTCGTGAAACAAACAAAAAAGTGCAATTTATTTTTAAAAAGAATAATTCAAACTACATATCACCAACGTCGTTAGGATTAGAGAGTTTTACAACATGCTTTTCTGAAAGAGATCCAATCTAACATATACCACAATCTTTATATACATTTTCCTACTTAATTAATGAGCTCCTCTTCAAAAAAATCAAATAGGAGAATTTATTGAAGAAAAACAATGCAATAATATTCAATATATAATAATACATAGGGTTCCTAAAGAAGAAAAGCAGATCAACCAGGTGTAACAGCAGAGAACTTTGGATACAAAGCTTAAACCTTCTTTATGTTTGACAAAAGTACTTCATTGATCAGCTTATCCAATTGCTTGCAAGCAGAACCACCTGGTTTATATGCTTCTTCAGCTTTACTCTTCAAATACATTACATTCTCTTTCATTTTCAATTACCTTTTTCTCCATCCATCAACTCTCCCACTAACTCCTCCACTTCACTTCTTATTACATTGTTATCAATCTCCATTCCAATCCCCCACTCAGTGCAACAATAACGACAATTTGTTTGTTGTTCACCAAAGAAAGGCCAACATATCATTGGAACACCAGCACATATACTCTCTCAAGAGTTGAATTCCATCCACTATGTGTTACAAATCCTCCTATTGAAGGATGGTTCAACACTTGTTCTTGACTACACCAACTTGCTATCATGCTTCTATCTTTAGTTTGTGTGACAAATTCTTGAGGCATAATGGCTGAATCTCCCACAATTAAATCAGGCCTTGTAATCCACAAAAGTGGCTTCCCACTATCAGCGAATCCCCATGCAAACTCAATCAATTGTTGTGGTGTCATCACTGTGATGCTACCAAAATTAACATAAACAACTGAGTTGGGTTGCTTAGAGTTAAGCCACTCAATGGATTCTGATTCCTCAGCCAATAGGTTTGAGCCAATTGCTGTTAGATTCTCATCATCTATTTGGTTGGAAAGCATGTGAAGTGGACCGATGGTGTAAATAAAGAAAGAGAATCTTTGACATCTCCTTCCATTATATTAAATGTGTTTAATATAATTGCAGATGCTTATGGAGATCTTTCCATTGCTTGAATGATAAAATTGATCATAATGTCATCTTCAACTACTGTTCCAAGTAAAGTAGGAAGGTCTTTCAAACATATATTTTTCATTCCTTGAGTCCATCCGACTGTAGTTTTTAAATATCCATCTGTTACCTGACTCATATCTATTAACCTGTAAAGATTTCAAAACTAAATACACAGATTCCAAAATAATGATTTTTTTTTTTAAATGATGAGTTTTGTCCAGGTGGTTGTGTATTTTAATAGATGTTCAAGTTTTTTTTTTTTTTAATTGAAAGATTGGTTAAACTATTTACAAGTTATTAGAAAAGTTTCTAAATTTCTTTATTATTGAGATAGAAGTTGATGGAAGTCTATCAGCATCATCTATATCAACACTATAACTAATGAATAAATACAAAAACCTATCAATGTCATCTATCAATGCTAGAAGCTTATCAATGATAAAGGCTGATAAAATTTTCAATGTCTAATCGTGATAGAAACTAATAAAGAATAACTATTCAGTTAAAGAAACTAATACAAGTTTATCCTCGTAGATTAAGAAGACTACAACTCTGAATTATGTTTTCTACCCAAGAAAATTGAAATACCAAATTGGAGAATTTATTTAAAAATGAAAACCATGCAATAATATTCAATATAATAATACATAGACCTAAAGAAGAAAATCAGATCAACTAGGTGTAAAAGCAGAGAACTTTGTATCCAAAGTTTAAACCTTCTTTATGTTTGACAAAAGTACTTCATTGATCAGCTTATCCAATTGCTTGTAAGCAGAACCACCTGGTTTATATGCTTCTTCAGCTTTACTCTTCAAATACATTACATTCTCTTTCATTTTCTTACCTTTTTCTCCATCCATCAACTCTCTCACTAACTCCTCCACTTCATTTCTTTTTACATTGTTGTCAATCTCCATTCCAATCCCCCACTCAGTGCAACAATAACGACAATTTGTTTGTTGTTCAGCAAAGAAAGGCCATGAAATCATTGGAACACCAGCACATATACTCTCAAGAGTTGAATTCCATCCACTATGTGTTAGAAATCCTCCTATTGAAGGATGGCTCAACACTTGTTCTTGACTACACCAACTTGATATCAAGCTTCTATCTTTAGTCTGTGTAACAAATTCTTGAGGCATAATGGCTGAATCTCCCACAATTAAATCAGGCCTTGTAATCCACAAAAATGGCTTCCCACTATCAGCTAATCCCCATGCAAACTCAACCATTTGTTGTGGTGTCATCACTGTGATGCTACCAAAATTAACATAAACAACTGAGTCGGGCTGCTTAGAGTTAAGCCACTCAATGCATTTTGATTCCTCAGCCCATAGGTTTGAGCCAATTGCTGTTAGTTTTTCATCATCTATTTTGTTGCCAAGCATGTGAAGTGGACCAATAGTGTAAATAGACTGAAGGATAGATGAAAGAGAATCTTTGACATCTCCTTCGATTGCATCAAATGTGTTTAATATAATTGTAGATGCTTCTCGAGATCTTTTCATTTCTTGAAGGATAAAATTGATCATAATATCATCTAGATTTGTTGTTCTAAGAAAAGTAGGAAGGTCTCTCAAACGTATATTTTTCATTCCTTGAGTCCATCCGATTGTAGTTTCTAAATATCCATCTGTTAGCTGACTCATATCTGTTAACCAGTAAAGAGTTTAAAATTTAAATACACAAACTTCAAAATAAAGAATTTGGTTAAAATGATGAGTTTGGTCCACATGGTTCTTTATTCTGATGGATGTCCAAGTTTTTTTTTTTTCTTTTTTAATTTGAAGATAGATTAAACTATTTACAAGTTATTTCAAATAAATTTCTTATTTTTTATCATTTAAATGAACGTTGATGGAAGCCTATTAGCATATCTATCAACGATATAAGTAATGAACATATATAGAAATTTATATAGCAATGTTATCTACAGGTGCTTCTCTAGATCTTTCCATTGCTTGAATGATAAAAGTGAGCATGATATCATCTCGAACTGTTGTTCTAAGAAAAGTAGGAAGATCTCTCAAACTTATATTTTTCATTCCTTGAATCTATTCGATTGTAGTTTCTAAATATTCATATGTTACCTGACTTATATCTGTTAACCAGTAAAGATATCAAAACTAAATACACAAATACCAAAATAAAGAATTTGGTTTAAATTATGAGTTTGGTCCACCTGGTTGTGTATTCTAATGGATGTCCAAGTTCTTTTTTTAATTGGAAGATAGGTTAAAACGATTTACTGGTTATTGCAAAAAACGGATTTTTTCTAAAAATAATGTAATATTTGCAACATATATCAAAAATAGGGTGGATGCAAAACTATTTTTAAAAATAGGTGATTTGGGGTGAAGTCGTGTACCACGACTTTTATGCAGTGGATCCCACATATTTTATTTTTTCCTTATTTTTATATTTATACAACACTGGACCCCACATTTTTTTATTTTCTCATTATTTATATACGTAGGTCCCACACACTTCACTTTTTCTCATTATTTATATATACATACTCACATATAATTTAATATATATATGTTATACATTCAAATTCTAAAAATATCTTTTTTTATTAAATTAATTTATTTTTTTCTTTATATATATTTAAATATCACAATCTTCGATCTTCAATTTTTCTTATTAAATTCATTTTTCTAATTTAATTTAATTCTTTCTTAATCAAAATTATACATATATTTTTTTTCCAACTTTCAATTTTGTTAAAAAATCTCATATATTAACAAAACATGTTATTAAAAATATATTAAACAAATTAAAAGAGTAATAATAATAATTGAGATAAGTTAAAATTACTAAAAAAAATAATAATAATAACACTTGAAGCCACGCACATTGATAATTGAATAAAAAGAAATTCATGTTTATGGCAAAAGGAAAAAAACAAGAATTGGTTCGATTACAAATTAAATTTAAAAACTTAACGGATAATTTTCAATTACAAATTTATTGTTATTATTATTTTTAGAGTACGTTTCAACTTCTTTCAATTACTATTATTATTTTTATTTGTTTAATGTATTTTTTAATAACATATTTGGTTAATATATGTGTTTTTTAAAACAGAAAATTAGAAAAAGATATATATAATTTTGGTTAAGAAATAATTAAATTAAATTAGAAAAGATGAATTAATAAGAAAAATTGAAGATTGAGATATTAAATATATATATATATATATATAATTATTACTATTATTTCTATTTTTATTTGTTTAATAACATATTTGTTAATATATGAGTTTGTTTAAAAAAATTAAAATTTGGAAAAGAAGATATGTGTAATTTTGATTAAGAAAAATTTAAATTAAAGTAGAAAAATGAATTTAATAAGAAAAAACGAAGATTGAAGATTGTGATATTTAAATATATATAAAGAAAAAATAAAAAATTAATTAATTTAATAAAGAAAGATATCTTTAGAATTTGAATGTTTAATATATATATTATATTATATGTGAGTATGTATATATAAATAATGAGAAAAAGTGAAGTGTGTGGGTCCCACGTATATAAATAATGAGAAAATAAAAAAAATGTGGGCCCAGTGTAGTATAAATATAAAAATAAGAAAAAAAATAGAATATGTGAGGTCCACTGCATGAAAGTCGTGTACGAGACTTCACCCCAAATCACCTATTTTTAAAAATAGTTTTGCATCCACCCTATTTTTGATATATGTTTCAAATTTTACATTATTTAAAAAAAAATTCGCAAAAAACTCTAAATTTCTTATCTTTCAAATATATGTTGATAAGAAATTTAGAAAATACAGGTTAAACACATGTAGAAATCTATCGATGTCATATATCAATATTAAAAACTAATAGAAGTTTATCGATGTCTATCAATAATAGAAATGGATAATGAGAAACCTATCACTAACACTAACTGACAGAACTAAGACTTTAGAGGTGATAAAAGTCTATCACTCTCAATTGTTTGGCATCTTATCTAACTATTAAAATTTCTCTTGAAAAGATAAGCATCTCATTTGTTTCTAAATTTTCAAATTCATATCCTCTCAAAAAATATATAAGTAGTTCTTAGGTTTTTGACATGTTCTATAATTTTTTTTTAAAAAATAGGAATGAAAATTTATTTTGGGTCTAATGAACATAATTAAACTTGTAACTTTTAAGTCTAATAGGTTCCTACTATCTTTAAAACGTTGAAATGGATGAAAGACTTGATAAAAAGATAACAAGAGTTAGATGAAAATAAAAATTAAAAAACATTAAGGATATAATTATTAGAAACTTTTTTAATTTATAAATTTATTAGAAATAAAATTGAAAAAATTTAGTATATCAATTCATACTAATATAAGTCTATTTATGTCTATCAATATACTAAAATAAATCTCTATCTTTAAATCTAACATGTAAAATTTTGATATATTCTATAAATATTTTAGTTGATTATGCTGAAAATGTTCATAAAAAAGTTAAACATAATTTTTAAAATAAAATTCTACCACACAAAAATCCATTTCGAACAAAGATTGACAAAAAAGAAAAGAAAACACATTAAAATGAAACCATACCTTTAAGAGGAATCAAGCCCTGGTTAATGAGATGCTCATATTGGAAGTAACCAAGATAGCCACAAGCACTAGCAGTCCAAAGAAAAGCATAAGGGATTTTAAACTCATTGGCAGCCAACATAGAGAAAGACATAATAGCATCACTAACAATGCAGCTAACTGGTGGCATATTACTAGAAGGAGAAGCTGCCATTGAGTTAAGTTGTGAAATAAGATCACAAAAAGGGGCTAAGCAATTCTTGGAGGTGGATTCACAGAGTGCTGGAATATCTTGAGTACAGTTGGCGTCCGAGTAAGGAAGGCCGTCGGGAATGGTTCGGAACTTAAAATCTTGCAAGCCATCGAGCGAGTTGGGGCCTCTCGATTGGAGAAGACGACGATGATTGTAGTCGGTATTGACAAAAGTTATGTAGAAACCTCTGTGATGGAGAAGCTTAGCAAGCATTAGCATAGGGGTGATATGGCCTTGGACTGGATATGGGATACATACAGCATGTGGTTTTTCAGTCTGTGAGACAGATTCCATCATTGAATTTCTTGATCTTCTTGAAATGGGGAATTGCTCAGTTTTCTGAGAAACAAAAATGTAAGAATTCTAATATTCTTACAAGCTGCAGAAGCAAGAAGATAATTTGAACTTATAAATATCTTTTTGCTTTTGGATCGTTGGTTGATTAATGTATGTATCTCAATCATTTATTAATATATGAATCTTGGGAAAAAAACAAAAAAACCATGGTGACCACTACAGATGTTACTTGTGGTTGTCATAATAAATGGATGGACAAACGATCAATTGCGACATAAAACTATTCAAATTAGTTTTTAAAGTAGCAAAATAAATTAAAATATTTATAATATATAATAAAATTTATGGATTCTATAAAAAATAATTAGTAATAGCTTCAATGCCATAGATAGAAGGATATCACTGTTTGGTATTGACAGATATGAAATTGTGTTATAGCTTGTAAATATTTTGTCAAATTTATTGTTTTTCATAGTTTTCCTAATAATAGTAATGGTTTATAGTGGTTAAATGGTGTGTTTGGATAAAAAATTTCAAATTTATTTTAGGATAAGTTGTTAATAGTTTTTTTTTTAATGAGGACATTTTACTACTATATGAATTTATGTGTCCACGACATACAAATTTTCAAATTCATACCAACAATAATAAGAGGATGTCAAGAGATGTCTTGCACACGTATATAGATAAAATGGAAAGACACGGTTACAAATTCACCATTAATTAAGATAAAAGAAGAAAAATGTATACGATGTAGAATCAATATATAAAGATTGTTTGCTTGCTTAACTAACCATGTGTTAGTTATATCGGTGAACAAAAGAAAACAGAGCAATTTATTTTTAAAAAGAATAATTCAAACTACATATCACGGACGTCGTTAGGATTAGAGAGTTTTACAACATGCTTATCTGAAACAGATCCAATCTAACATATACCACAATCTTTATATACATTTTCCTACTTAATTAATGAGCTAGTCTTCAGAAAAATCAAATAGGAGAATTTATTGAAGAAAAACCATGCAATAATATTCAATATATAATAATACATAGGTTCCTAAAGAAGAAAAGCAGATCAACCAGGTGTAACAGCAGAGAACTTTGGATACAAAGCTTAAACCTTCTTTATGTTTGACAAAAGTACTTCATTGATCAGCTTATCCAATTGCTTGTAAGCAGAACCACCTGGTTTATATGCTTCTTCAGCTTTACTCCTCAAATACATTACATTCTCTTTCATTTTCTTACCTTTTTCTCCATCCATCAACTCTCTCACTAACTCCTCCACTTCATTTCTTTTTACATTGTTGTCAATCTCCATTCCAATCCCCCACTCAGTGCAACAATAACGACAATTTGTTTGTTGTTCAGCAAAGAAAGGCCATGAAATCATTGGAACACCAGCACATATACTCTCAAGAGTTGAATTCCATCCACTATGTGTTAGAAATCCTCCTATTGATGGATGGTTCAACACTTGTTCTTGACTACACCAACTTGCTATCAAGCTTCTATCTTTAGTTTGTGTAACAAATTCTTGAGGCATAATGGCTGAATCTCCCACAATTAAATCAGGCCTTGTAATCCACAAAAATGACTTCCCACTATCAGCTAATCCCCATGCAAACTCAACCATTTGTTGTGGTGTCATCACTGTAATGCTACCAAAATTAACATAAACAACTGAGTTGGGCTGCTTAGAGTTAAGCCACTCAATGCATTCTGATTCCTCAGCCCATAGGTTTGAGCCAATTGCTGTTAGTTTTTCATCATCTATTTGGTTGCCAAGCATGTGAAGTGGACCAATAGTGTAAATAGACTGAAGGATAGAAGAAAGAGAATCTTTGACATCTCCTTCGATTGCATCAAATGTGTTTAATATAATTGTAGATGCTTCTCGAGATCTTTTCATTTCTTGAATGATAAAATTGATCATAATATCATCTAGACTTGTTGTTCTAAGAAAAGTAGGAAGGTCTCTCAAACGTATATTTTTCATTCCTTGAGTCCATCCGACTGTAGTTTCTAAATATCCATCCGTTACCTGATTCATATCTGTTGACCAGTAAAAAAGAGATCAAAACTTAAATACACAAACTCCAAAATAAAAAATTTGGTTAAAATGATGGCTTGGTCCACGTGGTTGTGTATTCTATTGGATGTGTCCAAGTTCTTTTTTTTTCTTAATTTGTTGATAGATTAAACTATTTACAAGTTATTGCAAATAATTTTTTAATTTTTTTATCATTTAAATGAACGTTGTTGGAAGCCTATTAATTAGCATATCTATCAACGGTATAAGTAATGAACACATATAGAAATTTATATATCAATGTCATCTACAAGTACTAGAAACTGATAGACGCTAATTATCATCGATAAAAGTTTATAGAAGTGTATAAGTGTCTATCAATGATAGAGACTAAGAGAAGTCTATCTTTGGAGGTTAAAAAGTCTATCACACTAAATTGTTTGGCATGTTTTTCTACCCAAGAAAACTTTCTCTTGAAAAGACAATTAAGTATATGATTTGTTTCAAAATATTCAACTTCTCATCCTAATAAATCTGTCAATATATATGTCATCCTTAGGTATTTGACATCTTCTATAATTAAAAAAAAAAAAAAAGAGAGAGAGAGAAATAAAAGTTTATTTAGGGTCCAACGAACATAATTGAACATGTAATTTTTAGTATTGAACATGTAATTTTTAGTCTAATAGGTTCATAAAATTTTTAAAATGTTGAATGGATGAAAGACTTAATAGAAATGAAACATTAAAATTTCAAAGAGTTAAACATACAAACATTAAAAATAGAAGATTTAATTATTAGAAACGTTTTTAAAGTTCTGAGATTTAGTGTATAAAAAAAAATAGAAACTAATAAAAACTTATTCATGTCTGTTAATGATAAATCAATATCCGTAAACAATATATCATTGACAAAATAAAATCTAAATTTTTTATTATATTTTGTAAATATTTTAGTTGATTAACTATTTTATATATTTAAAAGTGTCCCTCTAAGATTAAAAAGGTTAATTTTTCATAAAGGTAAGAAAACACCAAAATATTTACAATCATCCGTGTAACAAAAACAAAATGTCCTATGAAGCTCGTAAATTTTTTCCATAAATTCTAGTTTTGCCCTTGATATATTGGGAACGATTCATCAGTTCTTTTTCTTTTCTATTTTGTACTTTATCCATTTTCTCTTCCAAAAAATTTTGGCTCATCTTCCAAAAAATTTTGTTAAACGTTTAACTTCTTTTTCTATCTTTCTTCATCTTCCCTTTCTTTCTTTCTTCCAACTCTTTTTTCATAATATTAAGATCATTTATCTAGTCAACACCGTTGTTTAGATTTGAAGTCATTTCCTTATCTTTTAAAAAAAATTACACAATCGTGTGAATATGACCTAAACGATCACTTATCAATAGTCAACACGATCGTTCATTGTGTTTTAACACTGTCGTTTAGATTTGAAATATTTTTCTCATCGTTTTTCTTTTTAAATATTATAGGTCAATAGGTGCACCAGCACATTTCCATTAGATGAACACCCTCTTATCATCCTCATCATTTCCACTTCATTGATATATTCTATAAGTACAAGAAGCATTTTTCTACTCGTTAAAAATAACTATACGAACATGTATCTTGATCGTTTAGTAGAAAAATTAGGCACGTCCGTGTAGTAGATTAATCGTGTACTGTTGATTAGGGCATTCTTTATATTTTTTATTGTGGGTCAGTGAGCTTTTTCCGTTTTCAAAATTGTTTTATACCATGAAAATATTTTTGTGGTTTGTTATATTTTTTAAAATGTCAGAATTAAAAATAATTTTTAAAGTAAAATTCTAGCACACAAAAATGCATGTTTAACAAAGATTGACAGAAACAAAAAGAAAGAAAAGAAAACAGATTCAAATGAAACCATACCTTTAAGAGGAATCAAGCCTTGTTTAATGAGATGCTCATATTGGAAGTAACCAAGGTAGCCACAAGCACTAGCAGTCCAAAGAAAAGCATAAGGGATTTTAAACTCATTGGCAGCCAACATAGAGAAAGACATAACAGCATCACTAACAATACAGCTAACTGGTGGCATATTACTAGAAGGAGAAGCTGCCATTGAGTTAAGTTGTGAAATAAAATCACAAAACGGGGCTAAGCAATTCTTGGAGGTGGATTCACAGAGTGCTGGAATATCTTGAGTACAGTTGGCGTCCGAGTAAGGAAGGCCGTCGGGAATGGTTCGGAATGTAAAATCTTGCAAGCCATCGAGCGAGTTGGGGCCTCTCGATTTGAGAAGACGACGATGATTGTAGTCGGTGTTGACGAAAGTTATGTAGAAACCTTTGTGATGGAGAAGCTTAGCAAGCATTAGCATAGGGGTGATATGGCCTTGGGCTGGATATGGGATACATACAGCATGTGGTTTTTCAGTTTGTGAGACAGATCCCATCTTTGAATTTTCTTGATCTTCTTTGAAATGGTAAGTTGCTCAGTTTTTGGAGAAATAAAAATGTAAGGATTCTAATATTCTTATAGGCTGCAAAAGAAAGAAGTAATTAATTTGAGCTTATAAATATATATATATATATATATATATTTGTTTTGGCTCATTGATTGATGATGCAGATATGTATCTCATTATTCATTAATATATGAATCTTGAAAAGGACAAAAAAACCAACATGAGTATTACAGCTGCCTACTCATCGTTGTGTATATTAAAGATTGGACCAATAAATTTATCAATTGCCAGATAAAAACAATAATAATAATGATCATTATTGTATCATCTCTCATCCCTTCAGAATAAATCAATTCAAATTCTAGAATTAATACCTTCAATTTTAATGTAGTGAATCAGAATACGAAACTAGTGATTTATTGATCTAATTTATTAACTAGCTAAAATTAGGCGGAAATTTTGAAAAGAAGTTTATAGAATAGAAACGGATGAAATTTGTTATAACTAGTTTAATGAAATTTTGATTATAGAGTTGAATTAGACTATAATTTACTATGTTTAATCATTGATGTAAGACAACATTTATATACCTTATAAAATTTTAAAAAATAAATAGTTAGAAAATAATATAAAATAGTGAATATTTATTAAAAAATTAAAGGACTTGAAACATTTACATATAAAATAATTGCAAATTGTTTATTACAAAATGGGGATAAGAAAAACAAAAATAATAGCATTAAACTAAACATATATAACATAATTAATAAGAATAGGAAAGTCATAACATAAAACAAAACACAACATGCATGATGATGATGATGCATCCTTCCAATTTCCTCAATCTCTACCAAATGGCCTCTTATTGTTCTCTTGTGTACAAAATTGGGGGAAAAAAATCAAACATTTTATGAACTCTCCAATTGTGTGGTAGATTTATTTTACTTTTGTTTTCAATTAAAGGAAGCCAAGAGCTCATAGTTTTTTATCATTGTTTTTGGATTGTTACAAATTAATTAACTTTTTGACGTTATATTAGATCTAACGTGACTATTATTGTTCATTTCTCTGTGTGGGATAATAAAATAACTTAATAATAAACTTGATAACAAAGAGACTTGTGGCGTGTTTAAATTACATTTTCAACCCTAAACCCTAAACAATTTTTAGAAAAAAAGTTTAAACAAAAATTAGTTTTTTAAAAACATTTTTTCTTAAGTCAATCCAAACGAATCTTAGTTAAATCTTAAAGTTGTATCAAATTAATTGAAAATAAGTTAGTTTTTGGTGTGTTAGAAAGGATTCAAGTTTAAAGAGAGACTAAAATTCAATGATGAAAATTCTACTTAAATTTAATTTATTCCATTTAAATGGCTAAAAATAAAAATAAACCAGTGGTCATTTGCCCAAATGTACACCAAAATCTATAGACCTAAAAATCAAACGATTGATTTTTTTTTCTTTGATATCCAAGAGTGTTTTGATCAGTTTATACACATATCAAATAACTTTCGTCTGATTCTACAATATTTGAATGTTAAAAAAACTTGTATGAAATTATTTATCAGATAAATGATCACTATGGATCGAATAAGTGAATTTATACAAAATACAATAGAATCGCATTACAATATAGTGATTATTAATATATTAAGGATGTTCATCAAAACTGTGAAAACTGAACCGTTTTACAAATCGAATCCAAACCAAATTTAATACACGGTCTGATTCGATCTGTTATCAAATTTACGTAGATCGAATCAATTTCAAATCTAAAAACCGTAAAGAAATTGAAGTCGTGTATTTATTTATCTTGTCATGTGTGCCAAAACAAAAAATATAATGATAATTTCTTTCCCCCACTTCACTCAACCCCAACTGCTCTGGCTCCATCCCTTTCTCCCTCCTCGCTTTCTTCACATCACGTCCACCATCGCTTCTCTCTCTCTCCCTTTCATCGGCATCCCTCAACAGTCCAACCTCCCGTCGCCTTCATAGACCCACACTGCCAGCCACCACCGTTCCCACACTTTCCCCTCTCCCCTCACGGCTCATCTCATCTCATAAGTCACAACCACCCCTCACCTTCTCGCTTGAGTTTCACTTCATTTTCCATTACTCCCTTGCTCAATTAAGTAATTCAAATTTAATGCTGATTATTCTAAACACTCCAAAACGACCTCGAATTATTAAATCCTTACAAAATAAACTGCGTAGCATGTGAGAGCAACAAATTTGACTTTTAAGTTAAACAAGATGCCATAAAATAGCACATTCAAGATATTAATAAATATACAAAGTTCTCTTCAAAGAAAAGAGAGACAATAAATATAAATTAATGCTCAATTTAATAAACTTATACGCTCTAAACCCTAAATGTATGTTATCAGTCGGGAGTCCAATTTCTATAAAGTTTTGAACATCAAACAATGTTATTTTTTTTCTTTGATTATATTATCATGTATATTTTTGGAGGCTTTATATTTATTCTCTCAAGAAACTTTTTTTTTTTGAAAACTTGCATTAAATGACAAAAAAAAAAAAAAAGTCTATCGTACATCTTTTTTTTCGTATTACAAATATGATATGTAATTAGATGTATGGTTATCAGATAACTATTAAAAGCCTATGAGATGACTGTTTGCTTTTAAATTTGTTACTTTTGTAATTTAAAAAATGTAGTGGCATGAATTTTATTATTATAATTTTTTTTGTAAATATCTCAAATATTTTTGGATAATTGTAATTGATGGCCATTTTAGAAATAATAATTAAGGATATAGTAATATTTTAAAAAAATTGCAAATATAACAAAACTGTCGCTGATAAAGTCGTATAATCTATCGGTGATAGATCAATATTTATAACATAGTTTATCGATGATAGATTTTGACAAATTTTGTTATATTTGTAATTTTTTTTAAAATGTTGTTATATACTTAATTATTTTAAATTTAATTGCTAAATTTGCAACTATCTCAATATTTTTTTTCGTCTTCCTTCATTGCATAACAGTTAATTATATGAATATGATGACTCAACTTTTATCATTAGAACACATGTATGATATTTTTGTAATTTTCCTTTTAATAAACATAAAAATTGGTGAATTTAATTTTCTCAATCAAATTTATACTCATGGTTTTTGTTTGACTTGACACTTTAAAGTAAATTTAGTGAAAGAAAAAAAAAAAATCTGAGCCCTACCACCATAGACGAACAGCTTCGTTGTCAAACGTCGGCAGTAGGGAACGATTGATTAAATTATTTTGTCCTATTTTATTGGACGTTAGAACGGATATGAACATCATATGAAAAGCTGGCTTTGTATTTTTCTATTGACTTTTCTTAATACTTTATTGCCATATAAATAATTTATATGTATATACAACACTCAAATTGATAGGTTGGAATGCATTCATTTTCTGTAGATAGTTATACGAACAATCTAGTACGAAGGTCTCTATAGAGACAATCTAACTTTTTTTTTAGTTTTCTTAATTGAACATATGTAGTTATTTACTTTCTTTTTTCTTAGATTTAAAGGAGTGCAGTATATAAACTTCATAATTCAGTAGCATCGTTTTTATTCTAGAACATTCTCACTTGTAATATATTAGTTCTCTCTGTTTGTGGACGTAGCAACTAATACACTATTAGTAAATCATATATGTGTTAATTTTTTACATTCTTTATATTGTTTCATTGTTCATTCCGTACCATCTTTTAAACATTTTTCGTCCAATGTATTCTTTCAAACTTATGTTAATTAATAATTAATTAATTGATATAAGATGATTCAAATTTTGATGTTTTCTTGTGTGTTTTTGTGTTAATTATTGTTGAATAATGTGTGTAGAAAACTATCAAATATAATAATTGTGCACACACTGTGTGGCCACAGTTAGATTAGATCAGTACAGAAGCAAAGATAGATAAATATAATATTGGAATTAAACTAAAATAGCCATAGCCTTGAGGGTGACTTAATTATAAATTACAAGAAAATATCTTTGAAGATATCTCAAGCTTTGCATAGTCTTCAATAAAATCAAATAAAATATCCTTTGGTCTCAGCTAAACTGACAAGGAAGGGGTTCATGATATTATATAATTACGTTACATAAATTATGTTGTATAATTTTAAGTATCTGTATTTTTAGAGATATCGTAATACAAAATACAGAGTGAAGGAATTTGAATCTAAGACTCTCTTATTCTCGAGTATATACAGTTGTCAATTGAACCGAACTCATGTTGGCTCTATCTTGTTAATTTGCATGGAACAAAATGTTCCTAATTAAGGCTATTGTTTTTTGTTTTGGGCCTTTTGGAAAGTACAAAGCCTTTCATCCCATAAATTAGTACCGCGGAAGCTGAACTTTGAGAAAGTGAGTTTTGAAGACAAAAGATTAAGAAATGGATGAGCATGATCGAAAAATCAAGTTGACGGATAAAAATTGATCAAACTAAAGGCAGTGGGTCGAAGATGAAGAAGGGTTTGGACGGTATTGGTTTGAGAAAAAAATCCAACCGACAATAATTGTAAAAGATTAAGTTGATCGACTGATCAATCAAACAATTGTTTTGTACTCCTTCATGGTCGGGTCTAAACGGTTTTTAATAAGACTTTTAAAATTTTGGAAAGTAATTATCTAAAGGGTTAGATACAACAACCGATGCTGACTCCATTGACAACACCAAAGATTGGGCCTTTGACAGAATATTCTTTTTCAATCACAATTTTCCTCTTCACCAATGGCAATTCTTTACATGTAATTATATTCACTTTACAACGACGACCTTCCATGTGTATAACAAATTGGGTAACAGTTCAAGAACATTAGTCAACTATCATTTAACTTCTAGGATCTTTTCTTTTTGTTTTGAATATTCGTGCAAGTGTTTTAATTATATACATAATATTGTGGTGTCAAAGAAGAATATCAATGGAAATGGTATATCCTATTTTTTTCACATGATTGAATTCTTTTACTTTCGGAAGTAATTAAAAGACCCAAGATAAATCTTGTGTTGAAGTTAGAGAGTTGATGAACCCTTCGTGGTCAAGAATGTACAGATATGGCAACCTGCTTTTGACAGTGACTGGTTCTAAATTGATAGATTTGAAGATATATGATATAAAAGGCTATCACAAAAGTTCCAAGAGATCACTGACAGATCTGTGCATTGCCTATATATATTTATTTAACACTTCTGAAATCGCTTTTGGGCAGTCTATGAGTTGTCTTCGCTTTTGTTCCTGTAGGACGATGATCTTGTCTCAGAGGCTGCGTGTCAAGATGCCAAATCTGTAGAATATTTTGTTTTCTTATCTACATTGTTTTGCAAATTATTTTCTCTAGTATGCATGTTTTACTTTTCGGTGCTTTCCTTTTTCATGATGGGATATTTTCTATCTTTTTAAACCTCAGATGCTTCTTTCACCAGGGTTGCTGCACATTGTGGTCTGTGAAGGTTTTTAATCGAGTGTAACAATAAGCACTTTCTGCATAGTGCTTAATTCAAGAAGGAAGTATTTATTCTTTGGTGTGACGGTGTTTTCTGCAATTTTGAGAAGTATTGTTCTGTGTCAAGGGGAACTTAAAGACAAAGTTGATTGAGAAGGATCTCTCCCTTAGAGTTATCCTAAGGCATTACTCTTCAAGAAAAGAATTTTCAAGACTTGGGGAGAAGTTTAGGTTCTCACGTGAAGGCAGTCCACAATAGAAAAGGAAAGGTATATCTTTAAATGAGAGGAAGCTGTCTCGCATACCTAACGAAAGCTAATTGCAATATCACTAATATTCACATCCTTAGGAAGAGCTTAAGTCCAAGCAGGGAAAGAGTCACATTTTAAGAGGAGCTTGGTTATTTGGTTAAAACTTGGGCTCTTAATGTTACTCTAAATCGCTTGAGTTTTATATATTTTTAGAGTTAAAGGCAATAATAGCATATTAAAAGCAATAATCTCCATATGTTACTCTCGTTTAAATTAGATTAAAAGAAAGACCAGGTAAACACTTCGGCCATGTTTAGCTAGTCAGGATGCCAGAAGTGTTTAGCTAAACGTGATTAGTTGGTCAAGTGGTCACTAGATGTTCTTGCCTTAGATTGTAAAAAGACATACTAAATTAGGAACTAAAGGGAAAACCAGCTAAACACTCCGGCCACGTTTTAATTTCCACCTAATAAAAATGGTTGCAAGTGTAATGTAATTTCATTCATGGATCAAATATACTGAAAATTATGAAAATTATTGTTATTGTTACCTTTACATCTACCTCTTATAAATAGATCCCACTAGTTAGGAACGTTTAGTTACATGTGATTGCATAGCTAGACCAATTCGTGGGTAAAGTGCAAGAATATATTAGGCTTAAACTTTGACGTGGCGATAGAGCCATCCCGAGACTTTTGTGTCATTTAGCTTATTGTTGTGAAAGTCTTAAAACCTTTAGATATTTTTTTTATGGAACGATTTTTAGATATATGAATCAATTAAAGGTATAACGTCGATTGACTTTCTAATTGTTTGTAAACATTTTTTTCATCATAAATATTTAACTCATTTAAACACTTAAAAAGTCAATTCAAATACGTTCTTATTTTAGTTTCAATTAAGTTATCTTAGACAATGATTTATTTTAACTAGAAAATCTTATTCATGGCAAATGCATCAAGACATCAATGCTTCTTGAGAAAAGTATATGTTTAAATATGTGTATATAATAATTGTTTAAAATACAATTTCAAGGGTAACAATATAATATTTCGATAGTTTTTCACCAAATTCACTGGATGGTTATCAACCCGACGAACTAATATAATTTTTATATTTCGTATACCAGCTGATCAATCAGTATACTAAATCTAAAAATGATATATTAGTTGAAATATAATACTCAATATAAAGTATATAACTTTACAATATTAGAAAAGTAAAAACTCCAAATCAAATTTAGTGAAATAACTTTTGGATAGAAGAAAATGTACATAAATAAAAAGAATAGAGTTCAATTACAACTCGAATTTTTGAAAATATTACAAAACAACAAAATAATTGCAAGATGTGTAACAAACTAAAAAAAAGTATGAAGTTGACTATCGTCTTTTTTCTCTTCGTCTGCCATTTTTCTTTTATTTTTTTCAAACTGTTATTGGTACTATTTGTTCAAAATTGTATATCAAATATAAAACATTTCAATAAATCTCTATAAAAAAATCGTTTAGATTTGTCTACCCAAATTTAAACGATCAAATCTAAATAATTAACACAAAAATTTTGAGAAAAAAAATGGTTTAGACTTGGATAGAAAAATCTAAACGATCTGTAGTCAAATCTAAACGATGTTGATATCCTCTCCCAAATATATTAGGATGGGAGCATTTTTTGTAGAGGTCATTGCAAAAACTTGATAACCGTATAATAGTTGTTTGATAGTCGTCTAATATCATTAATTTTGTCATATTCGCAATATGCAAAAAAAAAAAAAAAAAAAAAAAAAAAAGTGTCATAAGCTATTTTTTCTAAATGTTTTTATCAACTTTTTTTTTTTTTTTTGCATTTTTCACCGTGAGCACGTAGGATTTTTCGGTTTTCAAAATTGTTATATATAAATATTTTGTCCTTATATTTTTTAAAGAACCCCAATTATAAATTTTTTTATTCAATTTTCAAGTTTATGTCTAATATATTCTTTATATATATTTAATGGACCTTTAAGTCCCCCATTTGATTTTTGCTCGTAAACATTAAAAGCCATATTTTAATCTAAATGGCATAATTTGTCACGACAATAATTCTATATATACCTTCCATTCAAACTTGTAAAGGCATTGTTCTATTCAAATATCTTATTAATACTTAATTAATTAGATTCAAATTTGTAAAGATATTATTCTATTCAAATGTCTTATTAATACTTAGTTTTATTAGTTAACTGTTACACACACATATATTCCAATCAGTTTAATGTCTTATTAATATCTAATTAATCAGCTAACGTTACACACATATTCCAAGCAGTTGGTACAAAACCAAATTAATTAATCAACTACTTACGACATTCAAGTTCTATAAGGTCCCTAATTTTATAAAAAAATGGCTGTAAGATCAAAAGAACTTTACAATACTCTATTATATTCTTTCCCATTGGTGTCTAACATTAAGATTAATTGGTAATCTGTCATCCACTCCAATGGCTAGTTCTATAAATATCCTCCGATAAAAAATGACGTTGAAATTTTACAAATTCGTTTATTTTTGTATGCCAAAATAGATTTGAGTCCAACAAAAATATATCATCAAGATTGATGAACCTAAAATAGACACCATCTTTGAAAGGATATGTTAACCATTCCACATTTAAATAGTTATCCATTAGTTTTAATTAGATTAAACTTGATATGATAGGTTATCGTGTTAATGCATGTTATACATTTTTTATATTATATATCAAACTGCAGAATGTTATCAAATAAAGTTTTTAGTTTTTTAAGAAATAATAAACAAAAAATTTAATCAAACATGTTATTATTTCTAGATTTTTTTAGAAAAAAATAGAAGAATGAGAAAAAAGAATAAGTAACGGTAAACCCTAAATGTAAAACATTAACGAAAAGTGATCTAATATATAGGACACTCTTTGTAGAGAATAAAAGAATTTGATCGTGCTTAATGAAATATCTTTTAAAATATTTTGAAAATGAGGAAGGTGCTAAGAATGTGTTTAACTAATGAAAATGTTCGGGTGTTATTGTATCACTTTTTTAAAAGAAGAGGGTTTTGTTGTGAGATTGATGAAAAGAGAGAGGGAAAAAGGAGATGGGATTGTTCTTTATTCTAAAAATGCTATAAAGTATTAAAGAAGAGAATAGGATGTGGATTCGTTGCTTGATATGTTTGAAATGCAAATATTATCGTAGATTTGGTGTTATAAAACACTTGATTCCCACTTCACCACCATACCCTTTTCTACTTCAAGACTTGGGATTACTTCTTTGAAGATAAGCTAAATTAATTCACAATCACTTCATTTAATTTATTGAGAAATTATAATAGGTAGTAAAAAGAATAAAATAGTTTGGAAATTTAGGTATGGTTTTCTCATTATTCTAGCAACAGAAAGGACATAACTTTAAAGACATACTTTAAGTATAATGTGAACCATTCAAATTAAAGTTACTGTGTTTATAAAAGATTTCAAATAGACATTATCATAAAATGAAAAAGTCAATTCAGCATGCTTAAAATAAAAGATAATTATAAATATAGCAATTAAATTTAAAATTATTAAATATATAATAACATCTTTAAACAAAAATTGGGAAGATAGAAAATTTCATCCAAATCTATCATTAATAGATCAGATTAGATTTTACTATATTTATAATGTATAAAAAATAATAAAGCTCTCACCAATTATAATTATCTTTGAAATAAGAAAGTAGAGTGAAAAAAACTTCATGGATTATTAATTATCAAAAGATGAACTTGTTCACCTATGAACACAAAAACCAGTTAATCTGAGAAATCAAATCTAAAATTCCAATAATAACAATAAACATATGATTATCTATTAATAGCGTATAAAGTAATGACATATATAACACCAAAATTAGCAAAAGACTAAAGAGTTAATAATTATTGTTTATGCTAAAATTACACAAAGTCAAAGTGATCAAGTATAAATCAATGTAATAGGAAGTAGTATATACTTGGAGTATTCCAAGGTTGAATCTACGTGGATATGGTATCAACTGATGTACAAAAATGATGATTTAAAATATATTAGTCTGAGTTGTTGATGCTGCATCTTAAGAAAATAGTAATAGTAAACTTCAATAAATTAAAAAAAGGGTAAGATGTGAAAAAACAATAGAAAAAAATAGTTATAAATACTGACTAACAAACGTACAAACTTTAATATATATAAACTTCTCATACTATTATCTGTTAGATTAATCAAAATGTTCTATAAATATCAATTCAATGTAATCTTTAAAGTGAAAAGACTTATTATACTCGGTCTCCCTACGTAATCTAGAACATCAAACTAGATGCTAATTCAATATGTTTACCACCATTTTTTCTATAGCTATCTTTTGAAAAAGATTATTTTGGATTAGTAGGTACACCATAACATCAATTAGGTGGCACCTCAGCATCCTCTATAGCTTAGTGTATCTTTAATTATCTCTAATTATAAAGACTAATGTTATATGTACCTCTACACTATCAATTAATGAAAATCTATGTATAATATATATTTGCATACTAGACCTCATTTGCCTTTAAATATTTTTACACACACTTACTTTTTCCAAAGGTTCATAGTGCTACGATTTTACCTCAAGTGGCTACATGGGAAAAGATACTTTTTATTATGAACTTTTAAACAGAAGGATACATCATAGAATTCAATTAAGATATATGATTAACAATAATAAATTGTTATATTATAAGCACACTAAAAAATTAGACAAAAAATGGTCACTAAAATTGTTTTTTAAAGAAAACTACACAATGATGCAGCTTGAATCCTGATCAGGAGATCTACCGACGATCTCTCATCTGTCGTGAAGCTTCCCTTTTTCATCTTAAAATTTATCTTCTCATGAGCTTGGGTTCTTGGTTCCTTTTGTTGGTGGAGAGCTTGGGTCATTTTAGAGGGAAAATATGCGGAAACCATTTGGGAACCAGTGATGTGACGGTGTTGAAGGATAATATATGTTTTGTTTAAATAATGAAGAAGTCTCTTTTTCATGTTGCAGATTGTGACAGATTGATGTGAAAGCAGCTCCCTTATCTCTACAACTCTCAGGTGATTTGACGTGTTTGAAGATAGTTTGGTTCAAATTAATGATGCAGACACACCGCCACCATGCTGCACCATGCACGTTGTAGGGCTGTGATTTGACGCACAGCTGATTCATGCACTTCTACTACACGCACCTTTATCTAATTTGGCGTGTCAAAGGATAAGTTGGCGTCTTAGCGTAACGATGACCACCTTGTTGGTACAGAGGTATGAAGACTTCTCACCATTGTTCTAGCTTTGAATTTATGCAATGTTGTAGAATCATTTTGTGCAAGTTTAATTTATACACAACATCTTTTTATACTATTCGTGCAACGTGTTTTTTATCAACATCTTGCATTCTATATTCTTATATAAGTTTTATCAACATCTTGTTCTACCCAACATTTTGCATTTATCAACATCACCAACTAATAATAAAATTAAATAATGATCATTTATTTTTGTCTATGAATTACAACGACGCACAAATAACCAACTTAGTAAATCATCATTTAGGTTTTTTTGAAGTATGAAACTCCTTCTGAACAAGAACTTCTACTCTTTCACGTCTTGAGGATGATATCAAATTAAGAAAAATGATTTTAGAAAAATCAATTTAAAACCCTAACCATTGGGATTATAAATTTAAATTATGTGAGATTTTGTAAATCGTTTGTCACATTTCGTTCAACCATTACTTTGTAAAATTTACATTTTGAATTAATTAAACTCCAAAATTTCTATAACACATTCAACTTAGACCCTTTTCTTACCATTATCTTTGAAAATCATCCGTGCATTGATTCTTAAACGTGTGTAGAATTTTTCAAATAGAAAAATTATAATTAAGAACGTAAATTGATTGATTTATGAAATTTTATTGAGTTAGAATAAAGTTGAAATTTAAATCATGGATATAGAAAACTCACCCACTCTTTAGTTCACCATTAATTAAAAAGGGTAGCTGTGGAACGTAACTGGCTCATTTTTCTTTGTTATTTGCATTAGCTCCCTCGATTACTTCTCTTATATAATAATTATACCAACACTCAACTCTACCCGCCAAACGCACTTCTAAGAAAAGTGTCAAGGAAAATATTGTGCATATCTAAGGAAAAATAATAAAGAACACATTTTCTATTGAATGATCATATTTTTGTTGCATTAACATGAACGTTAATTAAAAAGTACAACAACCAAAATAGCACAAACAAATGTAAATTAAAGTCTAAAAAGTTAGAAGAATAATAACCAAAAAAACAAACATTTAATTATATATCATAAGATTCTTTTTCTTGAATTTGTTCCCAAACATGCACCTGATCAGACTTTTATATATTCTCTCTTTTAACTCCTTTGTCTTGAAGAAGGAAAGGCATAAAAATGTATACCAAAAGTGAATATTGTTGTTGCAAGATCAACAAGAACCCCACAAAAATCAATGGCAGCTTCAAATGCAAATGCAATAATCACTCCTTCAAACCTTCTTCCTCCTCCTCCTCCTCTGGTGCAGGAGTATCGTTGCGACGGAGACGATACGCGAGTCAAGATGATGAATCGAAACCAGAAAAGGTTCTGTGGCCGTCAGTACAGCCTCCGATGAGAACCCTCTCATCCACGGCCTCCTCGGACGGGCGGCGGACAATAAAGCGAGCTCTCCTCTGTGGGGTGACTTACAAGAACTGGAAGCATAGGCTACAAGGGACTGTGAATGATGTTCGAAATATGCAAGATTTGTTGATCAATCACTTTGGATATTCCAAACAAAACATTCGTATTCTTACAGGTTATATTATTTCTTCTTTCTGCCTTCGTTTTCTAAAATCAAACTGATGAACTCTTTCTCATTTGAGATCATTTATTTTGGTGTTAATTAAGCACTTGCTTTCTTGATAATTTTTGTTACAAGTTTTTGGAGTTTTTAAAAGGAAGAAACTTTTTCAGGTTTCCAAGAAAAATTTTGTTCTTTGTTTGATCATTTATTATTAGTTTAAATTATTTAAAGTATAAGAATTTTTTCATAAATTTTCTATTTTTATAGAACAAACCCACTAAAAACGAAATTTATTACATATTTTGTTATACGTTTTATTTTTGACCATTTTTCTAAAAATATTTATATATATACATACATTTTAGAAAAATTGTCAAAAATGGAACAGTTAACTTTTTTTTAACCCTTAGCGTTTTGAGTATGAAAATTATCTTCGGTTTCTTCCTTATCCCTAAAATTATTAGTTGTGAGTTATCTTATGATTTAAAGTTTTGTAATTTGGATACCGTTTTCAAATGTATGAAAATGACATCTCGAGAGAGGTTAGAGATCAAAATAAAACTTATTAAATTTATAAAAAGGTCATTTTCAAATATGATACAGTGAATGAAAGTATTTACAAAATATAGTTAAATTTTATATTTTATTAATAATAGGATATTGATAGACTTTGTCAGCGATAGAATCTGAAAATTTACAGTAGCTTTGTCGTTTACGATAATTTCACATGAATTATTTCCATTATATACATACTTTGCTTTTTTAACTTCAATTTCTCGTTTATTGTATCATTTTAAAATTGTTCACAAATAAATTTATATATTTAACTATAAACTTTCATAAAGAAAATTATTGTAATTATAGTCTAACTGTTTAAAAATATTTAAAAATATAACAAAATTTCAGATTCTATCAATGATATATACTAATAAATTTTTATAAACTTTTATCAATATATTTGATAGGAATTTATCGATATCTATCAATAATAGAATATGAAATTTTGCTCCAGTTCGTTTTTATATCTTTTTCTCGTAAACTTATTTTTCTAGAAGAGTTTATTTAATACCCTTGGTTTTAGTAATTTGTAACTATTTGACACTCTAATCCATTATATTGATCAAAATCAACCTAAATAGATCATAATGAAAATGGAAAATCATTTATATATTAATACCAAAGTTATTAATATCCATTTGATTTCAACATTTTTCTTTCTAATATTATGCTAATCTATGTGTTGAAAATAGTTTTGTACAGTTAATGCATTAATCAATTTTTAGGTTACACACAATTGAAAAGCAAACTATTTATGTACTTTATTTTAACCTACTTTACTTTCTTTTAACCTACTTTGTCATTTTTTACAATTTGATGAGTTTCAAATGATGAGACTTAGAAGATAGGAAGTGATTTTTACTTTTTTTTTTCTTTTAGTGGAGCATCATTTCCTATATATGCTTTTTAGTTTCTATAATCACTTTTGAAGAATGCCTTTCTTTTGAAGTATCTTTAAAATCCTTTATATATATATATAACTTTCGACATTACTTTTGACTAATTTTAATTAAATTTAGAGAGATATTGTTGAAGATGGAAAATACTTTCCACTTCACCTCATCTAAACCCTCAATTAAAAAGGAAAATCTCAATAGTCAATACTAACAAGAATATGATACTTCTTCTTCTGTCTATTATTTGTCATCTAAGCATCTTTTCTATTAATTATATATCTATATGTACCAAAGGGGAGATAATAGAGGGCTTTTTCCCAAGACTTTATTTTCTAATTTTTGTACAATGTATCATAGTAGGTAATTATCCTTTTTCCATTTGGGGAGAGATGAGTGAGTGGACTAAAGCGTTGGATTGCTATTCCATTGTACGATTTTTTTTGTACCGAGGGTTCAAATCCCTCTCTTTTCGTTTATGTCAATTACATGGTATTTTTTTTATAGTTGAGGAAAGATGTGAGATAGATAAAATGTTAAGAACAAAGAATATTACTACTTTATAAACAAATAGTTTGAAAGTAAGCATTACATAATCTCCATGCTGTGAAGTTATTTCTATAAATAGGAAAAAATTTAAAGAGTTAGAGTTGTTGATTACACATACCAAATGAGTAGTAAGTCTAAATACAAGAGTCATATTTTGTAAATTAATCACATGATTTTAGGTCTAAAGTGGTATTAACTCTTTAGTATTGTTTCATACTACAATCCTAATACTATATATCCAATTCATACTTTAATTCATAAATGGTCTTTGAAATCTATTTTTGTTTTTGGTGTCTTCCATTTTTACCTATTGAAAGAGAAATTTGTGGCTATATATATTATGTCGAACTTTGAACTCATATACAAGTGTGTTGTATGATATAATGAAAATGTTGATGAAAATTTAATATTGTTTTACCTCAACAGAGGATGAAACGAAGCCCGAGCAAATGCCAACAAAGAAGAACATCCAAAACGGTCTAAAATGGCTAGTTGAAGGTTGCACTGGGGGCGATAATCTTGTGTTCTACTTCTCCGGCCATGGACTACGACAGCCAGATTTCGACATGGACGAGCTCGATGGCTACGATGAGACTATATGTCCAGTTGACTTCATGGAGGAAGGGATGATAACCGATAATGAGATCAATGCCACCATTGTTTCGCCTCTAAAGAACGGTGTCACTCTCCACGCCATTGTCGATGCCTGCCATAGCGGAACGATTCTCGATCTTGCCTATGTTTACGACCGCGACAGGTTTTGATGGATGACGCTCTCTCTCTCTCTTTTTCTTTTTCTTTTGATTTTGGTTTGGTTTCATTTTTTTCTCTTTTGTGTGTGTGGAGAAGAGATGAGTGGTTGGATAATAGGCCGCCATCAGGGGCGAGGAAGGAGACTAGTGGTGGATTGGCAATTTCTATGAGTGCTTGTGGAGATGATCAATTTGCTGCTGATACTTCTGTAAGACCACATATTATTCCTCATCTTCTTTTACGTTTTTTCTTGCTTTCTCTTCTTAATTGACGAAACTTCTTAAAATAAAATATCACCATCTATTCTTAAAATAAAATATCACCATCTATTATGAGATCGATCACGATAAGATGGATCAAGATAGAGTACTACTTGTATGTATCATATTTGTGTAGATACATATAGTAGTTTGTCGTGGCTGTCTTATACTTCCCTATACTTTTAGGTTGGGTTTAGAAAACAAAAAGCTACTTGATACCATCGGTCTTTAACTCTTTTTTTCTAAGCGCACCCTCTGTACAATAGAGCTTTTAACAGTGGTTGATACCAATTTTTAAAGACAACCACCCCACAAAATAACGTGACAAGTTCAATTTATTGGCATTAATGACTCTCATGACTTTTGTTTTTAGTTTCACTTAAAATGTCACATACCAATAGAACTTCATGCGAATGAAAATACATACATGGAAGTAGAAGGTGATGATAACAGGAGAATGATATGTGTATATATTATAATGCAGATACTAACAGGGAAGACAATGAATGGAGCAATGACATTTATTTTGATTCATTTGGTAAAGACTTTTGGAGATTTGACGTACGGACGTCTGCTTCAATACATGCATGATACTGTTCAAAGGGCCAACAAACAAGGATGTTTCTCTTGTTCTTTTCTAAGAAAATTGCTTCGTTATAAAAAAATTCAGGTCATATTCTTTTCCCTATTTATCATTCTACTCTTTTAAAAAAAAAATCACAATGGATATATAGTTGTTTTAGAACTAACATAATTTCTGTTTTTTTTTTTGGATATTTTGATGTTTTTGAGCAGGAACCACAACTCTCTTCATCAGAGGTGTTTGATGTACACAAGAAAATATTTACTTTGTAATTGCATTTCTACTAAATCTAATTGTACATTCTAAAACAATACTTTGAAATTGTTTGGAGAGAAAAGTTAATTCTCTTAATTATCAAAATATTTATATATGATTTCAACTGTTCTAATTTCCAAATACCGAGCACAAGTATTATCCATAAAATTCTTTCACCCTTCATCAAGTTGTTGAACGAGATGTTTAAACTAACACTAAGAGCAAGAAAGCTCAATTTACATGCTCGAGGTTCTATTTCGGTCATTTCATCTAAATTCGACATTAGCAAAGGTAAAAAAATCTCAATTTCAAAACACACTTTCGATCCTTTCTGTCATCTTTCTCCCAACAGTTCTCGAGAATCAGCATAAAGGATAACGGTAAACTCGAATAGAAAAAGATGAAAATAAAATATTTCACAACACTAAAGAAACACCCAGAATCCCAATTGAAATTCTGGACGGTCAAAAGGATAATTATTCTACAAGGTCTTGTGCCAAAATAAGGCTGACTACAGTTTCATATATACCAACAAAATTGGCAGAGCAGCCGCTAGGCTCTGACTCGTTTCCAACTCTACCCTTCACTTTCATTCCACAATTCACAATTACAATGCCTATATCACCTTGACTTTTGTTCTTTTTATTTTTATATTTTCTTCTTAGCTTGGAGTCGTATAATTTGGGTTTTCCTTTTCATTTTCCATACAAGAGTTGCATCCTCAACTGATCAGTTTTTGTAATCGCTTTTCAGCAAGATTTGCAACTTTATTCTGTGGTTCGAGAACAAGAGCATGCTTGAAATCTGCAAAAGTTATGAGACAGAAAAGCAAATACTTATTGAACATGTACCGAAACACACTTTCATTAATAGAGAAAACATATCAGAATATGAATGCACACAAACTCAACCGTACGAAAAGTGATAAGTTAACGACTATCTTATGTGAATCATGAATATGCATCTGAAGACGTTATTACAGAAATAAAACCAAACCACTAATAGCCTACAATGACAAGACTTGACATCCCTGTTCTCTTTTTCAGGGGAGACTCGTATTGAGTATTCAAACCTCTCTCTAAAAACCTCGTAATGAGTTTCACTCTAAGAAATTTTCAGCGTTCTAAAGAATACTATACAACTAAATGATTAGCCAAAAGTTCTACTAGATGCACAAAATCAATCTATGTGAGTATAATTTCTTTTAACTTGATTGCATTCAACATTCATGATGGATTGTCCAAAGATTATTTATTTTTAGTTATGAAAATGCATACATACGCTTACAGGCAAAGAAAGAGCAGAGCTAGAACATGAACAATCCATCTTCAGATGAATTATAAACAGTTTGAAGTCTAATAGTGAAAAAATCATAACTCTCACCTTTGATGGCTTCTTTATAGAGAAGAAGAGACTCTCTGGCAGTTCCCCGTCTGAGATATGCCTTCACAGTCTGCATGAAGCAATTAAATGTTAAGAATATCATCATATAATTGCAAATTTTCGAACGCTAAGATGAAATTGACTTGGTAAGCATCCAGTTCCGAATATGTAGTAACAGCAAAATGTATTATGTTTACCCGTTCCCACTCAACCAAAGACTTAGCAATTGATTCATACGGATGTATCTTCTTCATGGGAAGCTATCCGTATGAATAAATTGTATAATAATAACTGAGGAGAGAGAAAGAGAGGGAGTATGAGAGAAAGAGAGAGAGAGAGAGAACAACAGCAACAAGAACAGCAATAATAAAAATCCTGCAGGAAGTTTTAGTTCAACCATCTGCATCTTGTTGATAAAGCAACAAATTAAATTCCATTGGAGTCCTATTTTGCTTTGGTCACATTTGACCCATTTAGATGTGAGGTCAAACTAGGAGGTAGTGCGGAGCGAGAATACGGCTAGGTACCAGAGGTGCAAGGACAAACCCAAAAAAAAAATCTTAAACCGATTTAAACCGCTTGTTGGTTCAGATTGAAACTGGTTGGTTTGGCATTTTTGGTTTGAAATTTAAAAAACCAAAAACTTACAGTCAGGTTGAATTTGGCAAAGAACAAACCAATTCAAACTGAACTGACCAATTATAATATATATAACGTTTGAGTTATTTTCTCAAATTGTGTTGGTGGTATATTTGGCGTTGGAGTAAGACTGATATAAGCCAGGTTGAGTTCAAGCAGCAGTATATTCAATATTTTGTTTAATATATTGGATTTCTGTCCTCCACCAATTCTCAGTAACCACGTGCATGACAGTATTGTAGACATGTGAACAACCAGTTTGACTGAACAAACCGACCAACAGTTAGTTGGTTCGGTAATGATATGCTGGTGGTTCAGCTCAGTCTTGGACTTCTTAGTAATATTGTGGTTTGATTTTGGTTTCCCATTAAAATCAAGCCGAACAGAACCATTTACACCCCTACTAGATACCATACAGCACCTTCCTCATTAAGCCTTTTTTTATAATGCTTTCTTTCGGTTTTTTACTATGAATGTGTGTGTTAGGTACTTTTGTGTTGGCTGTTTTTCTACATAATCATGTATAAATCAGATAGTTACCTTCTTATCAAGTAATATGGCTTTGCTGCAGTCATCTTCAGCTTGTTGAAAGCTACATAAAGTGCAATTCAAGTAATAGATGAAGTCAAAACAAACCAGGTAGAATAAGTAATAATGATTGGAAACATTAGGTTAACATACCAGCCTAACTCTAAGTAAGCGGCAGCTCGGTTGCAATAATAAGTTGCATTTGTCCCATTTAATTTAATAGCATCTGTGTAGTAATTAACAGCTTTATTCCACTGTCTTCCTTTAAAAGCTGCATTGCCCTGGAAATCATTATTTTATTTTTCATTTAATAAACCGTTGAACAAAAAGAATTGATTGGCAATCAACGATGATATTATATTGGAATATGTAAGCTAGTCAACTTTTTATGAAAGGTAGAAACAGATAACCCCAGATGTTTTAGATCAAACAAAGCGCAAATGAAGTTGGCTATCATACAAGACTTCATTTCATGCAACTACGAAAGTGTTTGGGCAATATTTCCGATATCAAAGCTCAAAAAATTGAGTTAGGGGTAACTAAATGAAAATAGAGATTATATTCACAACAACAGTCTATGCATAAGACAGAACAAATTTGTCCCTTAAGAGGGGATAAGAGAAGTGAACACTGTAAAACCAGGTATAAAGAGCAGACAGACCAGGTGGAAACATGTTTTCATAGCTGATAGAGTCATGGACAAGATGGAGAAATGTAATACGAAAGAATTCAATTTTTTTCTTGAAATCAAAATCTGAGACCTTCATTGAAAGACACATAGGGCCTTCACACATTCTGTTCAAGGATCCCAGGAAATCACTGCATTTTTCTTATTCGTCCAATTTACCAGTCACTGAATTTCTAATTTCTAAAATCAGAGTTGAAAAACAATTTTATCTTGTAATTAAACCAGAAAGTGTAAATTTTAGCAAAATAACTCTTACAAGTTGAATAATAACCCACTTTACATCAAATTAAATCATGCATTCATGCCTTCTGTGGGCTTTTCTTCTCAACGCCTTTGTATTCTTTTATTATTATTTTTTTTTTAATGAAAATCAAGTCCTTTTATAAAAATTTAAATAGAAAAAAAATAACATCATATCAATATCAAGACTGACATTATTCATGGCATCAACAATTGAGGCAAACCTTTTCTTTCAATAGTTCAGACGCATCCATATCTCCATTGGTATCAGCAAATGGCAATAAATTATTAGAAGCAACGCCAACTTGCTCTTGAAGAGCTGAGAAAATATCCAGGACAGTGTCCAGAAGAAACTTATCGGCACCATGAAATGTTATGAGTGAAATGGAGATGGGGCAGTCATCCTGCTTTCCCAGTGGAACAGCAACCTGACAATATGATGTAATAACAACAATAACATATTACTCTTTGAGCCCTGCCAACAGAAAATAACTAAATCTCGATTGTTGACTTACTTCACAGCAACCAGACATGCTTGAAATGCTTGATAATGCAAATGTCCTATCACGAAACTCAGAAGCAATTCCCTTCTTTGTACTAAACTTTGGTGGGGGGTCCGCAACTGTAGGAATTACTAATATCCCATCATCCTATAGTGAAAATAAGATAAGAATAATAACAGATTAATTGAGCAGAAATTGTTGTAGTGAAAATTACTAACAACCATTCCAGAGGAGTGAAACCATACATTCACAAATAATAACCCTTTTTCTTTTTGGAACAAGAAAAAACTATTAGTCAATAATGTGGAAAGTTAAATATAGGTACTATACAACAAAGAATGATAGCATGATAGATCCAGGTTAAGTGGTTGGGCATCTAAATCATCACAACCTTAACCATCTTTCCCACTGCACAAACATGACTAGTATCTGTACACTTCTCAAATTTTTCAACACTTCTTCCTTTCATGGCCTGTCATATCAACTCAAACTTACTTTGTAGTTTGCCCCCCTTAAACGCAGTAAGGGTTAAATGATTCCATAAAACAATGGAAAAGTAGTGCCTAAGCTTTAAGAAAGTCAATTAGTATCGGCTTGATGCTAAAAAAACTGATAGAGTTACTGTGAAAAGGTATTCAACTGACAAGTTTTTGGAATGTAACAGTGCTCATTGTGTATGAATAGCATAAAACATGAGAGGCTGAACCCATTCCTGAAGTTGACTCGCTAAAACAAGTCCTCGCTCACCTCCTCTCTCCTCCACTTCAGCCACCTTACCGTCGCTCACAGATTTGGATCAACTATGGCAAGCAGTAGACTCTTGCAGGATTGAGGGGTAGGAGTTTTCAGTTGCTTTACCCGGGAACAAAGACACTACTCAAAGAAAATGGTACATTCAACTCATGTGCAATTTTAATCCATGGAACTTGATGGTCGGTCGAAGTATCTTGTACCTGGTATCATTACCCCCCTCAAATATTGCAGTCTTTAGAAAGGTACGAGGGAAAGTGATTCCTTTTGCATAGAAAGGATGTCTAGTAAAAGGGGTCAGCTCACAAAGGGCAACCGTCCCAAAAAAAATCCGGGTGCATAACAAAATTTATTCACTTTGAAGAGGGCAGAAGATATGCTCAGACACAGCATTTGCAAGTATAATTGTGAAGATCCAGCGGCTTATATTCAGGGTGAGTCCCTGGGGCGACAGCAAAGTTCGGTGGCTCAAAAAGCCAATAGATTCCAAAGTAACACAGTAGGAAGATACAGTAAAAGCTGCCCTCTTTGAACGTTTCCAGTTCATGGACGGAACAAATAGCCTCAGATAAAAGAGGTCATTAAAGGAGCCTTCTCCATAGCTTTATTTTTAACTTTTGATAAAAGATGGTTCATCTTATGGTTTCTAGTTCTACTCTTTCTATGATCAAAATGAGTCAGGGACAAAAGCATACTCTTCCAGAAAAGAGACACAAACCGGCTTAAGTGACTATATTTTACAAAGTCTCCCCTCAGTGTTCTCAAGGACAACCAATTGTTCCTCTCAATAACGAAGGCTGGGGAACAACTACAATGCAAAATACCTTCATATTTTACAAGGAGATCTGATGGGTATTTGAAAATTGATTCTACAAGACAGATCTCAAATACTGTCGCACAAGTTAATTCCCAAAAATCACCATAGAATAGTGCAAAATAGGACGATCAATTACTGATAAAAGATGCAATATGGCCTAGGGCCTTGAAAATTCATGGGGTAATCAAAGGGACAAAGGGGCAGGCAACCCTTTCCCCAAGGGTTAGTTACAAAAATGTGAGGCAGTTGTGCAAATACATAATAATAACCATGTTGAACACTCCAATAAGAGGTTGTAAAATTGTACAAAATCACAAAAATAGAAAAGACAAATCTTCGTACCAAAGAACAATAGAATTTCTCATAATTTATAAAGCAAACTAATTAGAATTGCTATAAAACATAAATATTTACATGCACTCATTTCAAGGTACACAACAAGAAATTGGGGATACCTTTAATAAACTCTTAAGTGCAATTCTCGTCTCCATTCTGACTTTGTATAGAGTTTTAATATCATCATAAGATGTTTTAATTGCTGCAAGAACATCTTCAGATGCATTAGATCCTAACTTGGGTTTGACTGACTTAATCCATTCTTCGTGATTTATTTTAAATTCAGATCTGAAAAGTGCATGCCACATCACACTCATTAGTAAAGAGGTTTGTAGTCCTAAAAGAAAACAACAATCAAAAGATGGAGCATATGTCCAAACATACAACATGAGCTCAAATATCAATCATCATGCATTTTAACAACCACCACTATATATGAAGCAATCATAGTTCAACAGTAAAAGCTCACGTTGAGCAATTCAAACAGTCCTTCATACTAGGAGTGTATGATATAGACGTTTGCATAGGACCCTTTCCAATATTCCATCAGATGACGTGACAGGTACACCAAAAACAAGATGTCCATTATACTAATATTTGGTATTGAAAATACCATTCATAATGTACATAGCACCAACACAACAGACATACCGAAGGAACGTGGAAAAGCCTAGTATTTTTTAGTGGTTAAAAATAATGAGTAACAAGGTTCATCTCATTGCAGCTATCAACCTGTCTCTCACCTGACCTCTCGTCTCTCTCTACCAGATTTTGAGAGATTATAATGAGTCGCTTAATTTCAATTTTTCATGCAACAAAGTTCGATTGAAAATTAACATGTCATTTGGCATGAATCATGCACACAATTTTAGGTGCAATCCCTTGAACAAACACATTTCACCAAGTAAACTTTGCATAGCTCCTCTTTATTGAAATATACTGTAATCATGCTCAATTACATTGATTGAAGTTTATATCAAAAGAAAATTGTAGGTGTAATAGAGAAATGCAAAGAGGATAGTAGCTATCTATTTTCATCATATCAATGAAATAGTTTATGTTGGTTTCGCTATAAAAGATGTAATTATCTACATGTAAGAAAGTAAAGAAAACAAAAGGCTAAAATGGGAAAAAATTAAATAAAAAATTACAAAATTTGATTTCATTGCAGGGCAGTACATGCATATGAGAATGGTCACCCTCAATGTGTGTGCTTCATGATATTTGGGAGTAACAATCGTATCAAAAGAAATATTGGGATAATGAACTTGCGTATACATTTCTTAGTACACACTCTATAATTGCCTCCATGTTTTAAAACATAAGAAGATTGGCATGAAGAGTGAAAAATTGGGTAGTCAAGAATCACCTGCGCTTACCTCTGTAATAAAATCATAACAGAAGAGAGGGCTTTTAAAATAGTAATTCCTTTTTGCAAGGTTGGTGATTGATTATGGAACCCTTTCAGACTGGGGACATTAGACGCCAGGTACTCGCCAAAGTTCATGTGTTTTGGAGACTGATCTGCAGAAACAAAAAGCTACATTTAACATCACAGAGACATTTTGTAGTTCTTTTTATTGCTAAAAATCATTATCACCCAAAAAAGAATCTCTAAGCCATTTGAACTGAAAGCATCAGCGGGAAATATCTATAAACAGTCATGAAACTTACAACCAGATAAATTTTCTATTGCTTTTTCAACAACGTGAACAGTCTTTTGCAAAGGAACTTTTGAAAGTTGAAATAGATCATCAGCAATAACAAGGCGGCGCATCCTTCGAGGTTCTACTGAATTCAGTTTAAGTAGAACATGCCCAACCCGATGCAGAGTAGATGGATCACGAGCAAACCATCCTTAACAATGCCACACAAGAAAAACATGAATGAAAAGTCTACAATAGAAAATGAAGAAAAAAGTCGAAGGAATAATATTCAACTGATGTGCCAACTTACCAACTGTATCCAAGCTCGGGGAATTCGACAAAACTCTATTCATTGGTATAACTCCATGTGAGGGCCGAAATGCAAATATACCACAAAAGGAAGCTGGAATTCTGATGCAACCAACCGTATCAGTGCCTAGAACATTACACAATAAGAAGATACACCGTTATGAGATCAAGTTGAATTTTGCTAAACTGGTGAGTATCATATATACCCACAAACAGAAACACTGTTGGAAGGTCAATGTTCTTTTAGTTTTACATAAAGTGCACCACAGGCCCTAACACCATAGCTTGTGAGGTTCCAACATGTTGATTCTTATGTGTAGATTGTCGCTAAGACAACCTCGTAAAACAACATATTAAGCAAATGTCAAATGACTCAAATGTCCCATCCACGCATGCAACCAAATGATCATAGAAGCATTTTGCACATTAGATTGCCTATCCACCCAAAAATATAGCAATATGTCATGAAAAACAAATGGAAATTGCACTGACCAAGAGCAAAGTCAACAAGCTCTCCTGCAACAGCCACAGCAGACCCACTAGAAGAACCTCCAGGTACAAATGATGACAACTTTGGATTGATAGGAGTTCCATATTGTTTGTTCTCCCCAGTAATCCTAGATTAACAACCAAACAAAGACTTCAAAAGACCATTGGCAAATAAGAAACCTCGGAGAACATGAACAGAGGCTTACCCAAAACCCAATTCATCCATAACAGTCTTCCCAACACAAGCAGCCCCATTCTTGAGCAGAAGAGTTACCATCTCATCAGTCTTCTCAGCAACATCATGAGTTCTCTTCCAGTCCGGATTGCCAAACCCCGTCACATAGTCCTTCACGTCAAATCTAAAGAACCCCACAAAAACAAACGATCAAAAACACCAACCCAGATAAGAAAATTAACCAAGAAATCAAATTTCACAATCTAAATATGGATGCAAACATCAGAGAGAAAGAAAACGAAGAGTACGAACACATCCTTGACGGCGAAAGTGAGGCCAGCGAGAGACTGTCTGGCGGCAGGGGGCGAAGGCTGAGGAAAAGGTCGAAGCTCGAAACGCTGGATGAAAGCACCAAAGTCCTCTCCCTGCAAAACTTTGCCATTTCTTCCTCTCCTTCGAGTCTCTGCTAAAATTACGACTCCAGCTACGCCGACCCCGATCAGGATCCAGAGTTTGGGGTTAGAAGCATTGGTTTTCAAGAGCTTTAGGGGGTTTGACATGAATCAGAATCGAAATCAAAATCCGAAGAGATTGACTGGGTTGGAGAATGAAGAGTTGGAGTTTATGCAGGATAGAAGAAGAAGAAGAAGAAGTAGAGGGGTTTAAGGAAGGTTTTGGAGACGATCATAAATGTCGGAATGTGTACTTCAATATGGGCTTTGTGGCTTTGGGCATTTTGAAGGTGGGATTGGAGAATGTGAATGATCGAATGCCCAACTGTAGCCAGAAAAATGTCGTCGTTTCCACGGATGTAAAAATGTTAAATTGTATAAATCTGTCTATACAACTATTAATACTTCTCCAATCACCTGTGGACTTGTACTGTTCAACTGTGATAAACTTTGATATATTACCTGATTTATTGATAGACGTTCTTGATACAAAACATAATTTATTTGCCTAAATAAACTATAAAAAGTTGAATTGGTATAATGTATTAACTCGTAATTTTGAAGTCATCGTGGAGTAAATAACGAGACATATACTTAATAATTAACTAAAAGGCCATTGCTCAATTCAATTCACAGTGGTCATTACTTATAATTAATTTTCTACAAATTACCTCGACACTCATATGTATAAGCTGATTTAAACACTCATGGATATGAAAAAAACTCATCTTCGACGACCAAACTTCAATATCCAACAACTATCTTTGGATGTAGTTTAACGATGGAACAAAAAAACAAATAAAAATAACAAAAAAATACGATAATTTATATTTTTCTACATGTTTTTTAACACGGATTAATGAAAATAAATATATGTTATTTGATGACAAAATTGGTAGAAGAAATGTGGTGATATTCTATTAACTGTTAAAGTGACAAGAGATTCAATTAAAAGAAATGAGGATAGAGGAGAAAAGGAAAATGAAAACCATCGAAGTCATAGACGAAGTGAGGCAACCATAATTTTATGTTTGGAGACATAATCCCAAATAAAATTAGAACTCCTGAAATTAATTTTATATATAGATTTCAAATTACTTTTATAAGATGTATCTTATTTTTCTTAAAATTGAAAACTATATTATATACAAGTGAACTCTACAAAAGTATTAACCATAAAAAATATTGGTGTAATTTAGAAGGAAGGAAAAGTTATGTTTATAAGATTTGGAATCAATTTTGTAATTAACTAAAATATTATAATTAAAATCCTAATACATAGATTTTGTTTGAAAGGAAAAAGAAAGAAAGAAAGAAAAAAGAAAAGGTGATATTGATAATTATCATATTTTAATCCGCGTCATAATATCATACGTGTCATTCACTTTTGCACAAGTGAAGTTAATAACCGTCCACGTGTCTAAGATTTGCTCTCTCGTAGACCAAACTACGCTCTCTTGTAGCCGCGCCCCCCGCATTAATGGCGAAGAAGCCTTCTTCTTCTTTCCCTTTCCCGCGGCACTAACGAAGCATAAGAACCCTTCTCTTTCTCCCATTCTCTTCTTTCTCCATTTCCAGGCTCTAATGGCGAGGGCTTTATCCACAATCACCTCTACGCTTGGAGGATTCCAACTCTGGAATGAAATTGATGATTCTGACCATTGGCAGAAAGGGATTTACTACGCCTTGTCCGCTTCTTATGCCCTCATATCCCTCATTGCATTAGTACTCCACTTTTCTCTCTTCCTTACTGTCTTTTTGTTCTCTATCTTCTGAATTTCATTACTTATGTGAAGCTTTTTTTTTTAATGTGTGTGTTTTCATCTCTTTATTGGAATTTAACATGGCTTCTTTCCTAATGGAAACAACCCGATAATCATGATGTCTCCTTCATATTTATGATTATAGTAAAATAGACTTCTGGGTGTGCTGTGTGCTTATACTATATGTGTGAGGTGATTACAACGGTTAGAGGTACTGATTTTCTGTGATAATTTTAAGACAGTTCTTTGGGTTTCACACTCGGTCGAGTTGGGATTCAATTCTTTGGGTAATTAGGGTGATCAATTAATGTCTTAAATTAATCTGTACTCTTAAGAATGAAGTTTCGTTGAATTGTATTGAGTGTTTTTATGGAAACTCGATATAGCTATAACACGTTGGCTAGGAAACAAGACCGACACTCAATGTGCCAGTCACTGGCACAGCCCTTGGACACCTTGCAAAGATTGCACTAGGTGTAATTTGTATGTGTGAATTGTTGTCGTAGGTGCGGACACATGGAAGAAAAATTGTTGCTTTAGGACAGAAGAGGTGTTTTGTCCCACCTTCCATTTTGTTATTAGGGTTTTCTTCTTTGTTGCTCGGCTTTTTCTGCCACCTTGCTCATGGGAGATTGGGTTAGATAGAAAGGGGAATTTTCAATAGTTTTGACTGTGAGAGGTCTTGGGAAGATGTTCAGTCTTGTATTAGATTTAATACTTCCCTTTGGGCATTGGCATCGAAGGAATTTCATAAAAAAATCTTGGGAAAAATACATTTTTGGTTTGATTTGGTTTCCCTATGCTCTCCTAGGTTTCAAAAGTTAACACATTTAGTCCTTAAGTTTTGGGTTGAGTTTCAATCTAGTCCCTAAATTTATAAATGTTACAATCTCTCTTGATGTCAATATCTATTAATTAATTTAAGATGATTGAGAATTAAGATGTAAATTTAATTTCAGTAGAGATAAAATATATTTAAACTTATTTAATTATAATTATTTTAAATTAATTAAACACATTAAACTAAAGACGGAAAATGAATACGTAGTGGAAAATCATCAGTTAAAAGTGTGAATCTTGAAATCTAGGGACCAAATTGAGAGCAAACTCAAATATGAAAGGTTAAAATTTGTAACCATTACTAATTTGAAACTAAACTCAAAACTTAAAAGAACTAAATGTGTGAAATATTGAAACCTAGAGACAAAATAACCATTACTAATTTGAAACTAAACTCAAAACTTAAAAGAACTAAATGTGTGAAATATTGAAACCTAGAGACAAAATAGAAACTAGATCGGACCAAAAAGGTTCATTTCCCAAAATTCTTTAGACATGGTTCTCTTGGATTGGAGCTTTTTTTTTTTTTTCCTTTTTTTAGATAGCTAGTTCAGTTTTTGGTAGCTCCTTTTGTAAAGGTATGTCCTTTTGTATTCTTTTGTTGGTTTCTCACTAAAAGAAGAAAGAAAGATAGAAGTTGCATACTTTAGATTAAGTAGCTGTCGTGGGAAAGAGAACGCAGCATTTTGTTTTTATAATAACGCCTAATACAGTGAGTAATTGCTCAAGTTTCCAGGTTCAACTTATTCGGATTCAAATAAGAGTACCAGAATTCGAGTGGACTACACAAAAGGGGTTCCATTTGATGAATTTTATTGTAAATGGATGTAAGATTGTACATTTGTTATTTTTCCTTAAATTTTAAGGTTCTTTTTTATGAGTTAATTCTAACCTTATTTTCATTTTGACAGTGAGGGCTATTCTCTTTGGGCTTTATAAGAGTGTCTTCCTCATCAAACCAAAGGTAGGTCTCTTCTGTTAATTGTCGCCAGTGCCTATCATGTGATCATCAAGTGTATCTAGGTTTCATTTTGATGTTTTCTTGAGATTATTTAAGAGTTGAAAGGATGATAATCTAAACTAAAACTTTTGGTTGATTTTATTATAAGCACCTTCCTTTTGTTATAGGTTACTTGTTACTTCAGAACATTTCTAGAATAAATTGATTTATTCTTCATTCAGCAAAGCTTTCATCCAACATGCTAAGCTTACTTGAACAGACGAAAAGGGAGAAAACAAAGAAAAGCTAATAACAGGACAACGACCTCCACAAATCTCCCAATTAATTTGATATTGTCCACTTTGGCATAATGCTTCATGGTTTTGCTTGTGGTTTCTCCCAAAAAAGCCACATATCAATGAAGATAGTTGTTCTCACTAATATACTCTTGATTGTTCTCTTATCTAGCCAACGTGGGACATTGGTCACATACCCAACAATTCTTATCTGGTAGAGAGGACCAATAAGCCTTTGCTTAAATGGTCATCCATGGTTAGCTCTTCTTCACTAGAGCACACCACCTATTTGATAGAGTCAACCGCAGATCCCCCGTAACTACATCTTTGTTTCGCACTTAAGGATTCTATCGAATTGGCTAAGTTAGAGGCATTGATCTGATACCATTTGATGAGGACATTTACCCCCGAATTATCTCCACAATAGTATGATATTATCCAATTTTGGGATAAACCCTCATGGTTTTGCTTGTGGTTTCACTTTAAAATGCTTCATACTAATGAAGATTGGTAGTCTCACTTATTTGCCTCTATCCATCCTCTTCCCTAGTCAGTGCAGAACTTTGGTTGTATTTCCAACAAATTATTCCTTCGCATTTGTATTTGAAATTATGGTAATATCTTATTCAATTTTCTTTATTTCCCATGGAATGTCAAGAAACATAAATAAACATTAAAAAAAAAAAAAATCCGGTTGCTGTTGGACTGTTTGTCATAAACATTCATGGGTTTCTCCCCTTATCTGACAATGGGAACCATAGCATTATTAGATAAAGATCTGTTGCGTTATGCTTTTTTGTTACCCATTACAATCCAGTGAGCGGGCCATCTTATTCCCATATCAAAAAAGCAAGTCAATATGTGAACTTAAAATTGATAATCTAGATATTTAAAGAGACCCACGTTCATTTTTCCATCTGTAACTGTACGGGTTGAAACTTTACTGCTGGTAAAGGTTCTTGAAATGGTGATTATGGAGATTCCTGGACTTCTATTCTTTTCAACGTACACACTGCTTGTTCTATTTTGGGCAGAGATATACCACCAGGTAATTTGTGATTATTATTATTATTTAATCTAATCCGAGTTACATACATATAATATCAATTCTATGCAAGACTCGTTCTCCATTTGTATTGGTGATTATTTTTCTTTCAGGCACGGAGTCTTCCTATTAGCAAACTTAAGCCTACTTACTGTATCGTCAATGGAGTTATGTACATTATACAGGTAAAATAAAAAATGTCAGCCAAAGGTTGTCAGTGCTATATGAAACATAAAATGCTTAATTTGATTGATTTGTTTACGTTCAGCTCTGTTTCAATTATTTTATTTGTCATTGTGTTTTCAGATCTGCATTTGGATTATTGTGATGTTAGAGCATTCTCCTGGTGCAGTTATAGTTGCTAAGCTTTTCTTTTCAGGTTGCAGCTCAAAACTTGCATTTTTTTCTCTTATATGAAAGATAAGAAATGGGGTGTTTAATTGATGTCCATTTCAACTTATATCTTTTGTCTTCCACGTTCTACTTTATGGAGACATGTATTGAATTTTTTCTTTACTATTTCCAGTGGTTTCATTCTCTGCTGCACTGGGTTTTCTGATATATGGTGGGAGGTAATAGATGTTCATGAATTCAGGAGCTGTGGTTAATTATGTTCCAGCCTGACAATTACTTTCTTAACAGGCTATTTGTCATGCTGAGGCAGTTCCCAATTGAATCCAGAGGACGCCAAAAGAAGTTGTATGAGGTGGGTTCGTTAGTGTGTTTTTTTATCGATAGCATTTGAAAAATGTAAATGTACCGTAGGACTAGAAACATTTAATGTAATTGAATTTAGGAAAGCCAAAAGTTCACAAATTACCCTGCTTGATAATGCCATTGAAATTGAATATTAGAAGTGGATCGTGATGACGTCTTTGTATTTCATAGTTCACGTAGTATTCAATTAAAGAAGTCTACCTTGATTATTTCAAACTCTATGCTGCTGATCGATTATTGAGATTGGGCATGTAAACATCAAGGATATAACTGACAAATGGTGTATATTTCAAGGATCAATAACGAATTTAGGCTTTCAAAAATTAAGTTTTGATGAGGCTGGTGGGGGTATCTAACTTTTCTTAAGCACCATGAGTTGGCTTAGCAAACCATCTGAGCTGAGCGAATGGGTTCAATTCATAATGCTCACCTACCTAGAATTTAACATCTCATGATTCTTATGAGTTACCTTAACAACCAAATATAATGGGGTTCACGAGAATGAAGCTGCTTAAACATGAGGATATGAATAAAATTATATTTTTGCTTATCTTTGCAGGTTGGTTGCGTGACAACAATTTGTTTTAGCTGTTTCTTTATACGATGTTTTGTGGTGAGTTTTCATTTGGTTACACTAATCTGGATCCAACATTCTTTTAGTGAATAATACATGTATTTGTTCATCTTGTAGCTTGCTCTATCTGCATTTGATAAGGATGCAGACCTTGATGTCCTAGATCATCCCATTCTCAACCTGATATACTACATGGCTAGTTTCTAAATCCCTACTTTATATTCTAATTTCCTCTCTTGATGCATGAATTACTTCTTTTTAGTTAGAAGTTGTGAGTAAATCAACTGTGGAGGTTTAAGCATGGTTTTACTTGTTGGAATTGATAGGATTGTTAGCTAACTTTTCTTTTTCCACTCCTTAAAAATGATATATATTCACGATTATTTAGCTTACATTATTTACACAGGAAGGAAAGTTCTGAACTTTCCAGCACTAGTTACAACATAGCATGAAACTTGAAAAAAGGGTCCTCAACTCTGTTTAATTCAAAATCTATCAAGATTTTTATTTCATTAGTGGATCGGTAGCAAGGAAGATGTCTTCGTTAGTTGGTTCAGTTTGTTGTATTCTCTGTCAGAAGGCTGATGAGAGTTGTTTGGGTTGATTTCTTTGAAACATTTTCTCTCTCACTCGTCACAGGAACATGAGTGATGTGATCATGGAGTTTCTCCTCACTTTTTTATTTCATGAAAAGTGATTTTCTCTGAGGTTGCAGGAGTATGTGCAATTATGCAGGATCTTTGGGGTAAATAGATTAGTATATCATCTCCCAAATAAAAAGTTGTGTCCAGTGACTTCTGATTTTTCCTTCCTTAGATTCCCTTCAGTTTTCGTCACCCGCCCTTTGAGGTGGTGTGTCTTTCTTCCCTTCTGTACCAAGGGAGGAGTAATGCTAAGATTTTCTCCAGACAGAAAGAAAAGATTGTACCTCAAGTAGGTGACATAGTGCTAGGGTGAAGCCTAGACATTGGATGGGTCTGTTGTGATGGTACGACAATGCACTGATCTTTTCCTTGTCTTCTGACTTCTTGTGCTTCCATTTGGGCTTGAAAAACTATCTTCTAGTGGGCCTCAGGCCAAGTCAAACGTGATGATTAATGTCCACAAGACCCAAAGTTGATGACAAATTGCATATACACAACAACAAGAGTGCAACTTTGTGGTGTTATATGTTCTCTTTGATTTTCTTCTCTTGAAAGAAGTTGGTGTCTGTGGTCTTATAACTGCCCGTTGTAGTTGAACAAACATTTTCTGTTCTTTGTCTAATTTATTTACTTTATAGTTGTGTAATCTTCTGACAAAATTGATGTGCATGTTACTGCAGTTGGTAGAGGTTGTTCCGTCGGCACTGGTTCTGTTTATACTGAGAAAACTTCCTCCGAGGCGTATATCTGATCGGTACCATCCCATTGAGTGAAGCTCTCAACAATAGATGACATTTTATCTTTAGGACTTTGATTAGAGGGCTGTTTTTCTCTATATCTACAATATACTAGTATAATCCCTTCTAATTGAATCTAAAAGTAGTTCTATCAGCCAAAAACAAAACATGGCCCAGAGAATACGTCTTTTGCAAACATGCTCCTGCACAGTTGGTATAGTTTCTTCCATCAACATTGGATTTTTGTACTGTGAAAACTTCCTTCGAGACGTGTGCCTGATCGGGTATCACCCCACATAATGAAGCTCTAAACAAATTCTGGTCAGCAGAACTTACCATCCTAACTATGTATTTACAGATACACTCTACTGAATGAAGCTTCTCGACAATTTCTGGTCAGCAGAACTTTCCACTTTCATTGTGTATTTAATTTTTGTAGTTGTTTGTTTTTTAGGTACTTGCATTACAGATTCTTTTCCTTTTATTTTCCTTTTTCTTTTGTCTGTTTGGCTGGATTTACTACACACATGATGCTTCTAATTTAATCCAAACGTAGTTCTTTGACCTGAAAACACCTTCTTTGCTTATGTGATAAAACAAAAGATCCCATTAGTCAAGTTGCTTTATGATTGCTTTAATTGCAGTAACCGGAATACCATTCTTTAACGTTGTTGGAGTAGTCTAATTATGTTACGTTAGAGAGGAGATTTGTAAATCAAGATGCATATAAATCCACAATTATTGGCACAAGTATAGGTACTTCAACGAACCAACCTTGTGAAATATTCTGTTTTTGTTCATGTTTTTTCTTCTTCGAATCTGATCCTCTAATATAGTTGCTCGCTTAGCTGCTTTGGGGGTACCATCGTTGTCAAAATTGTCTTTAAAATACTTCCAAAGGGGGACATACTAAAGTGAGGACTAAGAAGTGAGTTGCTGGGGATGGAAAGCCAGAGAGGTTGATTCTTGGGATCTCTTTTGGTGCAAGGTTTAGGGGTAGAGTAGAGAATGAGATTTAGGAAACCGGTGACGTAAGTCACTTTTAAGTTCTATGATGCTCTTAATCACTCTAAAATACTCTTAATCCTTCAAGATTAGTTTAATGTTCAACTGTTTCAACATTGAAAGCATTGGTATTGTTGTAGGTAAGGTGATGCTTGGTGTAATTAGATTAGGGAATATCTTAAATTAAGATGAAAGCCTGTATCCATTCTAAAGAAGAAGAAGAGATGAAGTCCATCCTTGGTAACCTCAAGGCTGGGAGGCTAATAGATGCGAGAGGGTTGATATTTTTGTTGGGAAGCTTGCACTGGCCCTTAGGTGCTCCTCTGACCTCCCTTTTGGTCTTGTTTACATGACTGAAATGACGTGTCAACAGAATTCGCATTGGTGTGAGCTATTTATAAGCTCCATCTTTTAACTCAAATATGTACAACATTGCTGGTGCTATGTGGTGGCTTTCGAGGCTGCAGACTGCTAATGTCGAACTTGACTAAGAGATATTTTGTTTGATGAAATTATTTAAGCTCGAGTGGTCGGTCAAAAACCTGATTGCTTGGTTTTTTCTTTAGGGATGTTAGTCCTATTTGAGTCTTGTTTTATGCAACCCTCACCAAAGAACCAAGTGTGATATATGTTGGGTGATGACAATGAGATAGGTTTTACAATTTCGCGGGATCAAACGTTTAAACAAATTTCTATCTAATAGACAGGAAAGCAGAGACAGTAAGCACACTATTTTTAATATCATTAGTTCTTGAAAATATATTTTTCCTCTCTTCGGATTTTTGAGAGGATGGTTGGTTAATGAGAAACATACCCTTTATAGAAAGAAAAAAATTGTAAAGGGTTATTTGCAAAAAGAGCACACAAGTACTCGATCTGTCTTGCCTTGTTAGTGCATCAACATTTCTATTAGCAATGTTATTGATACGCCTTATATTTTATACCTTGTATACTCATATAAGGTTGGTATTCTATATTACATATATTACATCAATGATTATCTATCAAGTTTATCACTAACGGAGCACAACATGAATTGATTAGTGTAACAATGTTGAATTTAATCTCATAACATGAATTGATTAGTGTAACAATGTTGAATTTAATCTCATAACAAGAAAGTTAACTGACGAGAATGGAAAGAGAAAATAACAAAAAGCACTTGCTAATCCAAGTTATTCCAAGATTATTCAACTCGAACAAAAAGGCTTCTTTTAAACACTATATTCTAACTTTTCGATCAAATATTGAACATTTAAAAGCAAACAATCTTTAGAACAATAAACAATCTTCTATGGTTTTAATCTCTCTTCAGAAATCCAAAAGAAAATACATGCTGACCACACCCACAAGAAAAATATCAATAGGCATTAAAATTAAGACAGTAACCCTCTGACCAAAGCAACAAGGAAAGTCTTTTCATAAGGTAATAAATGAAAGAAACATTTTACATAATCAATCGTTTCAATCACAAATGCGATTGAATTGCTTTATTGTTTCTACTTAGCATGTTACAAATGTTTGCTTATGTTGTTTAGTATTATCTTCTTACCTAAATTCAAACTTTTAATCATTTGTAAATTGTCATCTTTTTCATTAAAAATTATCACTAAAACGATTTTTTTTTTTTAATATTATCTCATCTCTCTCCCTTCTTTCTTCCTTTTAATTGATAAATTTTTCATAAAACTGAAAAAAAGCACAAAAATTCCCATGTGAAATGAATGACAAAATGTGAAAAGAAAAAATAAATGGGAAATTCACATTATTTCTTTTCAGAATTGGTATGCGCAGCCTAGAGGTAACGAAATTCCAATTACACACAGAAAAGATAAAAAAAAAAGAAGAAGGATTTCAAAGTGGTGAGGTGCTAATCGCACAGTCAATAGAAAAAAACACAAAAGAAAAAAGAACTTAAATTCGGTATGATTTAGTGGATTTTGGAGTGATTAGGTTTTTGGGTCCTGCGGTCGAAATCAGTTAGAGAGAGGAGAAAGAAGAGGAGAAGGAGAGTAGTGTAGGCGAATTAAGTTTGAGGGAAGAGGAGAGAAAATATGAGGCATAGCCTGAGAAAGAAGAAGATGGAAGAAAATGAGGAGAGATTTGAGTTGGCAACGGGACGGGGACGGGGACGGGGCCGGGGACACGAATATGGTCCCCTGTTTGACCCCAATCTCCGGTCAAGTCGGGCCTTGTTTTGCCAACCCTAGAAAAGAAAGAGGACTACGATGAGGGGGAGAGAGAGAAGAGAGATGAGGTAATACTTAAAAAATGGTTTTCATCACATCACATCATTGTGCCACTTCAGCATGTAGTCAAAATTTTTTTCAAAACTCAAGGACTCGAATGGTATTTTTTCTGGAGAAGAGTACAAACACATTTCTATTTTTTATTCTTCATTCAAAAAGAAAGAAAGAACAAAAGATTAACCAAGAATCTTGTTTTAATTCTTAAAAATCAGGCGACCCTTTAAAAGCATTATGAAAATATTGGCCTAAAGCTACAACAATGACCAAAATTTACAAGACAGTCTATCTATACACATATTGACATAAGTAGTAGAATTGAGAGTATAACTCTAGCCATTATTATTGATTGTGATAAAGGAGTAAATTACCATTGGTTCAGAGAACAAAAAATCTGGCCGTGTTGTGAATATCGAGCAATTTATCATCCTATGTATTAGATCACTTTTGAGAAATTTCACATTCTTAACAGAGAAGACTTTGCAGCAGGTTTCCTTGAAAACAAAGCATAGCAATAACTTTAACTTCTTTTCAAATGGTTAAAAAATCTTCTTCTGTATGTCTGGCTAACTGCTCCAATAGTAAGTATATTTCTTCCTTCAATGGATGTAATCTATCAGATGCAATGAAAGAATGTGTCTTATTTCCAACGTCAATCCAACTAATTCCACGTTCTTTCCTTATAAATTTCTCGTCCATTAGTTCCCTCACCTTTTCTACTGACTCCCACTTCCCAAGAAAAGCATATAAACTTGCCAGAGACACATAAGCTGCAGAAGATTGAGGCTTCAGCTCAATTACACGCTCAGCCACTTTTCTTCCAAGCTCTATATTATTGTGTATCCTACACACTCCGAGTAAGGCACTCCATACTCGATCATCGGGTTTACAAGACATATTCTCTAGCTCGTTTACCAACTCGACAAAGCATCCAGCTCGACCCAAGAGGTCAATTAAGCATGAATAATGTTCTTGATCAGGGAAAACACCGTGATCATAGGTCATGGCCTTGAAAAACCGAAGTCCTTCTTGAACGAGACCTGAATGACTACATGCACTAAGTATCACAATGAAGGTGATCCTATCAGGCTTCAGTCCTGATTCAACCATGTCATTGAACATCTGCATTGCTTTTTCCCCATGACCATTCTGAGCTAGGGCAGATATCATTGTATTCCACACTACAACATCCTGCTTATTTCCCATAAGATGAAAAACGCAGCAGCTAGCTTCTAACATGCCACACTTTGAATACATGTCAATAAGAGAGCTGACAACTATCGTGTTGCATCTGAAGTAAGTTCTGATCAAATAGCCATGTACTTGTTTCCCATGCTTTAGTGCAGCAATGCTGGCACAAGCGCAAAGACAACTACTGAATGTATACTGTTCAGGATTAATTCCAAATTTCATCATTTTTGTAAAGTAATCAAGTGCCTCATGCCCCAAACTGTTTCTTGCATAGCCTGATATAAGAGCTGACCAGGACACAGGATTCTTTTCAGGCATTTGGTGAAACAACTCGCTAGCCGAATTCATATCACCCCATTTCGCATATCCAGACACTATAGTGGTCCATGCATGGATATCTTTCACGAGCATTTCGTCAAACAATGTCCTTGCACATCTCATCTCTCCACATTTCGCATATGCATCAACAATAGAAGAAGAAAGCACTAAATTAGACAAGAATCCAGCAACTAATACCTGCCCGTGAACCTGCTTCGCAAGCTGCAATTCCTTAAGCTTCACACAAAGAATCAAAACACCAGCAAAACTAAACGCATTAAACCCCATATCGAGTCTTCTGAAATCTCTATATAATCCAATAGCTTCATTGAAACACCCCTGCTTAGCATAAGCAAGAACTATAGTATTCCACGAAACAACATCCTTCTCCATCATTCTATCGAACAACTTCCTAGCATTATTTACATCTCCCAACTTAGCATACCCAGCAAGCATATGGTTCCAAGAGTACAAATTCCTAACAGACATTTTATCAAACACCTTACGTGCCTCTACGTCTCTGCCACATTCAAAGTACATACCAATCAAATGGTTGGCTACGATAGTGGTAGGGCGTTTGAAACCCGTGTGTTTCAAATGCAGATGAACGCATTTACCTCCTTTGAAGTACTTGGCTTTGGCACAGAGTCGCAAGAGGTCGACGAAAATGCCAGTGGGTAAGCGTACGCCTCTTTGGGCCAATCGGTCGAGATAGGAAAGGGCTTCCGGGAGGCGACCTTGAGAAGAGAGGTCTAGAAGGGACTGAGCAATACAGAGGCTAGTTGAATCCGGACGTTGCTTAGACTTGGGGCCAAACGAAGCGGGTGTTTTGAAGGCTTGGGAAGAGAAAGATGGCATTGCAGGGCGGCACCATGTGAGATAGAGAACCCATTCATCTATAGGGGGCAGCGGCGGCGCTGAAGTAGCTCATCGGAGCCTCCGAAGAGAGAAATGGTTCAAATTCACAAATCTGAGGTTTGCTGCTATGGGTATTCATATCGGGGATGACAAACGCATTGTTCTCGCAAGTCAATTAACTTTGGTCCATTAGGGTCATTACCAAGAGACAGAAGATAACATACTGCAAAGTTGCTGGACGTCGCCGAAGTGGAAGACAGGCCGACGGCTGGAGAAGGTTAACGAAAGAGAGTGCGAGGGCGTCCGCGTTCACGAGGAAGAAAAAACCGCTATGGGTCGGGCTTGCTCGTCCTGAGGCTGACCCAATAACTCAAAAACCAAACTAAGCAAAAGTGTCCAAAATGACGTCCTAATGTAAAAGATTATTTACAATTCATATCTTCTTAAAAACTTTTTTTTTTTTATCCCTTTTTACATATGAATACCACTTGTCTTCTCTACTTTTTAACTCATTCGATTACCATAATCAAGCGATCGTTTGCGTTCTCCTCTCTCTTTCTTATTACGTGATCATTTTTCTCGGTTCTCTTTATTTCGCTCATCGTCTTTAATAGTTTTGGAAGCATTTTGAGACCTTTTCTTTGTTCGTTTCGACATCGTTATTTTATCGTTTTATCTTTCAAGTATGTTACTCTATTTCTTTTTTGTTGTTGTTTGAATGCTTAGCCTTAGCAAAAAGAACTCGAGTGCAGATGTTGTAGCTTGTGTTTATGAAAGAATCTATAATGCAATTATTGAGTACAAGAGTAGAGTTAATGTAGTAGAGGGTAGGGATCATTGAGCATATGGGTAACGATCGTTGAGTACTTAAATATGGATTGTTGAGAAATGAGTAACGAGGACTTAGTATTGAGTCAATGATTGTATACTATATACTCAATGATCACTCACCTTTTGATAAACAATCACACATGTGTTAAACGATCATTCAACTTAAGCAAACAACCGTTCACCTTGTGCTTAGCAATCACGCACCATATGTTCGACGATTGATTACCCATTAAGCAACTATTTGTCTGTGGTTACTAATTGCTTGAATATGTATGTTTCTCAAGTTGCTAAAATGGCCCATTCAATCACCATTGAGAAATATTTTCCTGCTATCGTGTCTTGTTTAATCCACATTGTGCAAGAAACTGTCCCAAGAATAGATGACAATATTTAGGAAACCATAGTCTGATACACTTTCAGATGACTACTATTTAATGGGAAACTATTCCATCACTTTTTGTTATGAGAGGTTAAATTAGAGAATCTAGATGTCACAACATTCCAGAAGAAGGTAGCATTCACCCAAGAGAGGTTTAATTTGATCACTCAGCTGTGATCAACCAAGGAAAAAATTGAAGAGATACCAATAGGGAGAGGCTACAACATCTCAATTGGGAGAGTGGGAAATAATAGATGTAACTGCATTTTATGTATATCTCAAACCTATCTGAATCATGAATCAATATTCAGTTGTTGGCGTAAAAGACCCACTAGCTCATTACACGTTGTTATATTGTTTCTAACCTTTAGTTCTTTCATGGAATTTCCAATCTAATCCCACTTCCCCCTGTAACGTACAAAGATGTGAACTAGCATCGTTGGTTTGTAATATGACAATTAGGGACCACGGACCATCAGGTTTGAATTGCACATAGAAATTACAAAGCTAAAATGTATGTGGTCGCGGATAACAACATTGATAACATGATATACAATCACTCACCAATCCTTTATGTGATCATTAATACCATGTTATATGGTCGTTGAAAACAGGACATAGAATTATTGATAACAGGGTAAATAATCAACTATAATTTGTTAAGCAATTATGCATATGTGGTCTACATCCTACGATTTTTTGACGAAGATGAGGACATAAGTTATACATTTTAGTAATAAATGCTTATAGATGTCTATGTGAGGGATTTAATGCCGTCTATATTGATAGAAAGTAAAATTTTACAATATTTATAAATATTTTGAAACTTTTGTCACTTGAAACATTTTTTTCAAATATTTATCATATGTATTTGTAAATTAGAAGTTATTGATATCGATAACGTTACACCCTTAGCTTTAGGTTGGATGGTTAAACTGATTAGGTGGCTACTCTTACTGTCTCTCACTAGTTTTGGTGTTTATAGTGAATGAAGCTTTTCAACTAACAACAAAGGGTTTGGTTGTGTATTTCCTTATAGATCAAATATTGTTAGTGAAAGATAGAACAATTGAACTTTTAAACTAACAATGGATGCACCTTTATCCACCATAGATTTGAGCAACAAAATTTCATGTGGATTTTGAAAATTTCCACTTAGCCACTTACCTAAACTATAATGCATATCATTCATCATCAATATGAAAGCAAACAATCACTAGCATTTGTACTAGTGAGTGCAAGCTTGAAGATTTATCAGGAATTGGTTTCTGGATAAACATCTTGCCTCTTCTCTCATTAAGATAGGCAATACTCTTTAAAAAATTAGAGATTTTAAAATCAAACAAGGAGCAAATATCCTAACAGGGAAAAGAAATCGAGTTATTTCTTCACTTGAATTCTCAGTCATTTTCGATGTGACTTCAAAATGAGTAAAAATGCCTATCATTCCTTTGGATTGCTCCTTGCTTGATGATTTCTTTCACTAAAATGAAAATGACCTGACCATGTTTCTAAATTGAGTGAAAGGGATTTTCATTCTGTTTATACGTACATAATTTTGGTCTACCATGTGTTGTTTTGTTGTTACAACTCGAATATACTGACAACCCAAAAGAAAGTCGATCAAGAACACCCAATATCATTTAGATATATAAACATTTCACTAAATTCAACAAATCTTCAAAATGGGAAGTTGATGGAAATTTTTTAACGAAAGTAGACTAGAAAAATAAAACGAAATGTGCTGCAATGCAAACTTCAAAATTACCTTTCAGAAAATGACACTAAAACATACAAATTGTAGCAGTAACAAGTGTACTTTCCATATACAAATTCTCTAGTAATTTGGTTCGAATTTAATCAGTTGACACAATCTGGTTCTCCTCCATAAATTACATCAGGTAAACCTATCAGCAACCTATAAAATCTATACCCTTGTTTGGTAGGCAGCCAAATACTGTGTGTTCATATATAAAGATCTGAATCTGATACATTAGTTAGAGTTGTATTTACAAGCAAAAGCTTAAGTTAGGAGCATCAGAGCAGAAGGTTGATTGATAACACAAATCTGTTTCTCAATCAAATGTCATAGACATCAAAGCATCGTCATCCAGCAGGGTGTCGATATCAATCATGTCATCGCCTTCTATTACCTCTTCTGAAGTAGTAGTAACAACCATAGCACTCCCCTGATAATTTTTTTTGCAAACAATAGAACAAGCCATCAATGCACAATTACATTTGATCACAGAAATCAGTAGGAGAAGAAAGAAAGTTCTATAACCAAAGTACTAAACGTTATTAACTTCTTTCAAAATGAAACTCGAAACTACTATGAAATGAAATTAGTTTAAGTTTATTCAACAAATATATACACATACTATCAGATGGACAACTGAAATAGTTGTTGCCATAGGCTAACAGGCAAGATGATAATTATCTAGAACAAACTATAATATAATCAACTTCGTAGAACGCCCAATTCAACGCAATTTAAGGGTCAACATCTGGCATGGAACTAAAACTAGAATCTATGACAAAACAAGACTGAGCAAAAAAATGAAATGCTACAGATCTTAATACCTTGGTTTCTCGGCACTTTTGAACAACAGTAAGAAGCCTACGGTATTGGTCTCGTCCCTCAGGATACTGCGCCATGGACTTGACTCTAGTAAGTGCTTTTTGAAATCTCTCCTCAGTCTGCCTCCTTCCTTCCTTCAGAAAATCATAATCATCCTCTTTAGTAGGTGGTGCCATCAAGGCGGGTGGATCCTTGGGAACTGCATCCGATCGGAAGCCTCGCAAACCACTGCCCTTCCGTCTCCATCTCAAAATAATCTTGTCTATCATTCCTACTGACCAAACAATCTTTTTATATTGCTTCCTCACCTGGTGTCCTCTGACATGGGCCTTAAAATTATGAAAATTCGAAGTTAATTTTCTGTTTCATCCTTCATGTAGCAGAAGAAAGCTCACTAATCACAAATCATAAATCAAGTAAAAAGCGGTTCGAAAGCAGGGAATCTTTACATTGCATTTCAAATTATTCCTCACTACACTAAAATATCAGAATCTTAGGATATTACATACTGAACTAATCAATAGATACCGAAAGAAAATTAAATCCATAAAAGTAAATATAAATTCTCCCCTGTTCGTCTATTGTCCAAGAACGTTTCATACCAAGAAAATTTAAGAGTTAGAACTTAGAAGTTTTCCTTGCCTATTCTCACTCAGTTAAATATTCATAATTAACTAAAATATCACCAATGTAATGGAGCTTATTAATTGCGTATGAGAGTGTAAACCTGAATTTTCACTATTCTTTGCCGTATTAGCAAGAATTCTTTTCTCATTCTCCAACCACGGAACTTTTTCTGTATCTGAACTGCAGCAGCATGAGCTGGGTTGTTACTTAGTCCAGACTTACGTGCCCTGGCTTTCATAAATGAAAGAATACTATTATCTGAGGATCCAAATTCATCAGTTCCACACTCTGATAATTTTTTCCTCTGAAACGACTGCACTCTTAATATCTGATATATACGGCCAGCAGCTTGAGTAGCATTGCAGACAGCAGTCAATGAATCCTTCAAGGACAAATCGCCGGGCATGAAACCATCATTTACCGGTGTGGCCCTTCGTTCAGAAACAGTTTGCACAGCTTTCGTCCTTGAAGCGTCTGACACACCATCTTGTACTGTCTCAGCCATTGATATGGAACTGACATAGCTGGTCAATGCTGCCTCTGCGAGGAAACCAGAGATCCCTTTGTGTCCATTAATAGATGCAAGATCTGCAGGCACTATGCCCAAAGGAACTTCTGGAGAAGGATCTGACATCAGTCCAGGAGAAGCATCCAGTGTTATAAGGGTTCCAACTGTCAACTCCCTGCATGAAACAGGGTCATCAGCATGGAAATCTACTTAAATTTGGATTAGCAGAAAACAATTAGGAGGAGAACAAAACATTACTTTTCTAAATATTTACCATTATGACTTATTACATTCGTTATACTCGAATATCTCATAACTTTTAGCATTACTCTTCCTTCCATCTTTTTAGGTTCTTACATGCATCTACACTAATCCTACTATATATGCTTAACATGAAGAAAAAAAAGTAACTGATACCAGTCAGCACCATTATTTTGTATCTTCATGAATTTTCAAGATAACTTTTGAGGAAATAAAAGTTTCTTGATGATTGATATTGAAAGAATAGGCACCAAGCATTCTTTTGAGCTTTATCAATGAGTCAGATTAGCATGAATGAAAGGGTTTTCATTTGCGAGTTTCAGGATCCTTGCCTGCCACATAATGCTGCCCAATGAAGAGCAGTCCATCCATTAATGTCTCGAAAGTTGATACTCACTCCTGCAGCTACAATTGGTCTGATGGCCCAATCATAACCGAGGGCTGCTGCTAAATGAATTACCCCCTGCCCCTCACTATCCAATATATTAGGACCTTTGCCACCTTCAATAACTTTGTGGATAAGCCACGAGTACAGTTTTTCTTTCATCAGCTTTACAAAAAGGAACTCCTTGCTTTGATGCTGAATTTGATCATTCTGAGGATTTGGATCTTCCCCATAAGTATCATCTTCTTCCTTTATTGTGATAAGCTCTCTGATTAAGTTTTGCTTCTCCAAAGCACTTTCAGAGAGGTCATTTGAAGGATCTGAAGGTTCAAGAGACAGTAACCTCTCAAATCGCAAATGCATACGTAATTCTTCTGTAGCACCAGCGTTGTATATATCGGTAACATTTACATCTTGCGCAGAGCCCGCTAAGTAATCAAATTCACGCACCTCACTGCAAGCTACTCTGTTGGAACATGTAACATAAAAGGGGACTCGCCCAACACTATGTGGTGGTGCATGACAGCACAGGATTCCATCAGCCAAAACCTCTGCAGGCACCTCAACTTCCCCAAACATACATGACCAATGGCAGTTTGTGCCATTATTGTTCCCCATAAACCTCCCTATAACCACAACCTGATTGAGTAAAAAGAAAATAAGATATTTAGTTTTCTGGAAATAAAAAATAGGGATAGTTTTTTTAATAGATAAATAAAATTCATATATAGTTGAAAAAAAATAAACCACAAACCTTCAATGACTCACAAGTCTGTAAATTACGTAAAACATAGAAAATAAGAAAATAACATATTATTTAGAGTGGGTGAAGTGAAAGAAATCAATAAGAAAATCTAGACAAATGGGGATAGTAAACCCATGAATTTCAAAGGCTTTGATGGGTCAGTTCTCAAGATTAATCGAAAATATAACTCTTTCTCAGTTTTACAAACATTGGTTTACCTCAGTGTCCAGATCTGCAACTGTCCACTTTGGAGAAAAGGCTGTTATACTGAAAAGCTGGTCTTCAGAAATAGAAGGGCTTAATGATGAATCATCAACCATATCACCACATTCTACAGTGGTCCAAGTCAAGCCAGATGATGGATGCATGTGCAAATCATCAACTTCTCCAAGCTCCTTAGATACCCACCTTGAGAAGCTGTCGACTTTCTTCAAACTCTCCTCTCCATCCATTAATGATTGTTTCAAAGTCAGAGAATAGCTGATAGTACCTTCTTTAGACATATCATTGTCAGAACTCAACCTCGCAGTTGAATACGATTCTCCTTCTTTGAACTGTAATTCAAGGTTTGGCAAAATCTCCTCATTTTGTTTGCCAGGATGAGCACAAAACATCTCATGACCTCTTCCAAAAGTTGCATCGTGAGATTTCTGCGCAGTTAACCTGCTATCTATGTCACAAACTGAATACAAATCTGGAAAATGATCAACGTGCTCTTTCGAAAAGGACAAAGTATTGTCTTCAAAAGGAACCTGCAGTCGAATCCAAAAAAAAAGTTATAACGATCTGTAGCATGCAATTTTTAATTAATTCTTTCGTATTAGGAGTGTCGAGTAACACTACGAATGAGCAAGAACACAATTGAATAGCATAAACTCCATTTGAAATAAGAGGTGAGGTGACCAATGACTTTCATGTGACATTTTTATCTAAAGACTCCAACCTTCCTACGTTACCACCTCATACAAACCTATATCTAGATTTAGAATACAGTTGGAACTTTAGAAGCAACCTAAGAATTCGAGCATGAGTCCAAACCAACCCAAGCCGAACTCCCTACAAAATAGCACGAGTCATCACATTCATAAAGTTTATATCCAGAGTAATCAAAGAACTCATCATTTTCAACCATAGTTTTTTCTATCAACTTCTCTTAAATAATATGTTTTCATTCTTTTAGAGAAAAAGTTGGTTACCTAGATAAAAAAAGGAATAGATAAGCAAATACAACTAGAGTGAACCTAGCTCAGCAGTAATTAACATGACCTAATGTAGAGGTGGGAGGTTCGATTCCCGACCCACAAATGTTGTACTAAAGAAATAGATAAGTGACTAAATGAACCGCTTGTTTAAATATGTGCAAGTATGTAAACAATATAACACAACTTGCATAAAGCATTGTACCCTCGACCAAGAGGTCAGAGGTTTGAATCTCCCACCCTACCACCTACCCTACATAATGTTGAACTTAGTGTGTATGTGTGCATGTATGAAACAGAAAATTATAAAAACTAGCCAGGCTAAGAATCACTTGTCCCTCTGTGATACAATGCCAGGCTGGAAAACTTTCTACAACAAAAAAACTTCACCATCCAAATCTAGTCTACCATAGCCCAACCCAACCAAACCAAACCAAGTTTTCTTGGGAGGGCTTTGAGGCCTAGGTAGATTGAAATATTTTCTTCAATCAGATGTAAAGATTGGATTTAAGAGAAGAAATGGAAATGAACAAATTCAAAATACCTGCCAGTTTGATGTCATTGCCAGAGCACTCCCAAAGTCCTCTTTAATAGCACTATTACTGGTTAAAAGCTTGTCAGGAGTTGAATTCTCTTGTCCAAAGACAATTCCAGAAGGCAGAGGTTCAATTGAAGAGGTTAAAACATGAGAAGGTACAGTTTGAAAACCAGTTGTACATTGATGCAAGATCTCTTCCCACGAGGCAGAACTGAGTGTCTTCTGAGAACCCATCATACTAGTATCACCACCGTTACCCCCAAGTCCATCTTTTTGGACTTGTGTTACATAATCCACAGCAGGAACTGTTGACCAAGCTTCAGCGTTGTCTGGAGTGTTACACAATTCAATCATGTGAAATGTAAGATTATGTCAAAGCTTCTATCAAAGAGAACTTGATGACTACATTGTATATTTAAACTATTGTAGTGGGGTTTGGGGGAAGAATTTTTAAATGGCCTTACTGGAAGAGGAATGAGGAAAATAAAAATTTGATTGACCAGCATCTGGTTTATTCACCAGAAGACCATTTCCCATTTTTGGTGACGTGGGAAATGAGTGAAATCTTGAAGTTGCTTGGTAAGTGTCTTCTGCACCAAATTGCAAATTCAAGTAGCAACCTCCATAATAAATGTAGAGTAAAAACTTTGCAAACAAAAACAAAAACCAAAGCCAAAGCACCATCTATGTGTAACTTTTTCATCCACTGAATAAAAAAAATCTCAAGACCTTGAGATCTACATAAAAATAGAAAAAATTCAAAAGAGCAAGAAATAAACAGCGAAGGAAAATGAAAATACCATTATCAGCATCTTCACAAAATGATGTCAAAGTGCTAGTCGGACTGGGGGAATCTGCATTTTCAGAAGCTGCTTGATTATGACTGCTGGAATAGCTAGAACTTCTACTCTTCTGTGAACTTGTTGAAACCTCATCAGTCTCAACGACAGCTCCAACATTGGTTCTATTACCCTGATTTAAAAATTGATAATATGAGTTGAATAAATAAATTAAATATTAATGTCAAAATCCAAAGCTGTTTTTAAAAAACTAAAGATGCATTAACAATACATGCTTGCAAAAGATGGAAAACTACTTCATCCTATCGTATTTAGGGTCAATACCAATCAAGAATGAGATCTTAGCCATTAAATAAAGATTTTTAGCGTATTTGCGTATGGGAGCATTCCATGTTCCATTTAAGCATGAGGGAGCAATTCATAAACATCTGGCTTTTAACTTTTGACCTCACATACTTAATACAAAACACTAATACAATCTCATTAGGCCCAAATAAAAAAATTCATAAACATCTGACTTTTGACCATTTTGTCAAGAACTTCGCCTTGCATTTACCTAAATAAGAAAACTAGATTATTCATTGTAAAAATGAAAATAAAAGAAGACATACCCATTAAAGGAAACAATAACTTCTCAGAGAAATCAAGATAAATTAAAATAATAACGGTAAGGAAAATTAGATAAATTAGACAACAGAAAGAGCGAACAAGTAAAGCACTATATTACCTTAACTTCCAAGTAGTGGACAAAAACTATGTGCATTAAATGCCTGCAACAAGCAAACAAGCCAGTGAGGAAAAAAGGGGAATTATCGCGAATGGCAAAACTACGGAAAATATTTACAAAATATAGCATAATTTCAAATTCAAACAAAAATAGACATTGATAGAATTCTATCAATCTATGAATGTCTATCAATGATAGATCTAAAAGCTTGCTATAATTTGTAAATATTTTGGTTCATTTTGCTATATTTAAAAATGCCTCAAATAATGAAAAAGGAAATTAATTTATTAAAATAAGTGAATAATTTTTAAATTTTAAATCTAAGCAGAGAGGCTATAGTAAGAAGCAACAATTAATCTAAAAAGGGATATTGAGAAGAACTTTTTTTATTTCCCCTTTTGCCCTTTTTAGTGATTGGTTATGGAGATACTTTAGGTAATTTTGCATTGAACAAAATTTTTTAAAATATCTCGTTAAGAAAACTCCCAACGGTCAAAGCCAAGCATAATGAGATGATGCTAGAGTTCCTATGATTGAGCCACCAAAAAGGTTCACCTTAGGTAGTGGGCCAATGACTACCAATTCTTTTAAGCCTTTTTCAACCTCACTTTCATATTCTCAAGATCGGTCCCATTCAGACGAGGTCTCGACTCATCATGTACCCCTCCACTCTCATTACAATTTCACCAGCGAACTATAGGTGAGAAAAGATCAATTTGTCTCTACCCACCTCAAACCCCTAAGGGCGTTGTCGTCAACCTCTAAGGAATTATCCCACTCATAATGCCCCACCACAAGTAAGATTAGAAAGGAGAAGAGGTACACTTTATCTTCAACCTCTAGTGGCATAAAATTTACCTCTTTAAGTTTACTATTCACATTTATGAAACATAAAACAAGATTATGATTTTGTTATTGTTATTTTGGGTCTTCAATTGGAAGTTTTTTTTTTTCTTTCCACTATATTTCTTAGCCTAGGTTCTTTTCACATGGCCTTATTTGTTTGCAATTTCAATTTTCATATTTCACGATAATAGTCCTACATCTTATCCCAAAAGAGCACCATCCTGATCTCAGTACAAATGTGATGGTCACAAAAGAAAAATTGAACAAACGTGCTCCAAAACAGTTTGTGAGGGAAAAACGTAAGAATCAATCTGATGAAAGACAAGAACAAAGCATAAAGCAGATTACAAAGAAAATGTAAACGGGAAAGGATGAGAAAGATTTACAGCGGCATCATACTTACTCTTCAAGCATCCAATAGCTGCGCCTTTGAAAGTTCTCATTTTCTTCTCCATGGGCATAATAGCAGTGCAATACATCAATGCTTCCAACCTAATGAAATTGTTAAAGAAAAGTTACTTCCAAAACTAAATAACAAAGTACGTGTTTCCCATTAAAAAGAGTAAAAAGAGAGAAAAAACAAGAAAAACCCAAATATCTAGTAGTAAGGAAAAAAGAATATCAAAACAAGACAAATAAATAAATATAAAATACCTTAGCTAATAGCTTAATTTTGTGATTGTAGAGAAAAAAAATCTAGATTAAGAAAATGGTGACTTCTGTAAGTTACCTTCAGCTTCTCATGAGCTTCCCTTACAGTTTTGCCATCTTTCTTCTTCCTCCATTTATGTCCATCCTTTCTAAAGTACCTCAGAACCTTCCGGTCAAAAAGAAAAAGTGACCCACCTGAAAGGTAAATGTAAATGTTAACGGGAATAGTAATGTCCAAGGAATGCTAGCCTTAGTAGTTAGTGGTAAATAGAGCAAAACTAGTTGAACTATGATGAGATAAAGAGAAGAAGAGATGAAAGAGATAGGTTAAGTTCCATTTCTCATCATAAAATCTAACCATGTCATTATTGTTCAATAAAACATAATATCCAAATTATATAAGGTTGGGAAGGAGCACAACTTCTGGTGCAATGGCATAGTGGTTTCAGGGAGACATGGAAACAAGGGAAAGTGAGCCACTGCACAATTGGAAAGCAGCTATCGCCAAAATTTCAAAGAGGCACTCAGCCTTGGAATGGCTTACTCTTTGGCTGCCTTTAGTGCCTTAGTATAGACTACGAATCTTCAGGGTTTTTCAAGTCTAATCTTTGCAGTAAACTGACGTTACTATAGATAGTACTTAAAACCAATATTCTTTCTCGTTGGAGGAGAATCTGAAGTATAACTAATATTCTTTCTCGTTGGAGGAGAATCTGAAGTATAACTTACTTATGAATTGTAAATGAAATTTTCAATCTTTGCAGTAAACTGACGTTACAATCTTTGCCAGGTGTGACTTTTAGAAAAAAAATTCAACATGGCCGAAAAGTTAAAATTTCCAGTTTCTGCTTAGATGTGGATATACATCAAGTGTGACAGGACATGAAAAAGGATCTTATTCTGTTTCACCATTTATGTGATTTCAATTCAATTTTCAGATTTTACAAGTCAGATTGTTGCTAGTTGTTCCACAATGATCAAGTAATCATATTCTGTATTCAAATTATTTGCTGGTTTGGCAATATTCCTGGTAAAAACCTTTGATTATCTTAATTTGTGTTGATCGTCTCAAGGAAGAAAAACAAAAGATAATAATAGAGTACATAAGACTGATTAAGAAAACCTCAAGCAACCCCCGCAGTCAAGTTCACATAACCAAAATATTTATTAAGTAACGATTGTAAAAATCATACTTGATGGTCTATCTGGAGGCTCTGAAGCAATACGAAACTTGGTGTAGTTACGGAGTATTTCACAAATTTCAGCTGGACGTAACCAACGATGTTTTGCTTCTACCAATAACTGCTCGATATCTGCATGAATATAGGCTGTGTCAGCCATGAAAGAAAAAATGCAAACAGTAGTTCACTTCACAAACCCAAAAAGTACATGTGTTTTGCAAGTAGAAATGATGGCCAATGGTAGATATTAAGACTACGCTTTATGGCCTACTAAAATTGTTCAATAAAAGCCAATGCTCAATACAGAAGTTTTAACGGCTGTGAAAAGTGAGCAAGTGTATGGCAAACTTGGAGCTTCGAGAACTAAAAGCCAGAGTGCAGACAAAACCAAACAAGATATGAACGTTTAATTTTTAAAAAACAGTACATACAACAAGAACGGGTTGGTTAAAATATTTCCCATAAAGCATATATGCGCACATTAACAAAATATCAACAGTGTTGCCTTGGATATTCCATTTATTCAACAAAACCATTTCTTATCCAAAAACCAAAAACAAAACAAAATATCAACATGTAATCTTTCTTCTCACAAAATAGTTTTAACAGTCCAATAAACAACGAACAATTTTTTTTTAAATAATAAAAACTTACCGAAGATCAAACTACCAAAACCTAGCATTTATGCCAACTAAGAGCCTTTCTTTATCGGGTAAGAAACTAGAAATCTTCTTGGTAACCCTTTTGGTGCAATGAGATTATCTCATCTCCCCCTTTTTGTATGCTCCTCTTTGTTAATACATATTCTTGTCTTCTATCCCAAAAACAAAAAATTTAAAGGTCTGTTTCCTTTTCACGAATAAAACATAGGCTCTCAGGTTTTTGACTCCAAGCTTCTCTCTCTTTCATGTGATTGGACATGGGAGAGGGTATATTGCACATACACAAGATATTATTTTAGCAAGAATGAGATATACACCAGGCATTCCTTCTTTTGTTAGGGCCACCATGGCAAACTCTTCGTTGGGGTGCCTCAAAGGGCTTGGACCACATTCTTTGGAAATGAAAGTTTTTTAGTACGATTTGAAATCAATTTTTGGCATCCTTTCAGTGTAGAACCAAAAGGGAAAAATTAATATGCATCAATCAATTCAACAACACAAGGACTAGATTAGTATCTATAATAGATTTGTAGTGGAAGGGTTGTGTGTTATCGTAGTGGAGAGGTTATCTATACTAGGTTTGTTGGGGTGAAATGAACGATAGAGTTCTTAAAGGGCTTGAGCATTCTCCTAACTTTGTGGGCTTTGGTGGCGATACCTTTTGTATTATCCATTAGGATTGTCTTATTTTGCTTGATTGGAGGCCCTCTTTGCAGTTTTCCTTCTCTTTTTGTGTGCATCTAATGTAGCCTAAAGAGATATAAGGAGAATTCTCTCCAAAAATTCAATCAAATCTGTTACTTATGAAAGTTGTCCCATACAAGAAGAGGGATTCTCTAGATATAAAGAGGCAAGGAAAAGTCTTATAAGGATAACTAAAAGGAAACTAATTTCTAAAGTAGGAAAAGAGGAATTGTACATGATTAAACCAAGTTATCCTAAAACCTATTACATCATATTCTATTCCTCCTAAAAAAACTTGTCCTCGAGTTTTAAAATAAAAAATGAAGATAGAAATAAAAACGTAAACCAACTCTATTAACGTCTCTTTGCTTATCCTTGTATTCTTTCATTTTGTTTTTCTTGGCGCTTCGCTTTTTTGCTACCTCACAAAGATTAAGTTTAAGAGAAATAGAAAAAATTGTAGTGGTTTAAAAAGGTTTCAAATGTCTAGTTCCTAGGAATTTTGTAACTGTCCCTCGATTTGTTTTTCTTGGATGAAGCCCTTGGGTGTATAGCTAGACTTCTTTTTAATATATCCGTGAGTGTTGAGACCAGCATACAAACACCTCAACTGCTCTCACCAAACAACCTGATTGACCCTACTTTATTAATCCATTGCTCTTGTTTACCATTAGGCCAGCCCATTATGTGCTTTTTTTTTTTGCTTCTTTTGTTGAGGTGTGTTTATGTATGTGGTGTGCCCTTTTATAATCTTTCATTTTTCTCAAAGAAAATGGATTTCTCATTAAAATAGTTGATAAGAAAGATAGGCCATTTTTTAAACTAAAATCCAAAGGAACTAGCAAAATATATCTCAATTGGCATGGATGAAGAAAAGAGTGATGTAAGCATTTGCATGTATTCCTTCTGTTTCACTATAATTCTCTAATCCCTTCACACCAAATCTTCCACTAAAAAATCTTAGAAACATCAAGCCCAAGAACTTGTGAGCAATCTTATCTTCACATGCATGATGAGGTGATAAACGAAAGGAAGTACGGGTGTAATTGGTTCAAGAGGGATTTTGGCCAAAACCAATTTTGAAACCATTGTTTTACTAACCCTAACCAACTACTCCACCTCCGCCAAGCACCAAATCAAATTGAAAGAAAACTACCAAAATATACTACACAAAATGCAGCCTACGTCTTTTCATGTTATATTTAGAAAATTTACCTAACCAACAACTATAATTCAAACCAACCAATTTGACCAATATCATAGGTTTTTTCTGTATTTTCCTGAACCAGTAGATAGAATCTATCAAGCTGCTTATAAAGATCCCTAAGAAAGAACCATGCTAGCCCATGTCTTGGAGAAAGTTTAAGCCCTTACAAATATGAGGATTTGTGATAAAATACAAAAGGTGAATTTGAACCAAACCTTCACTTAAATAATGCATCCACAGTGAGAATTGGAAATGAAGAAAACCATGAACATTTTCCATTATTCGTCGGTTCTCACTTATAATTGGTGGTAGGAATTCTACATTTCTTATTAAAACTGATGCAAGTGCACCAATTTCCATATTCATGTTCAACACGTCACCAATCATCCCTTTATTGCCAATGTTAAGATTTTGAGAATTAATGTAGTTCTCAATACTTGAGAGGGAATTTAATAAGAAAGAACTTGATTTTGTATGCTCAAAATAGAAATTTCTATGTAATCATACATGGTTTATTCGTTGATTACTAGGCAAACAAACTACAACATTGTGAAATCATTCCCTATTGAATACATGCCTACTGAATAGGCTTTTTTTTATACATTTCCTGGGAAATTCAAATCTACGACCCCATTAAATTTAGCATTGGCCTTGAAACCAATGAATTGTTCACAACTGTTAATCAATAGGAAACTACTTTGGCGTGCTTGTGTTTGTGCAGTTATGTGGGTTATGTGGGATAAGAGAAATCATAGGGTTATGCGGCCTATAGCTACCATCAACGTGGAAAACTGAATTCTCTTGAGTTTTTCAGAAACGATTAACAAATACAGTTGCAAGTCCAAGATCCAACATCAAAGGAGCTCTTGAATTGTTTGTTTGTAGAAGTTCAAATCCCACGGAAATACTCGCAAGTAACCACTGAGGTCATAGAAAGGTATTTAACTAACAAGATCCGTCAAATATACAATCCCCCAAGTTCTTTCTCACAAACGGAGCATATGTTTCATGCCAAAATCTATTCCGTCTGCATAATGATAAAACTTGAACTCCCCATCGAAAATTTAAATTCCAACCAAGTCAGTAGCACAAAAGAACCTCCCACCCCCACCCCCACCCCCACCCCACCCCCACCCCACCAAAAAAAAAAAATGATTCAGATGTAACTTCAGCTAAAGAAAACCAGTCCAAGCGCCTGCTTAGTAAAACTAAAAACCCAGAATAATAACCTTTAGAACAAATGAGACCAAATTTGAAACACCCAATAATTGCTGAAACAAACCGAGAACACGGAATCACATTAGCCCCGATTCATCCCCAGCTCCAAACCCAATCATCCATTCAATAACAGCTTCCCTGTAAATCCCAGGCCCAAATAAAAGAAAAACAACCCATTTTACCCAACCCACGAAAAACCCACATGAAATCAAAGAAAAGAAAGAAACAATCGTAGAATTGAAGAAGTAACAGAAGTAGGCGAAGAAGAAGAGCAGAAAGAAAGCCATCAAAAATAAAAAAGAGAGAAACAAAGAAGGATAATTGAAATCTGACCTAAACGAGGAGCCAAGCCGTAAGATCCACGGTCCGCCATGGGGAGGAGAGTGAATCAGAGAGAGAGAAAGAAAGAGAGAGATTTAGGGGGGGGGGGTGGAAGAGGGGAAAGGGAAACGGAAGAGAGGTAGAAATGGGGGAAAAGACTTGAGCAGTCAGTCTTTGTGAAATGTGAATGACGTAACCTCGGGGAAACTCATAAACCAAAGGGAAAAAATAAAAAGTAAACAAATAATTTTATTTATTAACACTATAAAATAAAATAAAAACGAAATTGAATTTTGAGACAGTGGGACCCATTTGTCCTTTTTTCTTTTTTTCTTTTTAGAAAAATCAAATATCCTCTCCCCCACATATCATTCCATTTCTCTTTCATTCCGTATGTACATTATCACATTATATAATGTAATAATAATGTAACGCAATATTAAATTTCGAGCTCCTAATTATTGTATTTTATTTTATTGTTTTAAGCAAGCTGCTGTTTTATTTTGATTTTTATTGGACTAAGAGATATATATTTGGATTCATATTTCTTATTTTATATTATTTTGACTGCTCTTTTGTTTTTATATACAAAATTATAAATATCATCCCACATTTTAAATCATTTTCCTACAACAGTCTTTTTCGATGGCTTTGTGTTTCAAATTCTTCATTTAAAACAAAAAATTACATTTTTGTGTTTTGAAATTTGAAGTTAAAGTAGGTGTGGGTTTAAGAAAATAGTGTACGGACTGAACCGGGTTGAAGGTAAATTTGTGGATAAGAAAAAAATTTAATGATTTGTAAATATAATATTAAATATACTAAAATACTAAAATATTTACATAAGATAGTATAATAAAATTAAAAAGTTTGAAGCTGGCCATTTTTTAAAAATGTTTTGAGTTTGCTCTGGCTTTTCATGTTATTTATTTTCTCAATTTTGATATTGAACAAAAATAGTTGAAATATTGGTACATGATCGTTTAGATTTGCCTGTGTCAGAGAATCTTAAAAAAAATTGTCGAACGTACCCAAGTCTAAACAATTATATATCAAATATAAACAAAAATATTTGTGTACTTCTAAACAATTTTGTACAAAATCGTGTACCAAATATATTACACATGCGACTGACTAATTAATCACATGTTGACTAGGCATTTTTCTATTTTCATGGTAGGCCGGTGGGTTTTTTCCGTTTTTTAAATTGTGTAAATATTTTGTCACTTTGTTATATTTTTTATTTAAAAAAAAAAATATCTACTAAATACACTTAAAACAATTATTTAAATTGCAATTTGATATGTAAAACATAAAATACAATTTTACTGTCATATAATTTCTTTTTTATCTTAGATTCTTGACCAAATCGATTTATCGTATAAGATTTAAACTTATATGAAAACATGGGTTATATGAAAACATGGGTATGTTTGAGTCTCGATTATCTAAATTTAAGGCCACACCTACCCTACCCATACATAGAGGGCATATAACAAAATATGAAACATGTGAGTACATGATCATGTGTGGGATTCTTTTTGTTTTTGTTTTTTCTTTTGGCAAACTTTGTATACTTCACCTCAAAACATACATCATCACTACATCAAGTGATCTAAATATATAGTGTACTTTGTTATTATAAGCTTACAATGTTCGTTTGTTTGTTAATGTACTTTCAACTTTGTTCATTTTGGCTTTTGAATTTTCAAATGTTACCACTTTGATACGGAGAACATGAAGTAAGATAGAAATGGAATGACCAAAATGAACATTTTTTGATAGGACAATGGCTAAACTGAACATCTTAAAAGTATAATGACCAAAATGAACAAAAAATTTAAACTATTGGAAAGTGAAATGAACATTTTGAAAATATATAGATCAAAATAGACAAAAACTGTGAATGCAAGGACAAAAATAGTATTTAAACCAATAACATTTTATAGCTTAGCAATAATTATATATTCAATATAAGATAGAACTGAAAATGTGCAAAAATATGTATTTGTATTGAATCAAAAAGTTTCCGTTCAAATGAAATTGTGGGATTTGAATTATAGACTTATTTTTCATCCATGTATAACAAATGTAAGTTGAACTAAGTTTTTCTAATACAAACGTAACTAAAAACACTTCATGTATAATCAATGTAAATATATCAACGTTAAAGACAACCAATAATAAGTTGTTCATCCAATCCATCTCCATTACACTACCTAGAAGAAAGTTCCACATTAATTTTGGCCTTTTGCACTTTATATACCCTAGCAAATAATTGAAGATGAACTCATCTCATAACTCTTTCATACAAACGTTTATGAATAAATAATTATTAGTCAGATTTTATGAGTGAGGAATGAATAACAAATCTAAAAGTTGAAAGTTGAAAGTATAAATTTATGTCTCACCTTAAGATGTAATAAATTTATAATTAAAGAAATGAATGATGAAAAATATTTGGTTTTAAACATTTGACGTTGGTAAAACTTATAGGCGAAAGTAGGGTCATAAAAATTGGATTTACATACAAGTTTCAAGGTCACGGGAAAAGTTCATTTAGCAAACTTTGATACTCTTTTTACATTTTATTTCCCAACAACATAAATATGATTGCATAGGTTAGGGTATGAGTATACATATTTAAAAGAATGACTCAAACCCTAAACTATGTCACGTGATTACTATGAGCTATTATGTCAATTGAGTTACGCCCGATTTAATAAATGAGCGAGGAAGTAGAAAGTATAGAAAATTGCTTTTAAAAAAGTTGTAATTTGATAAAAGTTTCAAAATTATCTAAACTAATATTTTTATATTAAAATATTTATTTTAGTCATTGTACTTTCCAACTTTTAGTTCTAATTTATATATTTTCTGTATTTCAATAAATCTTAAATTTAGATATTTACTGTTATTTATTTTTTAAATAAAAAAATTGTTAATTAACTTTTTCCATCTAAGTTTGAAAACACATATTCATATAAGCACTTTTTAAGTTTTAATTATTATTGAAAATATATAACTTCCATAAACTAAATTTAAAAACAAACTAAAATCATACATTCAAAATTATATAAACCAAAATTAACCACATTTTAGACGATAATGTAATTAAAAAAAATGTTATGAACTTAAATGTAAAATTAAATCGCCACTTTACTGATCGAGAGATTATTTTAAATGAAAAATACTTACAAATATAGCAAAATATCACAATCTATTTGTGAGATCACTGTAAACTATTATATGTATCTATCGCAAAAGAAATATACACAGATAGCAGTATTTCATAGTCATTTATAAATTGACGATAATATTTTGCTATATATATATATATATTCCTAATTTGCTTCCTTCTTCCTTATTAGTGAATAAAGAAAGTTCCTTTACATTTATGGCAACAATATGTTGTTGTTTGTTTCTTTTTTATGTGTGAAAAAAAGGTAATTAGAATATTTGGATCCATCAAAGGCTCCCCTTTTAAGTTAGCACCTTTTAAATCCACCCAAATTAAGGTCATGTGTTCACAAACACAAAAGCCACTTTTACATCTCAAGTTTTGCTAACTTTATATCTATACTTCACTTTCAATAATCAATCTTTACTTTATTTTATTTTTCTAAAGTTTCTTTTTATGATATTGGAAATATAACCCAGCCAAAACTCTCTCTCTCTCTCTTTATTTTTTTTATAATATTGGAAAAATAACAATCAATGTAAAATACAAAGTTAATGTATAAGAATAGTGTTTTACTTTACTTTACATTGAATCACTATTAGACTTATAATTTTCAATTGATTTTTTCTTGAAAAAATTAATATAGATAAGAAAATATATTTGTACATAAATACTTATATTAACGTATGTTTTACACACTAGCATTAAAATAAGTTATTTTGAAATTAAAAAATAGAGTGTTTGGAAGTTACTTGAAATAGATTTTTAAAATGTATTTAAAACGATTTTTAGGAAATTGAGTTTTTGAAAAACAATTTTTCTTAATTCAATCCATACACGCCCATAATGTATCAATTTATAATATAACCTTATCTATTTAAACATCGTATTCATAACATATTTCTTTTTCCTAAATATAGTCTTTGACATAAAAGGCAATACCATAATTTCGAGATAAATATAACATACAAACAAAAAAATAAAATTTACAGACAAATTAAATTATCTATTACAGTATTTACTATTTGAAATAATTAATCATTTTTTTATTCTTTATTACAGTATTTACTATTTTTGTAGTCTACGCACCAAACACATACTATTAAAAGAATCTATGTTCAAAACATAAAATATTTTAATCAAACTATTATAACTAACTACTTGCCTCAAACACTCTCCTTCTCGTTGACGGTTTTTAAATATATCGAAACTTTTAAATATTTATATTCTTCTATGTTGGTAAATATTTTAAAAAATTGTGTTATTTAAAATAATTTTCCAATAAAAAAGAATTGATATGGTTGGAAATTAAAAAGAGCATCTTAGGGAGCAAAGGAAAGGAAGGTGTGTCCATAATGATGACATGGGAATGGGACTGAAAGGGAAAGAAAAAGGAGGAAAAAAAGAAGGGTAAAAGTTGGAATTGTTGAAATATGAGAAATTATTTTATTTAGGATACCTATTTGTGTGACATTTGGCAACCATTTTTGTTCTTCTTTTTCTTTTCTTTTTTTGCTTACTCCAAAGTAATTATTTAAATAAATCATTCAATTACAAAACACACCATTAATTATTTAAATTAATGAAAAATCATGTTGACAGCCATTGAGTTTAGAATTTTTGTCTTTTTTGTTCCTTTTAAATTTTCCAATGAAAAATTGTATTTAAATAACCCCATGGAATTACACTTACATGTGCCCTAATCATCCTTGTCGGTCTCCTCGTGTCCTTTCCAAACTCTGGTTCTTCATATTCTCACATCTTCTACTCTCTCTTTCTCTTTTCATATGTATTATGATCTCCAAATTTAGTTATACTTTCATGGTTGGATTTGAAAATACATACATATATACATAGAGATAATCAAATTTGAAGACAAATGCAAGGGGGAAAACAAGCTTTCTCTGTTTTTGTGTGGGAGAAGGACTATTCTTTCATGTTCTTCAACACAGTGGAGAGGCACGTGGTCCTTATAAGCATTTATTTCTCACCAAAATCTTATGTCAATGCTTATTTATTTTAAAATAGCTTTTGAATTTGGACGGTTTGTCTTTATGATTCATTATACTTTTTCCAGTTCTTTTTTTATAGAGATATATATATATATGTTAAAAAATAACCCTATGAGTCAATGACTACCACAAAGTTACAAACCACATTGCAGCACATTTAAGATGATGGGTTACACTATTTGTGAGCGCGGCGAACACTAAACAGGAAAATCAATCTAGGCAGTTACAACAATAGTTTATGTGTTTAAAAATCAATCCCCACTCCGTTGACAACATTGATGATGGTAGAACAATCAAACTCGTAAATAAGGGGAAGAATCGACACCAAACTTGGATATAAGGGATATATTAGATAAACCCTTGACATTAAAGCAATTTTAATGCCTCAAAGTGACTTCACCTGCTAGCACCCAACAAGACTCGAAACAATCAATCCAAAAGGCATCGGTGTTCTATCTCTTCACCAAAATAGAATCAATATTTTTAAGTGGATTTTCTTATGAAGAATTTTGGTTATTGATTTTTTTTTTCTTTTTGTTTTCATTTTATAAATTTGAAGAAGAATATGGCGATGCAAAATTTTATTTTTTGAGAAAAATAAAAGAGAATTGAAGAAACATTTACTCTCCATTGATAAGAGTTGTCAGTCCAACGACCTCACCCTTCATACATCAAACTCAATGACCATGGAAAGAGCGAGGAAATGCTTGTGAATATGAACAACAACATACCACTATACCCCTTCGAATGACCATTTGGGCATCCCAATATTTTTGATAGACCATTCATGAGGCATTCATTTTCTTGAGCTCAACACAAATTGGGAGATACTAACGAGTCATGAACCACCACCCTTTAGCCCCTTAACTATAGTTCTAAGAAGTCACATGTTCTATTTTCAATCATGCAAGTGAACCTTGATATTTAACAAAGCAAATTTTTTTAAAAGAAGAAAATAAATGGTTATTTGAAAGAGACATTGGATTAAATAAATTAAGTTCAATCAATAGCTTTGTCAATCAACTAGGTCACATCAGTACCATTTGACTTATATAAAAGCAAACAAAGTTTTAAAACTTTAAATCAAAATCATGGTTTACAAGTTGTAAAAAAAATGCTATGAAAGGAGGATTGAGTAATTAAGTTATAACAAACAAGAAATTAAATTTCAATATAAAAGCCAAAAATGCATATGGCTTACCATGAAAACATGAACAATAATTGATCTCACAACACTTAAAAGTTTAATTTAAAATTTGTCATCCTTCAAATTGATTCGGCTACCAACAATTATTACGAAGATTATAATAACCTCTCTCGATAACATTATTTCAAAATCTTATACTTGCTACAATTTTTACTCTTCTACTTTCACTACAATACTTATTATTTTTTATCAAACTAAAATAGTTTACGCATGTACTATTACAATAATTCAGATTAAAACAGTATATACTTCAAACATAAACTATTATAACTAAACTTTAATAACTTAAGATTATAACAGTTAACCAGTTGCTTAAACTATTGGAGCTTTTGCAAAAATAGCAAAAACATGTACGATAATAGAATCCATGTCACAACATTTTTTTAATTTGAAAAAATGACAAATTTAAAAGTGATAATCCTTTGACAGTTTTATAATTATCATCTGATAGTCATCTGATATCACTAATTTTGTCATATTCGCAATATCCAAAAAATTGGTGTCATGAGCAGTTTTTTTCTAAATATTTTTGGCAATTTGATACAATTTTCCTAAACTATTTAAGAAAAATGATAATTTTAATTGATGACCATCTTAGAAATACCAATTAAAGATATAACAACATTTAAAAAAATCGCAAATGTAGCAAAATTATCACTATAGACTCATATGATCTATCGATGATAAACCAATATTTGCAAAATATGGTTTATCGGTAATAAACTTTAACAAATTTTGTTATATTTATAAAATTTTAAAATATTGTTATACATTTAATTATTTTGAATCTAATTGCTAGATTTGTGGGTTAGAGTATAGAAAATAGAAAAGGAAATGGATTTGATTGAGAAGAAGGGAAAGAGAGTAAGAGTGGAAGAATGGGTGTTGAGAAATGGAGTTGAATTGAATTTGAATTGATGGGTGCAGGACGTTCTTAGTTGAGGATGGTTTGGCTTGTTCTAAGGGATCGTTTTCTTAACAAAGACGCAAAATCCTAGCTGTACATAAATTAAGACCAAGTCAGCAATTTTGTAATTAAGTATCTTTTTTCTTCTTCTTCTTATTAGTTTGAATTGGTCAAAGACTCAAAAGTTTCATCCACGTGTCATCCTTACTGGAAAGCTCCCAAACTTCATTACTGCTTTGCTGTGTTTTAATGGCCGTAACGCGCAAATTCCCCCTTTGCTTTTATGACCAAATATCTCTCCAAAATTAGGGCTCAAATCCCTAGTAAAACTAACCATGATGGCAATAAGCTTTAAAATATTTTGTTTTAGTCTTCAATTTTAGTCTATCAATGTTCAATAAATCTTAAATATAGTATTTACTAATTAACTTTTTATACAATATTTTATTACATTTGATCTCGAGGTAAATGTAAATAATTTATTTACTTTTATTTTTTATTACTATTTTTTATTTTTACTATCATTTTTTAAATATACATTCATAGTTTTGCATCAAAATTACAATGATTATTTAATCAATTTGAATAAAAATTAATCTGAATGGACTCAATTTAAGATTTGCTAAATGTATAAATACTAAAATTCAGTAAAATTTAAATTACATGGACCAAAATGGTATTTTAATCAAAATCTTATTTTGGATTTTTGTATGGTTTTAGTTCGTACAATTTTACTTCTTTTTCTTTTTTTCAATAGATTTTTTTTTTTCATGTAAGAGTGTAAAATATGTTTGACATGTTTTCAAAATTTACGATGGAAATATTGATGGGAAGAAAAAGAGGAATAAATAAAATCAATATGGAATATGAGGATAAAATAGAAAGTGTTTAAATATGTATAGGCAGAAAGGAATGCAAGAGATTCTTATTCCGATTTAGTTGAGGACTTTACATAGATTACATACCTTAGTTTCTTTAATGGGCCTCGGCCTCTCTTCCAGTAATGGAATTTGGATCTCATCAACAAATGGGCCATGAATTTGGGCCGTTCATTGGAAAGCCCTAAGTTATACAGAAATTTGTACGAATGGGCAAAAAACCGATGCCTGAGTTTCTGTATCCTAATATGTATGTGTAATCAAATATCAAGTTATGATCATAACTTATATGATGTATAGTCACATACAATATCCCATTTAAATACGACGATTAAATTCGCTTGATAATACCATAGATAGATCAATGCTCCTAAGTTACAAATATAGCTAAATCCGTAAGGTACAGGACATTTGTTGATGTTGTCGCCTATTAGTTAAATTTCACTGGTCTTTAATCAATTTTGAATTGAATAAAAAAAAACCACACCATAGTTATTTTGAATCATTTAATTGAAAATTACGGTTAGACACTAAGACGAGCAATAAGTGAAAGTTGGAAAGATTTAAAATATAAATTAAATTGAAACATTTAGTGTTTACTCAAATGTAATGGAAATAAATCAATGATAATTTAAAATGTGGACTTCATGTAATTACGTTTAGAACGTGTAAGTTTGTAAACAAAAGCCGTAATCCAATTGACGAGTGATGGATGATCTATGTGATTGCATCGAAAATTAGGTATTACCATTATGATATGAGTTTGAGTTTATGATTACAATTTTATAGATAAAAAAAAAAAACATTATTTTAACATGGTTTTCAATACTCAAACCATAACGAATAACTCTAAAATTGACAAAATTCAGTAAACGCAATCAAACACAATTCAATTACGTTTGCGATTACGATTTATGTATCGATCAAATTTAATTAGGATTTTAGTAACAATAACAAAATGATACATATGTGTGTGTTAAGTAACAATAATAACACAATAATAAGTGAACACATTTTTTTGAAGAAGAGTGGGGGAAAAACCAACGGACACAAAAGCGCCCATCAGTCGAGTGGTTGACCATTTTTCTCCCTCCCTCAGTTACCCGGAGAGATTCATTTCTTCAATGGATTCCGCCATATCTCTAATGGCCTCCAATTCCTTTCTCTCCACTCTCTCCTCCACCTCTGTTTCCACTATCTCCACACTTTCTTTCCCGCGTCGAGCTGCTCTTCCTCCCATACACCGTCGTCAGAAATTCATCTCCATTTTTGCGTCAGGTAATGGCAATGGCGGCGTTCGAGGAGAGAGCGGCGGTGGAGGTGGCGGCGGCGATGATGGTGGACCCAAAGGCAGCGATGTCGACTCGAAATTGCTTGCTGGAGAAGCTGACGACGATGCCACGCTGTCTGCGGACGTCATTGTTCTCGGTGTTGAAGTACGAGACGAGTTCTTTATGTTTTCAGTTTTCGATTGGTGCTAATTTTGATGGGTTTTGTTCTATTTGGTATAGGGGATGACGTGCAAGGGGTGTTGTGCGAGTGTCAAGAGGATTCTTGAAAGTCAGGTGGTTATATACACTTTTGCTTTCTTCTTGTCTGTTTTACTTGTCATTATCTAAGGAAGATAGATGAGCTATTTGACGATTGGTTTTGAGAAGAATCCATGTTATCCAATAGTATCAAAACCCATAAAGCCCAGATGGACCCAAATGCACCTTATGTTGAGATTCCACATTAGACGAATCAAAAAACCTCACAATGTAAATAGATGGCTACTCCTACCATTGGTACTTGGTTTTGAGAAGAACCCATATTATCTAATCGACTAATCCCTATTTTTTGGTTGCTGGTTGAATTTACAATGTAGAAACTGCATAGTGTAGGACTTGATTGATTTTTCTTATCCTAAAAACAATCTCTTCTTGTTTTATTGATATCTAATTATCTAATTGCATTTTCAGTATTGAAATGACTTGTTTTACATTTCTAGCTCTCCTCTACTGGTGTTAAAGAATATATATATATGGAAGATTAAATTTATCATAATCAACCAGCTTAGATTTTTTATTTGACCACGGTTTAATATGGTATTAAAGCTGGACTTGCGGCTTGATAGTTCCATTTTCTTTTCAATTAGTATTGGTTTCAAACTGACAGTAAGACTACAAACTTTCTCTGCCCTCCAAGTAATTCTTCATTGTTATTCTTTTTGTATTATGAACAGCCACAAGTGTCACATGCTAGTGTTGACCTTGCTTCTGAGACAGCAATCGTGTGGCCTGTAGCTGAAGCAAAAATCACACCCAACTGGCGGGAAGAGCTAGGAGTGGCACTTGCAAAGCATTTGACTACTTGTGGTTTTTCTTCGAAGGTTCAAGGTCAGCAAGCATCATAAATTCATAACTCATAAGTCACAGCTCATAATCATATCTCATTTATTGCGCTAGCTTCCCCTTTCTTCTTTTGTTGTTGCTGTCAAGATTGCCACTTTCAAATCTTAAGATTTCTTCTTTGCTGTTTGGTTGGGCATCACAACCACCATGCTCACTGACGCTTGAGCTTTTAAGCTAAGATATATGGTTTTCTTATGGTGCTTTTATGTAGTATTATATTTAAAGCTTCCGAAAATCTAGAATCTTTTATGAATCCTATTGTCATCTAACAGCTATAGTTGCTAGAATTCACTTGTTTTGTATTTCTGTTCACCATTCACTGAGAGGTTTTTGACAGATTCCTCCACATTCAATAATGGGATTCTGGGTTCTGAAATTTAGAATTTTGAGTATTTCATATTAGGATTCACCATGTATGATTGAGTGACGGATTTTGCTTCACCAGTTTGAAACGAAGTAGTCTGAAGTCTCCTCCTCTTGTGCTCGTGAAATTTTCTTACACACTTTTTGGGGCCTGATTGTTTTCCATTCTACAATTCTGGTTCTACTTTATTCATGCATAGTTCAAGAATTCAGTTGAAGCTTCCTTGAACTACACAATTTTGCGGCAGCTGAATTGCATAAATTAATTTCACCGATGTCTTATTGGTTAGTGCATTCTCATTCTTGCATGCATTCCAATTCAACTAATGCACAGGAATATCAAAGGGCGATTTCTTTAACTAGCATGTTGTATTTCTAGTGGTTTTGTGTGTGTTTGATCAACTCTTGTTATTACTATAATAAATGATGCTGAGTTTGATGAGACTTGCCAGCTAAGAATTTCTTTCTGTCTTCTGTATATCCAGGGACTTTTGGACTTCCAATTTATTTTTTTCATCTTCTTTCCTCATCCTTAGAAATTGGCTACGAAAGATTAAACCATAAAATCTTGTCACGGATGGTATACAAAGCAAATCAACATCTAGTACTGATAACAAAAACGGCTTAAGAAAATGAAAAGTTACTGTTTTTTTCACATTACATAAATCTACTTATGATAAGTTCGTAATCTCAACTTTTTCTTTATCTCGAAGTTCATGATTCAAACATTGTGAGACTTACAATACAATTAACAGTTCACATGTATTATTCAGAATTTCTGTTATTCTCATAACTTATGTGAACAATGTGGTTCTCTACAGGACAAGGTGCTATAGGAGGCGACGTTTCACTATAGTAATGCAAAAGTTCGATGGGGCAAGTGAATTTTATGGTGCTAATGTTATGACACGACATGAATTTCAAGTAGTTCTATCTGCTAACTTGAATTGAACTCAACAATAAGTGCAGAAGCCAAAGAACAGGACTCAATTTGTAGCATATCAATATGTATCAATAAAGTGATTAATTTCAGCAATGGACGGAGTAAAGATTGTTTGGAGACCCTTGATACTGGAAATCTTTTGTTGCATACTGTGAGAAGAGTGACATGTTTCAAGTAGAGTATGAATACGATTGTAGTCTTGGAAGTTGATTACAAACTACAGTTATGGTTTTTTTATGTGCAAATGATATATTATCAGCTGCTGTTAAGAATGTTAGCATTTGAAAAGTTATCTTTTTCTAGAACAGCTTCTCTAGAAACTCTCCCACACTGCTCCCCTCCCACCATTCCCAAACACTAAACATGGATAACAACACATGATCGGGGCACATTCCTAAATCTATAATCACATCGTTGTATACTAAATCTAAAAAATCAAGTATTCATGATATAGTTTAGTATCTATGAATAGACGCAAATCCACATGTTGTATGTATATGAACTTGTACTTCTTGTAACATAAAATTCTAAGTTCAACGGAAGGATGAGGGAGAGAAAATAAAAAGGTGAATAATGTAATGTGTACAAATGGTTTTTATTCATGTCCTAACTATACAATAATATTTAGTTTTTTTATTTGTTAAGGATATGTTAACTCCACACATAAAAATTCATAAGTATATTTGGTACAAATGATTTATATTTGTATACTAATATAGTAAATGGTACATTTGAACATTCTTTTGAAAATGTATAGGGTATCAAATATGAATGCTTAAAAAAAGTAGTGTCTTGATTTTAAAATTTAAATTACAAATATTTTCGTTATTATATCTAAAAAAAATATGCTTATGAAACAAATTATTTTCGAGTTTAAACTTAAATTTACCAAACACTATTTTACTCTTTTATTTTCTTGATTATTGTAAAAACACATATGACAACAATTATTTTAAAAGCTACAATAGTTTCAAATAGAGTTGGTGTTCGGTCCAATCGAGTGTCATTAACAAGTATATAATTATATGTAAATTCTTATTTTTAACTCGTCGAGTTAAAAAGTTGGTAGGTCTATCAGTCCATTTGTATAAAAAAAGAGTGTGGGATGGCACACACGTAATTAAAGGATAACAGGAGGGACAATTTAGGAACACCAATTTTACTGATTTGTCCCTCTATCTCTATAAATAATATGTCTTGGCTTTTCAAGATACTTCTTTTCCAACGACTTTTCTTCTCCATCTTCTTTAACCCTAACCCTAATCTTCTTTCTCTTCCTCTTCCCTACTCAACATGTCTCACTTCGGAAGGTCCGGTCCTCCAGACATTACAGATACCTATTCGCTTCTCGTGCTCAACATCACCTTTCGTGCGTCTCTCTCTCTTTCATTTGTTTTCTGGTTCTGTATCTTATTCAGTTCCCACTCAGATTTTTACGTGGTTTTGTAGGTACCACTGCGGATGACCTCTACCCGCTTTTCCATAAGTATGGGAAGGTTGTGGATATCTTCATCCCCAGAGATCGAAGGTATAATTCCCGTCTCTGTTACATTTCTATACCCCTTTTCTTGTTATTATTATTTTTATATTCTTGAATTTGTTCGTTTTATGAAGGAGACGATTGAGGTATATTATATATATAATAGCTTGGAAGAGTTTCTTGTTAGTTAGGTTGAACGTTTAGGGGTTTACGATTGAATTGATTTCATTTTTATTGATATTTGTTTGGTTCTTATGGAATCAGTTTGTACGTGACGGTGAAATGATATTCTTCGTCAGCTTGAATGCTACTTGGACTTAGTTTGGATTTTTTTTGTCTCCTCTGTTTATTCATTTTTTTATTGGGAATACTTTATTCTCGTTTTGACTATTTTGTAATTTTCTTTTATATTATATTGTGGTTCAGGACTGGTGATTCAAGAGGCTTTGCATTTGTGCGTTACAAGTATGCAGATGAGGCCCAGAAAGCAGTGGAGAGGCTAGATGGTACACCAGCCACTTCTTTTTTTTGGTTTTTTTTTTCCGTCTCCTGTTTGATTTTGTTATTGTTCTCTCCACGTGCAAGTAATTTGTAGATATGAGTTACAAGGGGAATGCTTGATACTTTTGTTTGAGGAGAGAAGGTTGATTATTGATAGGGCGTTATTCAAATCAGTTTGGAGTTACAAGTTCTATTTTTTCTGAAATTGACGCATTCAGTTCACTGTTATTTCTGCTTTTGAATTTCAATTATGCCTCCATTCCTCACCGTTTGATAAATTCTTAATTTAGTTGGGTCAGGGACTAATCTGCTGCATGTAAATTTATAAACGGATATATGTTTATATATATTTTGATTCTGTTATGTTCCAGGCACTATGGTTGATGGACGAGAGATAACTGTTCAGTTTGCCAAATATGGTCCAAATGCAGAGAGGATGTGAGTAATGAAGTAGTGGTTTTTTTGCAATAAGTTCTCATATTTAGGCTTGACTTTTAACTTTAGATATATTTGCTTTGCTAATTTATATTGTATTCATGCTTTTAGTCACAAAGGGAAGATCAGTGAAGCATTTCCAAAGTCAAGATACAGGTCTAGAAGTCGAAGTCCAAGGAGACGGTAATTTTCTCTTCCACATCCACTGATCCCCCGGAAATTTCTTTTAAGATGCTATTTTTATTTTTTATATTTTTTTGACATTCAGATTGAATATTTGTTATCCTTGTCCTTGAAGAATCTAATTTGGTCATTGGTGTTTCTTGATGGAGTTATTATTTCACTAGCTTTAGATGTCAAAGGAAAAACCTCCTGTTGGCATAGGATATTTGAAAAAAATGATCCAGCCACATTTTTTGATCCCTCAGATTATTGTGGAACTGTTTCTGCTGTGGTTTATTGTTTACTTTGGCAAAGTTTCGTTTCTGCTATCTCAGATACAAGGTTCAAAGATATTGCGGCCATTGACTTTCATTTTGTACAGTAGCTAAGCTATGTCATGTTATTTAACATGAGATGCCATAATTGTGTAAATGTGAAATATTTTAAGATTTAAAAGGAGATTGTGGTAGTGTATTGCACTCTTCATATTGCTAGGAGTAGGTAGTGGCGCTCAAACCTTTTTTCATTCATGGATCCAGGTTTTGTCCATTTTTAAAGCCTCTTATTATTTCACTTGTTTGAATTCTGTACTGGCTAATCTAGTCCATTTATATTTTGATTTTTTCCCCCAAAATCAAGTTACTGATTGATTTTTTTTTTTCTTTCAGACATCGGGATGATTACAGAGATAAGGATTATAGGAGGAGAAGCAGAAGCAGAAGCAGAAGCAGAAGCTTGGACAAGAACGATCGTGATAGGCGTGGAAGAGAAAGGGAGAGGGAAAGAGACCATCGCAGACGAAGCCGGAGCATCAGTCCTAGGCGTCCTAGTCCTGATTACTCAAAGGGAAGGGGAAGAGGACGCTATGATGACGAGCGGAGAAGTCGTAGCCTCAGCCGTAGCCGAAGTCGTGGCCGTAGTCGTTCTGTGGACAGGTTGTGAAGTTGTAATTTTTATCGAATTGGACAGAAGTTGGGAATTTTATTACTAATAATCTTTATCTTGTTGGGTAAAAGTGGGGATTGGGGAATTTTGTTTCTAAACAGTGTCATTGTTTCGTATATTACAGTGGTTCTCCTGGTAGACGAAGCCCTAGTCCAAGAAGGAGTCCATCTCCTCGAAGGAGCCTCTCTCCTCGAAGGAGTCCATCTCCCAGGGAAGAAAGTCCTGAAAGAAATGGTAATGGTGTTGGAAGGTCTCCAACTTCTAGGAGTGTTTCACCAAGAGGTCGACCTGCTGATTCACGAAGCCCATCACCACAAAATTCAGATGATGTGAGTTGCTTTATGACTTATTTTTTATGATTAGACTAGACTTGGTTTAAGTAGTTAACTGTTCACTTGCTTAATATTGACAGAAGTGAATACGGATGGGAGGAGAACTGTGGACATAACCAAACAGTGCAGGAATGAATGCTTTGAGGACTTGTTGATTAAAAATGTTATCAGACTATAAATTCTAGTTTTGGTAGGACTTTCCTATGGTGTTCAATTCTCATATATTGAGCTTCATGTTCCTATCTACTATCTTGTATCAGTTTGATACTTTTTACCTCTGCAGTCTGTATCCTTATTTCCAGTCATAGGTTATAGCTTTGGGACATGTTCTTCCTTTATATTTCTGTTTCTCTACTCTGTAGTACCAGTACTACTTTGTTTTGAGCAATCGTGGTGTCTTTTTCTTTTCCTGTATTTTCTTTTTTTCTTTTTATATATTTGAGCTATCCTTATTCATCATGAATCCTCTATTGGATTTTATAGTTATGTTCGGGGTAAGAGTGACTGGCGCCTGATTGGCGGATGTTGATTTTGTGGCTGTTGATGCTGTTTCTATGTGATAGATGGGTGTTCGTGACTTTGATGCTGGTTGCAGCAGTTTGCTGACTTTATCAGTATGATTGTCTATGAAGTATGATGTTGCTGTGGGAAGTTTCTTAACTAATATTCACTGGATAGAATTGTTGGTAAGGTTTTTGGTCACGTTTAAATGTTTTTTAAAAACTTGATAATACGTTAGGATTTGATGTTTGACCTGATTATCCATTCTGGTCTATCCAAGTTTTGAAAGCACTTCACCCGCAAGGAGATCTAGAGGCCTTGATATATAGGTTTGACCCACCTATGTTGATCGATTTTTTTAACACATAGCTGATGATGCATTTGAGAGGTGTTATCGATTGATTTTAATGGTGAAAGTTGGTTCAAGAAAATTTAGCTGCAGGTTTGAACTTTAAGCCATCGTAACATAAGTTTATAGTTTTTCTATGTTATTTGAAGGGGTGGCTTCAAACTCACAGATTTACTATCCCAAACATTTAGATCAATCTCTTGCTGCTTGATGTGGTGACTGACTGTATTGTAGCTTTCGGATTACACAATTGGTGCTGTGCTGTTTGATAGCAGATACGTTTGTTGATGTACGATAGGACATGAGTTCGATTGGCTGTTGCTGCCCTTGTGGGGGGGTGAGGCTGGCAATGATGCTTCAGTTGCTTGGCAATGGCTGTATCGATGCTTGATTGATTTCCTTTAAATAGGAAGGGATCTGCATGTATAAAATGTCTTAACATCTCTCCTGTAAGAAAATTTATTTAATAAGAATTAAATTATAAATTTGCATAATTCGGTTCCATTGCTCACTTTGTTTCGGAGTTTGGTGAATACGGGGTGGCTGTGCTTGCTTTATTATGTTGTTTTATGTTTAGGTTTTGAACTTGGAAATATTGCCCCTCTGATCCTTTTGCCTACTGCTTTTTTACGATTGATTAAACTCATGATACTAGTGCCGCTTAGAAGTTCTATATATATATATATATGTTATATTCTACATAGTCCATTCTACGGAGACCAGGACGAAGAGATTCTATATATATATATTGCCCATCTGATCTTTCTGTCCACTTCTTTTGTGATGAAAACTTCAATGTTTTTCCTTTTATCCGTATAAAATGAGAACATTCGTAAATGGTACTGGACAGGAAATTTTGATTTTTGCAAGATATCTACGTTCTTTTTTGTTTGATGGTTCATTTTAAGCAACGTTCCCTCCAAAGGGGTGGGTAAAATTTGAGTACCAATTAGAGGTGTCGGGTTGGGGAATGGGGATATTCTACATGGTGAATTTGCGGGAATGGCTTATTCATCCTTGGGTTCTATTTGTGTTGTAGGTCTTTTTTCCAGTTTAATTTGATTATATTATATCATTATTAGGACAAAAACGTTGTTATTTTTTACCCGTTGGTTTTCTTTTTATTGTTGTATCTTTATTGAAGTTAAAAAGTGAGTTTCTTTGTCCCATTTCTTTCCTTTCTGTAATTTTTGGAGGGTTAAGACAACTCAACTATGGGAGTTGGTTAATTTTGGATGTTTTCCCATTATATTTTTTTTGCAAGCTTGATTACTTAAGGATAATGTTAAAATTAAAAAAAAAAAAAGAATGTTTGGTTCAATTTGATTTGGATGTTCGAAAATTAAGCTACAAACAACTTTCACCTTAAATCTCTTCCTTTGATATTATAACTTTTTTAACTTCCAAGGAGAGCTAATTTTTAAAATTTTGTTTTTGTTTTTGGAATTATCTTCTTTTGTAATTTTTAAATAAAAAATAAAAAATAAAAAATAAAAATGGTGATTAAATTATTTGTTTTTATTTTTATTTTTTCATTATTATTTGTTTTATGTTTAGTCTCGAAAACTTAGCTTTAATATTTAGGAAAACATTAGTTTAAAATAAATTGCTAAATAAGAAATTTAGAGGTGTAAAGAGTTTTTATAGCGAACTTATTTAAATAAAAAATTGAATGTTGAAATTTATATATATGTTGTTTTATGTATATATCTTATTAAATAAGTATGAACAAATGTGACTCAAACCTTGCAAATTGGACTCACAACATGATTTATGACCAATCATTAATCATGATACATTTATATTGGACCACCTGACATCAATCTCTCACTAATAGTTTATATTAATTACAATATCAACAATTCATAAATAGATTTTTAATTTGATATAAAAATTAAAAAAATTAATCCCTTATTTTCAAATATAACTCAATCTAAACACTCGTATAACAAAATTTTAGATTTATGATTGATATACATTGATCGATTTTTATCATTGTCTATTAGTTATGTTGACAAATAGTCGTTACAATTGACTGAAATTTTGTATATTTTATAAATGATTTGCACCTTTTAAAAATATTTCAAATTTATGATAACATATATTTCCTCAATTTTGTGATGCATACATTTTCTTCCCCCATGATGTCATCTTCTAAATAAGACATTGTTTATATGATTATTGTAATCTTTAGATCTCATCACATGTGGGGGCATAGATAATTATTTGTTTAGACACTTTTTTAAAAAAATATATTTCATTAGTCTATTCAAAATTGAAGAAGTACTTTAACAATTCAAGATTTGGCAAAGACTAGAAGAAGTTATTCTTTATATTATAATATTTAAGATAAAAAGAGCTTTTATAAAGAGAGAAAATACATCGTGAGTAAAAAAAAATATGATACTAATATAGCATAATAAATTAAAATATTTATAAAATATACAAAAATTTTAAACTGTAAACGTTATTGATATAAACATTGATAAAAGTCTTATCATAAACTATGAATGATACTAATAAACAAATTTTTGGGTAATTTTTTTTTTTTTTAAATTTAGCCAATTTCAAATATAAGAATAATATTTTTCCCACTTTGGAGGATGAGCAAAACACCACATAAAGAGACCACAAATGAAGTCCTACCAAAGCCACCTACGTGTATTGTTGATGATGAGAGAGGCTTAGTTTGAAAAGTCAAGGCCAAAATGTGGAGTGACTTTTGAATCACATGTGAAGTAAAGACCACTTTGAAATGTAAATCAACACAAACAAAATACAATAAAAATCCATTTGTATGGCATTATATATTCTTGAAAACTACTTCATTTGACATTTTTCTTTTTCCTTCTCATTTCTTTATTCCATGCCAGATAAATCCATGAGTTTTAACTTCAATTTCAAGAGTGATGTGTTAAGTATCTTTGACTAATCCCATTCTTCATAATGGAAATTTGAAATATCCCTCTCACTGTCCTTGAAGAGAAATGATGAAACTAATATCACCCAAATATTGTCTTTCACTACAATCTCTTTCAGTTGTTGGAAAAGAAACAGTTCTGTTGAAATATCTCTCAGTTTTTGGGTTTGGCCAATTTTCTTCACACACACACACACATATATTTTGAAATTTGCAGTACCAATTTAAGCAAGGAATTTGATGCTGCTTTTGAAATTCTAGATGATGCAATTCAAGGCAGTTCTACATCTTTTCTTCATCTTTCTGATTTTTCATTTGGCCATTGATGTTGCTTCTTCAATTCAACAGCAACAAAGAGAGGGAGAGCTTGAAGCTTTGCTTCAATGGAAGTTTAGCCTTAAAAACAGCTCTCAAGCTCTCCTTCCTTCATGGGAATTACTCCCATTTCCAAATCCAAGTCCTTGCAATTGGGAAGGCATTACTTGCAACAATGCTCAACTTGTGAATCATATCATTCTCAAAAACATTGGCTTGATAGGTACTCTTGAACATTTCAACTTCTCATCATTCCCCAATCTCCTTACTCTTGATCTCTACGGTAACCAACTTTTCGGGACCATTCCTCCTTCGATCAGTAAGCTTCCTGAACTGATCAAGCTCAACCTCAGCAACAATGGCTTTGAAGGAGGCATACCAAAGGAGATTGGAGGGTTGGCGAAGCTTATTTCATTGAGCTTCTCACGAAATCTTCTTTCGGGTTCGATCCCGTTGACGATTCAAAACTTGAGGAGCCTTTCAGTTCTGAATCTTGGCAGCAACCATCTGTCTGGCTCAATCCCATCTAAGCTAGGAAAGTTGAGGTTTCTTGTCGAGCTTCGGTTGCATTTAAACAATCTGACCGGTTTGATCCCGCCATCTTTAGGAGATATTTCTGGTCTAAAAGTGTTGTCCCTCTATGGAAATCAATTGTCTGGTGTGCTGCCAAAAGAGATAAACAAACTCACCAACTTGACTCATTTCTTCCTCTCAAACAATACCATCTCTGGCTCTCTACCACAAACTCTGTGTCATGGAGGTTTATTGCATTGCTTCTGTGCTAGTAACAACAACTTCAGTGGTTCTGTCCCTGAAGGCCTAAAGAACTGCACCAGTCTAACTCGGGTTCGGCTCGATCGAAACAAGTTTCATGGAAACATATCTGAAGATTTCGGTATATATCCGAACTTGGATTATATTGATCTTAGTTACAATGATTTCTATGGGGAAGTTTCACCCAAATGGGCGAGATGCCGACTTCTCAAAAGCTTGAAGATCTCCGATAACCAGATTAGTGGAGAGATTCCAGCAGAACTTGGAGAATCAAGTCCCTTACATTTTCTTGACCTGTCTTCCAACAATCTTGCAGGACAAATTCCCAAAGAAGTTGGAAATTTGAAGTCCTTGATCTACCTTAATTTGAGCAGCAACAAGCTTTCTGGAGATATACCTCTAGAAATTGGAACCTTGCCTGATCTATCATATATTGATCTAGCAGACAACAAACTAAGTGGCTCAATACCAAAACAAATAGCTGATCTCTCAAAGCTGTTGTATTTAAACTTGAGAAGCAATAGCTTTGGAGGAAACGTTCCTATAGAGTTTGGCAATCTGGCCAGTCTACAGTTGTTGTTGGATCTCAGTCACAACACTCTTTCCGGGGCTATTCCGCCGCAACTTGCAAATCTGGTGAAACTAGAAGTACTAAACCTTTCCCACAATCATCTTTCCGGTTCGATCCCATCGGCTTTCGATCAAATGAGGAGTTTACGGCTCGTCGACTTGTCATATAATGACTTGGAAGGCCCAATTCCTGAGAGCAAGGCTTTTGAAGAAGCATCAGCAGAGTCATTTGAGAACAACAAAGCCCTGTGTGGAAACCAAACCAGCTTGAAGAATTGTCCAGTTCATGTGAAGGATAAAAAGGCAGCTATTTCTTCACTTGCTTTGATTCTCATTCTTTCTTTTTCAGTTTTGGTAATTGGATTGTGGATTAGCATTGGATTTGTATGTGCTCTGAAAAGAAGTGAAAGAAGAAAGAAGGTTGAGGTGAGAGATTTACACAATGGAGATTTGTTTTCAATTTGGAGTTATGATGGAAAGTTGGTATATGGAGACATAAGTGAAGCAACTGAAGGCTTTGATGATAAGCATTGTATTGGGGTTGGAGGACATGGAAGTGTTTACAAGGCTAAGTTGTCAACAGGCCAAGTTGTGGCAGTGAAGAAACTGCATTCTGTTCATCACTCCAAGTTGGAAAATCAAAGAGCATCAGAGAGTGAAATAAGTGCATTGACGAAAATTCGACATCGGAACATTGTTAAGCTTTACGGGTTCTGTTTTCACTCTCGACAATCTCTTTTAGTTTATGAGTACTTAGAAAGAGGAAATTTGGCCAACATGTTGAGTAATGAAGAGCTAGCAAAAGAATTGAATTGGATGAGAAGGATCAATGTTGTCAAAGGGATTGCAAATGCTCTAAACTATATGCATCACGACTGTGTGCCTCCAATCATTCATAGAGACATTTCGAGCAACAATATACTATTGGATACAAACCATGAAGCTCACATTTCTGACTTTGGAACAGCTAGACTTGTAGACATCGGCTCGACGACTTGGACCGCAACAGCTGGTACTTATGGGTACATAGCTCCAGGTAACTGACTCACCAAATGATGAACATATTTCTATAAGATTTTTTTACAATGTTCTAAATACATCATATATCTACCTACAGAGCTTGCGTATACAACGAAGGTTACACCAAAATGTGATGTTTATAGTTTCGGAGTAGTGACACTTGAAACGATCATGGGGCATCACCCTGGCGAGCTCATATACGCTCTTTCAACGACATTATCGTCTTTGGAATCGTTGAATAATGTGGAATCTTTTCAGTTAAAGGATATCATTGACAAGCGCTTACCAATTCCTACTGCTCAAGTGGCTGAAGAAATACTCACAATGACTAAACTAGCATTGGCTTGTATTAATGTCAATCCTCAGTTTAGGCCAACAATGAAGAATGCAGCTCAAGATTTATCGACTCCTCGACCAGCACTTCTTGATCTGTTTTCAAGCATCACATTGGGAAGACTTGTGAACTTGGATGATAGCCAAGAAGGCAAGAACCCTTTTGATTCAACGTGAAGAAGTTGAGAGGAACAACATAGAACATTGAATGAAAAATGCCAAAAAAGAAAAGAAAGCTACCTTGCTTGTGAGCAACCTTATCTGGTTAATTTGCAGGGAAAATAGGATTTTTCCCTATTTATTTTAAAATAAAAAACAAAAAACACTCGAGTAGTATTTTCCCACGTGTGTGTATATATATATATATTACCTTTTGTATTATAGTTTGAGAAAAGTTAAAATATTAAAACTTAACCCTTGCGGTTTGAAAAATTATAAGAGAGAACATCTATCGTTAAAAGAGTATAGATGTTATCTTGTGTGATAGATAACTGACTATATGTTAGATGAGGTATTGATAAAGTGGTATTTTACATACGAGTTAAGAAAACGTGTGCAATGAAATCTAATTTAGATTTCAATTAATAATTAGTGTTTGTTTTCAAACATAGCAAAACGAACTAAAATATTTACGAATATAGTAAAACTTTTTCCATCAAACAGCGGGATAATAAAAAGGCTAGTATTCCTTTTTTTTTTTTTGTCAAACATTAGACATTGTGTATTTGATGATTCTCCCCAAACTCTCAAGTGTCAATTTTTGGAGAAATATTATATTTGTTCTTATTACCAATAAAGGGTAAAGATGATACAAGATAAATCCCTTTTATAATTAATTTTTGTAACCAGTTAAAATCTTGGGAAGCTAAAAAAAAATAGCAAAAAGAATTTACGATAATATAACACATCACTACATTTTCATAACCATTTGATATTACTAATTTTACCACAATCGTGATATGTAAAAATATAAGTGACATGAACTATTTTTTTCTCAATGTGATGCAATTTTTCTTTTTAAATAATGCAAGGTATAATAGAAAGTATTGAGCATTTTGACAAAGCGGCCTAAATAAACCATCTAATTCTTCTTAAATCATATCTCCTCTAAAAAGCATATCATTGCCTCTAATATTGGGTACACACAAATAACTAAATCAATTATATTTATGATTTTAGTAGAACAAATCACGAATATAACCCTAGGTTTGATTTGATTATGTTAAAAAAATTCAAGAACCAAACAGATGAAAGTATAGAAGTCCGGAAAAGGAAACAAGTAATTTGCACTGTTTTATAGAGAGATAGAACTAAGCCTTTAAAATACAAAATCCAGCCTACAGAAAGTTGCATTTGGCCACCTTCCCATGCTTAGTGACTCCATTGATAGAGTTCAGTGAAGTAATAACAAAATCAAACAGCAACTGTAGAGCATAACTTACAATGATATTCCAAGAAAAAAAAAAAAAGTGAAAAGTACAAAGACAACTGTAACCTTACCCATCATTATCACATCTTCCAATTTGTTGTTCGGTTCAGTATTCTGTACAGTTCCCTCCATCAGATCTTCATCATTTCTCAATTGGCATTAGGGGCAGAAGCTTCATGGAGTTCATCATATGCGCCAGTCTCCTCATTATAAGAGTACCTAAAAGATAAAAAACAAGTCATCATCACTTCAACATTATCCAATTCTCAATGATTCAGTCTAAACATATTTTGTATCCGAAAACTAGATGTTTGCAATGATTCTTGGCTGCTCGAACAATTTGATTTCCTCATGTCAATTATTTAGGTTGGTTCATTCTAAAACTAGAATGGCAAAATAAAAAGATATATTGGAACTGAAACAACGAGCACTTACATTTCTGGGTACTTTCCAGTTTCCACGTGAAATCCAATAAATATGAGAATATTTCAAAATATTGGGTCAAGCCACAATGTTATTTTCACCAATGATTATCTAACAAACCAAAAGACTCAAAACCTTTCTAAAGATTATGCTCGCCTACCACACTCACACACCTCAACTCAATACTGAAACCATGGATATTTTTCTTATAATGCATCCAGTCTATAACTTGTTACAAGGCCTGTAAGCTGTGTGCGGGTAACAGAAATTCAGTGAAGCAGTCTTTAAAGGTTAAGAAAATAGCACCTCCTTATAAAGGTTTATTTTTTTTATTACCACTTGCATCCATATTCATAGGCTTGCAGGCTTATATTTACGATGTCATTTTTCAGTTTTTCAAATCAATTGAAAATTTCAAGAGTTCCAGATCCCCACACAACCACCAATTTACGCCAGTTCTCCATACAAGGGATTGTTGTTGTGGTCTTGTATTTTTAAGTCAGTGAAACAAGTAAAAATGAGTGCAGAAAAAAAAGAAACAAAAAGAACCCAAGAAATTGCGGTGGGATCTAAGAGTGAACCCAACACACTATTATCAAGCCAAAATATATGCAAAAATAATCAAACAAACAATTTTTTAGATTCCTAGCCCCAATACCCTACTCTGAGAATCAAACAACACTAGCGTAATAAAAGTTTCAAGCCATTATGCAAGCAGAATCAACCAAACAACTTCAATGTTCCCAGCCATTTATAAAATAAGTTAAGTTGCAAGACTAAATTAAAGGAAAAGAGTTACAAGGATGAGTACACTACCATCGTCCAGACGTAGCAGAACAAAAGAGTCCTGTAGATGGATCATAGTAATACCCCAAACTGCTACTGTAATAATACCTGAAGATACAATTCAAACGACTTAATATACAATAAAAAACATACAAACATACAAACAGTCTTGTCATTTCTATGAAAGGGAAATAGAGGAATAAAAGATGTCTGAAAAAATACTTAGACGAACAGACTGCAGAGTATTATATTTTATATTTAGTTATAACTTATAGGAGTTACAACAGTACCAAACATTTGAGAGGCTTGGACTCTCCTAGATTCCCGGTTCTCACCTCCTTGGAACCCCTTGTAACCTGCCTACTCCAGTAGTATCTACTAACAAACTACAAGTACGTCACCAAAGAAGAAACAAACGGCAGCTAGCCTCCCTCTTCCCAAATTTTCCAAATAAATCCACTATTGGCTTATTCATATCAATCCCACAACCAAAATTTTAGAATCCTTAACCAAATGACCATGCCACTAAATCAAAGAATTGGCTGTTTGTTGTGTGCGCACCAACACTGCTAAAAAGCAGATAGAGACAGCAACTTTTGCTAGAGCCCCATAGAATAACAAAGAAGACAGTTAGACACAACCACCTTTAAGTCACATGAATAGGAAACCTTAATGCATACCTCGTAATTAATAAATTACAACTTATAAGCGACAAACCTATAACAGATTAAAGGGGCCATGAAAACCTGCAGATTACTTCTCACGGGGGCCTCACACAAGGAGCATTTCCAATTAGAACAGGAGCTTACTGAACATTGAATACCATCTCTCTGCTGTTAAATTCAGTATGGCAACATATTCGATCAGTGAATTTTTTTAATCTTTTGGGGCACTTGAAACTGAGCTTAATGTAGAATGTCACCATTTGGGGGGCATGTGCCCCCTAGTCCCTGAATACATTGGCAACCGGGCCTTATATTGGTTATGGAAGTATGAATACCTTCCAAAAGGCTCTATATGTGTAAGACCCGTACCTAAAATTTAAGTTAAGAAGTGGAAGTTTTAAAATAGGCTCTATATGTGTAAGACCCGTACCTAAAATTTAAGTTAAGTGGAAGTTTTAAAATTTTATATTCCAGGATTTGGCGTTAAGACCAAGAAGCTGCCAAGCGTTTTAAGTTTAGTTTAAGTTGTATTGTATACTATGTATGAAACGCTTGTTAATAAAGTTTAAGTTTTGGTTATGCTGACTGCTGCCTAAAACATGTTATTTAAAGTATTTGGCATTTAAACAAGGTAAAGGATTTAAGATGAGTGTCTTTGGCGTTTAATCGTGTCCAACATGCTCAAGTCGCACCGCGTCTCGCGAGAAAAGCAAGGTCTGTGGGGTGGGGTGTTACAATATGAGACCTACACGCTAGCCAACTGCACCACCACCCTAGTTTCCAAAAGGCTCATACTGGAGGAAATTTCAACGTTAATTGTGAAAAATACTAGAAACAAGGATTTTAAACATTAAAATATACTATGGATAAACTCAATCACTCACTAATATCTCAACACACAGAATCCTCACAGGGTTCACCACCACTACCTAACTCATACTACACATCCTTGGTCTCCTTTTTTAGTTGCTTCCAATTGTAGCTTTCAGAGTATCAAGGGAACAGCTTAGGGGAAAGGCCGTTTTTTGTGGTTTTCTGGGTTGTGTGTGGTGTTATGGGATTCAATCGTAGCTACCTAACTCATACTACACATCCTTGGTCTTCTTTTCCAGTTGCTTTCAATCCCTAAATTCTATATAATTTGCTAGTTTAAATAATCAAGTCTTAAAATACCTAATATTTTTTGTAACAATTTAATGGATATAAGTAACTATAAGTGATTTATTTGTTCTCCTTGTTTTAAAGGAGGTTTCCTACCCTGTTCAAGCCAAGACCTCTAGAGAAAAAAATTTGTATTTATTTGTGACATCCTTAACTGTTAGCATGAAGTCACACCAAAAATGAAGGGCTTACATCTTGAAACGAAGCTACAACCTTTCGCACCAAGCTTATGACAACAATATATCTTATTCTGGCTAAATCAAACATAATGAAATGCTTCTCATTTAAAAATCCAAAAACAATGACCACTCCTCCCAAACCACAACCCATATTCCTCACCGAGGAGTCCCCGGACTAGGTCTCTTCTTTGACCATCACACTCAACTTGCTAACCTCTCCTCCTCACACCTAGCCTATTCTTGCAAATTTAATTTTAATTTACTCAATCCAGATCCCTTTTGCCAAAAGTGATTTTTCTTTTTTTCTTCCATCAAAACTACCAATCCCAATGCAGTTATGGAAGTGATGTCCCATCTCATCAAACAGCTTAGTCACTACTTCAGTGTATAACTTGTCAATACTTCTACTGCTTCCCTTCTATCTTGTCATCGATCACCAAACTATCATTTACACAATTCTGAAATCAAGTTTCACCTTACTGCCTCCGTGGAGTATCGTACTTCATTCTTCTTTGCACCCTCATAGGAATGGGATCTGTAACTCCAGTTTGATATTTTCCCCTTCTGTTCCATCACCTTCATGTTGAGAGATGTATGCTTCTTCAATTCCTCCTTTCTTCATCTAAATTTCTCAATTATAACCTGGCCACACTCCCCTTGTTAGTCCTTTGAGCCTTCTCCATTTTTGGCAAGACCTAAAAACAAGAAATTGACACCCCGGTTTCTTCTTTGTTTTTCCTTTCCTTTTTTTCTCTTAAAGGATAACCCAGTTTCAAGGACGTGGGATGATGACCTTACATAATTCATTTCTCACCATCTTGAAAGATTGGAATTTGGTTAATTGTTTTGAAATTGAGATGAGCCTCGTTAAGGTTTTAAGAAAAAAGAATAATGCTCAAAATACAAGATAATTATACTAAGAGCTAAAAGAGCTCACAAACAAAAGTACTACTGAGTTGAACACTGGAGTTAAAAGACGAGGGAGAATTTAAAATTATATTAGATTTGACTAATTACATTTCTCATTATTCAAAGAAATTTTCATTTGCTCCAACTCTTCAATAACTTCAGCATAGTCTTTAAGTTTAACCATTGCCCATTACCTACTCTACTGGTGAGCCTAGGCCTAGGTTCCACATACCCTCCTTGCATTTATAAACAAATAGGAGATTTAACATTCTGGTAAAAAAGTCCCGTACTCAAGAAATGAACAATTTTACCACCAAAGAAATAAACAGCAGAAATGGAGAGATTCAACTATGACCCCTGAATCCACAAGAGTGGAGAGATGATCTTACCCTGAGGATTCATCATAAACATAGTCATTTTGTGAAGCTTCACCTGCAGGCCAAACAATAAACAAGAAAAGTTATTCGGGAATATACTAATCAACGAAATTATGTGGAACTTCCTTGATCGTTTACATGGGATGGAAAGGCATACTCTCAGAATTAGGGTTAAGGTTACTGGGAATTTGTTGTTTGATTCCATTGCCATCAGCAACTAAATTTTCATTAGAAGATGGGTCTGCATGCTCGTCTTCGTCAGCAAACATATCGTATGTATCAGTTCCACTGCTAGTGATTTCAACTTCGGGTTGATTGGTGAATAATGAGCCCACACCAGGATCTTGAACATCAGACAACAAACCATTTCCCTTGTTGGCGTCAGAATTTCCATGATGCAAGCTCATGGATGATCCTTCCTTAGCCCGAGCTAATTTCTCATATCCTTCTGAAAATCGAGGATATAGGAGTTAGAAGGGAGATTCTTTTCTGCTAAAGAACATTCTACAAAGGTTCAACAATCAAGTGCTCATGTGCAAAATGAGAGTTCATTATTCTAACATAAATAATAAAAATCGACGCACGCTGAAGAGTGTCACCAATGACATAGCTTGTAGGGGGAAATTTTTGTTATACAAGTTAATAACAGTTAACGAACTCTACTGGTGTTTCACACAATTCCTACACAATGGCTTGTCACACCCATTAATCTGTCAGTGTTTCAGTTGTCTTCTTTGATCTGGAGCTTGGCTCATCCTATCTTGAATACACTAATTTCACTTCATGCTCGAGTTCATTTGATCAAACTTCCTTTTATGACCGAAAGTGCCTTTAACCTTTTTTGTCGTCCACTCAAAAGGATGGAAACCATGCTTACTCACAATAATCTTATGCCATAAAGAATCAGGTTCAAGATAAAAGTGCAAAAGCCACTTTGCCAATAAAGCTCTGTTGAGGATTCTAAGATTACCAATCCCTAATCCCTCTTGACTCATAGAGTGCCCCAGCACCTCCCAACTCACAAGATGGGAGCTGTAACCTTCATCCACCCCCTCGCATAGAAATTTTCTCATGTATTTTTCAACGCTCTTACACACCAAGCTAGTGGCCCTAAACAACAAAAGATAATAAACCGAGGTACCACTCAGCATGGATCTAATAGAAGTTAATCTACCAGCTTTAGAGAAGAACCCTTTCTTCCACATCGCTGATCTCTTACGATTTTTCTCACAGATAGGATTCCAAAAGGACAGCTCTCAAATTACCCCGCAATGGGAGCCCTAGGTAAAAAGACAGGAAAGAACCAACCTCATAATCAAACACCTCCACTGACCTCTATAATTTTGCATGGTTAGAATTAAAACAAAAAATAGTGCACTTGCTTCTATTGATTTTTAGCCCCGACATTTGTTCAAAGAACACAACCATATGGTTGAGGATGTGGAAAGACTCCTCTTTTCCAAAACAAAATAACATTGTATCATCAACAAATTGAAGATGTGATAAGGCAACTTCATTTTTGCCAATCTTAAAAGGCTCAATAATGTTTCCTTCAACGCCTTTACTTATCATCCAACTTAAGACATCCACAACAAGTACGAACAGAAACGGGGACAAAGGATCCCCTTGTTTTAAACCCCTAGAAGCTTGAATCGACCCTTTTGAAGATCCATTGATGAGAATGAAATACTTCACGTTTCTAACACACATCCACATTCTCCATTTATAACTGAAACCCTTCTTCATCACCTCTATCCAGAAATCCCAATCCACATTGTCATACACTTTCTCAAAGTTAAGTTTTAACAAAACACCCTCAAAATTCTTCATCTATACTCCTCAATTGCTTCATAGGGCTGTGGCATAGTATGGAGGAAAGGGAGCAGCCACAATGAATGTCGGCTCTCAAGCCCATGACGAAGCAATCAATCTTCTTGTCCTTGATATGCACTAAACTCAGAGCAAAATGGGAGAGTCGTCTCCCTTTCATAAGTAGCAACAAACTTGTTGCCCTACTTATGGAAGAGAATTCATACGACTCTCTCGTTTTGCTTCAGGTTTAGTGGATACAAAAGGTCAAGAAGATCAATTGCTTTGTCATGGGCTTGAGAGTTAACGTTTGGAACATTTTGGTTGCTCACTTTCCTCCGAAATTATATCACAATTCACAATCCTACAAATAGCAAAACTAATTGCAACCAAGCCGAAAGCACCTTCAAGATCAAGCATTTCCTCATGTTGGAAAAGGATATTTGATCAAACGAAACTCAAGAACAGAGCAGGGTCAGTGTACCCAAGATAGGACAAGTCAAGCTCTAGACCAATGTTAGTAATTAAACTGCTAGTAAGTCAATGGTCGTGACAAGCCATTGTGTAAGAGTTGTAAGAAGTACCACTTGGGACAGTGCTTAGCCAAAAACAAGGTTTAACTATGGGAAGGAAGGGCGTTCTATTTGTAAATTGCCGCCAGGAGTATTACGGGCAATACTAACCACTTTATAGCTCTTTGAATCACTTGATTTCCCTAGGGAATAATTATTTTTTTAACAAGAAAAAAGCCTCTTCATTAAGATAATGAAAATGATACAAATGTTCAGAGTACAAGAGATGAAAAAAAAAGAGAGATTTAGGATCAGCAGGTGCATCTAGACATCTCAACTAGGTTGACACCCCCTTAGCACCATCATCATATCCAAAATAAAACTACAACAATGGAGAACATAAAGAAAACAATACAATTCATACTAATAGTTCATATGCTAGTACAATCAAAGAAGTAAGTAGTAATAAGAAACTATAAACAAAATAAAGTATTAAAAGGTTGAGTTGCTTTCAGATTTTCTTTACTCTGAAGGATGTTAAATAACTCGGTACCTTATCTAATCTACCATACAATGCATTTTAAGTAATACCTTATAGACTCAAGATTTGTTACAATGCAAATGACTTCTGAAAAAAGAAAAAGAAAAGGAATCTACAAGCTGAAAAATAACTAGGAAATTCTCAGGTAAACAAATATTTCCATTAACCATTAATTTCTGATCAATTGACAAAGTTTTTTCAGGCAGAATAGTATAATTGATGAGTTCTGCATGCAACTGTTACTTGTCAGTAAAATATATTAAATAAAATGCTCTAAATTAAGAAATTGGACAATGTGCCCTTCAAAGCAAATGCACAGAGGAGAAGTTATTTTCGCTCTTCATTTCATATGAATAAAACCAAACAGAATACTAACCTGCCTCACGCTCAAAGACCTCTTGTTTTTCATGATAAACATCTGCATAACGAAAGTTTGAACAATAAGCAAAGCATAGTTGGCAACAAAACGTGATGTCCTACAAAAATCGAAAAATCGAAAAAGGTAATATTTATTAAATAAAGCATTTTCGAAGGACCATCACAATAACATAAAAGAGCATAATCGAGGAATGCTCAGTCCAAAGAATTAAACCCAACAAAGCAACATACTTAACTGTATTCACCATTATCCATAAGTTTCATAGCATCTTCTGTTAACTTGTCAAATATATGCTTTATCTCATCTGACATCTTCTCCTTCCTGTCTTTGGAATTTCCTTTCAACCTTCTCAAAGCTTGAAGAACCTGTCACCAGTAGAATAACTTATATATAGGTCTCAGCAAACACCTCTCTCCAAAAGTTTTATCTGAAAAGCAAATGGAATATTGAAAAATGGAACATAAGGATAAGGCTTTGGATAAAGGAGCACATAACATATGTTTATTTCTGTATTTATTTTTCCCTTTTGAAAGGGTTTGTGTATTTATAAGAATCTATAGCAACTTGATGCTATTGCTAGGAAGATATTTAATTTTTTTGTTAAATAGATGATAGAAACTGCTTCCATTGTCATTAATGAATGTGCAAGTATAAATCATGATTGACAAAAAAATTCTTGTAAAAACCTCGAAGTGTCCTACAAAAGTAACAAACCTATTCCAACTCCCATTTATAAGAAAGGAGTTAGGAAGAACAGACACTGAGACGACGATACGCCCAATTTCTAGAAAAGTAGACAGTAGCTCCTTCCTAGTAACCATAAGTTTGTTGAAGAACCATAAATTCTTCGTAATTGGCCTACCCTCTGATTTCTCCTAATACCATCTTAGTTAAAAAAAAGGCCCTCATTTCTCTAATTCTCCTTCCTAGTAACTGCAGGGTTTGTGTGTGTGTGTGTGTGTGTTGGGGGAGGGGGGGCATCAAGCAATTCAAAGAAAAAGCATGCACTTTCTTCTTCTCCTTCTCCTACTCCTGCTATTTTGGTACCAATGCTTAAAACTTCATAAGGCTATTGCATCCCTATTTGCTTCATACTCGAAAAAAAAAAATGTTGTTGAGGTAACGACTTTAGGATCACTTTTCTGTAAGTCATATATTTACTTATGTGGCTTTCTTCATGGAGTTTGCTCCCACAAATATAGCCATCCCCACGAAGGTCTAAAAAGTGTTTTCATTAGTCCAGAATATCCCTTAGATTGGGAATAAAAAGTTCATTACAAAGTAAATTCAAACAAAACATATTCAAGGTTTTGTGCTTACCGTTTCACCTGGCTCAAGCACATCAGCAATACGTCTCTTTATCTTTCCAACTTCTTCAGAAGATAGCTCTTGGACATCATCTTCGTAATTTATTACTGTAGATCTTTTCCCAGTATATTTTGGATCAATGTCAACGCTATCAAGCCATGCATCCTGAAGGGTAAGTAAACTGCCTTAACAAACTAGTAGAGTATCTATTTCAAGAAGGGCATGGAAAACCATACATCTCTCCTTACCTTGATTTCTTTATCATTAACATATTCGACAAAATTACCAGCAGCGTCAAAATAACCTTCTTCCCTCTCTTTGTCTAAATTGAAAGGTTCCAATTGAATTCCATCAGCATCAAAGTTCTCATTTTCCTGTCAATAGGGGAAAATGTTTAAGGGGGAGAGAGAGACATTAGTAGCTCTCCTTCCATTTAACTTGAATCTTAGAGAGAGAGAGAGATTGGAAACATTCACTTCAAAGGCCAAATTTCTCTCTTTGTTTTACTTTAATATAAGCTGACTAGAAATAAAGACAAGACAGGCTTTTAAGTTGTAATGATACAAAAAGGAAAATAGAAAATGCATGTTCTTCACCAGTTGATAAAGAAACCAATCAGTGATGGCAAATGGCAATGAGCAGGACACCAGAGATTAAAGAATGATATTTTTATATTAACAAAATTGAATCTCAATTGACACATAAAAGCATTGACAAATTAGGAAAATTACACACAAACTGTAAACAAGACTCACGGTGTTCAATAGAAATATTTCTCCTCAATGAAGAGGATGGACGAGGGGAACTAGAAGGAAGGTTCAATCAATAACAACGGTAAAAAGTTCAAAACAATATTAGGTGGATAAAAGTAAGAAACAAAATAATGCAATTATGCGGACCTACAACTTAAGCAAAGTTCCTATTAGTTCTCTGGAAAAAAAAAAAGTAATTAATAGGTTGGCGTAAGCATGAAAAGCACCAGGTTAAGAACATGAGTGAAATTAAATCTTACCTCATAAGTCACTTCAGCTGCTGATATGTCATTCACGATACCTCTATTCTCTTCACTAAAGAGGTCAGCAGTCATTTGATTCCGTCGCTTTGCACGCTCTTTGGCAGCAAGTCGTGGGTCTGTTAAATCATCTGGGTTTTCTTCAGCTTTCCCTTTATCCAAAAATGCATCTCCAGATTTCACCTTCCTACCCTTTGGAAACCTAACTCGCTTTTGGCTGAACAAATAAAATTCCATGGGTGGTGAGAGGGAAAATATCCCATTATACATGCAATAAATGAATAAGCTGAATAATCATGATACTGAACCAAAGGAGTTCTGTTTAGAAGCACACAAGTAAAAGACATCCAGTTATGCTCCAATTAGATGCTCAGAGAAAAGGAGATACATGATCAGCAAATTGCAAATTTTCAAGGAACATCGCTCACCCCATGTATATAAAATTTTACATTCTAACTTCTTTAGAACATATTTATTCAGTTCTACAAATTAAAGAGCAAATTAGCTGGAAAATTTTGATTTCGTAGAACTTAAGACAAAGTAAGGGGAACCTCATTCGTCCGCCCCTGAATGAATCATTACAACCAACAAGCTGACCTGAACTATAGTTCTTTATCTAAGCTAAGCAATTAAAGGCACAATGAAAATTGCAGTCTACATAACTCGAGAAATGAAAAAAAAAAAAAAAAAAAACATTTGGGTGATTAGGGGCTACAAGAGCACAGAAAGTAACAAATTGAATAAAGGGTATAATGGAATTTCAATAATTAGAAGAAAAAAAAAAAAGGGGGAGAAAAAAGAATGGTTAGGAGGTTGAAAGAGAGCAGAAAGTGGGAAATTACGCAGTGGATTTGAGGGAATCGTCATCTTCGTCTTCAAAGAAACGGCGCTTGAGATTGGGGCGCGACGGATTGTCCTCCATAGAACCACCGAACGAACAGAATCAGCAAAGCAACTGAGAGAAGTAGTTCGCAAGGAGTTCACAAATTCTTATATTTCTATGTGGCGATGCAAAGAGGCGAGAAATTGGAATTTAGCATTCCAAATATTTTGCGCACCGAATGTCAGTCTCAAATTACTGTTTCTTTGTTTTTTTGTTTTTGTTTTTGTTTTTCAGAATTCATTAGGAATTTTTTATCTTTGATTTAAAGTTGGAAATATCAAAGTTGTTTCTAAGAAGAAAAAAAAATTCAATCAATGCAACCAACACTAAAATATAAAATCTCGATTTTATCAAATGATGGTGAAAATTTCATAAAAATAAATATATAGGACTTAGTTTAAAGAACTGAAATGTAAGAAAATATGGAAATAAAATCAGAATGAGATGAATTTTATATTAGAAATCAATGTCTAAAATACTTAATTCATTTTGAATTACCTTATAAAATAAGACATTTATTATATGTAAGTTTCAAATAAATAATTGCAAAGTTTAGGAATATTTGAAGATGTAAAAATGAGAGTTTTAATTTGGATTTATAAGAAACAAAACTCACATTAATTCTATTTTAGGGGAAATGACGTGAAAATTTAATGAAAAGTTTGAATGAGGTTCGTTATTGGTCAATTTGGACCAATAAATAAACTAAAGATAAAGTAAAAGAAGAGAGTTATCAATCTTGAACGAGTATGAGATTGATAGAAAATTGGTCTACGTGAGTTTGTTAGAATTATGGAAAGAGAGATTAGGTAGCATTGTCAATTGGCTTGCCTTCGCTTTGGAGGTTGAGGTCCATGCCAACGTGGCTCATACTAGCCCACCTAGAACGAGGTTGAGGCCAACATGCATGTGCCTTATTATAGTTGTGAATTGGTTCAACTTTTGAACAACATGTTTTCAAATTGATTAAAGGATCCTAAAAGAACGAGGAAGACCCCTAGTCTAACTCCACTATAAATAGGAGAAAATATCTAATGTTACAATAGTATATATTACATTAATTGAATATTTAACATTGTCTTTTTTAAGTTCGAGAGAAGTACTTTTACATTTCTTTTTATCAAAATTATTATCAATTGATTATATGGCTAGGATGACACTCCCTCTTTTCGAGCGTACCTAAAAAAGCTAACCATAAGTGAAACTTGACAATATATATACTTTGTGCTTTTTCTACTTGAAATGATTGATTTGGAAAGCCAATAACGTTTGCCTCAAGTATGACCCTTGCTCATAGTCAAATTTTTGCATGTAAATTCTGGGACAAACTAGAACAAAGGTAATTAAAGTGACGTTGAAGATCGTTTATAACGATTTTGATACACATAAATGTAAAAATACTTCTCCGAACTTAATTAAAAGAGACGAGACCTAGTTCTTTTAATCTCTTAGCCCTATGTTTCAATCTATTTTATCTTAATCTTTTGATCTTGCTTCCTTCTAACTTCGTTAGATTTCTAAATAATCATGACATGATGATATTACTTCTAACTTTTTTCAACCAAAGTAAAATGGAAACATATCACACACAAAAAAAGAAAAAATTAGAAAAAAACATACAATCTAATTGGAAAAACTAACATATACACTAAAATTAAAACCAATGAGAAGAAAATATTTGGTAGTGGGTTCTTTTTTGGGTGCAAGTGGGAGTGGGAGTGGGAACAAGAACATATGCTTAATACCAACTCTTTTTGACAAGTAATCTTATTCTTACTTTGGTTGGCATATTTACACTTACATATTTGATATTACCTTTGATTCCTTTGGTAATAACAATGACAATATATTTGGTGATACCCAAATTCTCTTTTCTAGAATCCTTTTTGTTTTATTTGTTACCAAATCATTTTCATTATTCCTTCTTCTTTGTATTCTTTTTCATATTTGATTCATCACATTTTTACTTTTAAATATTGTTCGTAACTATATACTAATTTTGATATTCCAAATTTAAAAATGCTTCACTACTATCTTGTTCGTATTATATTTTATTAGTTGAAGTTCGAATTTGAAGTAAAAAATTATTCTCTAAATTAAGATTGATTAGAAAAAAAACCGACCATTATATTTATTAAGAGAAACATGCATTTAATAGGAAGGTACCTAATAACTTATGTTTAAGTGTTATTTTAATGGTAAAAATTTATATACGTATAGTCTTAGAGGCCTTCTATATCTATTATGGTTTCGTAGAAATGAATACATATCAATTATCGTTGAGCTATCCATTCTATTTGAAAATTCTTTTTTTAATTGGGAGTTTCTTTTGAATATTTGACTTCTACGTAAATTGATTATGTATGTATGTAAGCATCTCATGTTACCTTATGTTTATTAAACAAGTTTATCTCTCATTCAACCTTAATTCAAATGGCTTTGAGAGTCTACACACTCAAATCAATATTTCTAAGATTACCTTTCAGATTTCGATTTTCAATAATCTGTTTACATTTATAGCCTCAAAGTAAAACTAGATTTTAGCAAGTTATTTTAGATTTGTTTTCTCAACATTATTGTTAGTCCTACGAATTTGTCCTTTAGAAGACACCTTTCTCAAATTACCAACTTTTGACTTCACGTGAATGAAAAAAAAAGTATTTATTTAAATTATAATAAATAACTTCGAACTTTTGTATTTGTTTTAAAAATACTTTTAGAATTTTAAAAATTACAATATTGCTCATGAAATTTCATAAGCAATTCCAAACTACCACTAAAGAGTCATTTGGAACACGTATAGATCCCAACTAGCTGACTCGTCAAACAAGACCATTATATACGGTCGTTTGAAATATCTAATTAATAACAAATTTAAGGTATTCTAATAGTTGAACTGTTTTATTTAACTATATTTTGTGTGTCCTTGTATTTTCTTTTATTTTTCTCAAAACTTCGTTTTTATTTGAAAACACAGGTTAAAAGAATCACAATTTTCATTTAGCACTTCAACGTCATATTTTAGTCATGGCTATTTTTTCGCGAATGCTCGACTAGCTTGCACGTACTTTAGTTACTCTTGTGGGACGATCATCATCTAACTTTATTGCATTTATTGCTACAAAAAAGCTCACGTTTCACCAAATACATAAAAGAGTTAGTCATAGCCACTTTTAACACTCCCAATATCAAACTTCAGATGCCCTTAAAATCATATCAGTGTCCACCATAGCTTGAACCAGTTACTTTACGGTCGTTAACCTATATCATGAAGGTTAACACATGTCACCAGCCAACCTCAAGAGATGATTTCATAGTAAGATAATCAAGAAAAATGGTAGGTAAATTTTCAAGAAGAGCATATAAGACAGACAACTCAAGGTTATTTATGTAATCACAGAGGAAAAACAGATACTACAGTATACATCTAGCAAGCCATTTTCACTGTGGTACCACACATTATGAGGATAGTAAAAACTAAAGAAAAGTTGTGGAGAATATTGTTAAGAGAAAATAAAGTGCAATATGCTCAGTTTGCTATCAACTAAAGGAAGCAGTGGATTAAATAGCTACAAAGGAATAAAGGTAGAAGCCAACTGTAAACCAATGAAAGGAAGAGAGTAACGGAGTAACAAACTAACTGGATATAATAAACAATCCAAAAATTAATGGATCCTAACATTCCCCTCAACAACATTGTACAAGAAGCAAATTGAGCTTGGTTTTTAAGCTTTAAAACTATTGAGAACTTAAGTCATTATATATGCAAGTTGATGTACAGAGAATATAAAAAAGTCTGTTCTTTCTTTTTCTTTTTGAAAGGGGAGGGGAGACTTAGTCAATTTCAAAGTTTTAATCAGATTCTCCATCACGACCTTGCTTCAACAGGATTTGTTTGGTAGGTTGTTTAGTTGTGCCTTGGAGTGTTAATATTGTCACAAAGTAGTTAAAAAAGATGGAAGTAAGGAGAATGCATGATGAAGCGCTCAATCCACATGTGATTGTATCCACACAATTTCAGAAGCCACATTATGTATTCAGTACTATGCAAGTTGAACACTCAATTTGTCAGAGCTTTTGGCTTTAAGGAACTCCAAGAAACCAAACTAGATTCAAGAAAATAACAAAAATCTTCTTGTACTTGTTTAGTCGACAGGATAAGTTGTCCGATCAGCTTCCATATATCAACTGTCAAGATAAAATCTTAAAACCAAGTGAAATTATGTTCTTCAGACAGTGTGAGACACCCCTTTTACTGCTTGCGGATGAGCTGACCTTTGAAGCATGTAAAAATTGGCTAGCTGAGGTCTAGCAGGTTAAAGTGTTGCAAGCTCTACTATGCTACAATAGTTGGTTACAATCATGCGTAAGGAGATTGTTACTGCTCTAATATTCATAGAAGTAGCATTGCACTTGCTGTCATTCATGTCGGCATGGTGAAGAAGGTCCTAATGTTAAAAGCAATGAATTATCAAATTAGCAAATTCGTGTGCAAGAAAATAGGATTGGTTAAAAAATTCTTGAATAAGAAAAAGGTTGGAAATAGGGAGACGTTTGAAATTTGTTTGAGTTTCCAAGTTGTTCCCTGATACTAAAATGTCATTAGAAATATAAGAAATGTGACAAGGTAAACCTTGTCCCATTTTTCGTCCGTTGAGTCTAGACAATGAATTAACAAGAGTTTAGTAGTAAAAATCAAGCCTTGCTAAAGACTATGGAGAGTATCATGAAGCTTGCAAACATGAGAATCCACTATAAAAACCTTGAGGTTATCGCATAAACATCCTTTTCGTTAAGCTTACCATTTAGGAATGCATCATGGAATGGACATCAAAACCAATTGACTATTGAAAGAGTAGTTCTTGAATCGGATCTTAGTTTTTGTTGGACCCAATTCCTGTTTAGACTTTAATTAAGGGTTTTGATGCCATGAAAGAAATACTTCTGAGGTATTCAATATTCAATATTCAGAATACTCAAGATAAGAAGATAAGTACATTTCAAGCCTCTTTATATAGAGAGCTTAGTAACAAAAGTATAACAATAATTAACTGACACTAAAAGTATAACAACCGAAACATAACAATCATTATTGAGCCAAGAAGAGCAACAATAAGGATGCAGGTCTCAGAATAGTCAACTCAATCCTTTAACTACAAGATTACTCCTAACTCATATCCATGTTTTCATTTTCAGGTGACAGACCCATTTACACCAAATCAATTTGAATTATATAGCAATGGAAGCAAGTAACAAAGCCTTATGATCATGTAAAAGAGCAAGACATTCATTTTCCATTGTTTCTTTTCATGAATAGCAGTGCGGATGTAAAAGAGCAGGTAGCAGAACTTTAAAGTTCAAAAAGGTATAGTCTTTGATCTCCTTGTCACTTGTTTGGGCATAGTTCTTTTGTAAATTGGTATTGGCTATTCATATATGCGATGCTTTTCTGCTGGTCTATGGTTATGTCTAAAAAGATTCAGAATCTAATATCCTCTAGTTTTTTGAAACCTTCTTTTCTTGGCACTAAAAGGACTCTATGGTTGACAATCGATAGATCAAAGATTCTACAACCAACGAAACCGAAAGTAAAGTAAAGAAAATTACAAATTTTAACCAACATTTAGATTTTGGTTTTTAAACAAGAAGACTATAAACACTACCTGAATTTCTAAGCTTTGTTATTTAGTTTCTATTAACGTTTTCAAAACCCGAGTTGAGTTTTAAAAACAATAAAAGAGTAAGAGCTTGACTAAGGATTCAAGTAATAAAGATGAAAATCATAATCGAGAAAATTGTAAGGAAACAAGCCTAAGTTTCAAATATTGATATCTAAAAATGAAGACTTGGGGATAAGTACAAACCAAAATGACCAGTCTATAAAAGCAACAAAAATAGAACAAAGGGGATATCCAAAACCAATGAAAAGCTAAAAAAGTCATCTAAGTTTTTGAAATGCATAAAAAACTGGTAACCTTCATCTCTAGTTATGAAGAGAAATCATTATGCAGAAGAAGCTCAAATTAATGTATTTTGTAATAGGAATTAGAAAGAGAAGAAGGCAAGTCATTGAGAATGAAATCAACAAACGTCATATAATAAGTGGGCCTCAACTCCAAGAACCAAGCAAAAGCCATCATGAAGAACAGAATCAGAATGGGGTGGAAGAAGCTGATTCTGTGTATAGTGGTGGGCAAAGAGCTTTTGAATGGAACATTAAAAAGTTATTGATGTAGGCCCTAAGGTTAGTAACTTAGTGAGCAATAACTAAGGTACAGTTCTATTCTTTGTCACACCTATGCTTTACCATTTAATGATTAGAAAAATAATTGTGAATTCCCTAATCCTTTTAAGTCATGACAACTTCAACTAAGACTCATTTTATTCTAAAATGATTAGTGTTGATGTCTAACACCAACACATGTCTGACACGTTTGTATGACACACCAATTAGTGTGTTTATTTTTGTATTATTATTTTGCTTTCCTGAACGTCGAAGAAACACACCATCTACAAAAACTAAATAAATAATATAGAATAGAATAGAATTTCAAAATGAAACAAGACCCATTGTTGACAATCCATTTAAGAATATTTTAAGTCGAATAAAATTAACTATTTGACGTTTTATTTACTTTTGAAAATTCTAGGGTTTCAGCCCACTTTCTCTACACCAAGAATCTATTTTTAAACTTTTAAAAGAACCATCTATACTATCCAATTATGCTAACTTTATCAATAACAAGTCTGTGATCCCAACAACTTCTTTTTTCTTTCTCGTGTTAATTATGTCTGCATCTTTTCCAATGCGTCAAAACATCAAAACATACGTATATTTATTGTATATTTATTCTCGATAAGAAAAAATTAATAAATAAAGAGGGTGTCACCAATATATCGTGCCCTACCTTCGTCAAAATTGACATATCACCATGTCGTATTTGTGTCAAGTGCCATCGTCTATGCTTCTTAGCTGTTACTATATTGAAGATAAAATATTTACAGTATAAATCAATCCCATAGATGATAGTAATAATTGTGATGACAACGAAATCCTTTTAGAAGTTTTAATTCAGGTGAAATTTCTTTCTACAATTTTATACAATGCCCCATGCTGCTTGAGCCATGGGATAGAGAAATACTATGAGTTGAACTAATCTTTTTATCTGCCCCAAGCAAAGTCCAATTGATCAACAATGGTTTGTTTCTCAACTGAAACCCATAGCTTAGTGGTGGACTTATGACATCCTCTCAAATAGGTTGGCCTCTTGACATTTTTGCATGGAAGCAATGGAAGAATTTGCATTTAGAACCTTACACCATTAAGAATCTGAAAAACATAATATTCAAATTATGAACCACAAAACGATAATATTAAACCTACAAGTCTTACCTTTAACAAGCTACTAAACACAATTCTTCAAATCAATTTTGGAAACAAAGAGTAAATAACTATATTCATCAAACAAATCCTCAAAAACTAAAACTCTGTTTCATTCTGATTTTGTTTTATTCTCATAGTACTTCGCACTGGGAGCAAATAACTTGTACATTGTCATCCAATGAAATGTAAATTAAATTTGATTTATCTCACCAAGTTCAAAACAATATATTACACACCAAATTCCTAATCAGATTCAACCAGACTATCCATTTTACACTAAAACTTCACCCACAAAACAAAGAAAAATACTGACATCCTAATAATCAAAATCTAAACCTCACATATTTGCAGACTTTATTCTCTCCCACCAAGAGTTTGAATTATTGCCTCCAAAAGCTTAATATCCTTATCACGTTTGTTGATTTCTTCTTGCTTTGCGCGTAATTCATCCATATGCAGTTGAAATACCTCTGCAACATAGCAATCAGTAACCTATTTTCGATTTACAAACATCTATATTATCCTAATATATTCATTCACGTTACCAAAGTAATTGTGAAGATTAAGAATACCCATTTCAAGGAAATTTCCTATGGTACTAAAATGCCAGAACCATAATTGCCTATTAATAAATTTTCTATTTATTATTTTCATAAAAGTTAATGTCTTCATCTGAGAGTAGGAGGAGTTAACCTAAATAAAATAAATATATATATAAAAAAGGAAAATTATTTCAACTTTCCAAATTATGACATAATGGATAATGTTTCCTTTCCTTTATAATTCCAATATCCACTCTTTGAAGATTAGTATGGCCGCACTGAGTGGTTGGAACCAAAAAAGAATTCAATTGAAACGAATAAGGAAGTGTTGGATCATGTCAATAATATAAAATTGATTCCATCACTGCCGAATCACCAATATTTCAGGGTACATATAGCCTCAACCAAAACTTTAGAAAACAGCCTATTAAACTAAATCTTCTGCAGAAGTTTCACTCCCTTCTGTGTTCTATTCTGTTGAAGATGGGGTATTTCTTACAACTCAAGTCTCATACAAAGAAATGCAACCGTGCTCATTTATCATAATAGTTGATTTCACAATACAGACACACACATATATAGTAAAAAACGTGAAGTTGCACCGAACTATTTTTGTTTGTTCGTGTAACTTTCTGTGGATGCTAAAAAGGAGAAAAACAAAAAGACAAATTTATAATTGATAAAACGTCTAAATATCACAATGTCATCTCCAATCACAAGAATTTGACAACACACCCAGACCCCACAATACTGAAGGCCAACGGCCAAATAGACAGATTGCTGCTCAACAGATAAACTGTTGATTTTAAGTTGAATAAAGAGAAGAATACCGTGGTGAAATTTTAAACAATCGTTCCTATTGTACATTTCCGAACAAAAACTGTAGTCTCCTATCTTAAAAAGAATTTTGTTGAAAACATAAGAGAGTATATTAGTACTTCACTAGACAAAATAAATCATTCCTTCGTTCCCATTTCCGCAAATGACGCTTCTTATTCAAAATTCACAAGATGAATCGTGTTCGCAAAAATGTCTCAATGCATCAGAAAGTAATGCTAATAAAATGTAGTAGTGAAGCATGGGAGAACAATATAGAAATCTTTTCTAACTTGGGAATGTTTGAGTACGATGTCAAGGCTAGTCTATCAATATTTTTATTTAGAAATTAAAATGGACTAAGAGTCAAGAAAATTAGAAGAAGAGAGTGGAAAAAAGTAAGATATTTTGTACTTGTAGTGTTCTCGAGCTCTTTAGTGACCTCCTGTACATGTACTTCAGCAGCTCTTTGAGCTGCCTCTGCTTGACGTTTTTCTGAACGAGCATGAGCCGCAGAGGTGATAGCAGCATCGAGTTCCCTTTCCAAAGTCTCAACCCTTTGTTCAAGAACCTAGCAAAAGATTATAACATTGTCATCACCAGTGGGTAAAACTGTATCATACATCAGTAAAATAAACAGAACCAAATGGTATGTAATTTCAACAAGGACCATCAGTTAAGCTCATGTGTATGATCTTTGATCTTTATACGGCAGGGTGTGATGGGTGTTAAAGCAAGTGATGTATGAGTCCGTTATAATCTAAACAGTAGTAAGAAAATTGGCAAAAGAAAAATTGACCAGGTTCAAAAGCCAATAACAAAGTACTTGTAGTCAAATATAGAACGCAAGATATAAGTAAATGAATTTTCCTACTTAAAGTCATCCTACAAAATTAATTCAAAATATCTAACTTAATACACCAAGAGGATGATGAAATGAAAGCCCATGGAAGAAATATTTATCATATATTGGTATTTGGATTAAAGATTCTTCTACTACATTCCAGCCAAAATTGTCAAATAAAAAGTTCCAAAAGCATTTATCCGGCATTCCTTTTGCCCATTGAACTTTGGGATCCATCAAATCAATCAAGCCATTTCATTGAAGCCAATTTAATCCATTGTATCCCATCTCATATCCTGGTAAACATAGTTTTGGGATACCATAGGGGAGAGACTCTTCTATAAAGAAGTGGATTGTGAAGTCAAGTTCCTATGGGAAGGGTCGAGAGGTTCTTTAAGGGGTATCTTAATGATTGAATTCAATGGGTTGTTGGAGTGAAGTCACCGTTAGGCTTAGCCAAGCTTAGTGTGTAATCTACGGTCGGCGCCTTAGGGTATGCCCATGTAAAGGTGACATGTTTTGTAACACTATTCCTAGATTTGTACATAGAGGGTAGGAAGGAAATTCCTATAAAGGTTGGGATTCTGTGGCTGTGTTGTGCGTAGGCCTGCTTAATCGTTCAACAAAAGTTGTGTGAACTGTGACGGAGGTTCTAAGAGTCACATCCCAAAGAGAGGCTTGAGAGACTTGAAGGGAGTTGGTTACTTCCCAAACCAATCCCTGGATTCTCCCTACCCAGTGAGTACGCTAGTATTTAGCATCTCTTTGCTTAATATCCGTCTCCATCTTTTTACCTAAGAGTTGACCATCTCCTACTCATTTGGCAGAAATTCACTACTCTACACAGTAAATCCATTTCCCCAAGAAGGTCTCCGTAGATCAGGCGTATGAACCTACTGGTTCTTCAAACTTTCAAAATTCCCTCTTGACAGGATCTATTTAAGAGAATGACTCCCTAAATCTGCCAAAGATGCTAATCCCGTGGACAATCCCTCACAATCCCAATCCCTCACATGCTAGAGCAAAACTAAAATTCAGATCCTACGTCAGACATCTATAAGCAAACTTGATCAAACTGTACATCATTCTGATTCTGTACATAGCATGCAAATTAACATTTAGATCGGTAACACGAGCGAGGGCAATTTGATAATCATCCTCCATAAGTCTCACCAATTCATCAATCCACGCAATGTCAAATCGCAAAGTCGAAATTCCAACCGAAATTTGAGATTAAAAAAATACCCAACTACAGGAAAAAGAGAGAGAGGAAGTATAGCAACCTTGATCGTCCTTGCTTGTTCGGAGCACAATGAAGCTCTGGCAAACGTCTCGTCGTCTACATAGACGGCTTTCTTCAGTAAAAGCTTCTGGAGTGAGTCGAGGTTGGAGGTCATCTCTGTGAGATTGGCAACGGCGCCGCTCCATCTGTCCGTTCCTTTGCCCTTGTCCTCCATGATCCGAATCTTCCCCGAGGCTTGCAGTTTTGCAAATTCACAAATCAATTATGGTTGAACTTCATGATCCGTGTAGAGACTTAGCGAGGGAGCTAAGAACCCACCCGACGATCATGTTTAGCACTCAACTTTACCGCGTTATCGTTTGTTCTTAGATTTCGTATTTGTGCCATTTGTCTTTCCATTAAATTAAATAAATTTTTTAAATCTTAATGTTTTTCATTTCATTTTTTTGCAATTTTTAGTTAGGGTTTCAACTTTGCCAACTTTGAATTTTAGCTAATAATTTATAAAGTTTGGTGAAAAAGTGAAATGATTTTTTTTAAAGAAATGAGAGCCATTTGATAGAAATCAATTACTAATAGATATAAACCTTAACCGATTTGATTTTTTAAATGCTTAACTATTTTGAATTTAATTGTTATATTGCAATTATTCCTTAAAATAAATATAGAATATCGTTTCCATCAAATTGAAACCAATTTTTTAAAATTAATATTTAATGTCATACACTTTTCTTACTCCAAAATATCCCTGTAACCATGCACTAAAAGGGACAAGAGAGAAAATCAAATATTTTTCCCTAACTCACTTTAGATAGTATATATATTTGTTTAAATGAGAGTTCATTTCTTTGAATTTGCTACCAAACGGTCCAAACCCATGTTTAAAAACATGAAATACAATTTTGTGTTTTATTGAGAAAACATTTCCTTCAAATACATATTGCCTACCAAGTAGACATCAGTCTACTGCTTAGTTATCATTGGCATAAGATTAGTATTTGGCATATCGACTCTCAACTCTCACTATTACACATCCACGCTTTCAATCCTTACTTATGACTTTCTCTACTCGCTTCCCTTCAATAAACAGAGTGATAACAAGGAGCAAAAAGTGAGCAAAGAGAAAAGAAAAAAACAAGAGCAAAGAGCAAAGACGTTGCTATTTAATCATCATGAAAGAGAATAGGAAACAATAGGGGAACAGGAGCAAAAATGAGAAAAGAGAACGAAGGGTGAGATCGAGATCAAGAAAACTATGATAAACCTACGTGCTAAACGCTTTCCAAAGAAAATAATATATACTTTCAAAGTGTCAAAAAGTAAAAGTACTATTGAATCATTAATATCCATGAAAAACATATAAGCATCAAGGTATAAGCGTATACTTTCATGTAAGATAGCCTTAGAACCATTAATAACTATGGCTATCACAATGCAACATTTTTCTTCAGACCACACTATATGGTGAAAGTCCAACTAAAACCACAGCGGCGTAAAAGTACTCGTGATTTACCTTATTGACAACAATAACACATAATAATATCCAACATAGACTTGGCTCTTGGCTTAATTACTCTCTTTACCAATCAATGCAAGAAGCATCGATTCATAATCTCCAGAGGTATCGCCTTTTATTGCCTGACCCAAAGGGACACTGTTTCTCCTATAATACTCTTCAGCAATGCGTTTCATGTCAACCTCGGCTCGAGTTACTACTACCCTAGTCAAAGCCTCTTCATCAGTCCCAAGCCCTTTGATGGCTAAACGAAGAACTTTCTCAAAATATTTCTCAGACCAAGTTAGACATTTTATAGCAGATCTCAGAAGTTTAAGGTAGTTGTCGTTGGGATCGGTCTTTAGATCCTGCATCACAAGATTAAGATGCATTGCCAATTGGTTAAGCATAAGAGTATAGCTACTATTAAGGATACTTTGAATATCACATACGCACAAACCTTGCTGATAGCATTCCCAAATTGGTCATTGTAATGATTAAATGTAGCATTTAGTTGTGCCTTGCTCCTAGTGCTTATAATCCTGATGAGCTCCTCATCATTGTAGGCTTTCTCAGTGATTTTATCGTGAAGTATCTTAGCCTCTGATGTGGCTAAGGTAGCATTTACCTCAGGGCCACCATATCGATATGCAGTCACGAGGGGAACCAGAAGCTATATGAACAAAAGATGGTAACTTCAAGGGAAGTAACTAAATATTAAGGAATATGTTTGATAATTAAATACAACTACCATATCTCTATAGTATACAAGAGAGAATTCAAACCCTGTTTGGTTGTAACTTTAAGCATCAACAAAATCTGAGTCTTATATAGCCGAAGGAAAGTTAGAAATGAAAGGGGAAATGATGTACTAATTAGTTCGATTTGCTGTTAACTCTTTCCGATGCATTATTTTTTTGTCTGATTGTTTACAAACCGGTTTTATCCTCTGGTTCCGTTTATTATCTTTATTAAGTAGTTAGTCAGGTTGTTTGGTCCTTGGCCTATAAATTCAGGCTTGACTCTTAATTAAAAGTTCAATAAATGTTTTGAGTATTTTCTTCAAGAGTGGTTTACACCAGGAAAGTTAATAATTTCTAATGGTTTAGATAACTGTTGAAAATGAAATAAGAATCAAATAGTGTCGAGCAAACCACAAACAATTGCAGCAAACATCTGTAAGAAAATGAAGCCTGAAGATCCTGGAAGTTTTCGAATCCAAGATTTTAAAGCATTGTCTTACCCTACGAAAATCACCTGTAGTGTAGTGTGCGACATCTTCTTCAATTGACCGCTTGAAACGAGCATGGTATTCTTCCTTCACTAAAAGTAGATCCCGTGGAGTTCTAGTACAAGCTATTTCCAATACAACAAAATGCTTAAGTTTCCTTATTGCTTCATTGGCTAGTAATGCATCACGTTCAGCAGGATGAAATGTCCATAAAAGCACAGCTCTCTGTTAATGGGAGGAAAAAAAATCACATCATTTCAAAGCTTTTTTCTAGAAGTTTATCATATTGTTCATGTTTCAAGCTAACACCGCTACAGAAATGCAGTTTTCAACATCATTTGAAAAAATGGAATGCTGTACATGAGAAAAAACTGCAACAAAAAGTGTTTATATAGCCTAAAATTATAATAAATCAGAATATATAAATGAAGATTCGATTCCAAATTCCGACCTCAAAATCACTTGAAAGTTCTTTGTCGAGCGCCTTCAAGAGATCTTCTCCATACGTTTCGGCATAGGTTTGACGAATCAGACTGCGCTGTTTAGCATTTCTGTGAGCTAATATGGATACAATCGCCCCCTCATCCGTTCCCCAGCCTGAAGGAAGAAAACAAGTAGCTTTACATCTAATTATACCAGAATAGTTTCTTGTTCTTTCTTTCTTTTGTCTGACAGAATTTAAGCTGAATGGTTCCTTGTTTTTAGACCAAAAAAGAGCATAGAATAGAGATAAATCTAAAACTTCCCCTGAAGTGCTTTCTTCGTTGTGTTTCTTCCCCACCCTAAAACCACTGTAAGTTGTAACATTTTGCAACATGCATACAAGCAATACAATAACAATGAACACCAAAGTTATCCCGCACTCGGTATTGATAAATTAGAAGTGAATTTAATCATAAGAACCAAAGACCAAAGACAACAAAGTTTTTTCACAAGGATATAAAATGTTATGTTAATAATCACTGGTTGACCAACAAGCCGGCATTATGACTTACTAAAATTATATACACACACATATATATATATAAAACAAAATGAGAGGAAAAAGCACAGACCAAAAACAGCATAGATCAAGGATCGCAAAGATAAAGGTGTTTGATGCGATGGAGGAATTAGATCAGAAAAAGAAGCAGCAGAGAATATGAAAATGGGTAAAAGCAATTGAAGGAACAAAAGAACGGGGAGACCTTGAAAGGCACTGTGGAGGCGATCGCAATCTTCGGCCACCGGAGGTAGCTGATCGGGCACCGACAGAGTGGCCATGTTGTGTGTATGTGTGTGTGTGTGATAACAAATACAAAGACTATGATTGAATGAAGAGGAAGAAATTGCAATGATTATATGGAAAGATTAGAAAGACTTTGCTATCACCATATTTGGAGAGTCCAATACAACACGTGGCAAACATGTGAGGCGCCAAATTTGAAAACGGAACAAACCAACGAGAAGGGCATGAAAAGCAATTTTTGATTCATATGTTTACGTTTCATTATTAGAAACATATCATTGATGTGCATACCAATGGTAGATTTATATCACCCATATTACTGTTGTGGGCTTTGATTTTTTAATCATTTAGACGAGGTATTTCTAAAACGTCACAAATATTTTAAAGATTTCTTGAATTTTAATGATATTTTAAACATCTTTCATTATTCCAACCAAAAACAAACAATGAGGAGAGGTGGGTTTGTTGCAGATCTAAGCAAAACCTTTATTTGAGAAACTGTTTCCGGTTGGCATGTTTTAGTGGTTGAGGTAATAACAAAATGATATGTTAGAACAAACCATGGACTTAGGATTGGAACATTGATTAAGAACTCAGCATAGTGTTAAAGCTCAATAGCTTTAAACTTATTTTGCAAATTCCGAAGCAATTCTTCATTGCAACAATCAGTGGAGTTTAGATCACCTCGTAACTGCGTGAGATTTGGAGTGGTGTTTCCTTGCACACCGATCTTTGTTCCGATCATAGCTTGAGGTTGACCATTCCAGTTCCACAGCGGATGAGATATTTGTGAATCTCCTATTCACCTGAGATTTCATTCATTTCAGCGAGAAATGGAGTTTTCTTTAGGAAACAAGAGATGAAGCTTAAAAAAAAAACATATTCCTTGAGACTTGATAACTCCTCGAGTTCGGTCCTTGAACTTTTAATGTTTATGTTTACATGACAATTTAATGATAATGTGTATGTGTCAGTTTAATGCTTATGTGTAATATTGATGGTATTAAGAATTATACGACACGAACATGATCATATCTTTGATGACATATTTATATTGAGGCTAGATAATTGGTTAATCTTACTCTCAGTGCATTATCTTAACACTTAATTCATTGTGATAATCTTTTCTCCAAACATTGGCTCTTCATTCCAAAAGTTAAAGTTCAATGCCATAATTCAATCCAAAACTCAAATATCCTTGCTTCTCTACTTGAGCCGTTTATAGTTCTTCATGTTCTTTTTACCAATTACATTACTATAGCCAACCATTTTTTCCAATAATCATGTCCATGGGAAATCATCAAATTCGTTAAATAAAAACTTAATCTAGATAAATAACGACAAGAGTTCATTATTTCAAAACCTTGAAGTAAAATGACACACTTCAATCCAAAACTCTCATATCCTAGTTTTTCTTATTTTGTCGTCTATATTCCTATATGTGTCTTTCACCAGACTTTTTTTTTCCTATATCTATGTCTACAACAAATCACCACAACACTTGAGAAAAACTTAATCCAATGGGCTATTCTCATTGTCAGTGCATTATCTCAACACCAATCTAATTTGATAGTTCTTTCTCCAAACAATTAGCTTGAGTATTCTAATCCAAAACTTGAATTCCAAAGACACGCTTCAATCCAAAACTCTCATATCTATAGTCCTCCATGCTTCTTTTCGAATGTTACTTGTATAGCCAAACTTTTTTTCCTATATCCATGTCCATCGCAAATAACTTCATCCCTTAAATAAAAACTTAATCCAACTGACTAATTTTACTCTTAATGTATTATCTTAACACTTATCCTTTCTTCAAACATTGGCGAGAGTTCTTCATTCCAAAATTTGAAGTCCAATGTCACACTTCAATCCATAACTCGAATATCCTTAATTTCCTTTTTCTGTCATTTACAGTCATATGTGTGTTTTTACCAATTATATTTGTATAGCCAATTTTCTTTTCCTATAACTATGTCCATGGGAAATCACCTAATCCCCTATAAAACATGTTAATCCAATTAGCTAATCTCACTCTTATAGTCCACCATCTCAACACTAATCCAATTTGATAATCCTTTCGTTAAACAATTTAAGACTAATTTAATCCAAAACTTGAATTCCAATATCACAGTTCAATGTATAACTCTCATATTCTAACTTTTCTTTTTATGTCTTCTATAGCTCTCCATGAGTCTTTTCCCAATGTAATTTCTATAGCCAAACTTTTTTTCCTCATGCCTCAAAATAAGAACTTAATCTGGTAGACTAATGTCACTCTTAGTGCACTATCTCAACCCTTTTTAAAATTTAATAATCCATTCTTCAAATAATGACAAAAGTTATTTAACTCTAAACATGAAGTCCAAATGTCACCCTTTAAGGTTGAAGATCGGAGAGAAAAAGAGAGTAAAGAAAGTGTTTAGGGTTTGTTTTCTTCGGACCGAAGTTAAACGGAGATTAGTGAACAGCGAACATTATTTGTCTGACCATCAACGGCTACTTTTTTTCTTTTCGATTTTATTTTTACTTTTCTTTCCTTTTTAAATCGATAAAAAAATGGTGAAACAAACTTTGTAAAATAAAATGAAAATTTTTCAAATTCTATTAGCAATAAACGTCATTAATCACCTTCATGGGGCTATAATTTGATATAATCCAAAATTTTAATTTATTTTGTTATTTTAAAAAATGTATCTAGATTCTAAACTAATTATCTTTTAAAAAATCATAATTCATTATCTTAAGAATAATTCTTTTGTTGACATTATATAAGTAAAAAAGTTGTGTAATATATGAGAAAATAAAAACTAATTACAAATATCCTGGTTTGAGTTTTTTTTTAAAAATTATTTTGATGTTTGTTTCATTCTCACATCTTATTCTCCTCATATTACAAACAAAATTAAATGAATTATTAAAAGGAATTTTTTTAAAAATAGAAGAATTTACAAATATTTAGGCTAATAGCAAAATTTAAAATTTTAATTTAAGTTTAAATGGATAACTAAAATTTGAACTTAAGTCCAAATATCCGAAAGTAAACACTTTTCATTTTCCCTTGCTAAAATCAACAAACATATTCTCTAAATTCTCCATGTAAACACACAAAACTATCCACATGAGTTGAATCACCATAAATGTAAAATAATAATAATAAAACAAAATTTAAATTAAATCTCTAAACACGTCATTCGGTGTCGACCGAGGAAAAATAGCTCACAAAAAGGATCTTGAACAATCCAAGGATCTTCCTATGATGTAGTGGTGTAACCATCTAAGTTTAACAGCTGTGATTTGATTCATCATCATACGCAATTCCATTCTTGCAAGCTTTCCAGTCCATCCCCCACAAAAGCAATATTGACACCAAAATTTGGAAGCAAGCACTTCTTAAACTCGCTCAACTCATATCTGACACCAAAACTTTAACCACTACACAGGATTAGAAATTTTCAACTGTGTGATCCATTGAACTCGTCAAGCAAAGCACATACTGCTGCTAATTTTTCTGTTCGGTACCGAGGACACTCATCTTCACATCGTCCCTGTAAACCGAGTTACATGATGAGGAAGATTCTGTGTTTGATATTCAATGTTGTTCTGAATGGCCCAAGTTACAGCATAAAGTAGGATTTTGTGTGAGAGAGAATAACAAGAGGGAAGAATCAACACTAATTTGCAAGGAAGCATTTTGGTTTACCAAAACAAAATGCCGAGTATCAACTACATAAACCTTATATAATTAATATCACAGATTAGTATGAATAATCATGGTACACTATCTATCACAAGTCTCCAAGAGCTCATAGACATTAAATATGAAATTTTCTAATCAAACTGTTGTCTCAGCTGCATCTCTGTTTCACTCTTCCAGGTAGCATGAGATGACTGTCCCCTCATTCTCTTTATCTTTTCCTTATCTTTAACGGTAGATCCCTTCTTTTTTGACTCACTGTCCGGCTCGGGAGGACGATCACCACATAGAGGACAAAACATCCCTCGTGCATTTGAAAAGGTCTTTGGAATGCCACAATGCAAGCACATTCTGGAAAAGGAATCACATGATACTATCTTAAAATGCCAGCACTTGCACAATAAATTTATAGATATAGTCTAGAGTTACATCCAAAGCAGCTATGATTTACCTCAGGATTCTAAAGAAGAGGAGAAAATAAATGTTTACTTTGCAATATCAAAATTCTTAAAAGTAAACCCTCTCAACTCACTCCCTGGTAAGTGACATCTTTCCTTTTCTTTCTTTTTTCCTATGTGTGTATTTAAATGCAGATTGTGAAGGAATGAATCATATCACTCAACTAGGATACAGTTTTGAAAATACAATAAATGTACCTAAGTAGTTCTGCAGCATCTTCAGCATTTGGATTGGCTGCAGTTGCCACACGCTTGCTTTCCGGTGTTGCATTTGAAATGGATGAATTCGATGAATGATTACTTTCAACATCACTCCTCACTCGCTCATGAATCCCTACTAATTGAGCTTTTGCCTCCAATACAGCACCTTCATAGTATAAGGTATTCAAAGGGGTTATTATAATGACAAAATATAGAATTTAAGGAAATTACACTTGGTTGAAGTTTGGCCTAGGTTACGTATAGGTCCCTGAATTTTCAAACTCAACGATTCTACCCTTGTGGTCGTAGTTGTAGCACATCCATTCATTACTATGAAAGGCTGAAGTAGAACCTATTTTTATGATAAAGATAATTTTTTTCTACTTTTTATTACTAAACTATAAAACCATTATTTTTAGTATTTTTATTTGTTTTTCTCTCCTCTCTCTTCCATCTTCTTTCTCCCTCACCTCCTTCATCTTCTCAATTTCATTAAGACCAACCACTGCCACTTACCACCATTGTTTGTGGCCGGTACCACCACCCGTGGCTGTATATAGAGAGCTAGAGAGAATAAAATATTTCATAGCATGAGATGACATAACTGATTCAGCATTAATTTCTTTCCACTAGTGGAGAGATATAGCAGTGAAGCAACGAATAGTCTAGTCAAAGAAATAAAAAATATACATCACTTCATTATATAAAAATATAGGTCTGTTTGACAAATTACTTCCATACATCCCCTCTTCTACTTCAACTATATGGACTTGCCTATACCATCCATTGGCAAGTTGTGGTTAAACGCCATTCCCCAATAACTGACCTAGCAAGTTCAATCGTTGTTGTCTCCACTGCTCACAATGATTGCAGCTTGTATGCAATGAACACATGTTTCTTGCAAGTTAGGCAACTACAGTTTGTATGCAATTAACACATTTTCCTTGCATGTTAGGCAACTGTCGTTGTAAAGAAAGATATAGTTGATTGGCTAGACCCTTTGACCCAACTCCATTTTCTGATTTCCATCTTTGACGTCATAATGCAAGCAAACTTTCCAATTCTCATTGAATTGTGCATTTTTAGCACATTACTTATCAATTTTTCCATGCATTTTTGGTAGGGACAATGAACTCTTCACATTTTCACAATGATACATGAGCATAAGCCCGCATAGCTTTGATTTTGATCTCATGCCAAGAAAAATGTTGCCTCTTCCCCATGATTTTTCCCTTTTCTAGCGGAGGTAGCCTTTTGGTTGCACTCCCAACAGTCTAACTCTCACACAAACCACATTGCGACCTCTCATTTTCCAACAATTTTCTTAAATCAATTTCCATGTTCCCTACCTCTAGGGGCATATTTATCCCTTAAACAGACGCAAGTTACAAATGGATATCTTTGCTCTTTTTGCTTGCTCTCTTCAAAGAAAATTGTTGCTTCAAACTTGAATATTAGATCTTGTTCAATATTTCAACATTTCTTTGTATTCCTCCTGAGGGTTCTATCCTTGTAAAACATTGTTAGATCATTATTTGGGTTACAATAGGCTAGGGCACACACAGCTAGACAAAAGGGACGTGCACGAGTAAGAATCAGGTACATTATAGTTATATGGCTCAACGTACATTTACATAAATAAATAAATACTCCAGACTTATTTAAAAACATTCACCCAAACTTTGAAGGGAAACTACTGAATTTTCAAATATGTAAAACCAGCGTATCTTATTTGAGGCATGCCTCGTCAATGTTCACTAGAAGAAATTTCCAAATGAAGATAATGTCCTTTTCGGTGTAGTTGTCCTTCCAAATTATGACACTTTTGGGAATTAAGTTGATGAATCTACAACTAAAGAAGCCCAAGGAACCATGGGGCCACACCCAATACTTAGAGCCAACATTGATTATCATGTAACATGTAGCTAATTTGCACTAATGAGTCCTCTATTACGAAACGAAAAGAGGTGACATCTAAGTTGCAAGGCCTTTAGGTATGAAATTTGTTCTATTTTCAATTTAAAGCATTAAACTTTTAGATTCCTTAAATGACCCAATATTCTGGTTAACCAAATGCAAGGGCAACTCAGAAATAATTTTGTTTCCCTTCAACTTCCAAGCAGCCTAGAGAAACTCATGACATAAAAAATTAATACCAAATCAGAAACCGAGCCCATACCAGTAGGCAAATCTTTCTTCTCCTTACGATTCCTACGGCCCCCATGCCCATGGCCCCCTCGCGGCTGATCGGCATCTCTCGGTGCAGCATACTCCTCAACCGAATTATTCAGAAACTCGGGCGGTCCTGAAACCTCCGGTAGCCCACAGAAAAGAAAATCAGGAAAAGAACAGTAATCCGAATGAACAAAATAAAAGGAGATCAGCCAAAGAGGCGTACTTCGGAAAAAGCGTCGAAAGCAGAAGGTAGGCCGGGCTGAGAGGAGGGCTGCGGAAGTTCGAAAAGTGACTTGTCACGAATGGAAAGATTGACAGTAACAGTAGAGGCGGCGGCGGCGGGGGCGGAGGCAAGATCTTCGTCGTCATCGTCGGAAGAGGTGTGGTTGAAGACAGAGTTGTGTTGAGCTTCTTCTTCGGCTGAAGAATAGCCTTGGAGAAGTGACAGACTCATGGCGGATTCAGTTGATGGAGATCGGAGTGGTTCCATTTTGAGGCCATGGATGGGTAGATGATTTCTAACTTTTGACCGATACAGACCCGAAAGCCCGCCCCAATGTATCCATCTTGGCCCAAATCTAAAATTTCAAACTTTCTTTTTTTAAAACAAAAAATATTTACAAATATAAATATTAAATTCAAATTAATCTAATTTAGTATATAACAAATCATAAATATAACATATAACAAACTAGGTTGCAAATATTAGTCTATCACGATTAATCAATAAATTCATAGATAAGTAATGTATATAATGATAGGCAAATGAAAGACTTTCGAAAGATTTTTCATCCACGTGATATTTTGAAAATGGGTTGGTTGAACTAGGTTGCAAATATTAGTCTATCACGATTAATCAATAAAAAATTAATTGAGTGATAGATTTGTTATATTACTTCATTATTATTTATAAAATTGTTCATTTTTCACAAACTTAATATTTTTCGAGAATTCCAATCAAAATTATGACAATTGAGATTCACTTAATTTTTCAAATTATAATATCTTTTTGTCTTTCCAAAATTTAAGTTGCACAACGTGGCATTATACCTTGTAATTGTTACAAACAATTACATTTAAATTGTTCGTGTGAAGACATCTAGATAAGAATACCTATGTAAAAAGTTTGTATAGAGTTGTACTTGTGTCATGAAATATTTAAAATAAATCTGTTGATTTGAAGAGATCAATTTTGTTCTTTTTTTTCTTTATGAAATTACTATAGAACCCCAAATAAAAATGTTATTGATCCAATATATACAACTATATACAAATTCAGAACTTCTAATGCAAGCATAAAACCATCTTTCCTTCATTTCTCAGTTGTGGGCTACTAAAAAGATCATATGCACAGAAAAGAAAACCTTTGATATTTCGAAAAACAACCATATATGACTGGATCTTAATTCTAAGTAAGTTATGACTTCCTACCTGTGAAGGCTCACATTTTGATTTGCATAGGTGAGGGTGGCCCAAATGCCTATTCAACATATCTGTCATTTTGGTGAATTGACTAATTAAGGAGCTGTAAACATGCTTTCAAAAAGTGAAATTCATTCATCTATATATAGAAAAAGTAAACTGAGTAGTTCCCTTAAGTGCTGATTTTGGGACTTTAACAATGGAGCTCACCCTCTCACTTGCCCAAAAGAAACTTAACCATAAACAAATTGTTTATTAGAGAATAAGTGGTATGTAAATGAGAGGTAGGTAATTATAATGGTGAATCAGACATTTGAAACAGAAACAACTCACTGAAAGTTATAGAACGAACTAGGAAATTCAAAAGCCAAAACACTACAACCTTCCCATGTGTCACCCTTCATTCTCAACCTTACAACAACATCAATGTTCCAACTTGAACATAACTTAACTAGTCAAGACATATATTCTCAACTAAGAGGATAGAAAATCAAATCTCTTACTCTTGTATGTTTTTCAGCTCATCCAAAAGAACAAAACAAAAAAAGAAATGATCCAGTACAAGTCATTACGCATGTGATCAATAAATATTGCTAGAACCTATAAAACAAAGAGAAAAACCTGAAAAAGATTGAATGAAGTATTATTGATTTGACCAAAAAGTATAACTTTTAAGACAATGAAAGCCTTTTGTTGTACCTCAGCGAATCATTTACTGAAACCCACCCTTCCCTAACAGTAAAGAAAAAGAGTAACAATGAGAAGTACAAAAACCTGAATGAATCTGATCGGTATGTCGACTATGTTAGTAGCACGACGAGCAAGTATTGACAAACTTGGTTGGAGTAATTCAGTCTTAAGGCACTTGAACTTCTTGATTAATTGAAATATGGGAGAGTTTTAATCTGATGGCCTCAAACTCATCATTTTGCTTTTCTTCATTTGTCAGCCACAAAGTTAAACAACGTTCAATTAAGTCATTTCCGCTGCCTGGTGAGGAGCCACCCTTCAAAACCCGGGTCCTTCCAAATCTAGTGATCTTTGCTAGATTTGATTCCGAAGGCTCTTCGACGTAACTCTCAAGAATATCTCGAATGGCACTACACCAAACTGGCCGAGCGGCCTTGAGGAAATCATGCATAGCAAGAACAGGAAGGTTTACACTTCCAACTTCAGATTCACTATGTCCACCTCTTCCATGAAAATCTGATCCTCCGAGTTTAAGAAGCCCATAATTGTCCGCTAGGTCACTGTATGCTGTCAAATCAACAAACATATGGAACTGATGTCAGTTGTTTAAGTCGAGACATTTTAAAATCGATACATACAGCTAAAAGACAAACATGATATGTACCGGGGAAACTGTTTACAAAAGGAAAGATGTTCAGAGGTTCTTATGTTCAAATTATGAGAAGATACTCTAAGGGCCTTTAGTTTTCAGCAAAGCTATTGAATGAAAAAGAGTTTCTATAAGCTCCATATTTATTGCATTGCAGGGACTCCAATGTTAAAAAATAGGAACAATAGTTTAGGGGATGTTTCTTGGTTTTGAAATTTTATTCTTAAAATGATGCTTACTGATTTTCATGTTTCTTTATTTCTAATCTACTTATTAATATCCTTTCTAAAATCACAGACAAAACACAAAACTCTTTAACTTAAAAGTATTTTTAAATTGCTCCTAAAAGTGAAAAAAATAAACAAATAAGAAGTAGATATTCTTAGCTTAATATTCTAAAATCTAAAAGCTAAAAAAACTAAAAAAAAAATGGTTATCAAAAAGTTATTTTCGAATCAAATGACGAAAGGGCTGAATCTCAGTAGATGATGGTAGCAAAGTCACTTTGCCACTTACAATACCCTATCGCCTATCAAACAGTTCTGATAAACTTTGGTTGCTGTACCTATATGACAAACATGATTTGATAGATACGTTGTGTTCACTTCACGGTGGCTAATTGACATGCTTATAACATAAAGAAAATGCACATCAAATCATAATTTGTCAATGAGGAGACTGTGTACCTGCCAATCTTCCATCACTCCTGTAAACCTCAAGCCCATGAAGACCTGCGTCTTTCAATCTTCTAATGACAGCAACGGGATTCTTCAAGGCCCATGGATGAGCTAGTACGGCCATACCACCTGTATCGTGTATCAATTGTATTGCTTCCGCTGCACAAGGCTCTGATCCCCTGGAAAATGAACCCTATCCTCATTGTTACAGTCTAAAAATCAGGCAAGATGTCGTGAACTCCACATCCCAAGAAGTTAAATATGAATGAGAAAGAACAGCAGAGGCATACAAGTAGTAAAATCAACTAGATAGACTTAAACATCCACAAGATAATTATTTAAAAAAATTGATGTCAAACATTCACTTACAAAAAATCTTGCTTAAAATTATGGACAAAATTCGATTTTAACAATCTATTTCACTTTTATGAACATAACAGTTCAATCATTAGCCATCACAAACACAAGCTACAATGTCATAGATTGTCAAGTAGAAAAGATTAGCCTATGCTGAAGATTATGGTAAATGGTAATATCACAAATGTTGTTCAACAATGCATGAAAAAATAAAGTACAGCAAGTTCAGATTCTTACGTTGAGTAAGCCGGTCCACCATCAAAAAGGTACCGAGAAAACGCTTGTTTTAAATTTTCCACATAGCCTGCTTCAACCAAGGCTCGGGCCACATGGAGTCTCCCAGGAGCAACTCCTTTACCAGTAATCTTAGCTACATGATCCCACTTAAGAGGCAGCTTTAGCTCATTCAGTTTCGACACCATGTTCTTTGCTCGCAAAAAACGCCCCTCCCTTATATTTTCTAAGAATTTTTCCAGCTTCTCAATCTTTGCTGGTCCACAGCTGCTGTAGTATGCAAGGATGTGGACTGGTTCTTCGGATTCTGAGTCTCCACTGCAAATAAGTTACTAGATATCAGAAGATAAGAAGAAATGAAAACGAAAAAAAAAAAAGTTTCATATTTATCAACAAGTGAACATGATATTCACAACCATTATCTCTGACAGTAAACAGTCAAATTTACCATTTTTCATTACTGTTTGTAAGGAGATTGAATTGATGGGACAAAGAGAAATGGAGTGGAATCATAAGGGGTGTAAAATGTGCAGAACATCAAATAATATAAAAAGTTGCAAAATCCATTATTATAACAGGGAATATAAATAAACCTAAACTCACCCGTTAGAGAATATAGTACTGATTTCAACACCTGGAATTATTTTGATACCAAATCTCCGAGCTGCCTCGACAGCTTCAGGGATGCCAGACATTGTGTCATGATCTGTCAAAGCAAGAACTTTCACCTGTTGTCGGTACATATTTCTAATTAACTAAAGCTATATTTCATCACATATTGAGGAAAATATTGACAAAAGGCAGAAAGGACAGATATGGCTACAAAATATAAGGCAACTAAGGTAATGCTTGGACCAACCAACTATTATAGTTAACGAAGAAATGTTCAATTTTACCAATGACGTTGAATCTCACATTTTAATGAATAAATATAACTACATCCATCACGTTTCAATAAACTACACCATTAGACCAACTCAACTGATGCCAAGAGCTACTTATCTATGAAACTGCAAGCAAGCCACTTCCTTCAAAACCAAAAGAACATAAAGCATTGTACATTGAATATAATATAAAACCATCTCATGTCGTGTGTATATACAATTTTTCCATAAGCAAATCCAATATACAAGACTAAATCAATACCGTAGTTGAAGGTAGGCTTTTCGGTTTGTTTAGTTAGGTTTTGCACCCTCCAACTCTCCATGTCAATGAAAGACAAAATCAATACCAAAAACACAACATAACAACGGGATAGCAACAGAAGAGCAGATACCAACAAAAACTAAAAGCAAACGTAGGTACATGATGAGAATCTAAGAACAATTTCAATAGTGACTATTTCACATAAACAGAGCATAATAACAATAAACAAAGAGAATAAGAACAATATATCGATAAAAAAACAGGGGAAAAATAAAAAAGAAAAGAAACTGACCCCATTTCCGTGAGCTCTCTCAACAAGCTTAGAAGGGGTAAGAAACCCATCACTGCATTTGGAATGGGAATGCAACTCAAAGACCACCTTCTCCCCACCTTTGCCAACAGTCTTCTGAACTCCAAAATCATCCACAACAGAGGCAGCAGCAGAGGAGGCAAGAGAATTAGATTGATCCAAATAAGCCCATTCCGTGACATACTTAAAAGCGGCAATCTGTTCGGATGTCATCTTCTTCTTGGTGCCACCTCGTTTCTTCTTCTTGGGCTTGGATTTCTTGGAATTGGGGGAAGACTGAGGAAAGTGAGCGTCACCCACCATGGAAAGGGATGTGGAGATTTGAGAGAAGGGGTTGATTTAGGTCAATAGAGAGTGGGGAATGGAAATTGAGAGAAAGTGATAACAAACAAAAGGAGGAAAAAAAAGTGAGACAGAGGGGTTTTTGGGGAAAGGATATCTTCCAAAGCGCAGGTGTCCTCTATTTTCCACCCTTTTTCTGGATTTTCCTCTCTCTCTTCTTTGCTTTTTTCTCTGAATACTCCTTTTCCCAATCAATCAATCACACAAAACTAAAACCAACTTGTTTCTTCATACCTAAATTAATTTCATTTGGATTAATTTCCATCTACCTACTTTATCTTTTCATTCAAATTCAAAACACTTTTCTGATCTTCCTTGCATACATGATAGAACCCTCAAAAAATCTCTTTTTCTTTTATGTACCCAAATTTATTACTTTACTATTTTTTAAAAACAATCAAACAAACCCAAAATAAAGATACTCTCACTCGTGTGGCCACGATCAAGTTTGTAATTGTTTAGAAAAAGGTAAAGAATATAGAGGTTGAGACGCACATCTCGATTTCATAGTAACGTGTTTTGTAATCCTTATTTGCTAATTAAATTCTTATGTCATTGATAAGATTGTTACTAACTATTGTAAGTTTTTTTTATTTATTTCATTACTAATTCATAAATTAATATTGAACGAGAAGGAAATAACATTCTAGAAACTTGAACACAAACCACCCTATTAGTCTCTATGATATGTGAAAATTAATATTTCTAATAATTTCAAACTTTTTATAACTATTTCATAAATCTGCACTCTATTAATTGTAAACTATAATATCTAAATTTTTTAAAAAATATATTTTGAAAATAACTTTTAAGTTTACAATTAATAACTAGAGTGATGCAACTTATAACTAAACTCTCGATTGTTTAGTTATATAAATTTAAACTATAAACTAATAATTACATTAATTTAAACATATAATTTTATTGTTTGTATCAATTTAAACCGCAAACTAACAATTATATCAAATTAAACATTAAACTTTCATAAACACGTGAATCAAGTTAAACCCTCGGTTATGATACACTCAATCCAAATTGATATTTTGTCCTATTAATACTTTAACGAAAGAAAGAATTAGAAGAAGAAAAGAAAAGACTTTTGAAACTATAATTTTATTCAAAACCTCAATGTATTTACAATAATTGATTACTATGAAAAGAGTAGTTATTGACCATGAATCAAATTAATTATATTCTAACACTTTCCAAGATGACCCTTCCAATTCCATATCTCTTCCCTATTTTTCTTCTATATAAACAAACACACTTCCTCTCCATCTTCTTCACAGCTCTACAAGAAAATAATTCCCAAAACACTAAAATTCCTCACACCCAAATGAAGAGCGGAAGCGATAGCAAGAACGAGCGCGGCGTCGATAACTCGACGAAAGTTAGTAGCAGTACTGAGGGGTCTAGAAAGACAATGGTTGCTCCTGGAAGTGATGGGAAGGAACATATCCTTCGAGATGAATTTGAGAATGACCCAAAACGTCATTTTGCTAACCTTCGTGCACATGAGAAGAATGAAAAAAGCAAGACTTAGTTATTATTATTATTATCGTTGTAGTAACCAAAATATGGGTTTATGAAATTATGAAGAAAAAAACTACTTATTATGAATAAGAATGTGTGTTATTCTACTAGTTAATCTCTTTTCTTTCTCTTCATTTTCATCTATCTGTTCTTGTTTTTAGATTTGGTTAAGTATTCAAGACGATGAGATTATAATTTGTTAAATTAGATCGAACGACGATGGTGGTGTATGTGATTCGACCTTAGGAAAATTACTCAAAAAGTATTATTCAATCTTCTACTTTTATCTTTGGATTCAAATATTTAGATATACAATATTACAAAAAAAAATTACATTGACTACAACATTCAAAGGTTCTAATCAGAGATTTTAATAGTTAAATCTAAAGTTTACGATATTTGTAAATGATTTTTTATTGTGTTATATATAATCTAATACTACTTTAGTTTTGATTACTATATATATTTGGGATGTAAGTTTTATATATATATTTAGTAATGTAAGTTTTATATTTCAAATATATATATAAACTTTTGAACTTCTAATTTGAAAATTACACCCATTAATTATAACTTGAATTCTATGTGAATCACTGAATCCATGGGTTTAAAATTAAATATCACTTGAGACTTTTACACTTCTCTAAACTATTTTGAGAGAAGTGTATTTAATTGATTAAATAATGATCTATAGCCCAAAATTATAGTTCACTTAATAATAATAGTAATAAAACATCTTAATCTTTTTAATTAAAATCATTTACATTTTTCTAGACTATTAATTATATTTGAAAAAATAAGAAAAAATGTCGGTAAAATTACACAATTAAATGTAATTAATTTAAAAAAATCTTACTAATTTTTTTCTATGGAATTTAAATAGTTATTTACTACACATTTTTCCTCATTTTGATTCTTTTAAAAGGAATTACTTAAATAGTTCAAAATTGTTAATGTGATTTAAGGGTAGATTAGGGGTTTTTTTAGAGGGAAAATTGAAATTGAATGAAAGGAAAGCAAAGGACATGATGATGTCAAAAAAAAACCCTTTTACACTCGATCTCTTCCAACTACCTATTTCCATTTCAAATTATGTACTTCAATTGTCTATTGAAACTTGAAACTTCAAATTAAGTACACTTGAATTTTAATGTTTGTACTTCATAAGTGATAGTCCTCATCAATTTTTGTTGCATAATATATTTTAAACTTTTTACATAAACAATCCTTTATTCCAATTTTTGGAGTTTATTCCAAATATAAGTAGAACAAGTACCGATTTAATCTCGTTTTTATTGAGATGTATATTTGTATATAAACTAAGATGGATGACATTTTCAAAATTATCTAAAACAAACCCATGTATATTTGAAATTGAAAACGAATGAATAATGTTTAGGATGCTATTTTAGTTTGAGTAGGAGTAGTAAACATTGTATTAAAAAGAAATGAATGAGTAAACAAAGAGAGCTTTATTGAAACTCCACTTACGGAATAACTAAATTGTTGTAGCCCACTCCACCAAGTTGATGATCCAATTACTCCTTAAAATTTCATGGACATATCAATGCTTCCATTATATCTTAAAAGAAATTGTAACATACAAACGAACTAGTAACTTTCTTAAAAAGCATATAGGTTGAGTATTTATAGTCTAAATATGTTTTGAATTTTTTGTTTTATAATACTATCCATAGAAATTTTCATAAAATTGAGACATCACAAAAACAATAAATTGTGATATGTTGTGTTCGTTCCCCTATGTCTGCAAATTCGACTTTGTATAATTGGCTCACTTTCTCCCATAAACTATTGAAGGAGACTAGCTTCTTTGCAACCATTGGCCAAATAGTTTCCGATATATGTAACTGCTCCGGCCATTAGGATATGGCTCGCCGTGTCTTGAGCAGATGACCTCACCCATATGTGTCTCTACCTTTCTATGATTCTGCATCATAAAGAAAATGAGCATAAACATTAACTTATGGATGGAACAGAACAGATGATGGGTGTTAGAAGTAAAACAATTAAATCGATGATATAAAAATTCCAAGCAAGTTAGGATAATTCTAAGATCCTAATTGACAAGTCCCATGAAACGGTCTCATAATCACTATGTTTAGTACTATAGTGAGGATATGTTGTGACCCCTACACAAAAACATATGGTTCTCGGAGGCGAACACACTACATCCTCAATTCTAATTCCGTTCAGGCCAACGCAAGTAGGATATGTGAAATCAACAAATAAGGTAAAGTAAGTAGTAACCGAACTAATATAAAGATGACACTAGTGTTGTTGATTAAAAGACATGGGTAGTACAATTTTTTCTTTGTTTTCTTTTCCCTCTTTTGACACTCGGTGGACAAGTACCTTTAAGTCTTCGCCATTCACACTTCTGTACAAGGATCCAGGTGCATCATCTGCTTGCCCATCACCATTTATTGAGGAAAACTGTTGCTCTACAGCTCTAAAATAGACTATCTCAGAAGGCAATTGGTGGCATGATCCTAATCTGACATGTATCAAAAAATTCATGGAGTGGATGATTCAATAGAAGAGGAGTTGGAGCAATTCAAATCAGAACCTTCATAAATGTTTGTTTGAGAAAATCATCTCCCAACAATCTCACAGTTTAAGATATGTGATAGTTAGGTGGAGGTAAATTTAATTATATACCATCTAACACTTTCCCTCACTTGTGAGTTTGAAATATGAAAAAAATCCAACAAATGAAAATAAATATTAATTGGATAGGAATCAACAATGCTGAGGCTTGAACAAGGAACTCCTTGGATCACTTTCTTTGTTACCATCTCAATTGACCATAAAACTTAAGCTAATGGGCAAAATCAAATTTAAAATCATATCATTAAACAAAAATATGAATTTAAATAAATGTATCATCATGGCTATCGTGCCCTACAATCTATATTTTTAAAAAAATGACGTTGCTATCTACATGTCGTGCCATATCAGTATTTGTTCTTCTTACAATGGCTTTCAACTTTTACATCTCAACTTATTCAAAGAACATTTATGCTTGACAAAAGCCAACTATAACAATAGGTGAGTGGGAAATGACAGGTAAAAAACAAATGTTACCGGTCAAGAGTTAACCATGGATTCTAAAGCGGCATCTTCCTTTCTCCTCTTGAACTGAGCTAGATGCTTCTGAAAATCTTCAAGTTCTTTCTCCAACTTTTCAATGAACTGGCTTGTATGTTCAAGTGATTGTTCATACTTATATTTTTCCAAAGCCTGCAATATTTTACATAGGAAAAGTTATGTTGATTGTTGTGTCATTTTCCGATGGCTTCTCAAATTGAAAAAACATAACATTATAATCAAATTACAGAGTTTGATTTAATTCCCCATTTCTTGATCCACTCTTCTTATTTCCAAATTCTATTAATGACAAATTCTACAGATTAGTGGTTAACTGAATTTGAAAACTTCCACTGTGGTAGGTTAATTTGCCTTTTGTAATTTTTCACATCAATCAATTAAATGTATTTTGTTTGATCATTTCACTTTTCAGGAATGAGATCAGCTTACCTTGTCTTTTGATAGCGTATTTGGAGGTGACATTACTTCGGGCTGCACATAGTTCTTTCCCCGATAGAAAATTATGCTGTTGTTGGGTTTTATGTCAATCACAATGCCTTTGCTCAATCGAGTAAGTTCTTCGGCATATTCATGAACCTGCCCAGGCTTGCAAGGTTTGCAAATAACTTTAACAGTTTCATGCTTCTTCCAATGCATATGCATATTGAGAACAACTCCACCAAAGACTCCTCGCCTCCCCAAAAGAACAAAGTTCTTCTTTTTCTCCCCTGTACGCTTCAAGTAGTGCTTCTCTTCCTCAGTAAGAATTTCAGGATCATACTTTTCTACAAAAGGTTTTGGAATCTCAAATTTCCTCAACTTCTCAATTAGCCACGCTTCTTTTCTTTTGGCCTACATACAATACTTATTTCTTCAAAGATCAAATAACTTCATAGTTCATAAGAACAAATGATCATTAAGAAGTATTAGAACAATTCGATTAGTCCACATATTAATTCAAAATTCAACTGAACCATTAGTATGCACTTACCTTGAGTTGAAGGTATAAACACTAAGTAAATTATTCTTGACTCTTCATTTGAAAATTTTCTATGAAATATTTCTTTATGTTCATACAAATGATTCGTATAAAAAAGAAAAGGTTTACATGAAACTGTAAGCTAAACTTTGATGACAATCACTTGTATGTATAAATCATTAGTCACGCAAAGTCAGTACACGAACTAAACCAAAGGATAAACTTTCACAGTTTTACAAATGTGTAAAGCAGAAGTCAGAGAAACAGTGGTTACTGGCCACCTTATCACATGCACATAGACACGGCTACTCAAAGAAATGCTAATCAAAATTCAATCAACTCAATCAGCTACACAAACATATTATATGTGGATAAAAAGCTTTTCAGCAGGCACTGAAATCAAATACTCCTCTTACAAGACAATGGCCACACACTTTTTCTATAAAGGGAGAGTAGACTACACTCAATTATAAGCTAAAGGAATAACTAAAAATTATAGATAGTATCGAACCTTCTCAAGGGAATATCTGATCCTAACTTCTGGATTGGGAGATGTCTTCTTCTTTTTCGCCTTAAGACGATAGAATCTGAGTTCATTCAATTTAGCCTTCTTAGACATTTTGGTTTTTGCCACCTTTTGTTTCAGTCGGGAACCGTTAGTACTAGAAGGACAACCAAAAGAAAACCTGACAGTATTGTTGTCTGTTTTAAGCTCCACAACGGCATTGCTAAAATGCCTAACAGATTGCCATCTTTTAAACCCACCACTGCTCTCCCGCATACTGTATCTCCGAGTAAAAGAGAACCCAGGCGGACAGTCTCTAGACATTGATTCGTTGAGAGACTTCACTATACAACTACTTGCTTGATGCTCCCAACTTCCATGTGAGGACTGCTCAAATGATGTGGGTATGCTCAATAAAGATAGAGGTGATACATTTCTAATCAGAGGAATGAATCCAAACAATGAACCCCTGCAAAAACACCATACCACAATCATCCAATTCCATATGCTTTCCAAAGGGAAAATGTGTACACAACAGATGGAAAAACTCGTAGACAACCCTGAAATCTACTTTAAACAAGACGATACACACTGTTGAGATGAATTTGATAAATGAGGAAATGTATTCAATTTCAAAACCATTGAATGAAACCCATGAGATTTCTAGAGATGAAGAACGTACCTTGAAAAGGCGATGATAGATAACCCGCGGCAGCGAGGCATGGTCGTAAAGTAAATCAATAAATTCCTAGGAAAGAGTCGTTTTTTAAATAATCCCTAAGGGAGATGAAAGGGAAATCAAGAACAATCCAAGAGTTAAGAACGGGTGTGTTGATTGTTCATCAACAATTCGCTTACTAAGATGAAATTTGGGGAATTGACAAAAATAGGCCAAAAATGGGGTAGAAATAGAGTTTTAGGATTGATTGTAAAAAAGTTGAGATTTAGGATAAATTGGAGGTGAAATGACGAAAATACCCTCTTTTATTTTCCTTCCTCTTTTCTTCTTTTTCCTTTTCTTCTTTTTCCTTTTCTTCAACCCGAAGACAGAAGGCCGTTCAAAAGAAAAACATAAACCAGAGCATTTGAACTCTCCCGCGTCTGCAGTTACCCCCTTCAACTCTCTCCCGCCTCCGGTGAACGTTTTTCTCTTCCGTCCATTTCTTCTCCACTTCCATCCATTTCTTCTCCACGACTCTCCGCTATATTTTCCGATTTCAACTTGTTCACGGAACGTCTCCATTTCTTCTGCACGGGTTTCTGTTTTACTTTCGACTTCATCTCCGGCGGACGCTTCTCCACTTCCATCCATTTCGATTTCAGGTTTGTTTTCACCGGACCTCTCCATTTCTTATCCACTCCTCTACATTGGCAGTGCCGTATACATCATCTTTGAAGTCAAGTGAGTAATAAAATCTCAGTTTTTTTTTAGAGTTAGTCTGTTGTAGCTTATTTATTATTACAGTATTCCATCTTGTTTGTTTAAGTTGTCTGTTGAGATGTGAGTTTTTTGTTTTTGGCACATTTTAGAGAAGAAATGCATGTCATATGCACACAGACATAGAGAACCGTGGGAGCCATTCTGTTTTTAGGAAGAAAAACCATTTCCTTTGCAATGTACTGTAATAATAGAAAAACCATACCTTGGAGTTTAGAACTTGAATTCGAACATATATTTGGTATCCCATATAAACTCTGCAAAGTTACCAGTATAATAGATATGTGCTAAACATGCATTCTAAAGATTGTATTCTAAAGACATTATCATAAGCTGCATTGTTGAAAGACCATTTCCTTTGCCTTGAATTTTTCCATCATCTCGCACCTATCAGCACCTATCTCTCACCTTCCAAAATTTTGAGTAGAAGTCCCAATATAAGAGTGTTAACTTCCTAAACCGTTTAGAATGCATGTTTAGCTAGTCTACTAGGTGTTAAGGCTATAGGGTTAGCAATTGTATTAGACTTAGCAACTTTGCCTTAAAGTTTTCCATCATCTCTCACCTATCAGCACCTATCTCTCACCTTCCAAAATTTTGAGTAGAAGTCCCAATATAAGAGTGTAAACTTCCTAAACCGTTTAGAATGCATGTTTAGCTAGTCTACTTGGTGTTAAGGCTTTAGGATTAGCAATTTTATTAGACTCACCTTCCAAAATTTTGAGTAGAAGTCCCAATATAAGAGTGTTAACTTCCTAAACCGTTTAGAATGCATGTTTAGCTACTCTACTAGGTGTTAAGGCTTTAGGGTTAGCAATTTTATTAGACTTAGCAACTTTGCCTTGAAGTTTTCCAGCATCTCGCACCTATCAGCACCTATCTCTCACCTTCCAAAATTTTGAGTAGAAGTCCCAAGATGCTAGTGCATCCATGTTTAGTAAGTCTCTTATGCAATTATATTTAATTAGTTTTTTTTTATGCAGGTTTCAGTATGGCTTCGACATCAACTAACGGTCCCATGTACAAGATTGACCCTGCTCATCATTTTCAGTCTATAGTAAGTAGTTTATCACATTTAGTAAGCAGGTTGACTATGTTGTCGGATCAAAACAAGACTGTCAAGATCCTTGGGTGAATGTTGATTACATTTACTCTCCATTCAATATCCATGGCAATCATTGGATTCTATTATGCTTGGACTTGGTACGTTGTCAAGTTAAGGTATGGGATTCGCTTCCGTCGCTGACGAGTGCCGAAGATATGAGAAGCATATTAGAGCCAATTCAAGAGATGGTGCCAAATTTGCTCGATGCTACTGGATTCTTTGTTAGGAGAGGCGGATCATCAACACACAAGGAACCTTGGCCACTTGTCATTGTCGACTCCATTCCACTTCAACGCAACAATAGTGAGTGGTCAGTGTATTTACAATTAAGTATTTCAAATATGAAGCTTCTGGTTTAGATGTAGCTACATTATGTCAAGAAAACATGTCATATTTTAGAAAACAATTGGCATTTCAATTATGGACACAAACAATCCCATGTATTGACTTTTAGTTCCAACTTTTGAAGGAATTGTATATGTTCCAAACTATGTACATAAATATTTTTATATAATGGAAATGAATACCATTTTTTTTTTTTGGTATGCAATTTTTATTTCATTATCTTGGAAAATTGTAAAGTGTGCAGAACTTTTATATAATGTACAACAATGCAGGTGAGAGCAACATTTTTCATGCTCTTTAGAATTAGGAAGGCCAATTTATCCCACAAATGTATGAAAATGGAGAGAGATGAGAGAAAAATGAAATATTCTTTTTGGAAGTGAGAAAATGGAGAAAATGGTTTTCAAAGGCCGTGTGGGAGACCATGGGAAGAGCTTCAAAAAGAAATTTCAAGAAAACGAATTAAAAATGGAATGAAGAAAAATAGAAAAAGGAAATTTCGTGAAAATGAGGGAAAATGGAACACACAGAGCGAGGGATGAGAGAAAAATGAAACATTTTTAGAAAGTGAAAAAACGGAGGGAGAAGGAGAAGGAGAAGAGAGGATTCATAAATTGATTTTAGGATATTTTTTAACTTGAGGGTAATATAGACTTTTTCCAACTAATTTTGTCCTAAAAGTCATCTTTTTTAAAATTCATCTCAAAACTCTTTACATCCTTCCAAATTATCCTATTTTTGATAATTCCCCATGAAATTTGAGGGGCAATTGACAAAAAAAAAAAAAAAAAAAAAAAGTAAAAAATGGGGTAGATAAAGATTTTTAAGATTGATGGTAAAAAAAAAGTTAACATTTAGAACAAATTAGAGGTAAAATGACGAAAATACCTTCATTTAATTTTCTCATTTCTCTTTTCTTTTTCCTTCCTTCAACTTTTGGTGCCTCTGGTGAACATTTCTTCTCCACTTCCATCCATTTCTTCTCCACTATTAATCCTCTAGGCTTGTAAACTGATTGAATTTTTCTTTAATCTCTCTTACCCTATCTCGTACACATCCTCGCACCTATCTCATACACATCTTGCATCTATCTTGCACATTTCAAAACTTTTACTATTGGTTTCAAAATCAAATTGTTACCCCTCCTATCTCATACACATCTCACACCTATCTAGTAAGGGTTGGAATAATACATTAAAGATAATGAAAGAACAAAATTCTTCTCAATTACATCGATTACAGCCTCTATATCACAAATGATCAACTTCAAGAATACAATTAAATGGTTCGGCATAAGTTCAAAGAAATACAAAACAGTAACTCCGATTTCTGTAATGCCTACCCTAAAGCTAATTACACCATGTGTGCCCATATCTTTTGCTTTTAATAAGGCATCAAGCGTTGTTTGATACTTGCTTTCCACTAGTTGTCCAATCTTCAACTAGAGCAGCCAAAATTTCTACCTAGTATACATAAGTAACATATAAGCAATAAAAATGAGGAAAAAAATCTATGGAGAAATCCGATAAATTTTGAGCTCAAAATAAATATGAAAATCAAAATCATTCACATTCTTACAAAGACTACTCACCATCTGCCTGATAATCTAGCCATTGCTGATAATCCTTCTTTTCAAACACTGCAACATCGAGTTCCACAATATTGAACAACTTAGTAACAACAGTAGCAACCCCTCTAAAGAACACAAGCCTACTTCTCCAACACATGTCCTTCTCCAAACGCTTAACCCTCACTGATGTCTCATCCTCTGAACCAGAATCCTCCAAGCAAGAAACATGAACATTCTAGGACAATCCATAGCTGATTTAACTCCATAGTCATAGAGATTGTGAGGATGAAAAACAACGTCAACTCCATAGCTGATTTAACTCCATACATCTCCTCACCGGAATCCAATTTTCGTAGCAAGATCACGAGTCCCAAGTCATGTTCCACAATGAAATCACCATAACTACCATTGTTTTTGTAGTTTTGTGAATGAAAAATGGGAAAGGAAGAAAAAGGAAATGAAAGGTTTTGTGAAAATGAGGAAAAATGGAATACGCACAGGTAGAGATGAGAGAAAAATGAAATATTCTTTTTGGAAGTGAGAAAATGGAGGAAGAAGGAGAAGGAGAAGGAATTCCATAAATTGCTTTTCACGTTTTTTTTTATAACTAAAGTGTAATATAGACTTTTCCTAGTTAATTTGTCCTAATTGTCATCATTTTTAAAATTCATCCTAAAACTCTTTAAACCCTTAAAAATTATCTTATTTTTGTTAATTTCCCAAATTTGAGGATCAACAATTGTTCATCAACAATTGCAGCAAAATTACAACCCTACCCTCGTTAAACTCATCTTAAAACCTCTTAAATATTTGTCATTTTCTAAATATATATATAATACAAAATAACCTAAAAATCTAAATAAAAAGTTTGTACCATTTCTAAAACTTTATTATCGTTAACCTAAAAATCTGTCAAAAATGTAATCGAGACACTTTGCCTCAAACAGTGCTCTGAATTATGATAGCCAAATAAGAACTGACGAAAAATTCACAATTTAAACATAGATAGAGTTAAATCGAGACATATAAAATGAATTTCTAATCAAGAATGGGATGAGGACGAGAGTATATTCCCACCTTATCTTTAACCTCTTGAACACATCAATTATATACATATACATACATATATACAATTTAGGGTAAGTTAGTATATTTTCAAACTATTTACAAAAAGATAGTCAAACAAAAATGTCTCTATTTTTTTTTTTAGTTTTTAAGTTTTTTTCTTGAAAAGGAAAATATAAACTCAATATATAACTAAAAGGTTGCGAATTTGTTACTTTTAGCACTCAGGTTGAATTCCATATTTTTCAAATAGTCATGTATTGAATTTAATAAATAATGATGCAATATTATTTATCTTTAAAATTAATACAAAATATATTGTGATAATACAAACATATATAAACAATAATAATAGTTAATGCATGATGCAATATTTGACTGATCATCAAAGTTAAAACGACAATTCTGCATGGACTGTAACCCAATGGGATGTCCAAACAATTTTGCTTACTCCATTTTTCATCTTCCTTTCTATATATATATACATATATAACTTCTCATTTCCACAGACATTTATACAAAGAAATTAAAGGATCGATCACAGCATTTCTCTGTTTTGATGGCGAAAGTTGGTTTCATTTTAATTGTATACGTAGTGGTGGTGTTGCATAGCAACGCTGTGCATGGCCAAGGCACACGCCTTGGCTTTTATCGTGCCACGTGCCCACAAGTCGAATTCATCGTTAGATCCACGGTTCGATCTCATTTTCAATTAGATCCATCGATCGCTCCTGGGTTGTTAAGAATGCATTCACATGATTGCTTCGTCCGAGGGTGTGATGCTTCTGTGCTTCTTGCTGGTCCCAATTCTGAGAGGACGGCTGTGCCTAACCGTACTTTGAAAGGGTTTGAGGTCATTGATGATGCCAAGTCACAACTTGAGGATATCTGCCCAGGTGTTGTCTCCTGTGCTGATATTCTTGCTCTTGCTGCTCGTGACTCAGTGGTTCTGGTAAGTATTCAATTACTTTGTATGTGAAAATCTCATCTCATTAACACTTCTTTCTAGTCCCAATTTTAATGAATGTTAAGACTGTATATTAGTATGTGGATGAAAATTTAATACCGTAATTTGGTTGCTGCAGACAGGTGGAAGAAGTTGGGAAGTTCCGACGGGACGAAGAGATGGCAGAGTTTCATTAGTTTCCGAGGTGAAGTTGCCTGGTTTTTCAGATTCCATTGAAGTTCAAAAGGAGAAGTTCAGATCTATGGGGCTCAACACACATGACCTCGTAACTCTCGCAGGTATATATATAAGACTTAGTTGATTATGATAAACAAGCCTCCACCAAAAACCAAATTTGTTTTCTACTCTTCAAAAACCCAAAACAAGTTATAGAACGGATTCACTTTTCTTAGTTTTTAAAATTTAACTTAGTTTATGAAAGCATAGATATAAAGTAGATAACAAATATATGAATTTAAAAGTGAAGTTAAAGTGCTTATAGACTTAAAAACTAAAAACACAATATCACTATAAGCATGAATATAAAAGTAGACTAAAGCAAAATAGTTATCAAATTTGCTACGAAAATTCACACCTTTTTCTTCCTCATTAAACCATATATATAGGTGCCCATACCATTGGTACTGCATCGTGTCGTTTTTTCAGTTATAGACTCTACAACTTCACAACAGTCACTGAAACCGGTGCTGACCCAACTCTTAATCCATCACTCGTCGAACGACTACGAGATGTTTGCCCTGTAGACGGAGATAGCTCAAACAGATTTGAACTCGACATCGATAGTGCAGAAAAGTTTGACGTATCGTTCTACAAAAACTTGAGACAAGGAGGAGGGATCTTAGAGTCGGATCAAATGTTGTGGAACGATGATTCTACTCGCCCTATCATCCAACACTATTTGAGTTTAAAAGGTTTAGTAGGGCGTTCAAGCTTTAAAGTTGAGTTTGGAAGATCGATGGTTAAAATGAGCAATGCACAAGTTAAAACTGGCCTTCTTGGTGAAATTCGAAGGGTTTGCTCTAAGGTTAATAATTGATATGTTTTTAAGTTGTCTAATGTGTTTTAAGAGTTTTCTCTTTCAATTTAATATGTTGGGTGTATTTGAGTTTTGTTTTAAACTTCTTGATCTTCTGTTTTAATCATAGTTTTATATTTTCGATCATATTTTGGTTTGACATTGCCATAAAAAGTGAATTGATATTTTCATCTTACAATAAGTAACAAAATGTTCTTGAGGTAAAATATAATATAAATAAGACTTTTTAAATTTCAATATTTACATTTTAAACGACCTTTGCTTTATAAGATATTTGAGTTTTTTTTTTTTTTTCTCTTTCAAATATTATTGATCCCACCCTATATTTAAACAATTAATAATGCATGATGTGATTCAATTTATATTACTATAAACATAACAATATAAGATGATGCAATTAATTAGTAGAGATCGAAAATGTTATATATGTTAGAGTGACTGAACTATTTGAAGAGGGACGTCACAACATACAACAACTGCTAGTCGCGTCTTTTACGATGTTGGCAGTATGTGAAGAAAATTATTATCAAACTAAGCTCAAATTTATCAATTTAGTGCCTAACTATGAGGTTTGCGATCGACCTTGTTTTCAAAAGACGAGAAAAAAATATGTAGGTTAACACTAATCTTGATTTAGAAGATGTGATTGGATACCAAAATATATGGTTAAAATGGTTTGCAAACAAATTAAATAAAGAGGATGATGGCAGGTTCACTCTTCATATAAATGTAAAAGTGTATACATTATATGTTCCATTCATTGCAATCTCTTTTTTTACTTTCAAGCATTGCAATAATGTAAAAGGAAACTACAAAGATTTCATGTGTAACTGTTAGTTTAATTAATTAACTGCAGAACAAACTTTACGAATTTCTCCTTGATTTCCAGTTTTAACTTCAATGTTACTCATCTTCACCATAGATTTCCCAAACTCAAGATTGAAGGTCAAACCCAAAACGCCTCTCAAACCCAAATACCGTTGTACAAAAGTACGAGTGGAAGCGTCAGTCCATAGCTTCTGATCCGACTCCAAAACCCCACGTCCGTTCCTTAAGTTTGAGAAGAAGGTTGTGTCAAACCGACCGACGCTGCCCGTGTCCAGCGCGACCCTACGGGTTCCGTCTCCGTTTTGAGGACACAATGCCTGCATTTGAGTCACGAAGGCTGGGTCCATCGTTGGATCTGGACCGCCTGCTGCTGTGAAGTTGAAGAGTCTGTATCTGAAAAATTGGCATTGTGTTGTGCCTATTGTGTGTCCACCTGCTCCAACATCCATCAATATTATTTTCTTATTATATATAGTTCACGTCGTTTTTAGCAATAGTACTCATCATATTTTGCATTACAATGTGAGGGCAAGGAGATGGGCCGGGGAAAATATATCAAAATATTCTATAAAAGAACTATGACCATATGTTGCAAGTTGTGATTATACTGGGTCACTGAATTGGACGATATGAAAAGAACGAAAAACAAGAAAACAATCTAATATTTTTTAGTAAGTTCCGTTACGTTGAAATATCTTAAATTTGTTGAAATGACATTTTAAACGATTAGGTATGAGGATGTACACACTTTAGCAGGGTTTTGGAGACAATGACCCCAAAACCTAAATGACTTACATATATATTTGTCCATTTTTATGTAATTTATGTCTATCATTAATTCCTAGGTTTAGAGAAATTCGTTTATGTAAACTCTCTAAGTTGTAGATGCACGGTTATTTTGTATTTCATAAAATTCTTTCGTAGAATTGTCCCTCTTGATCTATCTTGTAGGTATAAGTTAACACTTTTTCACAATCTCGTCGATTTCGTAACACTTTAAGGTCGATGGCTTGGTTCATGAGTTTTATACAGTGTTTTATATAGCATCTTGAAAATTTATGTTTGATAGTGTTTCTCTTCTGAACCCTAAACCGTATGATACATAATTTAAAATTTTGTGTATTAATTTGACATAAAATTCAAATTTATAGATATTAGGTAAACTAGTTATAATTTTTTTAGAATACAAATAGAATCTATTATAATTTAGGAAGTTATCAAACTCTTTAAAAAATTTAGAAACCAAACATGTGATATAAATTTAGATAGGGATTAATCTAATGAATAAGATAAATAAGTTTATGATTATATATCTTACCCACGAGAGTGACAAGGTCTTGAGTGTTGAGACCTTTATCAGTAAATTGTTTCTTTTGAGCCTCGATAGAATCTGTAAATCCAGGCAAGTTGTTAGCTTCTGAAGCCACCGAAATTGTCCCATCTCTTCGTCCTGTGGGCACTCCCCAACGTATTCCACTTGTCTACATCCAAACAAAATAACCCTTTGTCAAGTCATGGTGGGAGAGAAAAAGTTTTAACTTTCATTACTATTAAAATTAGATATATATATATATAGGACAGAACATATGCATATATATATATATATCTTACCAAAACTACTGAGTCACGAGCAGCTAGAGCAAGAATGTCAGCGCAAGATACAACACCAGGACAAGCAGCTTCAAGTTGAGATTTAGCATCGTCAATCACTTCGAACCCATTTAACGAAAGGTTTGGTAGTGCAGTCCTCTCACTGTTAGAGCCAGCAAGGAGCACAGAGGCATCACAACCCCGAACGAAGCAATCGTGGAAGTGCATTCTCAATAAACCTGGAGCAATCTTAGGATCAGATTGAAAATGAGATCGTACAGTAGATGCAACAATGGACTCAGCTTGAGGGCAAGAGCTGGAGTAGAAACCAATGCGGGTGCCTTGACCGTTCACAACAGTGAATAACAACACAATAATCATAAACGACATGAGTGGGAGAAGCATTGACGTAAAACCAATAAGTTTTGTCATCAGATTAGAAGTATAAGAGAGGAGAGATATGCTTGTTAATTTTGAGACGATGGTTTGCATGGAAATGAGAAGAGTATATATAGAGAGAGTAATAACAGAGAGGTGCGTGAAATAGTCAAAAAAGTAGAGTAAGCAAAGCCGGCTTGAGAGAAGGAGGATGGGCTACAGCGAAGCAAACGTTGTCGTTTTGAGGGATTGTGGATGAATAGTCAACAGAAATGGATATTATTTGTAATGCCGCGTGGGACACACATAAACTCAGTACTCATTTTTCAAAGCGAAGACTCAATCAACCATTTGATTGGGAAAGTGACAAACGACATGTCGGATTGTCCACATCATGGCTCCACACCCAATTTTCTTTTCCACTTTTATTAACCTTAATGATATTCATATTTACAATAACCAAAATGTGACATTTGAAATCATATCATTCATAACTTAATTTAAAAACTCAAATTTATATAAGTCTTATGCAAGCCAGCTACGTACATACTTTATTTTATTTTCTTTCTAGAAAAGAAAAAGAGTATTTTAACAACTTCTAAATCATTGTGCTGAAATATATATATGAATAATTATTATAATAAGTTCATTTCGGATTAGTTTGGATAATAGAAAAAGCAAGTGGGTGTGGTGCAATAGGAGGTGGACAAATTGCTTGGTGAGACCATATTGTAATATTCTAACAATTTTGTACCTTCTAGAGTAACTTTGAATCTGTATTTATATATTGTAAGCGATTTTGTTGAATGATTTATTCACAAGTAATCTTAACTGACATGAGAAGAATAGAACGAATATCTTTAATTCAAAATGTTTTGTTTAACTTTATATCAATATCATCTACGCTTTAACATTCACATTCACCGGTAATCTTAAATTTGTAGTTCTACCTAGAATACACACCAAAAAAAAAAAGTTTAAAAATATTATCAATGGAATAATTTTAAATATTTGAAGAAAAAGATAAAATATTATGAATTATAACAAAACTGTATGTTTACATTTCATATCTATTATCTAAATCATTCCCATTATACGGAATGATTCATTTACTTCATCGTGTCTATCGCTAGATCATAATGTTTCATATTGTATATGAATTATGATCTAAATCACATCTAACCAACATGCGAACAAAATCACCATTTCATTGTATATTAACCACTCAATTTCAATAATTGTAATAGGATAAAAGACACAATTAATTGTTCATTCAAATATATTTTTACTGTTACGTTATAATGCTTCATATTTATGGTTTAAATCACATTCATACATGAAAGTTATTTCACGTATAATTATCTCAATCGAAATAGTTGTAACTAAACAATAATTTTAAATGCGTCTAAACTCAAAATATAGGTGGAGAAATTGAATTTGGAAAGGTACTATATTGTAGAGGATTTTGCACATTTGGAATATATATATATCTATAGTAATTAAAAAGATTATTCTAAAAGCCATTTGTTTTTGTTGACTTCATTTAGTGTTGACTCTAAGTTTATGAAAATTTTACTTTGAGTATTATTTTGTCTGACGTGGCCAATCAAGTCCAACTGTCAAAGCCGCCTTCTGTCGTTTTCCTACGTGGACAGTTCCTTATTTTGAATGTTAAAAAATACTTTTCCCCACCATATTTTTTTATATATATATTTTATGTTTATGCAACATTATGTTTTTTATTGAGAACGCACGTTACTCGATGAAGAATGATCATGTGAAAATAAATGAAGACGATTAATCTCTAACAATACGAAAACTTAATTTCAAGTGAACTAAGTAGATGGACGGTGAGTAGGTCGTTGAAGAAAACAAACAAAACAATAAGTATACATCGATAATAATCATTTAAGGTTCGTTTGATAACATTTCCGTTTCTTGTTCTTTTTGTTTTTCTTTCTTTATATATTATATATTACTTTAATTTTTAAACCAAAATTTTTAATATATTTACAAGTTATAACAAAATTTTATATTTTATTGATAGTCAGTCATATCTTTCTATCGCTATAACGAGGGATAAAATTCAAAAATTTTATTATAATTTGTAAATATTTTAATTTATTTTACTATTTTATAATTACTCTTTCTAATTTTGTATTTTTCATTACTTAAAAATTTTATATACTTTTTATGTTTATATTTCAATATTTTTTTAACTTTGTATTGTAAATTTTAATGCATTATAAATACACACATACATGATTAAATTATATAAGAAATGGTTGACAAATTGGTTTCTCTTTTGTATCCGTTTCTTTTTTTAAAAATAAACAAAAATAATTATATAGTTACCAAACATATTCTAATTTATAATTCTCAACAAACAAGAAATAAAAACGTTATTAAAGAATCGTTTATATTTATCTTAATTCTGACTAAAAAATGGTCAAATTTTGGCATGCAAAATTCTTAGCTTGCTCATAATATTATATATATATATATATGTATGTATGCAGCATTCCAAACTTTGAATTTTTTTGCAAAATATGTATCAACATCAACTAAAACTAGTGGAGCATACCTAACTCCTCAAAATAAGTAATACACACACTCAAAATTTATATATATATGTATGTGTTATAATGGTGCCAAAAATACCTACTCCAAAGCCTTTAGATCATAGAAAATTTAGACTAATGGTTCTTTTCCCACTGACTATATGATTTTCTTTTAGACTATGGGTTTAGAAGGAGATTGATATATAAATCTAAATATATTAAATTGTAAATATTTTATAAATATTTTCAAATATTCAAACTAATTTACAAAATATAGAATCTATCCAATTCTTTATTATATATATATATTTGCTATATCTAGGATTTTTTTAAAAAATAATGTGTTTTGTGAAAATATTTTGAAAAATAGGGTTGTTGGGAAAGAAATTATAAGAATAAGGTTGTTTCCCAAACTATTTTCAAAAATAGGTGTTTTTTTGAAATTGAAGGAAGTCGACTTCCAAAAATAAGAAATAAAAATGTTATTGTTTTAATTTTATATAATTTATTGTTTTAAATTTTTTGAATTTAGTGTTTTTGTAGTTTCATTATTTTGATTTTTTTGTGGTTTTTGTTATACTTTACCCTAAGTTTGATAGCTATTTCGTTTTTTATTTGTGAAAGTAACACATCTTTCGATTTTAAGTCGCTTGTGTTTGATATCTACTTTTAACTTATGTTTTTTAATTTAAAAATGAAGATAAAATTTGAAAACTAAAAAAAATCCTTAAATAAAAACTTGTTTTTGTGTTGGTAGAATTTGAATCAAATTCTAAAGTTATAATGATGGTCTTTGTATGAATGTTATATCCACAGACACAATCATTTACACTTACACCTATCTAAAGATGCATCTTTTTGACTTCCAAAGTACTAGCTACATTGTTTAGTTCCAAACGAATAAGTATCAAAAACACGATCATTTACTTCCATCCAATCAGATCAAAATCAACAATGAAATATCACTTAGCTGATTTTTTAGTTCAACACAATACGTAGAAGGTGTATGATATATGGACTATTATTAGACTCTAATAATCACATTTAACATCTACAGTTAATACTATTTCAAAATCTTCCTTTGCTACTGTTTTCACTATTTTATATTCATCGATTTTTTATTTTTTGTTACAATGTTTACTATTTTCTTTCCAAACTAAAATATAATTTATATCTCAAACTCATATTATTATAACTCAAACTAAAATAAATATATACTCTAAATACAACCTATTATAACTCAATTGAATCGAATCAATCTATTAGTTTAGTTTAATTTTTAGTATAAATTAAACATCTTGGTTTGTTGGGAGAAAACAAGAAGTATTTATTGGCTCAAATCAATTTTTTATTTGAAAAACTTATCAAACTTGAGGGTATATATACACTACCAAAAAAAAACCATTAACGACGTTTTAGTGTTGTAAGTAATTTTTCTCGATAAAAGGTGATTAGATCGTTAAAAATATGTTTACCAAATATTATGATCAAAACAAATATTTTTACTTTCCTTCTTTAAATTTTTTTCATGAGAAATTAGGAAAGAAAAAAACAAAATTTTCTTTACTTTCCTTTTTCTCTCTCCATCTCTCCATCTCTCCCTCCACGAACGCCACGAGACGAACCGCTCTGAAGTTGAACACCACACCTCACAATGGTGACCCACGACGACTGATGGCGAGCTCTGGCACGAACGGGTCCCCACGCGGCTTCTCCTCCCAATTTCCCTCTTCCTCCATCTTCTGCTCCAACGCGACGGCGATTGCTCCCGATCCTTTCAACACGTAATTCAGTGCTCTCGAATGACGAATACGATTTCACTTCTCTTTTAACTTTCATTTCACTTTTAGGTGGTCAAGCTCTAACCCGCACAAGCCTTTAAAGGTATGAATATTAATCTTACTCAATCTCTCTATCTTTACTCTTCCCTTGTTACTTTTCAATAGAGACATTATTGTTACGTTTTAGAATCTGAGTGACTTAATACAATTGTACTTTGTGTTGAATTTTTTGGAACTAAAATGCATTCATCTTTACTTGAACGCTTAATTGATCATGGGAGATGATAATACTGCGTTTGGAAAATTATATATACTTATATGTGCACTTGCTCTTTTGTGACTATCGATTGAATGTTAGTAATTAGAAAACAATAAATATGTTATTTATGGTGTATATATATATAGATTCCAATTTCACAATCTACAAAAAGAAGGGGAATAGACAGAATATATGTAATGCGAAAACAGTAAAAAGAGCCCACTCAAAACAAGAGTGAAAATAAAAATAAGATATGACAGTAAACTCATCATAATACTTATAAAATAACTAAATTCAGGACGTTGATATACGTCCTAAAGAAAAAGCTATAAGAAACTACAATTTATTAAACGAAAGTGGTACGAGGAAGAATGAACAGAAAATTTATCATTGAATATAATATATCCTTTTGGGGTTTATGATTGCTCATCCTTTTCTATACAAAATTATACTCTTTGTATATCTCCTCTCCTCTTTAACTTTAATTTAATTTCTTTCCAATCTTCATATCACTGCATTAAAAAAATCAGTAATTAGGGCGATATCTGCTGATTACAAACGTGATGTAACACACTGTTAAAGATGCTAAAGAAGGATGATATTGTAATAACAACACTTCGTTTTACAACAAAGAGAAAAATAGAAATGTATAGAACATAGAAAACAACACAGAAATTGGTACGTAACATATTATGACTCTTTGTACGTATCTATTGAAACAAGTGATAACAGCGCCCAAGCTCAACTTCTTGAAATAATAACACATAGGCTTCCCTTAAATGTAAGACTAGGTCTCTCTCAATATATACGCCTTAGGATCCCATTATTCTTTAGTTGGGTACACAATTAGTATATGAAAATTTTGAGCTTTCTCCATTAGTTTGAAATGTTGTCTTTGAACCCAGCTCCCTCTCACTGAAGAGAATTTCTTCTTCACTTGATCTGAACTCAAACAAAATTCATATTAATTCTGTAGATGAGGACTGATATATGAGAGGTACGTGAACACATACAATAACCTTCAAAGAGAAAGCCACAGACACTTGATAATATAAAAATCAGAAGAACAATATACTTTCATTCTTGCAAATTTAAGTTATTGAGCTGTGGGCTCAATTTTCATTTTATGTTTGGTTACTTTTGCAAGTGGCCCATTACAAAATATATGGAAAATGGTGGGTTGAGGGGTGCATATGCAAATGCAACACATATATATATACATATTGATATAGTCTAGTAACCATTTTTGTAACAATCTATTTCACTTAGATTTGGGATTTAGTTGAGTTGTTCTCAACCTTCAAGGGTGGACAATGAACATGAATGCGTTTAGAAATATATAGGTAAGTGACCTTCTGGACAATAACTATCTAAAACTATAATAATCACATTTTGTTACCGTAAACATCACTTCAAACACAAATTATTATAACTCAACTATAATTGTCTATACTATAATAATTCACTCCTCTTAAATGTACATTGTTTGATTTGTTATATATATTAAAAATGTTTATTAATTTCAAATTACTATAAAAGAATTTGCTTGTGGCGGCGGTGTATCTAGAAAAAGTAGTAGTCGAAGTTAGCCAACGATAATCATTATGGAAGCGGTGATTGGAGTTCTGTTTGGAGAGATTAACCATTAAACACTCCAAATTCAATTTATTTTGACGGTAACAAATCAAATTTATCTTATAAATTAACTCTTTTTTTTTTCAATACCCAATTAAGTTGGTTGCCAAATAAACAATCTTTTTCAATATAATTTACTTTTTAATTTAACCATTTACAAGAACTTCTATTATAAATCTCAATTAGTGAGTATATTTTAATCTCCCAATCTTTATTTATAACAAACTCTACTTTTTGCCTGTTTAGCTTTTATTAGAAAAGAATTTTAAAAATAAACTTTTTTTGTTATTTTTCAAAACAAAAACTTCATGAAATGTTGACATTAATGTAATACAAAGTCTTTAAATTCCTTATATGTGTAGTAATTAATTCTAATGATTCAATAGGCCTTATATATTAACCTTTGTTATTAGATAGTCAACTTCTTCTTTTTCAAATTTATTAAATAATTATATTATTTAATAATCTATGGACTTCTTAGAGGCACTTTTCTAAAAGTTTGGTTTTTATTTTTAAAATTTATGAATATAAATAATAATGTTATTATCATCATTAGGGTATGAAATGTAACATATTTCATCATCATGATTATAATGTCAACTTTTTCACCACAAAAAAATGTGCTTCCTAACTTAAGTAAGTGTCCTCATATAGTCACATTGTAAGTAAGAAATAAAGATCAATAATAGAATTGAAATAAAACTATATAGTTTTTTTTTTAATGAGCTACCCTAGACACATTAATTACTAAATAAATTAAATCAATATTTTTTTAGGTAGTAAGATGTAGAATAATATGCAAATCGAGATAGAAAAAGAAATATGAACTATTTATTTATAGACTATTTATTTTAAAACGTAGATTGATAAAGGTGAAAAGAATGTTGGGGTGATATTTTGAAACACTCATAATGAAGTTGTTTCCATATGAAGAGAAAATAAAGGAGGGAATTGAGGAGGTGAATTAATCATGCAATTATGACAATTATGATCATCACACCATGCCTCTATATCACACCTTATATTAAAAAGAAAGAAAGTGTGGAATGATAATCAAAATAAAAGTTTGCTTTAGTTTCATGATTTTGAATTTTTTTTAAAAAATGGTTTTCACTTCTCTCACTTTTTTTTTTTTTTTTGAAAAAAATAATAACAAAGTTGAAGTTTTGTGTATGGGTATCATAATGATTGGGTGTGTTTTTATAAATGAAGGCAGCTTTTCCCCATCTTTTAGGGCTTTTCTTTTTCTATCTCTTTTTTATTTGAGTTATTATTATCATGTATTGTATTGGCCCCCTTAAACATTTAATAAACTTAGATTGTGTTTGATAATAATAAGTCTAAGTTTTAAGTGATTTAAAATTCAAGTGTTCATATAAACAGCAGTTAAATTAAGACCTCCTAAAGAAACTATATCTATTGTTATAAACTTCATTGACAATATATATATATATATATATGTATATGCTCACACTTAAACTACATATATTCTTATTCTTATGGTATATGTACATTATGTTACTTCATATAGATCGTGTTCAGTTGAAACACTTGTTGAAGTTTTGATTTTAAGATGATCCACTTTGATTTTTAAAAAAATGTTAATATAAAAATACATTTAATTTAACGAGTTTAGTCAAACTTTAATGTCATAAAAATATACTAAGAAAAACATGAATGGTACCTTATACGCTCTTCATCAATATTTCATTATACAAAAAAGAAAAGAAAATACTAAATAATATTTTATGAAAAAGTATATTTTGGTATGAAATATAGAAATGAAGAGCATGCATATGAGATAGGTGTACATGATTAGAATGCACTAATCATTACCCATATGACAATAAGATTAATTAATTAATCACATTGTTATAATAGTTTTCTGGCCTATTAGAGACTTTTTGGTTGTTATTTGTTTTTTTTTTTAAATAATAATTTTGAAAGTTGAATTAAGTACTTTTGATGAGAGGATATAATTAGACTAATAATTTATAATATATATTATTTTGTAAATTTAAAATAAAGCATTATGAGCCATATAATAATATATATAATGGATGAAAGCATGCAATTGTTATTATGGGATCTCTTCATCTTCAAAGTTCACCACCTTCCTCTCGTGGATCCTATCATTTTTTATTTAATTACTTATATTATTAATTATTTACGTTTTTTCTTTTATAATTTGTTAAAAATTATGTTTAATTTCCACCTAAATCTTATCCAAATTCTAACAACAAATAAAAAGTAGTATAGTTAACAAAGTTAAAAGTTTAGAGTGGGAGAAATTAAGCTTGGGAGGTAAAATTCAAGAAGCAAATAGATATTAGATAGGATGGCAAATAACATTTTTAAAAAATAGCAAAATATTAAAATTATTTACTAAATATAGTAAAATTTATAAAATTGTTTGCAATCTATTTAAGTTTTTTTTTATATATAAATAATTTTAATATTTTGTCAATTTATGACAATTTTCTTATAAAAACTAGTTAAATTGTAATTTAAGGGGTGAGTACAACTTTTTCGAGTTTAAAGAATTATTATATTACAATTTTAAACTTAAAGAGTTTAAAATTTTATTTTATTTTATTTTATTTTATTTTATCTTATCTTGAAAAAAGGCCAAATATAAGTAAATGATAGAGAACTATTAAAAATGATTAAAAACATATTTAGAGAGTGGATAATGAGTTTTTGTATTTGAGTGAATTTTTGTTAGCATAAATATTTTCTTATATTATTATTTAAAGAAAATATTTTTTAATTTTTAATTTTTGTTTACTAAAAAGATGATATATATTTGGTAACTTATTTTGTTTTTTGTTTTTTTTAAAAAAAATTGTATTTATTTGAAATTTTCTTTTTCTTTTTTGTCTTTAAATTATCTTCGTAATTTTGAAATGATTTTTTCATAAAAATAAAATAATTTTTGTTTAATTTTTTTTATTAAAATGTTGAAAATGCATCTGAAAAACTAGTTTTGAATCGAGTATTTATATATATATAATATATAATATATTATTATTATAGTATTTGTTTGTTTTAATAGAAAGGCTTTTGGAAGTTGACGAACTTTGATTGGGCCCACGAAATTGAATGTCTTTATAGAAAACGGTGCGTTGCATAGTCTCCAAAATAGGTGCCCAATTTGGTTCGACATTTAATCCTAAAGCGTGTACGTTTCCCCTCCTTTTCTTTCTTTCCCAACGTTTCCCCTCCTTTTCTTTCTTTCCCAACCCTTTTTGTTTTTTACTTCTTTATTTCCTTTCCTTACCTCCTAAATTCAAATATATAATATTTTGGTTTATAACTTATTACGTTTCTCTTTTATTTCATTTTCAGTTTTATCTTTAAAATGGAAAATATTTTTATATTATTAAAAAGTTGATTCAAATCCACCCTAATTTTGGCTTCTAAATTACTACTTTTTAGTTCTTCCGATAAATAAAAAATTAGGTAAGCTTTATAATATAACAATTTAATCAATGTGACAAGTAATAAACTAACAAATTAATAAGAAACTTTATAAATTTTGTATGATACAAAGTCTACAATATCGTATTTGTGTATACAATTTAAATTATAATAAATTTAATGCATGCATCAACATGTGTCAACAATGTAATGTTTCTCAAAAGAAACAATATTACACTAAACATGGAATTTAATTAGTCTCTCTCATCCATACCACAAAATTAGGTTTTGCTTTTGAAAAATTGCCAATAGGAATACAAATCTTATAAGCAATAACACTCTAGTAGTCATCCTCTCATAAACAAATACCTAAAGATTTCAAGTAGGTTTTCTGTGTTGATATCCTGTAGTAAGTGCAAGCAATTAGGTCATACGATGACTTGAATTAACCGTATCTAGTTTAAAGATAATATTTTCAAACACTTTTTTACTATTGAAATTTAGTTTATAAGAATGAACGTTTTTAAAAATAACAAAATAAATTAAAATATTTATGAGTTATATTCTATCAATATAACTTATTATGATAATGTTGAAACAACTTTTAGTCATACATGCCTATGCAATGCTATCATCCTCCAAGTTTCAAAATTACACCTTTTGATTGTGGGTCAAAACTTTTGACTCAACCACACATAATAAAATAATTACATCTCAAATAATTAAACTTTTTTTTTCTTCTAGAAAAAAGCATTATTATAAATTTATTTTTACTGTCCATATACTAGAGTGGGTCCCTAATTAAAAAATTAGTTGTCTTCTATTTATTTATTGTTTATTGTTTAAAAATGAATAAATGAGTTACTTAAATTACTAAATTACATATTAATTAAGTAACACATTACTCATTATATTTTATGTTATTTGGCATGATATAAAATTGGAAAAAAGAATTATATATCATTTGTGTGTGTGTGGCAACGAAGCATTTAAAGCTATTGCATGTAAGTAAAGTTTAATAAATATTTAAACGACAAAAACACGTAACTGAACCGTTGGATGTTCGCCACGTTTCCATTACCACTCATTTCTCCCACATGGCACCATCCTTTACAGCCGCACATCCAAACCTCCCTTTTCCCACGTCTTTCTTTCTTTTTCATTTTCTCAGTTTTTCTTCTTCTTTTTCAATTTCGAAAAACTCACCTTTCTTTTTTTTCTCTTTTATAGATAGGCTAATATATATATATATATATAAACCATTTTATAGTCTGTGTTAAAAGTATAATTAAGATTTATTTTTGGATGAAAAGGGTGAAAGTTTTGTTTAAAAAATATAAATAATTGAATTTTTAAAAAAGTTTTAAAATACTATTTTGAGTCGATTCTTATACCAAATTTTTCATTATCCAAAATTTAAAAATATAAATAAAATAAATATTTACAAACCATGACAAAATTCTAGATTTTATGAATGGGTGTAAGTAATAGAATTTGCAATAGTTTATAAATATTTGGTTAAATTTGGTGTTTTTTAAAATTCTCTAATTTCTATCTATATGTATATATATACAATTTAACTTTATTTTCATATGTCATATCCACATTTCTTTTTTTGCCATTTAAAGTTGAGTGACATGGTTGTTCCTTTTGGAGATTGGAAAAATATAAAAAAATATCAATTTTGTGTTTTTCTAACATAAAAAAATTAACATAATTATTTAACTAATTTAATCCACCTCAAATGAATTAGACCTAAACTTGTATATGGACCAACTTAATTTAAAAAATGAAGGTAAGTTTAAAAATAAATAATGTCCTTAGCTCTAATAAGTAATATAAATTATTTAAAGAGAAATTAGTTTTGTTAAAGTGGTTGAAATACATTAAGTTAAGTTGATAATTAATTATTATAGAAGTAATCGACCCCACTTTGGAGGGCCAAAACGGCTACTAAATATGTTAGATATTTGATTTTTTATAAAAATAAAGTATAATAATAATTAAACATTCCGAAATCTGCTTATTTAAATGACCCTCACCAACTTCAAACCCCACTCCTCACTTCCTCACTTCCCCACTTCCCCACTTCTCCATCTCTCATTTTCCCCTTTACCAATCTTCTCTTTTCTCTGCCATGGCTACCACCAACCCTTTTCTCGCTCTCTTTTCTCTTGCATTCCTCGCACTACAATTCTCCCCCCTTTCCGCCGCAAATGATGCTCCAGCGCCGGGGGTCGACTGTTCTAGTCTCATCCTCAACATGGCCGACTGTCTCTCTTTCGTTTCCAACGACAGCACCACCAGCAAGCCTCAAGGAACCTGCTGTTCTGGCCTCAAGACCGTCCTCAAGGCCGACGCTGACTGTCTTTGCGAAGCCTTCAAGAACAGCGCTCAATTAGGCGTCGTACTCAACGTCACTAAAGCCCTCTCTCTCCCTGCTGCTTGCAAAGTCTCCGCTCCCGCTGCATCTAACTGTAAATGTAAGCCTAATTATTCCTTCCGATAATCGATCTATTAATTTCTGCTTACAACACAAATGCGTATGCAATTAAGTGGTCTGATTGAGTGAAATCCGTGTTTTCTTTTGGTTTTGCAGTGTCGATTTCTCCTGCTTCTTCTCCAGGTACTACATATCTCCTCTTTAAACACTTCCCGTTCAATTTTAGTTTGTTGATTCCGATCTGGAATTCGTAATGTTAATTAATGAAGAAATTTCTGAGCGGTTTGTTGTGTTTGGATGCAGCTGTTACGCCATCAGGTGCTCCAAAATCAGCGGAGGCAGCGTCGCCGGTGGTGAGCGAGCCCACGGGGGCTCCTGCCCCTGGAAAGTCGGGAGCGACGGCGACGGGAGGTTTGGGGTCAGTTGGATCTGTAATGACGGCCATCGGGGTTGCTCTGTTGTGCAGCCTGTGAAGGGGGGGTCGATGATGCGGCGTCGTTTTGGTTGGGAAAAGGGAAATTTGTTAAGTATGCTATTTTATTTCAATTTTTGTGGAAGGGAGAATATTTGTTGGGTTGGGAGTGTTTGATTTTGGGTTTCTCTTGTGGGTATAATTTGTGGTGTGTGACACAAAGCCATCTTATAATATTCTTTTCTTTTTTTACTCTCTATTAGCTCTTGAATAGATCTCTTCTCCATCGTTACATTAATTCATGATATTTCATATTTCTAGTTTATGTTAAAATAATTATGTATACTATTGCATATATGAGTCATGAAATGATGTACACACTTTATTCTCATCACTCATCTAGATGCAGTGTCAATTTAATGTTCATTAAATGATAGGTTTTTGGTATTTAAAATTGGCTCACCTAGTGTTACGTAACAAATAAAGAAATAGTTCATGAAGTTAAAATTATTTTAAACTTCAATACATATATGTAAATAAAACGTAGAGGAATTAAAGTTTAACTTTAAATTGAATTAACACACTTGTAAAAGTTAGGATTTAAATGGGACATAGATTAATTTTAAATCGATTATATTAGCTTATGGTCTAAATTGAAACAAACCCTATTTCCTATTAGTTTAGGGTGTAAATTGATAATTATATGTAATAAGGGTAGATAAGCTCAAAAATTAAAGTTATTTTCAAATATAACACAATGAACAAAAAAATATTTACAAAATATAGCAAGATGGACTATGATGAATCGAGATAAACTACTATTTGTCTCTATCAATATCACGATAAACACACACCGGTGTAGTATAGGTCAAGGGGGGCTCGAACCCCTGTCAACTTTATTATCTTTATATAATATGTCTAAACAAAACTAATTAATGTTTAATATTTGTAGGCAGTTTAGTGGTAACTATGCTTGTTAGCTCTCATTCCAATTAGAATTCAACTATTCCGTGGATTATATCACACACATATATATAGATATGTTATTTTATTATATTCATAAATATTTTCTAAAGTTTTGTAATTTAAAATAACTGATTGAAAAAAAATCATTTCAATTTAAAAAATATATATATATCTCTTAAATTTAAGCCTATTTAATACAATTTTTTTTTTTTGTAAATTAGAACAATTACAAATACAACAAATAGATTCAAAATATTGACATAAATAACAATATCTTAAAATAAATTATAAATATAGCAAAGCTCATCAGAGTCTATCGTTGATAGATCATATTGCAAATGTTAATCCCATAAAACTCTATCACTTATATAAATATATCATTGATAGACTTTGTCTTATTTGTAGTTTTTTAAAAATATTATACACTTGAATTATTATCTAAAATTGGTATACATTATAAATAAGGTTTTTGCAAAAATAGCAAAAATAAAAAAATGATAATAAAACTCATGTCACAATATTTCTAGATTCACAAAAATATCAAATTTAAAAGTTGATTATCTGATTTAATTAGTGTCTAATAGTCGTCTCGTTCATTCATTTGAAAAAAAAAAGTACCATGAACGGTTTTTTTTTCTAAATGTGATTTTGATGCAATTTGTATGTTATTGGGCCATAGTCCATGTTTGGTTTAACCGATTGGGCTTACGAATACATAGTGGGCCGTAAGGAGCAGGCCCAACCCAACCCACTAGTCTCATAGTTGAAAAGTATCCGTTGGGGAAAAGTGTTGGTTAGAAAAACTAAGAAGGAGAAAACTATCTCACTTAATCTGCCAATTACTTCCTACATTATTACTTTGGTTTAGATATAAATATCTTGAAAAAAGTGACAAAATATTAGTATATATGAACTTTTGTATAAATGCATTACAATTTTACAAGAAATTAATAAAAAGAAATGAAACTTAGTATCAATTGTGTTGTTATTATGGATATTGGTAAACATATTGGACAAGAGAAATCATCTTTAATTGAATATTGATTTGTATGTGCCTCAATCATAAATTTATTGACTTAAAACAAAGGTTAGATGCACATCGTCGTGGTGTTTGTCGGTTGCCACGACTTTGATGTCTAAATCAAATCAAAGTTTAAGAATGACATCTCCTTTTTTAATGTTGACAATTGGTGAAAAATATGATAAAATTTTAGATTATGTCCATCATAGAAACTAATAACCCTCGATATACTTCTACCAGTATTCTAAATTGTTGAATTTTGGTTGTATTTGAAAATGATTATTGTTGAAATTTTAGTAAAGGTGAAGAGTTTAAATGGAAAGGAAAATGAGTGAAAACCAAACTGAATTTGAATAATTGAATTTTAGGTAAAAGAAAATTAAAAGAGAAAATTATAGCAATATAATTAATTGAAGTATTGAGTATGTACTGGTTTTTTTTAAAAAAATTATAACAAAAGAAAAAAGACGTTTTCAAATATAAGCAAAATGTTGAAACTATTCATACGTACAAATTTATTAAATAAAGGAAAATTAAAATTCATTCTTCTAAATTTAAGGCCCAATGTATCACACACTCGATAGTTTCGTTAACCTTATTCGATGATTTAATATTTTCGTTTAAGTTTTGATTTAGGTAATTGAAAAGATATCAAAATCAAATGCACTCTCTACTCAATCAACTATTGAAAACATTAAAATTGTTAGTAAAACAATAATATCATATTTGTTATAGGTAATTAATATTAGGGAAAAACTTCCTCTTCTTTGGTTAAAAGAAATGGGTGTGGGAATAGGTAAAGGAAAATCTTTGGATAAATTAATATCCTAAAACTTACAAAGTAAAGTATGTTTTGTATATATTTTTTTAGAATTTATAATGATTATGTATCCCAAACAGGAGAGTTTCGTTAGGATATGATATTTGTTTACTATATCTTTTCTACCAAAAAATACCTACAACATATTAATTAAATGTTCTTTTTGTGGAGAAATTATGATGAAATTTTAGGTGGATACCTAATTAATTTGTATCACACTCTTATTCAACTTATTGAGGATTCAAAGAGAAAGTAATTTTTACAAATAAGGATGCTCTCATATATATTATATACTAATTATATGATATTCACAACATACCAGCAAATTTAGTGTAAGTGTAAGAGCTGGAGGGCCTCTTCTATACTTAGGTTTAACAAAGTTTCTACATTCGCCATCTCCACTGATTTAGTGTGCGATTCAGAGAATTTAGAATTTGGCGTGATTGGTTAAGAAGAAGAAATATTTCCTTTTGATTGTTAAATTGTTGGCTAAACTAATCAATAATTTGTTAGAACAACATTTGTTGACCAAAGTCGTTTAATTATTTGCTTATTATTGTGAATTAATTCTAGATTGCTTTATTTTAGTAGAAGCTTTGATTGGAAAGAAAAAAGGAAGAAAAAAAAAACTTCACAAAGTTCTCTTTGTTATGAAATAGAATACCCAACAAAGAAAACTACTCTTTTATGATAGGTATGAAAGAATATATATATGAAGGAAGCAGTCCTTGAGTGAAAAGCTTAAATTTAGAGCAAAGGCTAACAACGACTATGAGCTTGCATTCTTGCAGCCCACGAAGCAGGAGCGGACCGATCTTTGCGTTGAGAGGAGCGACGTTTGAGCTCAAGAATCTGTCTTTCCCAAACAGCTGAATCTCCTCGAAAGCCTTTTGTATTGAATCCCATATTAAGAGAGTCATCGTATTGTCTTCTAAGAACAGGATCAGAGAGAGTCTTGTAAGCTGCATTGAGCTGAACAAACATTCTAGTTGATTGTTCTTTGAGCAAAGGATCACAAACAAGATCAGGATGATATCGCAAAGCCATGGCTCTGTATGCCTTCTTAATTTCTTCAGGACTAGCATTGCACCCACCACTCACCGAAAGCAACTTGTAATAATCTCTCTCTCTAGTTGCAGAAGCTTTACATGAGACGCAGAAGCGGCCACGGCTTGCCGCCTGATGAGAAGGAGGGGTGGTCTTGGAGAGGAAGGATAAAGAAAGAGAAGTTGAAGAGGAATTTGGTGAAGCAAACATATTTGCTTTTTAGTTTGATTTTTGTTTTACAATTGGAAGCTGATGGACAAGGGAAGGAGGAAATAGTTGAAGATATATATATGTGTTTGTGTGGTGGTGGGGGGGAGGGTTAGTTGTACAGTGGAATCTTTATTGTTTTAGTTTAAAATACTGGTTTGGTCCACGCATGGAAGTAGAGTATAGGATGGAAAAATGTGAAATGGTATTTAAACCCATTGTTTTAGTTAGAATTGGTATTTGAGGAGGAGGTGTGGGGGGGTGGAAAATGGTATGAAAAGAGACAAAGAGAGGAAAATGGTTTAAGGGTTAAGGGGAAATTTGGTGGGCTGTGAATACCAAAAACGACGGCCAATTCAGGGGACGATTGACGCGTTTTGAAATGCATGGTAACCATCGCGAGACACACACACACTCTCTCTCTATATTATTGTATTTATGGCTTACAAACAGCCACACACTCTATTACTTCTTTTCTTACTTTGTTTGTAGTTAAAAACAAACTATATATGGAGCTGTTTTAAATAACCTTCTAGATCTTTCTTTTCTTTCTCATTTATTTATTCTTATTATTATTACGTCCACGATAAAAACCATGTGTTAGTGAAATGTATCATTAAATTTACTTTTACAGCTTAGTTAAGTTTTTGGGTCAATCGGTTATTATTTTAGATAGTACTAGAGCATGTTTCAGGTTCAAGAGTTCACTACAAGAAAAAAAAAAAAAAAAACTCTTTCCTAGGGCATAAAATAAGCACTGTTGTCGTTGTACATGGACATCGATGTTATTGGGGAGTTTAATTCCAACTCCCGAAGTCGTAAAATGGGTGTTGGGAGAAAGAATCAAAACTCTTTATTGGACATGGTTGGGAGTTGACGAGAAGTAACTAACTTCTTTTATAAACTCTAGACTGTTTACTTCCAAGCGTCGAGAGTAACCTTATCTCTGCTAACACTCATCAAAGGTGTCGACAAAAATTAATATCCGTAAAAACCTAACCCCATTTTCTTTTTTCATATCACGTCCCTTGTTTGTTTGTTCCTCCGCGGTTCCTTCTCTCTGTCCATATCTTTCGCAACCTCTCGTCGTGAACATTCCAGTGTTCAATGTCGTTTCCACCTCTTTCAATGTTCATTTCCACTTGATATACATTTTTCATATTTCTAACCCATATGCGAGAGATTGTATAATAATATAATATTAAATTTACCTTTACACACTAAGTTAAACTTTTTGGTCAACTAGTGATTTAAACTTAGTATGAAAGTAGGTAGTCCATAGAGATCTTGTGTTCAAACCCTAAAATTGATTTCCATTCGTGCCATTTAACATATTTTATATAATTAATTGAGTTTATCAACACTAAAGATAGTTAATTATATCATCCAACAATTCTCATCTTCTCTTTTCCTAATCTAATGCTCTAATATTTAAGATGAATGTATAGCCTATAGCATGGTTAAGTGAATTGGGTATAAAAGTTTTCTATTTATTAATGTTATCTTCAAAATTGTCAATATATTGTTGTTGGGTTTATGGAGAAAATAAGATTCTTTAGACCTTTCAAATTGCCACAACATATAGAGTATATTTAAATTATATATGAACAAAGACAAAACCCTAAAGTTCAAAAACAATATATATATTTTTAAAGATTGCATTTGATCTTCCAACGTACGGCTCATTACTCCACCTAATAGCACCAATACAACTTCCATATGCCAACCAAAATTATTCTACTCTTTTACTTCATAATTTACTCTCTTATCAATATTACCATTTACCCGTCTCGAGATTAAAAGGAGTACCAATTTACAACAATTGAGCGTTACATTACTATTCAACTCGACGGTTATTCTAAGATACTAAAATTGCATTGATTACACGTACGTTCGTGCATGTTATACACACGTACTATTACCATAAATAAAATACAAAATTTGTTGATTAATTAATTACCTTGCTTTACTTAAAAGCTACGCAAACACACAAAATGCTCGTTTTCTATTACGTGAACGTTTTGTCATTATCATTGGTAAACGTGATAAAGCATTTGACATTATTAAAAAAAATAAAAGACGTTAGAATGCTAAAAGGTAGAATAATGTACGTGTCGTAGACTAAAAGTTGAATAAATTTCAAATTTTAACTTAAAAGATGTAAATATTTTTTTAAAAAAAGTATCAAATAATTTTGAAAATTGGCCTTAATTATTTAAACATGTCAACTTGTGAAACCATATATATACATATATATATATATATATATATATATATATATATATATAATATATATATATATATATATATATTTATTGCTTTTGAATAAGAAAAAGAGGAAAATAAATCCTCTAGAAAATTAATGTTTTGTTAAGCCTCCCAATTTGGCAATATTCTTAATTTTTTTCTGTTTGCTTTTCTAAGTTTTAATTTATCTCTCTCAATTTTTGTTTTTGTTAATTTGGATAATCATGGTTGGTAGTACAATTGGTTGTTATTATCTGTAAATATATGCATAAATATGTCTCATGTACAAATAAATAGTTCAAATTAATATATGATAATAGGTTATGGATGATATATAGATATGTCATGTTAATACAAGTCTTATTATTTCTACATTCGTTACTTTATTAACAATTTTTACTCTTAATCGAAGTAATTTTTGTTTGATTTTTTAAAAAATAATTATATAATTATATAATATTTAAAATTAGAAATTTTGTTTGAAGAGAATATGATTTTCAAAATTTATTATTCTAATTTAAAATGCATATATCTATTTAGACTAATAGTATCATAAAATTAATTGAGAGACTTTTTAAACTTAATAAAAAACATATATCAAAATAGTAATTATTTTTTTCTAGCATAAATTAACATAATTGTGTTGATGATTTGAAAACGAAAAGAACTAAATAAGTAATTGTTTTGAGAAAAAAAATCCATATTCATTATGTTATATAACAGATTATCAGTCAACAATCCTAAAACAATACCTTTATTTAATTTCTAATTTTCAAAACTAAGAATATAATAATCCACCATTAACAAACTGGTTTTTCTATAACTTTATTCCATGTGGCTAAACACCTTTTTTTTTTTTCCTATTTCTGCCTTGAATTAAGTTAATTATATGACTAAACATACACCGTATAGATTAACAAAGTCGTCCATATCAAATAAATAGACAAAGAAAATATCATAAGTTCAATTCTTTATTAAATGTCATTTTAAAACTAGTTGAGAAACTGATAGTTTAGTGTAAAAGTTAAGGATTAAAAACAAAACACATACTTTATAATTACTTGGTTTATATTATATTATATCATGCTATATATATATATAATAATGTAGATGAATTTCACAGTTGTGAGAAATTAAATATTCATTCAAAAAAACAAGACAAAAATTCCTAAGACGACGATCATCTGTAGCAGTTGATTTTTGACTGATAAAACTAATGGTTGCAATGAAACTATATGAACATGCATATATATATATATATGGATAGATAGCCGGCCAACACATGCATGTTTAGAACATAATTAGCACATATATACAACTAATTAATTAACTAATACTACAATGATTTGAAAAGGAAGACCTAAATGGAAATTTATGCATGGCAAATTTTATTATTTTTTGCTTTTTTGTTTGTTTGTTCTTGTCTACTTGGAATTTTCTTTTGGAAGATTATATGTCCACAAATAGACCAATTTGCTAATCCTAAATATGTTGATTGGTTGTGAAAAGTGAGAGCTGTTTCATTTTTAATATTATGATCTTAATACAAAGTATAGAGTATTTTTTTTATTCTTATAATTTTAAAATTTCTAACTAATTTTATTGTTAACATTGCGCAATGCATATTATTATACAGCATAACTCATGAAAAAGGAAAAGACGTAAACTACCTTCTTTCAATTGCATTGTTCTTCTTTCAAATGCATTGTTCTTCTTGTTCGCTGTTTATTCATTCTAGTGTGTTGTTATTTATCTCCATACCACATAGTGTGTGACTTATTTTCCTCATTCAGACAGTAAGATAAATATGCTTAAAAGCATGCTAAAGAAGTAAAGAATGATGGGGCAATGCCACTATGTTTATTAAACTGATATATGAACAAAATGATCTAATTAATTGTTGGGTTTTGGTAAGAATGAGAGAAGAGAGAAATTTTATATCTGAAAGGAGTAAGAAAATCAGCAGTTCCAACATCTCAAAGAATTTGGAAAAGTTTCCTACCTTCTTTAGGAATTAAGGTACGGTAGGAAATGGTTCAAAAGATTTTAAATGTTCAAATTTTTTTTTGAAGGAAAGGATACTTGATAAGTCAGTAAGCACCCTTTTAGTGCCCTCGTCATTTCAATATTATATTCAATAAAGAATTGAGAAAAATAGTTCAAGCTTACAGGAAGGCTAGAGATAAGCCAAAATGTAAACAGTACAAAATACTAACATAAAGCACTAAGATTTTGTGCAATTACAAAAGCATAATAATTTTTGAAAAGCTTGTAATTGGTGAACCATTGGACTGTGAGTTTGCATATGTTCTCCCACATATAGACATGAGAGTTAGATATGTTGTTAAATAGCCTGTTGTTTCTTTCCAACCATGTGGTCCATGTGATGACAGCCAGTAGATTGAAGATAATCACACCCTTTTGAGTCCTAGTATATTAATGAAGCAAATGGTGTTGATTAGTGCAGGGAGGTTATCATCAGTGAGCTTCCAATTGAAATGACTCTTTGCTTTACTCCATATGTTTTTTATGAAAGGGCGATGGAGGAAAATATGATCTGTTGTCTCACTGCCTTTCTTGCATAGTATGCACTAGTTTGGGTTGAGACAAAAAAAATTTAACCTCCCTTGAATAGTCTCCATGGTGAAGATATATTTGTAAGTAGCTGTCCATAGGAAGAATTTGCACCTTTTAGGGACTTTCGATTTCCATAATTTCTTGAAGAGGACTGTTAATTCTGAGGCAACAACAGGAAAGACATTTGTGAGGATGAAGGATTTTACCGAGAATGAATCATTTTTGTTTAGCCTTCTAGATAGGGCAATCCCGGTGGTTATTATCTGGAAGAGAAGGAAGGTTGCTTTGAACAATTCCCCACTTTAAAGGTTCAAAATTGACAAACGATCCATTTTTCTTTAAAAAATGTCAAATGTCCCTTTGGTGATAATGTCATGATCACATGAAATTACAGCTGTTGGATCGGTATGGCAACCCTAGAGGGGGGTGAATAGGGTTTAAATAAACTTTTTGACAAATAAAAAGTAAAATCAACTAATTAGATACTTTTTAAATTTAAATAAAGGACTTTGTAAACTTTGTTAAATAACAAGATTGATAAAAATATATGAATGGAAGTATGCAATCAAACTCAACCCATAAGAGTATGTAACTAAAATTAAATTAAAAAATAATTAGAAAAGCGTTAGAGAAGAAGACACCGTACTTTTATAGTGGTTCGGTTAAACTCAACCTACATCCACTTTCCCAAGCACCTCTTGGGATTTTGATTGAAAATCTTCTTTGGATTCTTTCACGGATTTGAGCCGAACCGATTCTTGCTCCTTTTTCGGGTTCAAGAGCAAATCGATCCTTTCCACGGGTTAGGATCCAACCGTTACAATATGTTGAAGTTTTTAAATCACACAAAAGAAAACTCTCTAAAAGAGTGATTATACAATTTGAAGCTCACAAATTTAATCCTCACAATACAATAAGAAGCTCTCAAGAATAAGATGAAAAGAATAAAAATTGGAAGCTTTAGAGAGAATAACAATGTTGGCTTTTTGCTTGAGGATTGTAAAGATTTTAATGATCTTGTGTAAATGTGAAGTATTTAAAAAGAGAGGAAAGATAAATTCAAAATCATTTTGGTCATTAGATATAAGTAAAAGAAAAATGAATGGTTGAGATTTAAACTTAATTAACCGTTAGACACAATACAAATAATAATATAATAATATGTCTTTTCAAAATACTTTGTTTAAAAATACTTTGTTTAAAAAGAAATCAATAAAGCAACTTTACCATCTTTTAAAACAACTAGCCGTTAGACACAAGAAAAGATAATAATATTAAAATCATTTTCTTTTTAAATTCATTTTTTTTATAAAAGCCAATAAAACATAACAAAAAGCCACATTTGTTACTCCTTCGTTCCTCCAAGTGGCTTTCTCTAATTGGTTCAAATTGAATGCTTGGTCGCCACGTCACCATCTCGGGTATTTTTCGTTAACCTTCTTTTAGCAATATTTTCTTCATTTGAACTTCGATTTGGGTGATTCACGAGGCGTTGGAATCATTTTTCCAAGCTCTACGATATGGTCTATTCAAATTAATAAAATTGTCAATAAAAAAAATCATATTTGTTATCATCAAAACATAAATTAATTGAATAATTAAAATAAATTAATTTGAGATTAAGGGCCAAAAAGCCAACAACAGCGTGTATCGTTGTCTCTCATTTACCAATTTAATTAGGATTTTTTTCTTCTTCTTTCAACTAGGGGTCATCTTCTTTGTTGCCTACTCGACTTTTTCTCTTCTATGTTTGCATCTTTTCTTCTATGCTTCTCCGAGGCATGCATGTGAGACGTCTGACTGAGAGAGAGCGAGAAAGACTGAGAATAAGTGAGAGCGAGAGTGGCAGAGAATGTGATTGAACGAGAGTTAGTGAGAAAAATAAGCGAAGAATGAGAACAAGAACAAGATTCTTTTTCGTGTGCACGCACAAGTATATATATATATTGATGATTTTATCCAAATTTATGTCAACAAAGGGTCATTCGAAATTTTTTCAAAAACTAGACCATTTAGGGTCATCCATCCGGTGGATCAGACTTGATCTCTTATTACTTAGGTTTTGAATGATTGATCTAGTTAAATTTCATTTTTTAGTATATATATTATATTAACAAGTAAAACGTTAGCGATTTGGTAATAAAATTAAGCACCTAGAGTGTCACAAGTCACACACGATGTTGTACTAATAACAAATACAAAAAATTAAACAGAAAAATTAAAGAGAGTAGAGTTCAAAGAGACAGACACACAATAATTTTGGTAACTCTCAATTTGGTGCAAACCTAATGTAAAGAGATCAGTTCACTAAAATAAAATTAAGCAATAAGCAATAGTGAACAAAGTAACGCTTACCATATAGAAAAACTTCTACAAAGACTCATGTACATCCCAACTTATTGTGTAATATAACTCAGGCTCTGCAGTGGGAGACTCCCTTTCAATAATAGTCACAATCTTTCCTTTTGTCTTTGATAAATCAAACACTTCAAACAGTGATTTAAGTATGAGAATCTCTCTCTTCAACCTCAGTTTCACAATAAGAAAAACTCCCAACCCCTTATATCTTACTCAAAGGACAGTAACACATGCATGTTTAGAATATAATTATCATATAGTTAATTAATTAATTAATAGATTATAACTAAAAAAAATATGTCATTATTATATTTCAACAGCAGATCAGCTAACATGCATATCCAAAACAAGTACTCTCTCACACATGGTTTAAACACCTCCATTTGATGTAATTTGTATACTCTCACACATGGTTTGAACACCGATCATAACTATACACTACATGCATGTATAAACAACAAAAAAACATGATCAAGATAACAATTATACACATATTAGGAAATACAATATTTATAATGATATTACACACGATTCGGGATTTTAAGGATCAAGAACAGCATTTGGGGCGTAAATCTTAATAGCTTCGTTAACACTTAGGAAAATGTTGTCTTCTCCTATGAGCATATCGAACTCTGCAGCCACGAGCTTCTCCATGATCACTGGCCCTGGGTTTGCAAGTGCAAGGCCAATTTCTTTCTTATGCAAATGAGAGTGCAAACCCTCCAACGCATGGATGCCGCTCGTGTCGATATCGTTTACAGCTGCCACGGAAACACAAGATCAATTGTTATATTTATGATCCTCTTCACCATTCATGCATATATATATGTGTGTATTGATAGAATGGCGTTGGTCGATTCACTTACGAGACATGTCGACGACCACGACTTTGATCGGCATAGATTGGTCTTCTAGCTTCTCTGTTTCATCTGCTAGCCATCTCAATATCCTGGATTGTTATGAGAGTTCAGTTCCCATATACAATTTAGAAAGGATGCAAATAGTTAGGTAAAATGAGAACCATCCAAAATGTATCTTGTATCAATGAAGATATTATCCTTCTCCCTTATATAACATGATGTTGCTCAGTTGCTCCTATCTCTCCAATGTAAGACTTTCATCACACTCACAACAATCGTCCTTTCAAATAAAATATCATAGTCTCCCCTCGAGTGGTCTCTCACTTATATATATACTCGTCATCTCCTTCAAATCCTTACCTAGCCAACTAGGAGACTTTAGTCGCACTCTTGAACAAAGATGGGTTCAAAAGGAGAAAAAATAGAAGTTAAAGTACCTTTCTTTGACATAATTAGCATTGGAGAAGTATATTGAAGAATCAACCCTAACCATCAGAACTCCAGCAATCTTCTTTGCCCCAGGGTACTGCAAAATGTTCCTAAAAATAGGAATCTTTGGGAGCTTTCCAAGCAACGCAATTCTGGGTCTTGTTACTTGCAATAGAATTTTGAACAATGACAAACTAACCTGTCATGTGTTGTACGTTTGAATTAGGTTCCTTTTGATATTAACATGTAAAGAGAAAAAAAAGAGATTGCAAAAATAAGAGATATGAAGTTTTAATAGTTACAGCAATGAGAAGACCGATCTCAACGGAATCAAACACGACGCCCAAGAAAGCTCCCATACAGGCAATGAAGTCGAATTTGTCAATCTTCCATAGCAAAATCACAGCATCGATGTCGATGAGGCCGATGACGGCACAGATAATAATGGAGGCAAGAATGGCGTTAGGGGTGTACTTAAAAAGGGGTGTGATGACTTCTAATGTCAAGAGAACGACGCATGCCATGACGATGTTCGACATCGGTGTGTAGCAGCCGGCCATGTAGTTCACCGCCGACCGAGAGAACGACCCTAGAAATCGGCCACCGTGGAAAATTAGCTTAGTTAAAGATTCAATGGGATCAAGATAAAGAAGAAGAAGAAAAGAAAGGAAAAGTTAATATATATGTTTAGAACCTGTTGCTACATAGCAAGAAGTCATTGAGCCAGCAATGTTCATGGTTCCAAGAGCCATCATTTCTTTGTTACCATCAATTTCATAGTCTTTTAGATCTGCAAATGTTCTTGCAATCGCCACTGCTTCCTACAATTCAATCAAACAGTTTATGGCGTGATCACAAACTTTATTTTCTTATTATAAATGTAAAATTTTAATCTTGTTTAATTTCGAATGATAAAACAAAATCAGAGAGTATACCGTAAGGCCAATCAAACCCGCAACAACTCCAATTTTGAAACCTTTGGTGAGATTTTCTCCATGGAAGAATATCTCATCAAGTGATGGGGGATTTATTCCTTTCTCTATGTGTTTTACCTGAGAAAAAATAAAATTAAACATAATCCCATCTATATTTAAAAATAATTTATGAAATTCGAAAAAAAATGGAGAATTATAAAAATGAACATTTTAAAAAATAACACAATAAACTAAAATATTTAGAAGCTGTAGCAAAAAAAACAGAGATTAAAGCTAACTTGAAAATATTTTCTAGACCGATAAGAGTTTACAAACATGATCAAAATACATTTTATTAAAATTCTGGCTGAATTTGTGCAAAGTAATTCTAGAAATGTAACACATAGCTAATAAAGTGTAATTTAATGCAATACTTTTAAACAAGTTTAATTTAAACATAAAAAGTGAAATATAGTGTTACTTATATATCAAATTAGTGGGAAATTTCTTCATCATATGCAACATAATTAAGGACTATTATAAAAAAATCAACATCCTTAATTACAAAAACAAGAGTATACTAATGTATATGCATGAGTAATAATACTTACAATCGCAACTCCATGTTTATCTGCTCTTGTGATGTACACAAAAAATGTGGAAAGTATAACAGATGTTAATGGGGCCATTGCTGGAATCCAGAACAATTTCTTGTATTTCTTGCCCTATACATTAAAGTCAATACTTTATATTTAAATATATTAAAGAGAGAATAAATAAATAAGTTGAAGGGAAATGATATGAAAACCTACAATATATTTTGTAGCCAAAAGAAAGGCTAAGAATGAAACCCCAATGAGTATTGTCTGCCAGTTCCACTGCAACCCAATCAAAAGCTAGTTAGCATTTATATATATATATATATATATTGTCAAAAGTTTGTATATGTTTGTTTCATTCATTTGGCATATAGATGTGACAAAGAAACTACAAATAATTTAATAGATGGATGCAATCAAAAACACAAATAAATAATACTGTCAAATTTTTAACCCAGCTGAAGTAGTCAAGAGAGAATATATATTACACGTATCATGTTTAAACTTTACTCTATAACTATTTTTATCATGTTCAAAAATTTTCTAATCATTAAAACAAATTTTTAATGATTTAAAAAAGGTTCTTTTTGGGTTTTTATATATAATTCTTTTCTCCAATAAATGTATATCTGTATGGTGACATCATTTGGCTTATAATATCAATAGCATAAACTATACAAAAACTCACAATCAAAGTTAGAAGAGAAGGAAGGATTGTCAAATTATTTATTAGTTCTTTTATGGAAGATAAAACATTAAGAAAGAAACAAAAATAGCAATAATTGAAGGGAAGAAGCTAATTTACCCCATGGTTCACATTACTCCAAACAGAGCGCATCACAGATATGATATCAGTTTTCTTGGTGAACTTTGATATGCCAAGAAGACCTTTCAGCTGCTGAAGAGCGATGGTCACGGCGGCGCCGCCCATGAACCCGACAATGGCAGCATGCGACAGAAAGTCAATCAAGAATCCCAGCCGGAGGAATCCTAGAGCCAACTGCGTTACTCCGGCGAAGAAAGTTGCCGTGAAAGCCAACCTCTTGTACTGCTCCGACTGTTTCACTGGATCGTATACTTGTTGCAGCAGCGTCCCGAGCAAAAGCGATACGACAGCAACGGGGCCTATTGCAATGTCCCTTGAGCTCCCCATCACTGCGTATACCAATGGCGGGACAAAGCTACTATCTACAAATACATAAATCAACCATATTAATTGATGAGGGAGTTCTTCCACCATAAAATTTTAAAACTAAAAAAAGTAACCTTTAGAATTTTTTTTTTGTTTTGTTTTAGGAATTTGATTTGGAATTAATTCTAACTATTGTTTCATAAAAAGTGTTGTTATTATAAGAAACAAATAAGTTTAGTTTACAAAACCAAAAAACAAAATAATATATATTAAAGTCTTACAACTATATGTTACTGATATTAACTAGAAAGGAAACGAAATGAAATTGCGAGAGTTCGATCTACTCGGCCATATTGGGTTATAGAATATGTTTTGTATATTCTATGACCCACTTAGTAATTATCAATGAGAAAATGAAATTTCAAAGTTTCAAAGTTTCAAAGACTTAAAGACATGCTTTGCTGTAATTAATAAGCCATGAGAATACGAAAACTTACAAAGTCCATTTTCAGCAGGCAAATTAGCGAGTTTGGCGTATCCGATGTCTTGAGGAATGCAAAGACTAGCAATGGTTAGGCCAGCAATGAGGTCTCCTTTGAACTTACTCAAGTTGTATCCTCTTCCCCATTGAAATACGGGGAAGAGACCTTGTACAAACAAAGCAGCCTTCTTGCGCTTGGGTTGGTCCTTGAAATGGCGAAGAGGCTGATCAGAGAAAAACGTCTCTTTCACCACACAATTAAACTCTTCCCACGCGTTCTTTCTCGGTGGCACACCCACCTTTGAGGGTGGCGCCATGTCGTTTCCCTTCTCCAACTGTCTCGTTCCCTCATCACTCACGATCCGTCCGCTCATTTCGAGAGCTGTGTTTGAAATCAAAACAGAAAAAAGAAGAAGAAAGAAGGAAATTAAAGTGAAGTATATAAAGTTAAGATTGTTTTGTGTGAGGGGCGAGGGATACTAGGGTGAGTGTATATATAATGGGGGTTCTGAGAGGGACCTTTTGTGTTTGAAACAAAGTGTAAAAGAAAACAAATGAGATCAGGTCAACGCTTTAAAGGGAAGCACTTTTCCTCTTCCCACAATTTATTGTGAACATGGACTACTATTCATTCCTAATACAAAAGCGTTTACTTTCTTTCTCTCTTTTTTTTTTCTGTTCATTCATGAAATCATGAGCTGTTTTATTTAATGTTTTCCCTTCTAAAAAAACCTGTGGATGAGAGAAGACATCAATTAGCAAGTTGGATACTTTAATTTCATGCTAATACTGAATTTGTAATATCTATCCGAACACGAAAATGGAATGATGCTCATCGTGCTCGTGAAAAACAACAAAAGAAGAAAACCTAACACTAATGTCTACCTAACCACGATTCAGTACATTTTGAATATCACTTGTCTTCATGCATCTCACAAAATTTGCTTTCTTTTCTAAAATAATATCTTTCTTATGTGAGTGGGAAAAAGTGATGCATACAAACGGGTGAAAGGATTTTTTGGTATTACACTAGTATGAAAAATTTACCTCAATTTATTATTTCGTGTGAAGCCTACACTCACGCCTAAGATTTGGATCTCCAACATTCTCTTGCGACCTAACACCATCATCCTTTCAACTCCTTTCAGGTAGTCACCCAACATAAAATTGCTCTAAGTTTCTATGATCAAGTCACCAAAAAAGAAGGTTGTGCACCTTGTTGATATAAGTAGTAACTTAACGTTACTTTCGTGTCCATCATATCCTTCTTATTCAAATGTGATATCAGTTTCTTATCTTAAACTCGGGGTGTTACGCAATAACACATAAATAGAAACATTTTAGAATAAAATTATAACGTGTAAGACAATAATGATATTAAAGGTGTTTGTTATTGTTGTTGTTAGTTGATGTGGAGGCAAGGCAACAGAAGATATATTTGGCAGAAGAATTCAGGAGGATGCCATTTGTGTACTCGATAGGGTTCATAGTTATGGTTTTACGATAAAGCTAAGGCTACGCTACAACCAAAGTCAGTCAATGAGAGTATGCAAACAAGGAGAAGAGATTATTATTGGAAATGACAGAGCAGAATAATAAGCCATAAGGTTAGTAATATTATGCTGTAACTTCAACCTAATGAATGTGATATCTTTTGCAGATCAGTACGACGTGTCGTTTTCTTCTCTTGATGCTAAACCATTCTAAGGACTACGATGCCTACAAACATCCACGTATTCCTGACTTTTTTTTCTTTAAATAAATTATTATTCATTGAAGGTATTCTTTGTCAACAAAAATAATTATAAAGACTATAATATATTAAAATATTATAATTCTCTTTTAAAATGTAATATAATTTTAGAGTTTTCTGTCCATTCCATGGAAGATGAAGATAATTTAAAAAGAGTTTAAAATATTTTTTTCGACCAAACATACCCAAGGTCAAGATCGTATGTGCACCGAATCGTCTTAACTTAATTGACACCGTTTTAACATTCTCATCATCTTTTACTACACTTTTTTTTTAAATTTTGATGGATGATAGAAAAAAAAAAGTTAAAAAATCAATGTAACATTAATTATGTTTCACCCACCCACTTAAATTTATGGAATAGTTGCAAAAACAATATGTTTAAAATATTATATAAATATTTTGGATTAAATTATAAATTTTGGTCTCTATAATTATATATATATATGAAGATTGAATTTGGTGTCTATGATTTATAATTAGAATTTAGTCTTTTTTAGTTTGTTAAAATTATAAAAAGTAATCCTTTTCGTAGGACTATATAGAAAGATTTTTCAAATCATAAGGACTAAGTTTTATCATACTTTAGAGACTTCAACTTTTACCTTCTGTGAATCATAAGATTAAAATTTTAGTTTAATCAATATTTTAAGATATAAATTATATAGAAATTGTTATGAATAGCAAAAGTATATATATATATATAAAATATAGCAAAAAAAACTTAAATAAATTTAATAATTTTATTATATTTTATAAATAATTTTATTATTTTGTTATTTTTAAAAACGTCCTAACTTATATTTGTAAATAAATTATCAACAATTTATTGTAAACTAAATTTTAGTGGATAAAACATATTTAAATATATTTTAAAAAGTAGAATTAAAATTCTAAATCTACCACAAAGGTAAAAACATAAAATACATTTCAAATTTCTATTTTCGAACTATGAGTTCATTAATAATTAATTTACGAGTATCTAAATATACTTCGGACTTTTTAAATACACTTGGTTTTCAAACTTCTGAATATGAATTCATTGACAATTACCAACACAATAATATAAGTTTTATTTAACGTTGACATAATAATACAATATATACATTGTTGAAGATAATTCTATAAAGTGAAGTATAGATGGAAAAACTCTTAGAATAAGAGTGAAAGTGTGAATAATGAATGATGGGGATAGCTAGGCTTAGCTTCTTCCCTCATAGAGAGACTGTTTTTAATAAGTTACTGAAAAGAATTCATTATAAGAACAGCAGTAATAATGGAGGTTGAGGTTTCTTTTAAAATTAAGTCTAAATTCAGTGAACCTATCGAAGGAAAAGATTGCTTGTTTGACCAAAATCCAAAGAATTAAAGACATTAAATAGGAGCAAATAATGACACACACACCCTTATATATGTTGTTTAAAGATAGGCCAACTTGAGGAGATGAGGAGATCTAAACAATAATAAATATGTGCTTCGGTTTTTCTCAACATAAATTACCAAATCTCTTCTTCTTCTACTTCTACTTCCAAAAATGTGATTGTAAAGTTGACATTCTATACCTTTCTTCTCTCTCTATTTACCTATAAAATATCCTTTTGCTCATTGTTATAATATATTCATCTTCCTCTCTCCCTCCCTCTTCAAATGACATTGATTAACCTACATGATTTATTGATTAATCAACTATATGATTAACAAATATTACCCCTTTCGTTTTACTTTATTACATGTTAATTAATTAACGAATCTTTCTTATGTATTATAGCTAGCACAACGTTACATTTATATAATAAGTCCTTCTATATCTCTAGCTATATATTTGTGAACATGTTGTCTTTATTTATGGGACAATTGCATGCAAAGCAATTCAAAACAACATAACGTCAAATGTAATACAATCTACCATCAAATTTGCAAATATGAGACAATTTTAACTTCTATCGAAACCTATTCACGTTAAGTTTAACATATGATATTGGACAAGTGCATACGTCAAATTATAATATAATAATATAAGCAAATGAGGAAAAACAAAAAGAAAGAGTACAAACAAAATCTTCAATGAAAGGAAGATGATAATATCTATTACTAATTGCATTCAAATTACATACAGGTTAAGTTACTAACTCGAATTTATTAGAAAATCAATACTACATCCTTTTATATTTTCATAAAGATAGTATAAATTACTCTAAATTCTTACTTAGAAGCATTTCACTATAATTAAAAAGCATAATAATTGAAGAAGGGGAAAATGGAAACTCCCATCTTAAAATAAAAGCATATTGTTATTTTAATATTTTTCATGGAGACATCCAAAGGAGTCTATGATATAATATACTTTTTAAAAAATGAAAAACAACATAATCTTTATAATAATTGTAAAACCTTTGGCTTAAAAACAAGTCTACATTCGTTGAACCTAAACTAAAAATAATAATAATAAGACATTTTCACACCTAATAAAAAAATTTATAAAATCCACAATGTGCCTCAACAGGTAGCAATTTCATGCATACAAAGGAAGAAATAATTGCTTCCATTATTACTATACTCATTTGATGTATGATCAGTAACACAAGAAAACCCACACTCGCTAATACAACTAACCTATGCTAGCTTTCACATATATATACGTGTGAGAACTACAGTAGTGTTTGAATAAAAAGTTTGTATGGTACGCCTCTAATTAATCACTATATATATATATGACTTTTTCGTGTCGACTTTAAGTTATAATTGTAATGATATTGACATATATAGTTTATAAAAGTAAAGTATTTGTTCATATTATTATTATTAATGTTGTTATGTCCTAACATGTTAACCCTAAACTACTATAAATCTGTCATAATAATAATAATACATGATAATAATAATACAAATGGTTGAAAATGATTGTATAGTTTATTTATATTTTAGTATAATAAAAATGCAATACGATTTCTTTTTATATGAGTTGTGTTTGATTTGATATACCATTAATATTTTTTTAAAAAAATTATTGTTAATGTCATTTCTAAATAAAAAAAAATTAGCACTTTTTTATGATCGGGTAAAAGAAACTATCTTTCTAGTCCCCAAGTTTTGATGAATACATACTTTTGGCCTCGGAATTTTTAGAAATTGACATTTTTAGTCACACGTTCATAATAATAGGTACATTTTTGCAACTATTTCATTCAAAATTTCCTTACTTGTGCAATTTCTAATGAATCAAGATAACCATTAGTTCCGGTATAAACAGTTATTATCTGTTCATCTACCGTGAGAGGTGCTGATTGGGATGGATTTATTCTTTTTATAAATATATAAACGAAAAATGTCTATCTAGAGAAAGCTCTGAATTTCAAACTAAAGAGGGTAAAATTATGTTTGAACATATCAATTAAAGCTAGTTAATTCATGAAGTAATTGTAATTGTAGTTTGAATAGTTGAATTATAAAATCATTGGGAAAGATGAAGCATTGAAAGTGTGTCTACATTCAATGAACCTAAAAAGTTTCAAACACATTAAACTAAACATCAATAATTAATACATTAATACATTAATAAGAAGAAGCAATAACACACTTTGCTGCTCTCTTCTGTATGTTTGAAGGAATGGGCAAATTAGAGAAATTAAACAAGCTCTGCCACTCCATAACCCCTTTCTCTTTTCCTTCCAAAAATTTAATTGTAAGTTCTCAATCTACCTAACATTAATTCTCTCTACTTTTCATTCTTTTAAATATCATTACTATGATCGAGTTTAAACCGAATATGAAAGACGTGTTTAAGATGTCAGAAGTTAATGAGTTGTCGAGTTAAATTGTATGTGTATTTTATATATGTATATTTGTTAAACATGGATTTAGAAAGTCTATGTTTGAAGTGAAAAATGGAATCCTGAAATCTGTACGTTGACTATTTTAAAAAAATATCATATAATTGAAGCTATATTCCATTATTTTTTTAATATTAGTAAAATTTAATTTAATTTTATTTCATATGTCTTTTGATCTTTCAAGTTTTACTAAAATTTGGGTATAAGACTAATTAGGAAGAAGTAGACAAATTTTGTTAATTTGAAACTTTAGATTTAGGTTATTTGAATTTGAATATTGCCCAATTTAAAAAATAACTTTGAAATATATATGCCCTAATTAATTTTAGTTTAAGGGAAGTATCAAAATCTTTGTTTAGTTTTGTATTAGGAATTGTAATAAAGAGTTTGGTGAAGTTATTTCATACCAATTTGATTCAATTGAATAATCTAATTTATATTATCCATATTGATATTATTTGTATTTCTTAATTACTCAGTGAAAAGTCTTATATGTATAGAAGTGCTATTTGTTTTTTCCACTTCTAATTATATATATATATATATAGTTGTATTCCCAACATTTTTCAAATTAAAAGTTTATTCATTGAAATTTATAGATATTCTATTTTGCATAATTTGTACATATTCTTCATTTTCAATGTCTGTTTGAAATTAAAATTGTTTAGTTGCATTATTACATGTAACTTAACAACTCTTAAAATTATTTTTTTATATGAACTCTCTATTCCTCTAGATTATTTTCTTAACTAATATTTTGGAAATTATGATAAAAAAAGTATGATATAAGAATAAGTATATTGTCCTTTTTTTAATTTCAAATTTGGTTTCTACCATTGTATATTTAGTAAATGGAATTATCGTAATTTAGTTGTCACACATGAATATGTTTTTACTAATTTTTGTTTAAATTAAAACCCAGCTATACGATGTAGTTTCTTTTATTATACAATAATTTGTTTCCCCTTTAATGAGGCAATATAAAGCTGATTTAAGCTATAAAATATGGGTTTAGAGAATTCTGTCACCAAACAATTTAAATTATTTGATTTGGCATTTGAGCATATGCAGAATGGAATTAAGAGTTTTGTTATCATATAATTCCTTTAAAAAAGAAAAAGAAAAAGATCACATTATCCACTAATAATAGCCATTAATTATGACCATTCGTTTTTGTTTATTTTTTAAGCAATTAATTAATGACAATATGACTTAACAATTGATATTATTGCATTATATATAACTTTGTATATGTGCAACCTTCTTAAATTTAATTAACTAATGCCAAGTTGTTTGGAATTATTCTAAATAAAGGATTGATTAGGGGTTTAGTTTTTGATAATGGATTAGATTGTTAATGGAATATTGATATGTCTACGATCCAATAATTTATATAAAAAAGATTCATATATATGTTTATAGAATTTTACGTATTTTCGATAAGTTTGAGTTCTTTTTATTTTTTATTATTAATGTTAGGTTAACATTACATAAAAAAAAAATATGTGAATCTAATTAAGTCAATGAAGTAGCAAAGTCATACATTTATATAAACGACATAATATGAAAAGGATAGTAGAATAAACATAGAGAGTTCGATGAAAAGAACTTCACTAATAAATTACGTTCAAACAATTATAGAGGTATGCTTTACTAGATAGTGTATGAAAAATTTATTCCAAATGGAAGTACTTTAATCTTTTCATCGCATGTTTGAAACAAATTTCTAAACACAATCATTTAGATTTCTAATCTTAAGAACCCGTTTTTTCATTGAATGCGATTTCACACTTATATAAAGTAGAAAACAAGCGTAGAACAATCAAAATATCTATAACGATTGAATTAATAATATCATCGAATAGTTCACAATGCTCGCTTTTCTTTTAATTCTCACAATTATAAATACATATATTCATCTAGATCAAGTTAACCCTAGAATACAAATAAGAATGATTAAATAATAGAACCAAAAAGATGACAAATTAACAATTGAAGTAAACATCCTCGCAACAAAATTAAAAACCTCACATAAAATATGATTCACCCTTCATGTTTACGTCAAACTTATCGAGAACCGATAAATTATCGTTTTATCTTATCCTCTATTGAATAATAATAATAATAATTAGTAACAGATAATTGTTAATTAATTCTGGGAGTATTAATAATTGGGCTGCATGCTCACAGTCAAAAGATTAAACAAATTAAACTTTGTATTATTAATTTCATAACAAGTCAAATAGTGGGTTATGGGAATATTATGATCTAAACATGATATTGATGTACACATTAAAAGTTACAGAGTATTGGGAAGATTCACTCATAATGCATATAATCTTCAAACCCAATTAAGTTATAAATAAACAAATAATATGCTGACTGAGAATCTAATCGGATAATGATCATATGCATAATATATTCTATTGATGCTTCGGCATCTATACAGTTAATTAATTAACATTTTTAATAGGTTATAATTAAACAACATTACAATATATAATATGGATTATTTATTTAATTATTTGGATGAAGTAAGATTGATAGTACATTCAAATTTATATTTATTGATCATTCAAATTCATTCTCACATACTTAGCTTAGCTAGTATATGATTGATGCCCAATACTATTTGGATTCTAAAACTAATCTTCTTATCTTAATTTTTTTTCCAATTATATGCACAAAGTTTCTTTGGACATTAAATTTCTAATTGCTTTTTTTTTTTTTCTATTTTAAAGTTGATTAATAATTATGTTATTAAGATTTGACTTTAGGGTTTAGTTAGAGATGGTTGTAGCACTAGTAATTGTGTTTTTAAAAAGTTTGATTTAAACAAACTAGGGTTTTTGTAAATTTTTAATTTTAAATTTGAGAAAATTAATTCCGACTTTCTATAATTTGCTATAAATTAACGTTGTATTGAAGTAGTTTGAATTGTAAGTTGTTTTTAAGTAGAACAAAATGGATCATAATGTTTATAATTATCGATATACTACAACTACTATTTACGGTGATATTTTGCTATATTTTTAAATGTATTTGTTTTTCTATTTAAAATATTTTTCATATGATAGAACTAAGTCATGCACAGCGGAAAAAGAATCGAATTTCTACCCTAATTGCCATAATTAAACTAACCATAAACTAATCAAATTAGGGTTTTAAGAAGTATTACCTTTGAAGCTTTCAAAAGGTTTGATGTCTTCTTACCAATTCTACCCGAGACCACCACTAGTACTCAACTGCTATCCTCTAGACAAAGAACCGGGTTGTGGGACCCAATTTTGGTGTAGAAAGTAATGGAGATAAAATGAGATTGGAAGCTTTCTTTTTTCTTTTGTTGAGATTATGAAAATGATAAAAGAGGCAAAAGTCCTTCAACATTTGAAAACATCTCTATTTATAGCCTAATTACATGCAAAAATGCATGCAATTCATTTGCCAAATCTCAACACCTAATGTTCCACTAACAATTAGTGGAACTTAGTGGGCTAGGTGTCTATATCTCATATAGCCACATATCCCACTAAGAGTAGTCACTAGAGTTAGTGGATTATCCAACAAAATGTTGGATTTTCCCACTAACTTAGTCCAAGGGTAAAATGGTCATTAGATTTTCTAGTCAAAAGTCAAACTTTGACTTTTCTAAGTCAAAAGTCAATATTTTGACTTTTTACCATTTTGTCCGTCTTGACTAATTCCAACCTCCCGAGCATGAATCCGCATTCATTTTTCCAAAATTCAAATCACATTTGAATATAAGGCCGGTCAAAGTTTGACTTTTCAAAGTCAAAAGTCAACATTTTGACTTTTTACTATTTTTGACCAATTCCGAGCTTCTTAGTATGAATCCGCATTCATACTTATAGTATGTAAAACATAAAGCTCTATTTCTAATTAGAAGACCGACGATTATATCACTGTATATGTCGGTTTTCCTTTCTTCTCCCAATTCGAACAATTCGACTTATTTCATCACACTGTTCTAAGTTTAATCCATATGAGCTAGCAGAGGAACCTAATGGACCTATAGATCATGGGCTCCAACGATTCAAGATTAACTAGCTAAACTCTTTTAAACCGAGTTAATCAACATTCGTTAACTAACGGGTCATTCCACTAAAGTCCCGTAGTTGCACTCCCCTCACTATAGATATATTTGTGTCCATTTGATAAAACCATAATCAGTAAGTTAATCCTTCACAGGTTGCTCGTAACCTTGGCTGGGTCAAAATACCGTTTTACCCCCAAGATTACATCTTGCTCCTTAAGTCCCACTAATCCACTATTGAACAATTGGTTTAAGGTTCAACCTATAAACTTAATCCCTCTCGGGCCAATGAGAGGGTGGGGCCCCTTGTTCAAGACTTGGATTCAGTGCTTAAGAGAGCAACCTATCTACTAACCCTAAAGCGGGTAGGAGTGAATTCCATCTTGTACCCTATGTTCCCAGCTATCCACCCGATCTTACCCCTGAAATGGGAGGCTTATTGGGCCAACGCTGATGAGCTGCCCTCACCTATGCAGATCTAAGGATAATCTCGTATGAACAGGAGTTCATAGTTAACTCAGGATTAAGACTAAGTTACCTAGGTCATCAATAATTGAGATAGTCAGTTTTAAACAGTAAACGGTGTTATAACGTAAAAATGACTAATTCATGGTTCAGTCTTATGTAAACATTTTACATAGGATGCCCCCACTTTCATGTCTCTACATGAACGATTAGGATCACCTCGTTTGTACTACAAAGTGGGCCGCATCCATAGTTTCTCTAAATAAGGCGCCCAACCTTTATTTCATATACTATAGACTATTTAGGCTATATACTCGAACTTGATCCACGTTTATGTTTACACATAAAGTTCAAGTTTATTCAAAAAATAGCCTTGGAACTTGATTTATTGGATTTAAGATTATAATATTTAATTTCTCAATAACAACTTTATTGAACAGAATATGATTTACAAACTACGAGTTTTAGGACAAAAAATTCCAACACCATACACATATTTAATTTATCTTATTATAATATAATTATTTACAATTTTATGTGATATAAATTTTAACTAACTTTGTTTAACCTAAATTATTTGATACAATTCAAGATAAGAAATTAAGAAAAAACATAGAAATCAAAATTACAATATTAACTCTATAAATATAAAGGTATTATATAAGAAAGAGAGCATTTATTTATTTAATATTGCATAATGAGATAATTATTTTTTAAAAATAAAAAAGAAAGAGAGCATTTATTTAATGAAAATAGTTAATAAATAAGGTTTAGTCTTTCCTTTTGGTTTATTTTAAAATATTTTCCAAAGAAGAGAGTGGATAAGAAGATAAATATGTTAATGTTTGATAGCTTATCTCTATGATAACAATATTCAATATTCCTTAACTATTATATAATAAGATTAGAAGCAACCTGCCCTACTCAATAACATTTGAGAAATAATAAAAATCTAAATGAATGGTTATTAATGTGGCCAATGTTAATTATATATTGTTCATGATATTACATATTATAGTTTAATTTCTCTCTAGCTACCACTCATAATGTGATATAAAATAATAACATAACTTAGTCAACAATGCCCATTCATGTATTTTAGGGGCATTTTACAAAACTAATTAATTATACAAACCATTTATTATGGATTGTTCCAACAAGAAAAAAAAAAGTTTAAAATATTTTCCTAAAGAATTGATGTGAAATTTGAAAGCTAGAATTGGATGTTTGGTTAAATTTTAAACTAAAACAAAGTATTTCGAAGTATTAATTTAGAAACTATGTCAAAGAGGAGAAAACACCAAAATACTCCTAAGACCAACGTTGCAGCATCAAACTCGTTGCTCCACAACACTAGAAATTAAAACATGCAATTAGTATATAACGTAATGAATATGCTTTTGAACAAATTCTCAAGGTATGCATGCAATTTTGAGTCGACACACTAGACTTTTACGATAGCATTGCAACATTCTGTAGAGCATTGTGACATTATTGGCCTCCCATTTAAATACTGCAATGTTTTTGTATCCTTATTTAGGTCATGGAAGCTGATCTTGTTAATTTCTTTCCCCTTTTCTCTTATTTTTTGCATATCTTGAAGTGCTTGCTAATTAGGTAAAGCCATGTAGCATAGGATTAAGACAAACCAGATTGTTTTAGGTTGTGAGGACTGATTATTTGATCTTATAAAAATGTTCTTTGAATTGCTTCTGATATATATTCTTGACACTGTTTGTTAAACTTCTATGTTCTTAAATTTATATTGCACACATAAGTGCTTTTTAGGAGATATATAGAACTAATTTGGTTAGTTTGCTCGATAATCATGGTCTTTTGATGCTTCTTTATTAACTTTTTAGAACACCAACATCTGAATATGGAAAATGATTGAAGAATGTAGATGAGAATTAGAAGAAAATGAGTGTAAGGAAGGTGAGAATTAGGACTAAGACATGAAAAGTGGCAGCAAGAAGTAGAAGGAGGCTTTCCCAAATTTTCTATTAAATTTATTTTTCTTAGATTCTTTCTAATTTCTATATTTATTTTCTTCTTTCTCTTTTCCTTTTAAATTGTTTTTTTTTTTTAATTTTAGTATTGAAATTCTCAAATATATATATATATATGTTTGTGATAAATGTACTTTTATTTTTTTAGATTTTGGGTCTAATTTATCCCAAGATTCTAAATGTTATATTTTCAAAAAAAATATTATTATTATTATTATTTTGTAGTAAATTATCCATTTTACTTTTTACATTGAAATTTTGATTCTCATTTTAGTAACAGTCAGTTTTGTTTCAATTTGGTCTCTAGATTTCAAGATTCTCACTTTTAATAATGGTGAAAAAGAATTCTATATGTATTACTTCAAGTACATTACTCTCTATATATGTATACTATCAAAGCTATTAGTTAACTCGATGGTAAATTTGAATTTAAATATCATTTTGGTCCTTATATTTTAAAGTTTGTTCGATTTTGGTCCTCATGCTTTTAAATAACCAATTTTAATTTCTAGACTTTTAATAAATCTTAATTTTAGTCTTACTATTAGTTTACGAAATATTTTTTCGTTACTATTAACATTTTCACTATAGATTCTGAAAATAAAGTACAAAAGTTAAAATTAAATTAAAATTTAAAGTACAAAGATAATAATGATATTTTAACTATAAATTTAACATCAAACTCTCTCTATACCTAAATTCTTATGTAAAGTACCCGTCGACAAATTTTTTGGATATGCTCGACAACTACAATTATGGTTAAAAATATATGTGCACAGAAAAACACCGACGGATTTAGTATAGGTCCAGGGAAGCTCGAGCCCCCCTCAAATATAAACAAACTCAATTAATACTTAATATTTGTAGACAGTTTAATGGTAACTATGTTTGTCAGCTTCCCTTCCAACTAGAGTTCAAGTTTTACTCACTACACAAAAGTATGGTAGCAACATTAACAGCCGGTGGTAATAGTGCACAACTCCAAACGACTGGATTTCGATTAGGTTCTCCAACACCATGGCTGGGTAGAATTTGGGCTCCAACAGGTTGCACTATAGATCCCTCTGCTTCCCATTTTTCTTGTGAAACTGGAGGTTGTGGCATCATTTGTGAGAGCTCTAGTGGTAGTGGAGATGAAAAATACCTTCTACCTTAGTTGAATCCACATTTATTAGCTCAATTATCAGATGGCATAGATTTCTATGTTATCAGTCTTTGTTGATGGCTTCAACTTACCTGTTTAATTTCCATAACACCAGTTGGTAGAACAGGACAACAACTTGTATCACCTACATGTGTTAGTTCTTCAGATATGAACAGTTTGTGTCCAACAAGTTTTGAGTACAAAGGGATGAAGACCATATATATAATGGGCTTCAATGGGTTGGACCGATTAACCAATTCTTACAAAACCAAGATGGGTAACCAAGTAGCTAGCTGATAATAACAACCTAATGTAACAACTTCAGTCGACTTAAGATTTACAAAGGCTCTAGCAGTTGTCCATCTAATTTGAGTGTAGAATGGAGAAATGAGGATGTTACATTGTTGGGTGCAAGAGTTAATGAGTGTTGCATTTCAACGAGATGAGAGGATCATTGCATACGTGGTTTTGTATGTCAACCAAGCACCCTCAGCTAAGATATTTGAGGAAACAATAATGCCCCCAGGCTTTCGGCTATGTATATTAATATATATGATGATGAAAATATATGAGGATGTTACATTCTGCCCATGACCACACAACTTAATAATTTTTAATGAAATTATAATTAGTGTGTGTATTCATCAATTGTTTTCAAGCCTTGCTAATGAATAAAATGCATCTTATAATTAATATATAATGTTACCAATAAACTAACTATTATGCATATTCTTTCTCTTCTATACATTATATATTATCTTATGACTCTTTTCTACTAGCTCTGCTGCTGTTTTACATAACTTATTCTTGTTGTTCTTCCAAACCTAAAACATGCATGTGCAGTCCTATAATAAGAAAAAAGTGATCTTTAAAAATAAATTAGGAAAAATAGTGGCACCCCACGACGTTGTAAGATAGTAGCTTCGTCATTTGTAAGAATTCCACACCCCATGATGCTACATCACTGGCTTAGAGCAAAATATAGCAGCATGAAAGAAGAATAATTCTAACTTACAATAACACGATACATCACTGTCTATTTATAAATAGATGTGCAATTAATGTAGGTCACAATGTAAAATTGGATGGGAGGATATGAAATTTTGTAAGAAATGATGGTAAATATTACATTAGTGTGTATATATATATATATAAAGAAAAAGGGTAAAGTAAAGATTTAAAAAATTTACCAAAAAGTACTTTTGATTAAGAGTAATATTGATGAATTTCCCTCCCCTCTCGATCCTTTCAAACCATTGTCTTCTTCTTCTTTCTGCTGCTGAGTTGAAGCCCACCATTTCAGACCTCTCCACAAAAAAACCAACCTTACCCTTCTCCAAAGTGCAGATCTTTCACTTTCAATACAAACCCATTTTCCCTTTCTCCTCCATTAACCTTTCTCCACCTTCAAACCATGAGCAGATTCAGCAGATTCAGTAGATTTCAGTCCATTGACCCCTACTACTCCCACTGTCCTTCTCTGCTACTTACCGATGCCGAAACCTCCATTATCCTCCCCAAACCTCTCTCATTCCCCTTCCAATCCTTCGTCGATGAAGTTGATGATTTCGATTTCGCCTTTGACCTCTTATCCCATCGTCCTCTTCCGCCTCCCCCCTTCCACGTCTTCGATTCCTTCACCGATCTGGTTCGTATCGACCAAACACCGTCGTTTTCGTCTTACAGTCGGGTTCGGAGAGTTGAGCGATCGAGTGATGAGGTTTTGTTGCGGAGGCTTAGCGATCGAGTTAGTGAGCTTGAGGCGCGGTTTGATCGGCTGAGTAGTGCGAGGGTTAGTGGGTATGGCGATCGGAAGTACACTTGGACGAAGGAAATCAAAGAAGTGGAGAAGAATGGTGTCGATCGGAAGTATAAGTTGGTAGCTGAGATTAAAGATGGGAAGAAGAACAAGGAGGGGAAGAATGGTGGGGTTTTGCAGAACTACAAGTGGAGTGCTGAGATTAAAGGAAAGGATGAGAGGGATCCGATTAGGAAGTACACTGTGGAGGTTTCGAGTGGAAATGGAAGTGAGAGTACAGAGAAGAAAGAGGAGAAGAAAAAGAAGGGAAAGAAGGTTGGGAGTGAGACGCGTGTGGTTGAGATTGAAGACACCAATGATCAAGGAGCTGTCGTTTTAAGACAGGTATTGACATTAAATGATCAATTTTTCACAATACTTCCAAAATCTGGTGACATTCTAGGATTTTGTCTTCTCTTTTTTTCTTTTCTACCATTTATTTTCCCCTTGAAATTGGTTTAATTATATGAACAGGATACAGGAACTTTTGGGATGGGGAAGGGGAAGGGATGATTTGGTTGAGAATGGATTGCCTTTTCAATGGATGCTTAAAACTAGAGAAGGGATTCGTTTCCTGTAAAAATATATTATTAAGCAAGCCGTAGATTGTAATAGAGAAGAATGGTAGGAAGTTTTTGTGCCTTGAAAACGTGGTAGAGGATGGAATTTCTAAGCCCCTTCGAGACCCCACTTATGATTGATTAGGTAAATGTGTTAAGAAACAATGATTTGATTCTCTGAATTTTAATATGCAATTTTCTGAATATTTAAAATTTCATCAATCGTGATGGAACTCAGCTCCATGTTTAATTTTCTAATCTACAGCTTCGACTCTGTTTAGCAAAATGCATATGCTGTGTAAAATACCAGGAAGTTATTGTGGGGTAAGGAAGGATACAGAAAAATGATCAGCAATGCCTAAAACGCGCAAATAAACTTGTATACATCATTTAGGGATGCGTCATGTAGTTTATCATTTGCAGAATTGAATTATCGAGCTTTACTGTTAAATGAAATATATAGGGAACTTACCGAATGTGTTTTTGTGATGAAAGGCCTTTGCCAGGAGAACTAGAGTTGTGGAAAATAAGAAGGGTAAGAAGAAGGAGTTGTCTCCTCAAGATGCAGCTGTTATCATTCAAATAAATTTCAGAGAATACCTAGTCCACAGGTCAAAGGTTCTTCGTGCTCTTAGAGATCTGTCAGTTGCCAAGACAAAGTTGAAGGAGATCAGGGAAGCTTTCAATAATTTTGCTTACACTCAGCGGCTGGCTCGGGATGCAGAGGAGCGCCAAAGGTTCAGTGAAAAAATAATTGTCTTGCTTCTCACTGTCGATGCAATTGAGGTTAAGATCTCTTTCTTCTTCCTACTTGTAAATTAACTCATGAGGCATATGTTTATGTTCGTTAATATGTTATAACTATAATGTTCTTAATCATTTTAAAATGCTGAGTTTTATTCTACAAAATCATATATATTTTTAACATGTTACCGTTCATTCCAACTCTTTGTTATGATTTGACTTCGATTAGATTAAAACTATCACAAGTGTAAGCGTTAGGTATAATCCAACATCATAGAATAATCATGTATTTCTCAGCATGTAGGTGTACCCTCATTTCTTTTTATAAGCTTTGTTTTCTACAGTTTGATTTCCTTCCAAGTTTTTTTATTTAGGAGAACCTTTTTGATTCAAAGAGTAATACACCTACTAAGACCCTTTTAGTCTTGTTTCTTTTCTTCTGACTTCAATAGTCCTATACTAATTGTGTCCTTGATTGACAGCTTTGTCTTGATTGTAATCAATCGCTTGAGTTTTGAGTTTTGACCAAGATATTGTCTTCCTCTTTCTTTGAAAGAAACTTCATCGCTCACTTCATGTAGAGTCATTTCTCTGGCTCATCCGTCTTTTTTAGTCTCATGTTTTTTGATGTCTTCTTTCACACGTTCAGCCCAAAAAAATGTTGCTCAACCTTATACCTCGTTTCCATTTATTTATTTACTTTGAAGAGTTATATCATGTGAATTTTTGCTTTGCATGCTTCCAAGTTACGTTGCTACTTTCAGAGCTTGTAACTATATTTATTTTATTTTGTATTTATATTAAATAAAAAGTTTGATCTTTAGGGGGATGTTTTCTAGTTTTAGAATGGTAATCAAAGAACAGCTTTCATCTAATTCAAGAAAACTATAACTTTTTTAAGGCTACCCAGGAGAGAAGTACACAATTTGGTTTGGTTTGGTTTGATATCTAACTTTGGAACAACACGGAACTCGACTTTGTAAAATCAAAACAAATTATTTAAGACTCAGAGTTCTGTTTCTTTCACGGCTTCTGGGGTCTCATTGTATTCAAATAGTTGTTTTATGATAGAGGAGGTTCTCTTCCATCCTTCATTCCATGATAAAAGTTGTATCCTTTGACTCTGCGCATTATTTGCAATTTTCCAAGTTAATTGCCCCGAGGAGATTTTTAATGATTTTGAGATGTTCTAGGAGGAATAGGTTTTGTCTGATGCATACATATTCACTTGATTGCGAGATAAATAAACATATGACCTGATATACAAATACAATGTGTTGATACATTGTACATCTGCAGGGAGTTGATGTGATGGTGCGAACTGCCAAGAAATCAATGGTAATCGAACTAGAAGCCATGCTTGATGTGGTTGATCCCCAACCTGCTAAAAGATCGATTTCCTTTCGTAGAAGGACGTTCGATATGCCCAGTGGAAGCATCAATAAGGAAATTGCAGCTGGTGTAGCTCAGGTAGTCCAGTTGATTGATGAAGCTGAGAACAGTGTCAATGCTTTTGAAACCTCCGAATAAAGAGATGATTTCTCATAGAGTACGTACTGCCTCTCTCAACTTTCAAATAATGTTACTGTAGAAGATGAAGCGGCTTAGTTGGCGAGATGTCTTATGCCTTTTGTACGTTTCGGTCTAGGACAGAGCTTTTGATTATGTTGTACTAATGCTGTTGAGTTTGTTAGTTCGCCTTTCAGGTGGCTATGCTTATGCTTCCGCATCTGCTTGTATTGTGGTTTTTCCTTGTAATGTGTCAAAACTATATATTATCTAACCCTTGTGGATTGATATCTATGTCATATGATACATTTGGGAGTTGTTTGTTTTATTGTAGTTTCTTTCTGTTTTTCTTCTACTCCAACTTCCAGTACGCCACGATAGGGATTGGGGCATGGAAAATTGCTTCTCTTTTCAATCGAATGAATGAGATAACAGAAAACAAATATTCTAGAAAATACAACTGATAAGGGTTGGCTCATAAGAGAGCGAAAAGTTTTCTATAATCGAATGGATGATTATGTTATCAATCAAATTACGTATTTCTCCTGTTTTTTTAATTTCCATTTTTCCTTCTTTGTGGATTTGGCCTTTATTCTTAACATTTACCCTCAAACCAGATTTTTCTCAATACTGAAATGTTTGAAATGTTTTGATGGCTCTCCCGTTGACATTTACTTCAATACTTGACATTTATTCTTACTTGTCTTGAAATGTTAACGGCTATTCTTACTTTTGAATAGGGATAACGGCTATTCTTACTTGTCTTGAAATGTTTTGAATAGGAATAGTGACTTGTGATTAAACTATATATAAAAAGAAGTGGTACACTTTTGTTTATAAACAACAACTTCATCATACTTTTATATCTTTAGAAATCTTCTTATTCACAAATGATTTCAAGTTGCTCGATGAACTTGGACAAGTTCTCAAACCAAAACCAATTGATATCTTTAGAAATCTTCTTATTCACAAATGATTTCAAGTTGCTCGATGAACTTGGACAAGTTCTCAAACCAAAACCAATTGATCACGAAGACAGTGGGCGTCAAGCCATTGTTAATCATACTCAAGTATAAGGGCTTGCAGCAGGTATGAATCAGGAGCAAAATGTAAATCTGAGGTGGATTTTAGGGAGAGAGGAGTAAAACTAGATATTATAGTTGTTGCCTTCTGAAAATTAAAACTAAACTAACTATAATGTTAGTATACTCAACAGAACAACTCAGTCAATTTGTAAAATAATCCATTCTTAAATCTAAGCTCTAGAGCTAAATTATAATGTCCAAACTCTGTGATTCGAAATCTAAATTCAATACTGACAATCTTTTCAACCTACTTTGTCCCAAAAATTTTGCTTAAGTATGCTTGATGGAAGTTAGAGTTGTCATATTAGTTAACAAATTAAAAGCTCATTATCCTCAAAGTTGTGTTGAGGGATGTTTCACAAGGATTGCTTGGTCAAAGTCATGAACTTTAAATAAAGTCATAGAATGTGAATTGAACTACAAAAGCGACTTTCATTCATGTGTAGATGAAAAGATATAGAACTTCAAGGTATGACTCATGGCAGAGAGTGAAATGTATCGAAAGAAATTAAAATGTGGGTTAGGTTTTACCACAGGTATAAAAAGAAAATGCACTTCAAAGGTTAATTTTTTCTAAAAATGATTTTCTTTTAAACTAAAAAATGTATAAAGTGTATTCCAAATAGTATGAAGAATGATCAGATAGAGCTAATACAATAATTGCCATCATAACAGCAATCAAAATCACCTATGTTCCTCATTTCATTCTTGATTGCTTGAACCAAAAACAAATAAACTGAATGGAAATCCAATACGAAAGTTATGATTCTGTAAAACAAGACCAAGAAAATCAAAACAAAACAGCTCAGCAAGAGAAATACAAAGTTAAGACAAAACATCCTGAATTTCAAAATAAAAAAAGAAGGGAGATAAAAGAATGATCAGATAGAGCTAATACAAAAATTGCCATCATCACAGCAATCAAAACAAAAATGTTCCTCACATCATTCTTAAAAAGTACAATTTAAAACAAGTTCGAACTGAAAGGAAAACCAATACGAAAGAGAAACAAAATAAATCAATCGCTGAAAGAATGATCAGCTAGAGCTAATACTAATGTTGCCATCATCACGGCAATCAAAGCAAATAAAAAAAGCTCATCATTTCATTCTTCAGAACTTGAAACTCATAAATCGAAACGAAAATGCAGAAAGAACAAAGTACGAATAGGTTAAAGATAACAGATATTAGGAAAGACGAATAACATAGAAGATTAGTCAGATTAAACCGTAGAAGAAAAAAAAAAAGAAAAGAACGAAAAGGATTGAAGTTGTTCATACCCTAGCGGGGCTGCGCCAACATTCGCCAAACTCTTTAAATAGAGTCTAGGGTTTTAAGCGGGGGTTGGGTTGGGTTGGGCCGGGCCGTTTTAGAGGAATTTTGACAACCAAATCGAAAATTCAACCCACTCTTATACAACTCTAATAGAAAGCAGTGATGAAATTACATTAAAATTGGGTTATTCTTTCTTTTGGAGTGCCATTTTGGGTATCTTTCTTTTCCCTCATAGTGATGGTTATATGTAATAATAAAAGTGAATAATGATGATGTCTAAGCTTGGGTTGCCCATAACTCAGCTCTCTTGACCTTGGAAATGCTTTGTAATACACCCAGCGGTGAAATATGTCCCATCACAGTCACCCTCTTCGCCTCAAGATCTATGCTGAATGACGTCACTCCTGTCCTTTCCCATATTCAATTTAAATTACATTCAAACACAATTAATTCTATATTTCTCATTCATTATATTCTTCAACTATTCCTTTTTCATCCTTCAATTTTCATTATATATATATGTAATTTTCATTTAAGTTTTAGCAATTACTAAACTTGAAATCCCCTTTAAAAATCAATGAAAAACATTATATATATATATTACAAAAGGAGAAACTTTTGCATGCAGTTAAATATAATAGAAAAACAGTTAAAATTATCAATTTGGATAATTTTTATATAGTTCTATTATTTGTTGAAATTAATTGAAATTTGATATCACTAACAACATTATTATATATATAGTAATCATATATAGAAATGATTATATAATGAATAATATATGCATGGATTTACAATACCTTCCATTCTCGAGAGATGTCTCTTAACTTTACTAGCACAGCCTTGACAGTGAAGCGCCACCCTCATAACCACCACATGGAAGACGTTATTATTCTCCGCTGGTGAAGAAAGCATAACCGGCATGGCCGGTTTCTTCAAATTGATATGCTTTCCCTCGCTCCGAACACTCAAACTAGGAGATGATTCGACAAGCTTCGAGTACTTCACAGTATTATTGCTCACAAACCTCGCACTACGGTTGCCATTATTGGCATGATTATTATTAGCATAGTCGGGTCTAGCCAGCCTTCTTGACACAACGGTGGAGCGGGGATCGGAGGGGATGCAGACTGCGGTGGTGGCAGCAGAGTGGCACATGAATCCACCTAGCTTCTTCATGGTAAATATATATGGGTGATGAGTATACAGTATATAGTACTAGAAGAAATGGAGGCAGAGAGGCAAATATGAAGATTTATATTGATGGAGTTTACTGAGGTTGTCTTTTTCAAAGAGGTTAATGGGGATCAGAGAGAGTGACAGAAATGGTACAATGCTCTATGATGAATATTTCTTTTTCTTCCTGGGTTTGGATGCCCATGGTTTTTGGACCACACACTTAAATATATATATATATATAGTGAATTAAAATTTAAATGTTTTGTTTATTTATTATTGATTTTTGTATTAATCATAGGGATGGATAGATTGTCGGAGTATCTTTATAATAGTATGATATTATCAAACTAAAGCATAAGTTTCTCGTAACGGTTTAGTTTTGGTTTAAACTAAAACCATACATCGATTCTATTTGAGGTAGTGTTATATCCTCACTTCTATTATCTTTTAACTAGAAAAAACAACATAATATATAGTATATAAACATAAACGATTATATGGGGTTTATTACTCTAAGGAGAAATCGTCGTCTAATTTATATATTTAAGCTTCATTCTAATCGTGCATGTAAAACACTAATCACAAAGTAAAAAACCACCCAATGAAAATTTCCAAACAAAATTGTTTATGACAGATGAAATCAACAAGCAAAGAATAAAGAACAAGAAATCAATACGACACAAAGATTTTCGTGGTTTATCCATACAAAATGCTTTATGAATATAAAGAAATAGTGATCTTTGGCACACAAGAGGTGTAGACTCTTGAACTTTTTGAACATTGTGTAATTGGTAAGCTACATATTACAACAATATATCGTCTTTGTGTCATTGTGTAATTGGTTAAGCTACCATTACAAACCTAACGTGTTAGGTATGTATGCAATAGATTTATGTGGTTTATCCATACAAAATGCTCTAACCCTTAGCTCATATCTAATTCAAGTATTAAACGTTTTTGTCTTATAAGTACAACCACACCAATGGTTATTTATTTTTCTTTTTATAGTCTCGTAAGTGACCTCCTCTTACAAATTTACCATGATTCAATCAACATATCCAATAAATCTACATAGGGAAGAAAAAGATGGAAAGAAGCAAACTAAACCTTAACGATGCTATAAAAGGAAAAGTAAAAAAAGAACCCTCCAATTAATAATTGAGACTTTCACATATGTGTTTTTTTCAAAAGCAAAGTTCAAATAGTGTTATCTATTTTGTAGTATTCACAAAATATAATGTGTTGACATTAGTTAGTACTGTTGTAAATGTGATCTAATAATTATTATTAGTGAGTCATATGCTTTTTTCAAAAGTCTCAGAAAGGAAAAATTGAGGTGTTCTTCAAATGTGCAATCAACACCCCATGCTTCTCATGGAGCACTATTTGTAATGTGATATGGCGACTTCACTCGCTTTCTAGTTTGATGGAAACCACGTATATATGTTTTATGGACACACAAAACGACCTTACATACATTGAAATCTTCCCCATTTTTGTCAAAAGAATCTTTTTATTCTCTTAGAGATTTTCAATTTTCACTGTCCAATCACTCATTCTCTTACTGTAACAGACTAACAATGTGTTTTACGTCGATACTTGGAGTAATGATTTAGGTACAGTTGAATTTTTAAACAATTAGATTTATGTTTGGTACTAAACTCTTAAGAGTGATTTTTTTTTTTTTATCTATTTAGAATTGATTTTCAAATCAAGCTGAGTTAGAATTACTCCTATTAGCTAATAAATGTAAATATTTATTTCTATTTATTTTATTGTCAAATTTTTGTATGCATGGTTGATGCATGTTTATATATATTATAGTTTTTTTGGAAGAAAATCGAAAACATCTGTAATTGTTACTTTTAATAACAGTTTAACAACATAGACAATGTTTGTCATCTTTTGTTCCAAAATTTTAAACCAACAACTGAATTAAGTAAGTGATTGACTAAAAATCACCTATTATCTAATATTCTTCTAAAATCAATTTTAGTTCAAGCTAAACACCACAATTTGGAAATAAAATAATTTTGGCTAACCCCGAACACCCTTAAATTAGCAACCTAGCATTTTGTTTCGGCTTCTTAATTTCATCATCATTGTTGTCTTTTTACGAAGAAATTATATTTTACTTTGAAAAAACATGTTATTAAAAACTATTTTATTTCGTTACTAAAATTTAATTATTTATTTGAAAACACGTAAAGTAAACAAAATCGAGAGTAATTTCTGGTATTTACAAATTCATTAATTATTTTAAATACCAAATTATCTATCAAACGTTTATCGGAAGAAAAAAAAAAAAACTTACGTTCTTTTAACAATGGTATGATTAAATCCGAAGAAAAGGTAACATTCTCCTTCAAAATCACTCCAAAATTTTGAATTTGAATTTAGTTTCTATCTAGACGTTGGACTTTCAACCATAATCATTTTTATAGAAATGATTTTGATTTTTTAGGATACGATAATAATAGTAATAAAGTGAGAGAATAGAAAGTGGAAAGTTGAAAATGAATATTAGGAACTGGTGGAATTGTATTTGTGTTGATAAATTGGAAAGTTTGAAAGAAAAGTAAATGAGATGACAGACTTTATGTGAAGAGGTAGAAGACAGGCTTACCGAATTGCCAGCTCAGACCTCAACCTCTTTAATTCTTTTCTTTTTTCTCACTCTTCAAATTGCTTCCACTTATTGCCCTTTCCACACCCAAATTCAACACAACTGGTTTCGCATATGACTCTCAACCCCTCCCTCATGGACCCTTACCACTCAACTCAATCGTCTACTCCAACCCAATTCAATTCAAGTCGGTTTAGATCGATGTGTGATCACGTGGTTTTACATGGCACAACCACTCTACCAAAAACAAGATTTAGTTAAAATGGACTATTATTTAATATATATCGTAATATAAATTCGAGAAGGTAGGTTATTATATTGTAATTATTACGTTCTTATTACCTAAAATAATTTACTATATATAATTATATTTGTTCCATAAACTTTTCTTTTTCCAAACTTAAAAATTGATTTTGGATACTAATCATGTTAAATAAGAAACAAAATGCGGATTTAAAATAGCATTACTTCCATACTCAATTTTTTTTTTTTTTTTTTTGATATTACTCTATATTTGTCATTATTTTTTAAAAAAACATTATTTGTGAAAATAATAAATTATTGAGTAAAGTGGTGAATGAGCCACGTGTAAAGGTGAGGAGATATGGAAAACGTGAGGCGACGGAAGCCAAAATAATTGAGGATTCATGGGATGCTCTTTCTTTCCCTCAACGGCTTAGATTCTTCTCAAATATGGATCCGCGTTGCAGCTGATCGCTCATGGTTGGTGGTGACCATTTTCAGCTGTTCACACACACATCTCCCCCACCCCTTCTCAGACGGTTGAAACCAAGAAAGAGAGAGAGAGAGAGAGAGAGACGGCTTCAGGTTTCATCACAATCCAATTTTGACCTTCCTTCTCCTTCGTCTTCCAATTCATTCTTGGTAATTGATTTCTCTTCTTCGCATTTCCCATTTCCTTTCCTTGTCTCTATGAAATCATGATATCTCCCCCGATCCATCCCACATTTTTTGGGATTTTGTTCGATTTGTTTAATTCAGGGTTTCCTCGTCACTCATGGGATTTTGCTCAATTTTTGGGATTTGGGGTTTTTCTTAGGTTCCTTTTATTATTTTTGGCATTCGATTTCATAACTGATGACAGGATTGGGTCTGTGCCCCTTTAGCTTCGGGTGGAAATTTCCTTCTTTTTTTTTTTTTTCCTCTGTGTTTTTGCTTTCTGTTGTAATATTTCTATTTACATTTTCCATTTCTGTTTTTGGTTTCTTTTACTTTTGTGTGACTTAATGTTGTTTTATTCCCTATGAGCATGAGAGAAATTGTACCGAAATTGTATTGAGCTGTGGGATACGCGGTTCTCAATTCATGGTACGAGAAGTCTCTTGATGTCCCAATTTTTGTTTGCTGTTCTTGGTTGCTTGTTTCTACTGCTACATTCATGTGTTTCTATCTGGTTTGTGAAATTTTGAGAACTGTATCTCATGCGGTGTTCCCCATTTGCATTATATATTTTGGCAGAATGTAATGGTTACTCATTGTTTATTATTGTTGGTAAGAATGCATAAATAACTGCAATAACGGAGAACCCCTAAAAATGCTCCCCTCCTCCGTTCTCTCGACTACCCTAACCTTCATCCCCGACCCTCAACCAGTGCATCTTCTTCAGAATCTCTCTCAAATTAAGTATGTTCGACCGTTTTATTTCTTCATAAGATTCCATAAGTCTCATTCTAGTTTGGTTAGTAGCTCTTGCATTGATAAGAAATATTATTGCAATTTCTTGCAAATTTGAATGATTTTATTTCGCAGATATGGAATTTTAGTCAGCCATCCCTCTCTTTATCTCATCTTTGATGCTTTGAGAAGTCTTTGGCTGAGTTGTTGAAATGTCTTGAATCTTTGTTCTTCCCTAAGCAAGATAGTGAAGGTTTTGGAATTACCCGAATTCATTAACACAGGCCTTCCTCAGATTTTTGATTGTATTGTGTAGACTGTAGCCAATATCTGTTGGAAGGAGGTTGGTTAGTGTCCCTGTGGGTTTCTGAAGCGAGGATGGTTTTATTTCTGGGATATGTTGAGAAGTTTAATCATGAAGCATGAGGAAAATTATCAGTGTTCAAAGGATCTAACTAAGTTGCCTATGCTTAAGGAATTTTCAATTCCAGAAGGATGTTAAGAAAATTATTGGTGGTGAACATGAATTTTAATGAGTCACTGGTTGTTTCTGGACTGTTTTCTCACAAGAATTGGAAGGATATTGAGGAAGTATTAGAGGATCTTTATGAGGTCACTATTTTGATAATTTCTTTACACAGCTTTACTTAAAATGGATGAAGGTAGCATTTTAAGTGATCTAGGATTAAATGGAAAATGAAATCTTTGGTAATTTTCATCTTCATTTGAGAAGTGGTAAGGAGAAAAACATTCTCATCAGAATCTCATTAATACATGTGGTATGGTAGATGGATCTATGTCAAGAACTTATCTCTAACTTGTTGGGATTGGAACACTTTTGAAGCATAGGTTGAAAACTTTATTGGTCTTGTTAGAACACTTAATATGATTTATTGTACTGAGTTTTGCATTGATGTTAAGAAGAATTTTTATGGTTTTCTCCTAGCAGCTAGAAGTTAAGAAGAATTTGTGTGGTTTTGTACCAACAACCATTGCAATCAAGGATTGAATAAGAGGGGATTCTTTTCTTAGATTTGGTGATGTTTCTCCGTAAGATCCTACAGATTTCATTCAAGGAAATTTATCCTCAAATACCTTTTCAAATTCTCTGGACATAAATCATATGCAATTGGTCTTGGCAGATGAAAAGCACGCGAACTAACTACTAAATTAGTGAACTAAAATTACTAAATTTGTTGGCAGATGTTTTCCCTTTAATTAGCCTTCGTCAATGGCAGGACTAAATGCTCCAGTCCTAAATGAGAATGTGGTATTAAAAATTTTCTTGTTACCAATGTAATGGAGTTTTTTCATAGAATCTAATGAATGTCTGTTGCTGCTTGATACTATCCCCCTGGATGTAGTTATATTGTTTTAGTCAGGAGGTTGGAGATGTCCTTTTAGATGAGCCTTGTCCTCAAGTAGCATCCGATGGTAAATCCCTGTTTGAGTAAATTTTCAAAGTATTGTAGTCTGAAGGCACCTTTCCACTTCTCTTTGGAAGAAATTATTATGCGTGTGCTTCATGGCAAAGTTGATCATCCACTTCTTTTCATCATTAAAGAGGTTATTAATTATTTGATACGTAATTGGTCAATTTGGGATGCAGAAGGAAAATGAATGGGTTGGAAGTCAATTTTATTAAAGAAAGCTGATTCTGAAGCATTGAGGTTGATGTTAGTAAGACAAAAATGAAGTTTTTATTGGGCAAAGAAATTGAAGAGTCAGTGATTATTTAATCTATTGGGATTCTTAAAGAAGCTGAGTGATCTTCTATACTTCCGATTATTTAGGCAACTGTTGAATAGTCTTTTAATAAAGAAGAAAAAGAAGGGATGGATTCTAAAGCTCGATATGGAATAAACTATTGATTGAATGGATTGGAACTTTCCTTAAGAAACAAGGATGCTTGTTTGTTTTGAAAGACAATGGATATGGATCAAAGGTTGCATAAGAGCTACAAAATTCACAGGTTTTATATATGGAAGACCTAGAGAAAGGATTGTGGCTTCTAGAGGATTGAGGCAAGAAGATCCTTTATCTCGGTTGCTATTCCTTTTGGTAACTGATGTCCTTTAACAAACTCATTGAAAAGACTTGTTCGAATTGTTTCTTTGGAGGCTTTTAATGTCCCTATTTCACAATTGGCAGGTGACACATTTCTTCTTTGCGAAGATGATACTCATTTTGTTTTTCCTGTGACAATAAACTGAACTTCTGTTGGGTAAAAAAAGAAACCTTTTAAAGAGAATCCAAAAAATCGTCTGCAAAATGGCATGCACCTAAAAAAAGGGATCCAATCAATTTCAGTCAGACCTAGAAAATAATTATATAATGACTCATCACTAGGGTCCGAAGAGAAACATAGAAACTAACAAGAAACCAAACACTGTTAGGGTTTTGTTCAATCCCTCTAAAGGTCCTATTATTCCTCTCCCACGAATCACACAACTCAGTGCAAACTCATGTTTCCCAAAAAAAAATCCCCCTTCTTCCATTTAGGTTGATAGAGAAGGAACTTCTAGATTATATATCTATAGCATGCCTAGAAAACTACATGCAATAAATGTATCATTGCTTTTACTTGTTTACTTTAGATGTATGTAATGTTGGTAGGAGAAAAGTGACGAGAAACAATCGGAGGGGAGAGGGAGAGCAAAAGAATATTTTAGCATCAGATTTCTCTTGGTTATGGCTAACAAAAAGGATTCGGGATGGGAAAGGGCAACAATGACAACATAGAAACATGAGAGAAGAGAAAAGGAGTTACAGTTCAGATTTGGAGTTTTGGAATTTCATGTTGGGTTTTTCAGATGAGAGTGCCTGAGTCTAGCTTATGCAACCCTGCTGGAGAGAGAGGGAAGAGAGGGAAAAAAGAGTGAAGACACTGTTTTGGTTGTGCAAAAGAATGATATGGATGGGGGAGATATTTGGTCCTGGCTTTTGCACATAAATGAGATGAGTGAGTGTTGTTCGCGAGTTCTCTTTTCTCTAAAATTTAAGTTACTTTGAAATGCAAGTTTTTCAATTTATAGGTATGGAAATGTGTATGGCACAAACAAGTGAAGTTTTGAATCTATCTGCCTTGTCATATTGGTGGTCTTGATTTTTTGATAATGGTAGGATACCTATGTCCATATCTATGCTTCCTATTATGCATTCACGTTGAATATCTCTCTCTCTATATATGTTAATTTTCTCTTGAGTGTAAGATTTCTTATGTTTCTTGAAACATTTTTGTAACATCACTTCTCTCTCTACCTACTCCCATCTAGTTGTTCATTCATTTTCACCGATAGCATAGTCTAGTTCTTGGTTTCTCTGTTTCATTGGGCATTGCTTGTCCTCATGTTTTATCTTAGTGTCTCTTGTCAGTTTGCCTTCGTGATTCTTTACTTCCATTTATGATGCCTTTCAGATGTGATGTGGAAAGCCTATGGCAGTAGTTGTCTTGCTTAGTTCAGAAGAGTTTTATTTTTGTACACTGAATTGGCCAAACCTTCTTGATGGGAGCTAAATTGAGCTTAAACATTTTTGGGGCTAGAGCGGATGGTCCCGATGAGTTTGTACCTGTTGAAGCTTGCAAAAAGCAAAAATTGATGTCAAACTATTGGGAGGAAAACCAGAGACTGATTTCCAGCCTTCCTGATGAAATTTCTATCCAGATTTTAGCTAGAGTTCCCAGGATACATTACTTGAGACTTAAAATGGTCTCTCGAGCATGGAAACATGCCATTACAAGCAACCAACTCTTCCATCTCCGACAGGAACTTGGAACGGCTGAGGAATGGCTGTACATATTGACAAAGGTCAAGGATGGGAAACTCGTTTGGTATGCTATGGATCCACAGGCTAGACGATGGCAGAAGTTGCCCCCAATGCCTACTATTTCTCTAGAAGATGAAACTAAGAAGGGTTTAACCGGGCAACGGATTTGGAATATGGCAGGTTCTAGTATGAGAATAGCAGATGCTATAATGGCTTGGCTTGGGAGGAAGGATGCATTAGATCAAATGCCATTCTGTGGTTGTGCTGTTGGTGCAATTGATGGGTGTCTGTATGTGTTAGGTGGATTCTCCAGTGCTTCGGCAATGAGGTGTGTCTGGCGATATGATCCCGTGGCAAATACATGGAATGAAGCACACTCTATGTCAATTGGTAGAGCCTACTGTAAAACTACAGTTTTGAACAACAAGCTTTATGTAGTTGGAGGAGTCACGAGAGGCAATGGTGGTTTGTCACCTCTACAATCTGCTGAAGTATATGATCCAAATACTGGCATGTGGTCTGAAATGCCGAGCATGCCCTTTGCTAAAGCTCAGGTATTGCCTACTGCATTTCTTGCCGATCTACTCAAGCCAATTGCAACAGGATTAACATCATATCAGGGCAAGCTGTTTGTGCCTCAAAGTCTATATTGCTGGCCTTTTTTCGTCGACGTTGGAGGAGAAGTATATGATCCAGATGTGAATACCTGGGTTGAAATGCCCATGGGGATGGGTGAGGGATGGCCTGCAAGGCAAGCTGGAACTAAATTGAGTGTCACGGTTAACGGGGAACTGTATGCATTGGATCCTTCTAGTTCTCTTGACAATGCCAAGGTCAAGGTATATGATTCCCATTCTGATGCCTGGAAAGTTGTGGCAGAAGACATTCCCATTCATGACTTTTCTGATTCAGAATCTCCTTATTTACTCGCTGGGTTAACCCAAAAACTTCATGTCATCACCAAAGATGCAAATAACAACATAACTGTTATGCAAGCTGGTGTGAGAAATCACCATCTGGCTTCCTTTCAATCTGCATCATCATCGTCGTCTTCACAAGATATCTGTTTCAGAGAATTGCAAGAATTAGACGAAGAATCTGAAAATTTTACAAAGGTGATAGCCACTCGAACCGTTGGGTCAGCCGAACTGGTTAGTTGCCAGACCCTTGTTATATAGCCGTATATAGTTTCAGCATAACTATTAATACTCCAAAGTCGAAAGTCTCAGAATTTTTTCTCTTCATAGCAGCAAATATTTTATGCGGCCGGTAATAGCAAGTCTTATTTTGCAAAGTATTGTGTAGTACCCCCCAATGGTTTAAAGGATTGAAACTTCATTTTATGTGGATATATCATATTTGCTATTTAAGAGACTATTTGCCTTCCTTAATTTTTAGTTCATAAGCTGAGATTTCGTCTTCCAGTCAGTCGCTGAACTGAAATCTTGCATGGAAATAGCCAAAAAGCAGCTGTGCGTTGAAGCTTGAATTTCCATTGTACAAAAATTATGTAGATACTTTTGACAATAGTGGTTCCAATGTTTTAGCTACTGTGTTTCTTATAGAATTGTTTCTATGGATATCATCTTTTTATTAATCATAACTTAGTGTGTTAGTTGCTTATTTTTCTATATTTTTGGATTAATATATAATAGTGTTCTCCCAATTTCTTTGTCTTTGTAGCTTTTCTGATCAAATATATTTTTGCTTATGGTTGAAGATGATATGGTAAAATGTCACTCTATAACTATCTATGTCTATTGCTATCTATCATCCGTAAGATTTTGCTATATTTATAAATGCAATGTTGATCTATATTTTAAAACATTTTTTTATACTTTACTTAAAGTTTTGAAATTTAGGTGAAATTGGTTGTATTCCAAATTAAAATGAACTTTTTTTTGTGTGTGTTTAGGAGTAAAATATTTTAGAATTTTTTTTTTGAACCTAGCTCTTAAAGTTGAACTACACTGGGTAATAAAAATCTATTACTTATAAATGTTGCTAGACATCTTATTAGTTCTAAAAGATAGTGTATAACCAACCATTTTCAAGACATAAAGGACCGAAGATAATTGATTAAAAGATTCATTTTAAAGCTCAAAATCATTTTTGTATGACTTAAAAAGTTGGAACTTTTCCTATAAAGTCATCATCTAAATTCTAAGAATTATACAAATTACGCTTTTCATTCTTTGAATGCGATGACTGTTTTTCTAGTTTTTGTTTCCCTTTTCTTCCTTTTTCTTTGACACGACTACGACTTCTTTAAACACAATAAACTTCTATGAGATCACACACCAACTTTGACAAGTCAACACGAGTGATTTTAACACGATCAACTTCAGTTTGTGTTGTAGAGCAAGATCACATAGAGATAATGAAAGAACTAAAAGATAACGGGAGAGTTAAAAAATACGGTTGATATGAATGAAAAGTTTATTTTAATAATTTAATCCAGGGGTAAAAGAGTAAAAAAGCCACAAATTTAATATTGATGAAAGATGTAAGAAAGTAGCCGTTAAAATGGACAGTGAAATGAAGACTTGCAATACTGAAATGGGTCCGTTTTACAAATAGTATTTATTCTTCTTCTTTTGCTTTGGCGTAGTTTCTTCAACCTTCAACCTTCAACCTTCACCTTCACCTTCAGTCTTCTTCTCTCCCAGTTGACTTCCACCCTAAAAACAAAATCACTTTCTCTTTCAGTCAAACCATTTCCATTTTTCTATTCTTCGTTTCCATGAACAACACCGCTTTCATTATTCAACCAACCATCCTTGAAATATCTTTGGAAATTGAAGTTTAGAAAGTTAGAATAAAGTTAGAGTGGACTCGTCAACGCTTCCAACCATAAGTTTGCTTCCTCTTTCCCAGATACCCCATCACACACCTTCCTTCACTCAAACTTCCTTCATTCATCGCTCCCACATTTGTCGTTTTCAAATTCGACGCCATTGTTTCCCCCTTTCGGTTTCTATTATCAAATTGACCTGTGTAGAGATGAGAAGCAATGAAATGGGCAGATTAAAGTTGGTGTTTTCAGATGTTTTTTCTTTCCTGTGCTTAATTTTCGTTATGGGGTTCGTTTTACGGGTTTCTGCTAACGGGGAAGGTTTGTGATTCTCCTACTTTTTTTCTTGTTCCATTTTTTCATTTATTTTATCTACAAGAACATCGTATTTGGTGGAAGTCCACCGGACGTGTGGTTGAATTCCCATTACTGGCTGTATAGATTATGTTGGAATAATTTCCTTTTTGAATGGTTCTATATGAAGTTGTTGATTGGATTCGAAAAAATTGTGTAATTGAGATATATCAATGTGTATGTTCCCAATTTCTTTGTGGGTCTTAAACAGGTGATGCACTAAATGCCTTCAAGCTGAGTCTGGTTGACCCCAATAATGCCTTGGAAAGTTGGAATTCCCTCCTTATGAATCCTTGCACATGGTTTCATATTACATGTGATGGAAATGACAGTGTTGTACGTGTGTAAGTTTGTTTATCCTACACTGTTTTGTTTCTCTAATTAGTCACAGCTTACTAGAATTTATATGGAAAATGTTTCCTGTGACTATTTTGCACAGTGATCTCGGTAATGCGAATCTGTCTGGAAAACTGGTTCCACAGCTTGATCAACTCAAAAACTTGCGGTACTTGTAAGTCATTCTGATTTAAGGGGAAGTCTATTCTTATTTCCTTTTTGTGTTGTATATTATTTGTTTTCACCCCTTCTCTTTTCGGTCTTAGCACTGATGACTATTATCTCTTTCAGTCTCTAATTCTCAACCATGCACAGTACTTAGTATTATTGCTGACACAATGAAGGTGGTGGTGAAATTTTAATATTAGCAACCAAATAGTATATTTTCTGTTCTTTGTTAACTGTGAAAGTTGATTAATTTCTACTTGGCTTAACTAATGCCTGTATGCGCATTGAGAAACCAAACGATGATTCTAGGATTATTGGAGACTTGAACAGGAACTAGAAATAGTTTCATTACCACTTGGGTGACAAGTTAATGAAAAGCTGTGGTAACCTGAACCAAATAAAAGTGAAGGACCTTCTCAATCTATTTTGACTAAGCTGGAGGAAGAATTTTTGTGTTGTGCCATTGCTTATTTTAATGAGGACAATTCAGAGGAACTTTCAAGTAGTAGTAGAATACACATGAGTCACTCACACAATTTCGGGTTAAGGAAAAAGAAATTAGTGACAGATGGTGACAGTTAGCCAAGTTAGCTACAGCATCGTATACTGCTTTGATATGTGGAAAACAATCTTCCACTTCATTATCTTTGAATCGGAGGAGGAGTTATTTTTTTACACAAGAGGGAAATGAAATAGTAAGATTAGAAAGTCTTGTAATGTTTTGTTTGAAATTGTTTATTGTTAATTATTAGAAGGACATAGTTGTTGGTTTTATTAGTTTGTTTGTCAGTTGGGTATTCTCTAAGTAATTGGTATTCTATAAATAGGTCAATCTCCTGTATTTGCAAGATTTTGATTAATAGAAAAAGACTTGTTTTGAGTAATTTTGAAGCCCAATTTTAGATTTTAGATTGTATAGATTGTTTTGATCCGATGTCCTTTTTAAATTATATGCATGTTGTTATTGGTTTGAAAGTCATTCATTGATCTCTGACAGGTAACTTTTTAATTAATAACACTAGTGAAACATGTTAAGAGGATATCTTATTTATGCATATGGTGGTTTGAAAATCATTCATTAATCTATGTCAGGGAACTCTACAGCAACAACATCAGTGGAACAATTCCAAAACGATTTGGAAATTTGAAAAACTTGGAGAGCTTGGATCTTTATTCTAACAGTTTATCTGGTCCAATACCTGATACTCTGGGCAAACTTACAAAACTAACTACCTTGTATGTAGTAATTTCTTTTTCATCTTGTTACGTTTATTTTTCTATTTGTAATATCAATTTTCTGCTGAAATTTATGTTTAAAAAATGTATATGTTTTACCAATAGGTTTGTAACAACATGAATTTTCTTCTACTATTATCGTACATTGATGGGAACATCTGACTCCCCTAAAAACAGCTTTTATATTTCTCTTTGTTGGTGGTGATATACAGGCGTCTGAACAACAATAGCTTATCAGGAACCATTCCAATGTCTTTAACCACTGTTCCACTTCAACTTCTGTAAGTCTTGCATCAAATCTACTTGTTGACACTTTACCGCTTTTCATTACCTTTAATTATTATTACATTAGTACTTTGAGGTGTTCCCTCGATGACAACTATATCCACCCAATTTTTGTTTCAGGGATCTTTCAAATAACCTTCTAACAGGAGTCATCCCTGTCAATGGTTCATTTTCTCTTTTCACACCAATCAGGTTTGCATATCTTCAATGTGCTATAGATTTGTCACTATATGATGTAATTATAAGGCTCCGTTTACTTGCTGTGAATGAGAATGGAGGAATAAGATTAAAGAAGTTTTACTTGAGTTTAAGTAATCTGGAATAAGATCAATTTTTCCAACCCACCTCAAATTTGGAAACCAACCCCCCAACAGTGGGACAATTTTATTTAGCATTCCTTATTTCACCTTTATCAGTGTCTATCCATAAGCTTTTATCGGTGTCTATTTGTGGCATTGATAGAAATCGACGAGCCTATTAGCATTTATTTTGTAAATATTTTTAGCAGTTTTTCCATTTACAATCATTTCAAAAACTAATTCATTGTTATCAAATGGATGATAAGATAATTTGATGAAATATTTAATACCAACCACAGTTCTTTTAATGATTTTTTTCTTCTAACGATTTCATTCTCAGATGATCTCTATTGTGGTTCTTGTAATTTTGGTTTCTAGTAAAAAAAATTAGGGCTGATATCTTTCCACTTTTTGTAGTTTTGCCAATAATCGTCTTCGAAATTCTCCCTCTGCTCCTCCTCCCCAAAGGACAGATACACCACGAACATCTTCAGGTATGCTTAGTTAGCATTTATACAAAAGTATGTAATACATCATTTTTACCTCTTTTCAATTTAGATGGAACTGAAATTATGTTTGTTGAATTCTACCGTTCTTTACATTGTTTCTGCTTTTGCAAACACGTATTTTGTAAATTGTATAGTTTAATCACAATTTTTATAAAGAAAACAATACTCATGAGGAAAGTAGTTATGCCCTATGAATCAATGATGGATCCACGATAGGGTTTTATAGATTAGTAAAAATGATATGGAAAAAAAATGTAAGGAGTGAGGCTTGAACACATGTTTAGTGGGGGCTAGGAGACCATTTTAACATTGAACTTTAACTTCTAGAATTGATATTATATCAATTTTATATATATATGTAATATAAAGAGCATAAAGTTGAGGAGGGACTCGAGCACAGGGCCGGATTTATTAAGGGGTTAGGGGGGCACGTGTTCCCTCTCACATTCCTCGTTTTTATATTTTAATGTTAATTTTGGAGTGTTAGATTACAATATATATTAAATAATGCTTTAGAATTACTAAATTTTACCTTTGGTAAAGTAGTCGTGCCCTCTTCAAAACCCCAATATCCTAGGTTCAAATCTCATTTACTACATCTATCTTTTTTGTTATGTAGTGCCCCCCTACATATGATTTCTGGATTCGCCATTGCTCGAGTCCCCCTGAGCCTATGCTAAATCCGTCGCTGGTGCTATGAAGCATAAATACTTCATGTGAGACAAAAAATCTATATTGGATATATATCAATACCATTGCTCCCAAATACTTTCCAGTTATGTTTCTAGATATATATTTGATATGTGATTTGGTGTAACATCTCTCTTCTACACGAGAAGACCTAAATATGAAGCATAAATACTTCATGTGAGACAAAAAATCAATATTGGATATGTATTAGATACCATTGCTTCGAGATATGTTTCTAGATATATATTTGATATGCGATTTGGTGTAACATCTCTCTTCTATACAAGAAGACCTAAATTTCACAATGTTGGGAATTTAGGCTAGATATAAATAAATGTCGAATAAACTAAATTATATCTCTCACTCCCACTTCCACAGGTTGAGCCAAATAAATCGTTCATAAAATTGTAAATAATAAAACAAAGGAGGGAAATAAAACAATATAAAAAGAAATATACTAGTTCGCCCCGAACTCTAGACTACATCTAATTTTCTGCAACTGAGGGTTTTAATATAATGGAGATTGAAAAACCACACTTGAAAATATGCTTACAAATCTCTCTTCCCAAAAGTACAACAAAGAACTATTTAAATTCAAGTTCCACAACCCAGTAACTTGAATAAACAATAAGAGAAACTCTTGACGCAATTCATCACTGTCACACTAAAATAACATGCTGGAATAAAATTTTGTTATTTTTCTTCTCTTCAATGGCGAGGGGCCAGCACGGTCTCTTCTTTCAACAAAGACGGAGGAAGACCTTGATCACCTTTTTTGAGATTGTCAGTATGCGCGAGCTATGTGGAGTTTTTTTTAGCAAGAGTTTGGTGTTAGCCATGCTGGCCATCGGGGCATTTGTGCCACGATCGAGGAGTTCTTCCTTCATCGCCCTTTAGAGAGAGGGTTTTTTTTTTTTTTTTTTATAGCTTGCCTGGGCGTGTGCTATCTTGTGGGGCATTTGGGGAGAGGAACGGTCAGGTGTTTCGTGGTAGAGAAAGGGATCATATTGAGGATTGATCTTTGATTAGATTTCATGTTTTTCTTTAGGCTTTGATTTTGAAGACCTTTTGTAATTATTCAATTGGTGACATTTTACTTAGTTGTCCCCTTCTTTTAGTCGGGGCGTTTCTGTGGACTGAGTTTCTTTTGTATATCCTTGCATTCTTTCATTTTTTTTCTCAATAAAAGTTATAATTCTCTATAAAAGAAAAGGTAACTCATCCATAATTGGTTTCTCCACCATCTAATTTTTCTTGTTTTGATAACTCACCTTTGATATTAATCAAAAGATCCTCCAAAAAATTTAACCAATCAAATAGAATTTCTCTTGGGTCAAGGAAATGTTATATGAATAATATCATGAGAGAAAAAAAAAATTGGTATATAAAATAGAATTCAAGCCCAACGAATTTACATTGTCTTCTTGAGATAATTTTGTTCCCTCTAGTGCCTAAGTTTCATGAGTAATTGTCTCCTAGGATAGAATAGATTAACTTTCTCATTGAAGTAATACCTCGTTCATAAGATCCAACTATCTATACTTTGTTATAAATCGAACTTGAACAAAATTTACAAAAGTGAGAAATGTCTACGAGAGAAAATCATTATGGAAAAATTTGAAGAAGAGTTGTATTTATAGACTATTCGTGGTTATTCGAACATTTGCGTGTTTTCTTCAAATTGGTTATTTTCGAAAATACATGTTCATTCATAAAACAATGCAACTCTATACGAATGGTCACATACCATTTATTCCTACCAGAAATGAAATTGAGCCAAAATTTTGGGCTTGAATCTTTGACTCCAATTCCTAATGCACAGATCAACAACATATTTTATCCTCTCAAAATTAGGAGCTCTGCTGATTCAAACTTCTTCTCAAAGTTAGTATTTATTATTGTTATTTTAAATGGAATTTACTTCTTCCAAAGGACTTGGATTGATCATTCAACATTTTTTTTACTTGAGGTGATGGACCTAATGGAATCAAGTTGGAGCAATTGTTGCTGCTGCTTCTTTGTTGGTACTTGTGCCTGCTATTGCATTTACTCTTTGGCGACAAAGAACTCCACAGCAACATTTCTTTGATGTACCTGGTTGGTTAACTAGAAGATTTCTTATTAGTATGTGCAGTATTTCTTGTTTCTATGCCACACTTGATTGATTACATTAACGTGTACATGTAGCTGAAGAAGATCCTGAAATTAACCTGGGGCAGCTAAAAAAATATTCTCTACGCGAGCTGCAAGTTGCCACTGATTATTTTAGCCCACAGAACATTTTAGGCAAAGGTGGATTTGGCAAGGTCTATAAGGGTCGTTTGGCTGATGGTTCTCTTGTGGCTGTAAAACGATTGAAAGAGGAGCGAGCTGAGGTTGGAGAGCTTCAATTTCAGGCTGAAGTAGAGATGATCAGCATGGCTGTCCACCGTAATCTACTCCGTCTTAATGGATTTTGCATGTCACCAACTGAACGATTGCTTGTCTATCCTTATATGGCTAATGGAAGTCTAGCATCATGCTTAAGGGGTAAATCTTGACTCAAACTTGTTTTTCCTCCTGAAAAAGTGGATCAATGTTAAAATTTATCTCATCATCGTTACAAAGCTAAAACAGCATACTCAAGAATGGTTCTTGAAACCCAAATAAGTGATTCTTGTTCTGCGTTCATTTCATATGATCAGTTTATCTTCTACTAACCTATGTTAAATATTCTAGAGCGTAAGCAATCCCAACCACCACTCAACTGGGCAATACGTAAACAAGTTGCTTTAGGGGCTGCACGAGGACTTGAATATTTACATAATCATTGTGATCCTAAAATTATTCACCGTGATGTGAAAGCTGCAAATATATTATTAGATGATGAATATGTGGCTGTTGTTGGAGATTTTGGGTTGGCTAAACTCATGAACTACAAGGACACTCACGTCACAACTGCTGTTCGTGGAACAATTGGGCATATACCCCCAGAGTACCTCTCGTCTGGAAAGTCTTCTGAAAAAACTGATGTTTTTGGTTATGGAGTAATGCTTCTTGAACTCGTAACTGGACAGAAAGCCTTTGATCTTGCTCGGTTAGCAAAAGATGACGATGTCATGTTGCTTGATTGGGTATGTATTGCTCTCTACTCTAAATTCTTGTGCCATTTTAAGAGTGCCCAGCATTAAATAATAATATTCACTAATGTCTCATATTAGCAAACGGCTCAAAATAAAGTTCATGAAAGCAAAATGGTTTGATTTTTGTCATTGTATTTACTTTTTATTGACAGGCTTGGAGGGGATGGTTCTCTGGCCACTGAATTCAACTTACATAATAAGACAACTAATTAATTACACAATCAAACCCCTTTTTAGCATAAAATACCAAGGAAACTACAAAAAGAATACAAAAGATAGCAATATATTACAATATTAAAAAAAGGTAATATACCAATAGCTTTTCGAGAGGGCTATCTCTCTCCCAAAGTCTCCCAATGGAAGCTTTCACCAAAATCATCTACACGCTCTATGGTCCATAACTCCCATTATTTATATCCAACAGACCAATAGTTAATGACCCACAACACCTTTTATTAGTATCATACTAATCTTACCTATATACCTCCAACTTGGATTCTCACAAATGCTTTTAGAATAACTGTGAATTTGATTCTCATATGGCGGCCCTTGCTCAGTTTTTTCTCGTTCAATCAAAGGAATGGATGATATGCGTAAAAGGCCTCGTGGCATTCTATTGAAATAACGAAATTCTAAAATCTCTCAACCTTTACAGCTTGTTGAGAGTCTCCCCAAACTATCCCTCCCAGAGTGTTGTGTCAATGAGATTGTAATATCTCTTATTCTTCCGGACTTGTTTTGCAATTTCTCCCACAAGCATACTTTCAGTTGATCCTCTTGTGATCCTCAGTATCACTGCTAGAGTTTTAGTGTTACTCATTACATTTTTATATGTTTTTTCTTGCTGATCAGTTGGTATTTTGATCTTCCTAGTAATAAACAAACACTTGCATGATATAAGGTGGCTGACATATTAACTCAAAACTGAAGGTAAAAGGACTTCTAAATGATAAGAAACTGGCAACGTTGGTCGATCCCGATCTCGGAGGTAATTATGCAGAAGAAGAACTAGAGCAGGTAATTCAAATTGCTGTTCTTTGCACGCAAAGCTCCCCGGTGGAACGACCAAAAATGTCGGAGGTGATGCAAATGCTGGAAGGCAATGGTTTAGCTGAGAGATGGGAGGACTGGCAGAAAGAAGAGAGCTCACGCCAAAACTTCAATAATACGGTTCATTCTTACCCCCGGAGTAGATCTCCCCATTTAGTTGATTCCATTTCTCATCTTCCTCCTGATGAGTTGTCTTCTCCAAGATGATGATTGTCTTTTAAAATTGTTTGTACATTTTAGTATTATTTTTTTTTGCCTTTTTCTCAATTTGAATTCTTGATGCTCCAAGATAACCTGAGGGGGGGTTTATTGAAGTTTGTAAGAAACTAAAATGGCATGAAAAATAAAATTTGCAATAGATGTAATTGTAAACGATGTGATAATAAAGGAGAATCTGGGTTGGTTCTTGTTGCAGTTCCTTCTTGCTAGTAACTATTTTGATCTTACTTGTATCTCATGCTTAGCCAAATTAATTAGAAAATGTTAATTAACCGACTGATAGTTTGAAATGAGAAGATGAAATGCATACTAATCAATCACTAAGGCTATCCTCAACAGGAATGCTAAGATAATCATATGAAATTGACTAGTTTGTCATAATAATAAATCCCAGCAGGAAATTCCTTTGAGTTTTACCATGTTTTTGTGGCTATACTGCATTCTATGTATCAAATTCTCTAGTCAATTCAATGTTGGACTTTTCTAATAATTGAAGATTAAGCTTTGTCTTCTACAATTAAGTGCAATCTGATAATGTTTGATAAGATGCTCATGGACTCTTCCATTGATTAGATTGGTAAAGTTGTACATGATATTGATGTATTGAATTTCTCTATGTTTGAAATACCTTTTAACTTCTTTTTTTAAAGTTGTTTTTGAGATAAATCCACCTGTTTGACACCCATTTTAAATAGATTTTGAAAAAAAATAAGAATTTATAAAATAAGTTGGTTTTTATTTTTATTTTAAGAAATTACACACATGTATTTTTATTTTATGAAATTTTTATCTTGAGTGTTTAAATAAAAATAGAATTTTAAAAAAATTATTATTTTTTGAACAACTCTTACACAAAACTCAAAAGATGACTGCAATCTAATTATATATTATTGTGTCTCAATCACATAGTTGAGTCAAATCAAATAATCTAGCAATACCTTTACCAGTTTTTAGTTTTCAAAAATTATGTTTGTTTACTCTAAATTTCTTACCATCTTTTCATATTTCCAAATTTCAAAGACAACAAAATTTTCAACACTATTCAAACATTTTCTAAATATAACAAATATAATAAATAAATTATATATATTAGACGACGATAATTTTAAAAAATGTAGTGACATGAGTCTTAATATGGTAATGTTTTTTTTTGCTATTTTTGCAAATGTCACTTCTAAAAACTACTATTTAACTTTTATGAAAATTGACAGGTTTAGGAAAGGACAGATAAAAAGTAAACTAACAAAACAAATAATGATTTTGTAAGTTTGTGTGATATAACTAATGATAATATTGAAAGAGAGTATCATGAATCATATCAATAATCCACACTAATTAACCTATCTCTAAAATTGAGTATGTGTTCAAAGTTGTCTTCAAAATCTTATAATTGGATATAGCATTTTTGAATTTAAATCCTGAGAATAGAAAAATATGTGTCTTTTTCTTTCAACCTATACTTTTCTTTCCACAAACTGTTAACATTATTGAAGTTAATTAGATATAGCAGTACGTCTCTTTTCATTATTATTCTACAAACATAATATGTGGAAGGGGGTTTGAGGTTTAATGTTGCTTTAACAGCCTTACAATTGTTTGATAACATGTGTGTTTCATATGCATTATATATATGAATACAATCACGATTTGGTCAGTATTCCCGTTTGAGTTCATAATTATCAGGGGCTCCAGGGGCTACCCCTAAACTATAAAAGATCTAAGCTCATATGTTTAATCTGTTGCAAATAAAAAAGGGTATATAACATAAATTATGAGCATCAAGGGACAAAGACCTAACTGGGTCTTCTTCAAAAAGAAGAAAGAAGAAAAGAAAAGGACTTGATTAGATATTGAAGAGATATGGCCAAAGATCTGAAAATGATGTTGGAGAAGCCAAGTTCGATTTAATTACGCTAGTATGATAAAGTTTGTATATGTCGTATAATGAAAAGGCCATGATAACTAAAAACCTAACTAGGGTTAGACACAAGACTTCTAAATTTGAATCACAGCACAAGACTCGGTGATAGCCGATCTTTAAAATAATACTTTGAAGTAGGGGAGCTGATGTTTATAAATGAATTATGGCTTGATAGAATAAAGTTAAGAATTAAGATAAGATCGGGCTAACTCAAGATTATGAAATATACCCACAATTTATTTATGTAGTATTTTTTTTTCATTTATTGTATTTAATTTCTTCGTTTTGAAATAGCGCTTGAGCCAACCACTTTCAAGTTCCATATTTTGTTTTTCGAATCTCACATGATATTTTGTACTGTTTTATTTTTTTATTAGTGTTTTAAAATGATTAAGCTAAAAAGAAAGTCTTAATTCCATGATGTATTTGGGTATCAATCGGCACAACTTAACTAAGCAAAGTGATAGTTTTACATTTATAAAAATTAGAGATGCATATGTGACTATTGAAATTTTTAAAAATATATAGAATATTGAAACTTGAGCAAAGTGATAGTTTAAATGTAGCAAAAAATGACAAAATATTTATTTATCTATTTATTATACAAATATGTGTAACCATTAGTTAGAATTTACTTAATTGTATCTTTTTCTTTTCAAATAGTTAATTGATTTTAACAAATTAAAATTGGAGATCTACATTATTCAACAATACGTTGGCACACAGTCCAATGAACTTTCACTTATTTATATTGAATAAACCATAACAATACCAATATAAAACAAACAGATCAATAATAGGAAACGTCAAAGAAGACAGAGTTTCTTCTTTAGATTTATGAAAATTAATATGTGCTTATTTGGCCACCCAATATGAGCACCGTTAATTTTGAGAGTTGAGGTTTGATTTTTCTTTGCTGGAAAGAATTTCAGAAATGACTCGATCTAAATTTGTTGGCGATGACCCACCAATCTTACAAGCCTCTTCAGCCTTCCTCTTCCACTCTTTGGCATTTCTCTTCATGTCTTCACCCTTTTCTCCTTCCATCAACTCCCTCACAAGCTTCTCCACATCCTCCCTCCTCACATTGCTATCAATCTCCAACCCATTTCCCCACTCCGTCTTACAATAACGACAATTGGTTTGTTGTTCTGCAAAGAACGGCCACGATATCATAGCCACTCCTCCCACAATACTCTCCATCGTCGAGTTCCATCCACTATGCGTCAAAAACCCTCCAACCGAAGAATGTTTCAAAACCTCTTCTTGGTTACACCAATCCGCCAACATCCCTCTTTCTTTCGTTTCTACCAAAAACTCCGCCGGCAACAATGCCGTCTCCCCTTCCACTAGATCCGGCCTTACGATCCACAAGAAGGGCTTCTCACTATTGGCAAGTCCCCATGCAAATTCCACCAAGTGTTGAGGAGACATCACAGTTACGCTTCCAAAGTTGACGTAAACTACTGAGTTGGGTTGTTGTGAATCAAGCCATTTCATGCATTCTGATTGCTCGTCCCATAGATTTGAACGGATGTCCTTGACTTTGTCGTCTTTGATTAACTCGGCAACTAATGAGTTGATTGGACCAATTGGGTAAATGGGAGGGAGTTTTGAGGAAAGTGCTTCCAACACGTGGTGCTCTAAGGAATCAAATGTATTTATGATTATTGCATTGGCTTTGGGGAATGTTTCAAATTGTTCGATGAAAAAGTTGAGCATTATGTCGTCTTTGTCTGTTGTTCTGATAAAGCTTGGAATGTCTCTCAAGCTAATTTTCTCCATTGGCGGGATCCATTCTATTGTTTCTTCTAGATCCCCGTTAGTCATGAAGTTTTCATCTACAAAAGAAATACAAATTAATTTGTGAGCAGAAGATGTTATATCCAGGCGATTAAAGATAATATCAGAGGCACGCTGGTGAATAGAGGTTGTGTGTTTAAGTCTCTATTATAATACAATATTAAATTTATTTTTATCAATAACTTATACTTTTAAATCAATCCATGTATCATGGAATTTTTTTAATTATTATATAATAAAAAATATTATTATCAAATCTGGAGAACAAATCAATTTAAAATTTTCACCTCACAATTACTTTTAATACTAATTAATAAACATTTAACACCTCATTAATATACAGTCAAAAACCAAAGTTTGAAGTTTAAATCTTGAAAACCAAGAACAAAATTAAAATCTGAGAGATGGAATTGTAAGATTTAAAAATATTTTAACTAAATCAAAATTAATTCTAGAACTTATAAGGTAAAATTGCATCATTTTTTAAATCTAAAAACGAGATAAAAGCCAATCCAAGCTAAGCTATATGCTCCTTTTTAGATCAAACAATTCAAAAACATAAAATTAATGTTCATCAGTGATTATTATTACATCAATAGATATCTACCCAAAAATATCTTCAAAGCTACTACGGATGTAATTATAGGAATTATATGTCAAAATTTCAAAAGCATTGATAGGATATGTTTGCGGCACAGTGCTAATCACTACAGCATAAATAATCAGTGGACGAAAAAAAAGGACAGATAGAAAATAATAAAAACGATAACGAACAAGAGCTGTAGATTGTAAGTTAATTTATACCTTTAAAAGGAACCAAGCCCTGTTCAACAAGCTTAGCATACTGCATATATCCAAGGCACCCACAAGCACTAGCCGTCCAAAACGCAGCAGTGGGAATACCAAATTCCTGGGCAGCAAAAACAGTGAAAGTCATGATCCCATCGCCAATAATACAGGAAACGGGTGGAACAGTTCCACTCGAGTTGATCTCCGAAATGAGGCTACAGAATGGAGCCAAACAATTGCGGGAAGTGGAATAGCAGAGTGAAGGAACATGTTGGGTGGCGTTGCCGTTGGACGGTGGGAGGCCGTCGGGAATGGCTCTGAAATGAAAGTCAGGCAAGCCATCCAAAGAGTTGGGACCTCAGGATCTAAGGAGACGTCTATGGTTGTATTCTGTGTTGACAAAAGTTATGTGAAAGCCTTTGTGGTGAAAGAGTTTTGCAAGCTTTAGCATGGGACTTATGTGGCCTTGAGATGGGTATGGGACGAACACTGCATGTGGTTGGTGTTTTCCTTGGTTTACTTTGGTAAGAGAGCCCATTTCTTAATTTCTATGAAATGATTTGTTTCGAAGAGAAATGAGGGATGGGGTTTTGGGTTTGGTATAGGTTATCTTTTATAGGCTCAAACTCATTGGGAAAACAAATGGTTTATTTTACCTGTTTTTATAATCCCATAATATTGTTTATTTTAGACTTAAATCTCATGCCTACTTTGGTTTACTATTAGATTTTGATTTTTTTAAATCAAATTTACAAACACTTATTTGATAGCATCTCAAATTGTCCAATCATTACTTTTTTGATATGTGATATGTGGGTGATTAGAAGAAGTTGTACAAAGATAGATATGCATATCAAAATACACTCAAATATCACTCGTTAATTTATAAGAATGATTAAATACACACTAAAATGCATTAAAAAAATCATAGTTTATATATTTATAACCATGGGTTTTCTCAAAAATAAAAAAAAATATTTTTGTTGATAGAAAAGAATCACTAAAAGACAAAATTTATTATTGAAAGAAATGGTACATGACCATTTGCATAAAATTGCATTGTTTCGTGAATGCACATCTCTTTTAAAAAAATAACCAATTTAAAGAAGTGACACGATTATCCAAATGACCATGAATTGTTTCTATAAACATTCATCTTATTCAAACTTTAAAAAAAAAAAAAATTCATAATGACTTTCTCTTATAGACATTTTTCCCTTTTGTAACTTTTGTTCAAGTTCGATTTATTTCCACATAGAGTATAGTTTGTTAAATCTTGTTGATGAGGTACTGCTTTTATGAGAAAGTGAATATGTACTATCTTGGAAGACAATTAGCACTAAAGTAAAATTAATTGGACTCAAATTCTTTTCCATATTATTATTCATATAACATTTATATATTACCCTCATTTTCTTTAATATTTTGTCAATTTTCCTATCATGGTTATGTTCCATTCACTAGCCAAACATGGTCACTAAATTAAGCCATTCTCTCAATAATTGTAAAGATGTTGAATTTGGAATGATATGAAAATTATTATTGAGGTAACGTGCACACCATGTTTTTCTCACAAAATATAAACACAATCTGCGAAATTTGGAGTAGATTATGATAACTCCTTCTTATTTGGAGTTCATGTTATGGAAACTGTAGTTTTAGGGTTTCTGTAACACCCAATTTTACCCATAATCCCCCGAACAAACTCCTATCTTAATTCCCCTAATCCTTTACCCATACAAACTTTTTTCCATAATCCCCCAACTCTTTTTCATAGAAATAAAAAAATTGAAAAAGCCTTTCATTCATCACTTTTTTTTCTTCTTTTTCAATTAAATTAATTTATAATAAGATTTTTTTTGCACAAAAAAATTATAATGACATATTGTTTTATTTACCTTCAACAAATATCTATTTTGAATATGTTTAATTAAGTAGTTTTTTTAAATTAAATTATTTTGACTTATCTTATCCAAATATTTTAATTTCAGCTAATAAATGTTTTCTTTTCTAACTAAATTATAGAAAATTATCTTGAATTTTATTGTTTTTTAATTAAAATTAGTACTTCCTGTATTTTGTTTAATTTTTTTTAAGTTGACTCATTAAACTCTTTTCAAAGTTTGAAAATATTTACTTATGTAATATAGATTTTTGTACTCATTTTTTGTGATCATGTGACAACAATATTTAGATTAGAAGCAATTAGACAAACGCTTTTGAAAATCACTCTAAAAATATGCTTAGAAAAATAATGATTTAATAACAAATTTATGGAATAAATATTGTATTTAATGACAAATATGTATGCATGAAAGAAAATAGATTAATGCAAACACAAAATCACAACTTAAATGATTGATATGAACATGAAGCTTCTTTAATTCGATGTGCAATATATACACATGAAAAAAAACATGAAACATTACGACTCATAAATTTATTGAGCGAATACAATTAATAAAACTATTTAATAAAATAAATTTATGGGTTTGATGTACATTATATATTAACTATCATAATCTTTCAAATGCATACTATCATAATACTAAAACTATTACAATACTATAATTATCCTTCCTTCAAACATCTTGATGATGATGTTTATAGCAATGAAGTTGATATATATAGCTCCAAACAAGTGTTTGGAAAGGGAGTTTGAGGTGAAATATGTAAACATGGGAATTAGAATGAAGACTTTTTATATAAATGACAGAACATTGTGTAGCAGAAGACTTGTCAATCCACATCGAAGTTGAGAGAGGACAAGACAGAAAGAATTAATATCAACACCCACTCCCCACTGGGTTCAAAATTCTAGGCATTACATTACAAAACACATTACCCACACCCACCCCGACTCCTAACTTTGGGAGAGAATTCAAAAATACTTTTAGGGTGAATTGTGAAGGAAAATTATTAAACTTTTATTTTAAAAATAATTGTGAATTTTTAAAAAGTTTTATAATTAATCCTTGCGCTAAAAAGAAGTGAGAAAGAATACTCTCGTCAATTCATTTTTACACTAAAATTTTTACCATATTATACTTAGACGTTGGTCAAGTAGAAAGATTCACGTTCTAAAATCTCTTGATGTTTTCATTGATTCTCTTTATTTTTAATGCATAAAAAATAGAAAAGTAAGACAATATTAACAATTTGTGTTGTATAACATAAAATGTATTTTTTTAAACTTTTTTTCTTTAAGTTTAAGATAATTTTTGAAACTTTTGAAACTTTAAATGTATTTTGAAAAGTAGAGTGTTTTAATAATTAAATACATTGATTTTGCTTAACTAGTTAGTTATTGTTTTAGTATGTTTAAATAAAAATTTTATTTTAGAATTTTGTAAGATTTTTTTTTTTTTGAATTTTATGTTATAACTTGAATAGTTTTGTTGGTGAGAAAATTAGTGAAATTTTTTTAATCAATGAGAATATTTTTTTACCGTTTTTAGTTCATGGATCATTATGAGATTATTCACTAGTTTAGGGTTTTTTAAAAATAAAATATATAACTTGGGTCAGTTTGGTGCACCCAATCATTCACATTAGATGAAGAGGCTTTTAGCACACTCATCATTCCTATCAAATATATTCATTTGTTGAAGTGCAAGAAATTAACATGATGATCCAAAAGAAAGTCTAGAGATAAGTCCAAAAAACAACAACGAACAAAAAAGTAAAGTCAAGTAAAAGCACTGCAGTTTAGAGAAATTACAGTTTAACGATTTTTCTCAAAACTAACCACTATAAATGTATCTTTGAACGCTTTTTTCACTTTTTAAAATTTTAAAAATTTAGATGTTTTTACACTGATGATATAAATAAAATAATTATATAAATATAGTAACTAAATTGAAACCAAACTTGAAACTGAGACTAAAATGGAAACTAGATCTAAAGTCGACATGTATGTGTGTATATTTATATATATGTAACGTGATGGCAAGAATAGTTTGTTGGCATTTTCGTTTCAATTTTATTTTTATTTTTATGCAATAATAGTAAAAAAAATGAAAATGCTTCGAAATTTACCATAGGATAGCATGTGACATTTAATTATGACTTCTTTCTTTGTGGCCTTATATGAATAATGAAGCTATATTTTAATATTCTATTAATATTATTTATTATTGTGAATAGCAAGATCTTCTCCTTCATTGCTTTATTTATTTATTTATTTATTTATTTATAGATCCACATGTGTTGGAGAAGAAAACAAAAAGAAAAAAAAAGTGGAAGAGAGAGGGTAGATTTTTCTTTTAAAAAAAAGAAAATTGATCATATGTTTAATTCCAATTATTATAAAAAATAACCAATTATTTTAATAAAAAAAATTCATTTTTATTTTTTAAAATTTGAAGGTTAGTGGCACATATCCCAAACACTTTGAAGTTTAGAAATAAATAATTTGGAGGGATTTTTTTTTAAGAATATAAGAAATTGATCCAATATTTATGGTGTATAAAATAATTTTGAAAACGAAAAAAAGTCCATAGGTTTGTAATGAAAATACAAAAATGCCAAATATACTGTATAGATCTAAATCTAAACGATTATGATACCTAAAATCTAAACGGTCTTGGTTGAAGATCGTGAAACAAGATTTTTTATATTGGTATATCCCAACCATTTTTGTACCATCCTCCCAAAGATTTTTTTTCAAGATCTTTTACAATTTTATAGAATTGATACTTGATCGTGTACCCAAATCTAAACTAATTGATTTGATCTCAACAATTTTTGTTCAAGAAATTACGTACACCATCTTTAACCAAATAACAATTTTAAAAAAAATTACAAGATTGATTATGGATTGAAAACAAAGATAATGAATTAAAAAAATATCAAAGAAAAATTGGAAAAGATGAGAAGAAAAAAATTGGAAATTAGGAATAATGAAGAAATTAAAAAACACTAAGGACAAACCTAGAAAATTAAAAAAAATTAATCAATCTAATGGACTTTTTTATTTTGTTACATGAATCGTAAATATTTGGGTGTTTTATTATTTTTATAAAAATGAATCAAATTTAGTTGTATTAATTAATTTATTTTTTAATAAGAAAATGAAACTTTTACAAACATTAATTAACTAGATATTGGGAAGCCTTTGAATCTAATTAACATGCGTAAATCGGTATTTAATAAAATATTCAATCCTAGAAAATGAATCATTTTGTATTCATTAACGTGAAGATAGTGTTAATAATAAATATTTTTAAATTTTGTTTATTAACTTATTTTTTAATTATATATATATATATATGTTAAATGTATCAATTACGTAAGTTTTTGGTCTTTTAAATTAGGATAGCAGTTTGAGAATATGATATAGCAATTATAGCACATTATTTTAAAATTTTGTAAATATGACAAAATTCTCACTTTTCCATCGTAAATTTGTTATTATTCCTAAACTACCATTCAATAACTTATTTATCTTCTTTTTTTTAATGCTCTACTCCTTAATTATTTATTCTTTCATTTTTTAAGGCCATAATTATTTGTTTATTCTTATACTAGAAAAATTATTTATTCTTTCTAAATTATTTTGTTTTATTTTTTTATATTAATTTTTTTTTGTTTTACTTTGTCTTAGTTTGAACTTATATTATATGTATTAGTTCATTATAATATTACGTAATTTTTTGTTTTTTTAAATTTTATGCAGTTCATTATAATATTATTAAGTATATGAATTGTGTAACTTTGTGTATCATTATCAAGTATAACAACAATATATTGTTAAAGCATATCAATAAAGTGAATCATTATCAAGTATATGAACCAAATTTACAAGTGTATATCAATAGTATATTAAGGATATAAGTAGGACTCCAAGCATATCAGGTGCATTTAATCAATCAATTGTATAAGTGAAGAATATTAAATGTATATGCAGTGTATCATGTATATCAAACATATATTAGTAATGTTTCAAATGTGTATCAAAATGTATCGAGTGTATAAAAAAGTATCAGGTGCATCAAGTGTATCAGGTTTATCAAATGGTGTATTAAGTGTATTAGACGTGTATAAGGTGTATCAAACGTATATTAGTAACGATGACACTTGTGACATTCTATCTATTGATATGTGGGTTAGCTAGATTTCGTTTTTGTCATTTTCACAAATAATAAAGTGTGTACTATGAACTTAATTATTATAATTTATTTTGTCATTTTTGCAAGTGTCGCTTTAACTTACATGCATTATAAGTGTTCGTGGTCATTGCAAAATTTAATAAATGAACAAAATGCAAAATTGAAATTTATGACCAAAATCAAATGTATATAAACATGTAAATATATATGCCTTTATTTGTGGTCAATTGGTAAGAGATTTGGTAGGGTTAGTGTGTGTGTTTGGGACATGTTTCCATTATTAAATTCTATTCTTTACTATTCATTTCAGTGTATTTTTTTTAATACAATAATCGTAGAAATGGATGAGATCATATCAATTAATTACGGTTGGGGTAAGTTCTTCTTGGTATCTTAAATGTGTTTGATAGTATATTTAAGTAGTTGTAGTATCAATTAAAATATTAAGTTGAATATAAACTAGGTTAATTATGAAGTACAATGACCAAAGTGTTGCAAATTTGAAAATATAAAGACTAAATTGTTTACTTATTAAATTTCAATCACAAATTAATTGTTACTTTCTTCAAAGTTCAAGTACCATATAATTTGTTTATTTATTTTACCTATAACCAATTATTAATTAATCTATACGTACACGTTTAACGTCAAAATTTTAAATATATTATAACCTTATTTTATAATATTATAGTAAAGCCAACAAGAGCTTAGTTTGCTCTAGACAATGAATTTTTTATATTTTGATTTATTTTGCAATATTTAAAAACAACACAATGCATTCAATCATATTTATTTGGAAAAAGTATATTTTAAGTCCCAAGTTTTAAAGAGCAGACACATTTGGTTTTTGAGTTTTAAAAAATGAGTAGATTAGAAGAATAATTTCTAAAAATCATATTCTCCAAAGGAGAATTGTAAAGAATAACAAAATTGACAAAATATTTAAAAGCTATAGCAAAACTTCATATTTTATCAATAACAAACATTTAATCGCCAGTGATATTCTTCTATTTGTGGACTATCATTGATAGAATTCAAAAATCTTGTTATAGTTTGTAAATATTTTAATTTATTTTGTTATTTTCTAAAATGCTCTTTCTCTTTAAAACAATTTTTTTCTATTTTTAAATATCAAATAATTATTTTTGAAAAATCAAATAAAAAATACTTTTATGACCGGTTAAACTTACTTTTAAAAACATAGAGACTAAAAAGGTAAAATTATAAATTTTATTATCAAATAAGTCTATTCTTATAAACTTGAATATCAATTCCACGTTTAAAAAATTAAATTCAAAATCAAAATGGATGAACAACATATTCTAAAATCAGTTTTCAAAGACAGATGAACTCAATCCATGAATTTTTCAACATGAAAAAGATAAAACATAATCAAGATTAGAATAAGGCCACATATATGTGGTGTGATCGAGCAGATTTCATCAGCGTAACAAATCCGAATCAAATAATTTACCTAATTACACACCAAGAGGTAGTTCTAGTGGTAATAAAGTCTCGGTCGAACTCAAGGAGCACGAAAATCTCTTAAGTAAATTATTTTTAAGCTGAGGTAATTAATTGGGGGAAGGGGCGGGTTGAGTTGTTTTCATGTTCAAAACATCTTCTGAGATTATCCCCAGCAAGCCAAGAGATAAGGAGCTCATCATTTCTGATCCAAACTGTGGGAGTATATGATCATCTTTGGAGCTTTCTTCCTTGTTCGCTGGCAGCTTCATCGTCATGTTTCTTTTCCTTTGTGAGATATGGTGTTCAAGACCCATACTCTTAATTAATGGTAGCAACTTGGGATTTCCATAAGGGATAATTTTCATCGTTGAGTTTGATTGAAATGAGACTAGTTGTCCGATGAAAAGATTGAATTGTGGAGCTTTTTCTTCCATGGCCATAGAAAAAATTTTCAGCTTTGTGAGACAAGTTTTTCTATTAGCACACAAGAGTAGCTCTGATACCGTAGAGATCAAACTAAAACCTTAATCAAAGGAGAAAATAAGTTAATGAATATTTATACACAAACCTTAATGAATATTTATATACAAATGTGAATAAGTTACATACAGGGAAAGAATAAATTTGTGATGAAAAGAATAAATTTGTGAAGGTTACAACAAGAGTTCATATCTTCCATTCAAGGCAATATTAATAACACAACTAATTACATAATCAAATCTCTTTATTGACACAGGCTTAGAGTGGGGAATTGGAGTGGATGGTTCTCTGGCCATTGAATTCATCTTACATAATAAGACAACTAATTACAGTGTGAAAGTATATTCTGAAGAATATTCTCTTTATCTATTTGATTGATCAAAGGGAGTGTATTTATACAAGGTTAGTTACCCAAATAAACTAAACCTACTTTATTTACATTAATATCATTACCCAAAATAACTAAACCTTATTTACATTAATACCCTCCCTCAAACTCAAGGTGGTAGAGTAGCGATCAACTTGAGTTTGGTAAGTAAGTGACAAAATCGATTAGATGGCAAGGCTTTGGTGAAGATATCCGCAGGTTGTTCAATAGTAGAAACAGAACGTAAGAGGAGGGTGTTGCTTAAGAGGTGGTGACGAACAAAGTGACAGTCATTTTCAATGTGTTTTGTACGTTCATGAAACACATCATTGTGAGCAATCTGAATGGCACTACGATTGTCACAATGGAGGAGGGTAGGACCCTGTTGAGGGACACTCATATCGGCAAGGAGCCACCGAAGCCATATAAGTTCAGCTGTAGCATCAGCCAGAGCACGATATTCAGATTCCGTACTGGAACGAGATATAACACTTTTTTCTTACTACGCCATGAGATGAGAGAATCACCTAAGTAAAAACAGTATCCTGTAGTGGATCGTCGATCAGTAGGATCCCCCGCCCAATCAGCATCAGAATATCCCGACAACACAAGGGAAGACTGAGATGAGAATTGAAGACCATGTCCCAAGGTGCCTTTGACATAGCGAAGTATGCGTAGAACAGCAGTGAAATGAATTGTTCGAGGAGCAGCCATAAATTGACTGACAATATGAACAGCATATGCAATATCTGGGCGAGTTACTGTTAGGTATATAAGACTGCCAACAAGTTGCCGATACAAGCTTGCATCGTCAAGAGGAACACCATCAAACGGAGTTAGATGGACATGAGGATCTAACGGTGTTGAAGATGTGGTGGAGTCTGTAATTCCTGAGCGTGCTATTAGATCAGATGCATATTTCGCTTGAGATAACAGATAACCATCTGAACGGTGAGAGACTTCAAGACCGAGAAAGTAATTGAGAGATCCAAGGTCTTTCATCTCAAAATGTTGACCAAGATATTGTTGTAGGTCGGATATGGCCTGTTGATCATTACCAGTAATAATCATATCATCAACATAAAGAAGGAGAAGAACAATACCATGAGTTGTCTGTCGTGTAAAAAGGGCATTGTCGTGAGAGCTGGAGGTAAATCCAAGTTGAGTAATGGTGGAGCTAAACGTGGCAAACCAAGCTCGTGGAGCCTGTTTTAGACCGTATAGAGCGCGACGAAGGAGACACACCTTGTTGGGAGGAGGAGAAGTTCCCTGAGGTGGCTTCATATACACTTCTTCAGATAGGTTGCCGTGAAGAAATGCATTTTTGACATCCATCTGAAAAAGAGGCCACTGTTTGGCAGCAGCAACAGCTAACAAGCTGCGAACAGATGTCATCCGGGCAACAGGGGCAAATGTTTCTTCATAGTCTATCCCATATTCTTGTGAGTATCCTTTTGCAACAAGCCGAGCTTTATAACGTTCAATAGTTCCATCAGAGTGAGTTTTGATTTTGTAAATCCATTTGCAACCAATGGGTCTTTTACCGGGAGGTAAATCAACATAGTCCCAAGTGTGCGTCTTTTCAAGAGCCTGTAATTCTTCATCCATTGCTTTCTGCCATACTGGGTTAATACTGGCCTCTTGATAAGAGGTGGGTTCAACAAGGGAAACAATGGTAGAAAAACAATGGTAATCAGTGAGATGAGGGGGAGGTTCTCTTACCCTGGTAGAGCGACGAAGAGGAGTAGCAGGTGGCGATTCAGGAACATCATCGGAGACAGACGGTGGATCCAGATTTGCAGTAGCAGGTGAAGATTGTGCAAGCTCAGTATCCAAGGTGGGTTCAGAGAGAGGAAAAAGGTCAACAGATGTGTTTGTAAAGAAAGATTGAGGACTAGAGAAGGAGGTGTGGAAGGAGGACAAACGAGAGAACATAGTGTGTTCCCAAAAAGTGACATGCCGAGATATCCGGAGTCGGTTGGAAAGAGGGTCCCAACAACGAAATCCTTTGTGTTCGGTGCCATAGCCAAGGAAGCAACAGAGACGGGCACGTGGTTCAAGTTTATTGTGTTCATGAGGATGTAACAGAACGAAGCAGGCACTACCAAAAACTTTGAGTTTAGAATAGTCGGGAGAAATACCATATAGTTTTTCGAACGGAGAGGTATTTTGAAGGACAGAGGAAGGGAGACGATTGATTGTATATACTGATGTAAGGGCAGCTTCACCCCAGAATTTTTCTGGACAAGAGGCAGAAAGAAGGAGGGCACGTACTGAGTCAAGAATGTGACGATGTTTGCGCTCAGCACGTCCATTTTGTTGAGAGGTATGAGGGCAAGAGCGCTGAACAATAGTGCCCTGTTGGGAAAGAAAAGAAAGAAGGATGGAATCTTTATATTCCAAAGCATTATCAGTGCGAAGAATTTTGATGGGAGAGGAAAATTGAGTGCGAATCATGTTAGCAAACTCAATATATGTGCGAGATAATTCAGAACGATGTTTTAGAAAGTAAATCCATGTAAATCGAGAGTAGTCATCAATGAATAAAACATAGTAGCGATAACCATGAACAGTAGTAATTGGGGCAGGACCCCAAATATCAGAATGCACTAATCAAAAGGTTTATCACAATTAGAGATGGATTGAGAAAAAGATAAGGCAGGTTGTTTAGCAAGTTTGCAATTCAAACAATTAAAAGGAACAAATTTAGTAAGATTAGTCAAATTGTTAACAGAAATTAAATGACGAAGTTTTTCAGAGGAAGCATGACCAAGACGAAGATGCCACTGATATGTGTCAGAATCAGTGACCGAAGCAGAGATGGAAGAAGGAGATGAAATCCGAAGTGATGTGAGCTCAAACAATCTTCCCACTTTGCGACCCGTTCCAATCGTCTGTCCCGTCTGCGGATCCTGAACCTGACAACCATTGGGAGAAAATGAAACATTTAAGCCCAGATCACATAATTGACCAACAGACACTAGATTAAAGGTCAGGTTAGGAACACAGTAAGTATGGGAAGATGTACACTGGGAGTATCAATGGTACCAGTATGAGAGATGTTCATACAATTACCATCAGCAGCATAAATAGGAGGTAAAGATTTTGTAGGGCTAGACGTAGACATAAGAGAAGAGTCAGAGGTCATATGATTACAACAGGCAGAATCAAGAAGCCATCGATTACCTGATGAAACAGCCAGAGCGGATGATGATGAAATTAGTTGATTCAATAAGCTCTGAAGATCACTTATCTGAATGGGGATGAATCATCCGAGGTCGCAGCAACAACAGATGAGGAACCATGTTTGGTAAAAATTTTCTCTTTTGTGGAAGTGCTAGGAGGTCGGGGTGGTCTGGTAGGGCAGTTATCCAGAATGTGGCCATGTTTATGGCAGTACCTGCACTCTATTTTAGGACAGTTACTAAATTTGTGACCAGAGAGCTTACAATTCTTACAAAACATATTTGCGGCTCTGTTGGGAGTGTATGTGCTAGCAAGGACAACATCAGATTGTTTAGTAGAGTTGATGCCAAGACGCTTTTCTTCAAACAGAATTTCTTGAATAGCTGCATCTAATGAGGGTAAGGGATTCCGGTGTAGTAAAGCAGCTCTAACAGATTCATATTCTGGACGTAATCCCATAAGGACTTTAATAAGGCGAAGATGATCTTTGCTGATGTTCGCTTGGTCAAGTTGAGTCCAAATGGGTTGAAGAACTGCCAAATATTCATTAACAGACTGACCAGAATCTTGATTTAGATTTACAAGTGTACTGTGCAGTTGGTAATAATGGGCTAAACCAATAGACTTGAAGCGTGTAGACAAAAAATCCCATAATATTTTAGCATCATGAAAGGCATCAAACTGTGCATGTATAGCGGGAATAGAGGTGTTACCAAGCCAGGTGATAATTTGATGATTTTTACTGTCCCAATCTTCGAGACGTTCAATGAATGTGTTATCCCCTTCCTTTGCAGTTGGTTTGGTGATGTCGCCAGTTACAATGCGCCATAGTTTTCTTCCAATAAGAAAACTTTTCATTTGATTTGCCCATGTGATATAATTTGTACCATCAAGTATGGTAGAAATGGGTCTAAAGATATGGTCTCTCTCCATTTTGATTTGGGGTTAACAATGCGGATTTTCGGCCGTGACTGGATTCAGGGGTGCACGGCTGGGAACGGAGACAAACAACAAAAAAAACTTGAAGACAAACGGCTGAAGGATTCGTCAGATCTGGTGTTGAACCGTGCAGATCTGTCACCAGAGACCGAATCGACAAGAAACCACGATCAGCGTGTAGATCTACAAAAGATCTATCGATCTACGAACTTCGAAACATCGACAGAGTGGAAGACGGAGCTAGATCTGCGAAAAATGAAATCAAAGAAACTTGGAAAGATAGGGTTTCCAACGGAGGCAGATCCGGCTGAGACGGCTGGACAGCGGCGGAAGAGCAATGGCGGCAGCGGCGGAAGGTTTTGCGGTACAGATCTGGACGGCGGCCGCAAGGTGACGCGTACGGCTGCCTCGCGGATGGAGACGAATCGGAAGGTGACGCGTACGGCTGCCTCGCGGATGGAGACGAATCGGAGCGGAAACGATGCGGCTGCCTCGCGGATGGAGATGAATCGGAGCGGAAACGGCCGATGTTGCGATGCCGAGGCTGCTGCGATGCCGAGGCTGCTGCTGATCGGCGCGACGCCGATGTTGTGGCTGGAGACAGATCGGAGCTGTCTGCAAGGCGCGCGGAAGGGCTGGAGACAGATCGAAGCTGTCTGCGGCGCGATGAGGATGACGATGACGGAACGGCTGCGAGTGGGCGGCGACGGCGACGGAGACGGAGACGGAGACTTTCACGGGTGTGCGGCGACGGCGGCGGCGGCGGCTAAGATGAAAAACCCTAGCTCTGATACCATGTGAAAGTATATTCTGAAGAATATTCTCTTTATCTATTTGATTGATCAAAGGGAGTGTATTTATACAAGGTTAGTTACCCAAATAAACTAAACCTACTTTATTTACATTAATATCATTACCCAAAATAACTAAACCTTATTTACATTAATATACAGAATCAAATCTCTTTTTAGAATAAAATACCAACCTAACGACAAAACTCTACAAAAAGAATACAAAAGATAGCAATATATTGCAATATTAAAAAAAAAAGGCAATATACTAGTAGCCTTTCGAGAGGGATATCTCTCTCCCGAAGTCTCCCATTGGAAACTTTCACCAAAATCATCTACATGTTCTATGGTCCACAACTCCCACTATTTATATCCAACAGATGAATACCTAATGACCCACAATACATTTTATTAATATCATATACTAATCTTACCTATATACCTCTAACTAGATAGGATTCTCACAAATACGTTTAGAATAACTGTGAATTTGGGTGTTATATGGCTGCCTTACTCAGCCTTTTCTCATTCAATCAAAGACATGGATGATGTGTAAAAGGCCTCATGGCGATATTCTATTGAAACAACAAGATTCTAAAATCTCCCGAACTTTACAGTTTGCTGAGAGTGTGTTTTGTCAATGAGATTGTAATATCTCTTATTCTTGAGGACTTGTTTTGCAATTTCTCCCACAAGCTTACTTTCAATTGATCCTCTTGTATTCTCATCAGTATCTCTGATAGAGTTTTAGTGTTACTCAGTACATTTTTACATGTTTTTTCTTGTTGATCCGTGGTATTTTGATCTTCCTAGTAATAAACAAACACTTGCATAATACAAGTTGGCTGTGATATGAACTCAAAACTAAAGGTAAAAGGACTTCTAAATCATAAGAAACTGGCAACGTTGGTTGACGATCCCCATCTCCTGGGTAATTACATAGAGGAAGAACTGGAGCAGGTAATTCAAGTTGCTGCTGTGCTTTGCACGCAAAGCTCCCCGGTGGAACTACCGAAAATGTCGGAGGTGTTGCAAATGCTGGAAGGCGATGGTTTAGCTGAAAGATGGCAGGAATGGCAGAAAGAAGAGAGCTCACGCCAAAACTTCAATAATATGGTTCATTCTTACCACCGGAGTAGATCTCCCCAGTTTATTGTTTCCATTTCTCATTTTGCTCCTGATGTGGTTGTCTGGTCCAAGATGATGATTGTCTTTTACAATTGTTTGTACATTTTTAGTATTATTTTCCTTGCCTTTTTGCTTTTGTAGTAGTGGTAGTACAGATCGAATCCACATAATTTTTTTTTTCTCAATTCAAATTCTCGATTCATGCTCCAAGATAACCTGAGGGGGGGTTTATTGAAGCTTGTAAGGAACTAAAATGGCATGAAAAATAAAATTTGCATTAGATGTAAATGTAAACGATGTGAGAATAAAGGAGAATCTGGGTTGGTTCTTGTTGGAGTTCCTTCTTGCTAGTAACTATTTTGATTTTACTTGTATCTCATGCTTAGCCAACTTAATTAGAAAATGTTAATTAATTGATTGATAGTTTGAAATGAGAAGATGAAATGCATACCAATCAATCACTAAGGCTATCCTCAACAGGAATGCTAAGATAATAATGCTAAATTGACCAGTTTGTCATAATAATAAACTCCAGCAGGAAATTCCTTTGAGTTTTACTTTGTTTTTGTGGCTATACTGCTCTCTGTCAGCCAACACCGGCTACCATCAACAACCATATCTAGAAACCACCACCAATTCTGACAGCAACCATCGTAGAAGACTAACTATTAGTATATCCTTACGGATCAAGAAATTTTATACAAGGACACTCGACACTATATAATAAATACACTAAAAAAATTTCACATTTCACTGATGATCAACCTTCACTCAATTTGTAATAATAAAGAAAAAACTGTACAATTTTGTACAACTTTCACATGATTTTTTATAATGTTAATATAAATTTAAAAATTACCTAAAATAAAATATCTCTTTCATCGAATGTTGTTGAGAGAATAGAAGTTTAATACATTTTTTAAAAAATATTTGTTAAATAACAAAGGAGGTTAGAAAATAAGTTAGGTTTTCATTCCCTTTTTTTTTTTAAATTATTTTTTATGACGCTATTCAATTCTGTCAATAAATTGACATTTTGGAGTCTTTGGAGGGGAAAGAAAAATTGTTTATGTTTAGAATAAAATGTATTTTGTAAAAGTAGTTGTGCAAAATTTGAACCCTCTATGTATATATAAAGTGGTGCACAACCACTACACCAGAACATTTAAAATATGACACTTCAAAATTAATATTAAAATACAAAAAACAATAATGTAAAGAGACACGTACGCTGCTATTGACGCTAACCCCTTAATAAATTTGTTCCTAAACATAATATTTTGTAGTAGGTCTTCTACGATAATGAAAATTAGTAAAATATTTTTTAGTATATGGTTTCTATACATTAATTGAAAGAGGTAAGTTTGCTACTTTATTTTAGTTGTGTTTTAACAAAAAGAACTCTTTAAAAAGTTCTTTTTTTTTTCAAGTAAATCGAACGGACCCATAACTCTATGTATCAAATTCTATTGAATTCAATATATTGGACTTTTCTAATCATTAAAGATTAAGCTTTATTTTCTACGATTAAGTCTAATCTTATAATATGTTTGATAAGATGCTCATGGACTCTTCCATTGATTTGATTGGTAAAGTTGTACATGTTTGTTTGATCTATTGAAATTGATTGAATTTCTCTATGTTTGAAATACCTTTAATTAACTTGTTTTAAAAGATGTTTTTGAGATAAATCCATGTGTTTGAGAACCATTTAATATGAATTTTGAAATAAATGAAAATTTATAAAAAAAAATATTTTGGTTAAGTTGATGCACTCAAACTTGGTTTAGGACTAATATTTGAAATCAACCTTTTAAAAAATTATTTTGAGTGTTTAGTGATTATCTTTTTCTCTAATTTATATGAGCAACAACTCTAGTCACTACCAATGGGTCAATTATTGTTAACGAATCTTTGATGATCTTGGCCACCCACCTCTGACAATTGTGTGTCATCGAGAAGTAGCCAACTTTCTACCACCATCTTCGATGATCTCTGATTATTGCCACTTTTGACACTATTATCAATCGCTACTTGCCAATTTCGACCATCAATAAAAAAATTTATAACCATTTCAATACAATAGAAACATTTTTTTATAATGAGTTGTTAAACTCATATTTTCTTTCACAAAGTAAGTGATGAGTCGAGTTAAATAATCTAGCAATAATTTTAGGAATCTTTATTGTTAATTTAAATAATAATTTTAAACTAACTATTTCAATTTTAAAATTGTTTAATAACTATTTAGTTTTTATTTAAAAAATTATGTTTGTTTATTCTAAATTCATATCATGTTTTCATATTTCTTTAAGTAAGATAGTTGGACTTTTACACCAAATTTGAAAACACAAAACAAATTTTTAAAACTATTTGTTTTAGCTTTCAAACTTTGCTTAGGTCTAGAGTAGAAAGCAATAATAAAGTAGAAGAAAAATGTGACAAGTTGGAACAAGTGTTTACATTTTGTTTTCTGTTCTTTTTAATTAAACACATTTCTGATAATTTTTTACCATGCTTTGCAAATATATATATAATTGGATATAGCATTTTTGAATTTAAATTCTGAGAATAGAAAAATATGTGTCTTTTTCTTTCAACCTATACTTTTCTTTCCACAAACTGTTAACATTATTGAAGTTAATTAGATATAGCAGTACGTCTCTTTTCATTATTATTCTACAAACATAATATGTGGAAGGGGTTTGAGGTTTAATGTTGCTTTAACAGCCTTACAATTGTTTGATAACATGTGTGTTTCATATGCATTATGAGTTCATAATTATCAGGGGCTCTAGGGGCTACCCCTAAACTATAAAAGATCTAAGCTCATATGTTTAATCTGTTGCAATAAAAAAGGTTATATAACATAAATTATGAGCATCAAGAGACAATTACCTAACTGGGTCTTCAAAAAGAAGAAAAAAGGACTTGATTAGATATTGAAGAGATATGGCCAAAGATCTGAAAATGATGTTGGAGAAGCCAAGTTCGATTTAGTTACTGCTAGTTTGATAAAGTTTGTATACGTCGTATAACGAAAAGGCTAGAACAATACTTTTAAATTTGAATCACTGCACGAGACTAGGATAGGTATCATCTTTGAAATAATACTTTGGTGTAGAAGTTAATGTTATGGGTGAATTTTGGCTCCATAGAATAAAGCTAAGAATTAAAATAGATAAGATCTAGCTAGTTTGAAATTAGGAAAAATTCACATCCTAATTTCAGAAAGCTAAGTTAAATTTTAGATCAAATCCTCTATAAATAATAAAAACAATAGTCTTCTTATAATTTTTGAAATTCAGAAAATGAATAGAGTTGATGGACCAAAATTGAGAGATGAAAAATAGTATTTAAACATTTCATGGAGTACTTCTTTCCCTAACAACATCATTTTTCTCTTATATAATATGAATCGTGATTGAGTAAGAGTGTGGTAGCTATTGTTGATAATAAATTATATAGAGACATTTTTTTTTTGTTCACTTAATTAATCCGAGTCAGCTTACGTGCATCTTTACTAATCTTACAAGACAACCCGTTTGATCCACAACATTTGAATATATATAAAAAAAAAAAAAAACTCTGCAAAAAATTAATTCTTAGATATGTAACCACCACAAATTAAGCACATTATTTTTTAATATAACAAAATATTTTATCGTAAAATTTTTGATATATTAATATATTGACCACGAAAATTGAAAAAAAACTTATTAAAATTTGACTTGTCAATTCATGGAAAGTTTGGTAGAGAAAGGAATCTTTCTTTCTTTTGGCTTATCGCTAGTCCTTTTGTTTTATCATCATGTACCTTGTGCTTCAATGAATAAAATCATTATAGAAAATAATGAAGGTGCTAAAACGATACCATCTTGTAAAAATGCTTGGATGCACCTACCAACTAGACAGATACCGTTAAAAAGAAAAATAAAGAAAAAGTTAGATAGGGAAAGGGAAATAAAGTTAGATAGAGAAAGGGAAATTGGAGTTGTATATAAATTGTGTTGTCTTTACTTTCATAAACTTTTCATAGGTTAGAGAAAGCAGAAGTGATGGATACCACATGTCACTGATCTTTTGTGTTGTGAGTATACCACATGTCACTGATCTTTTGTGTTGTGAGTATTTCATTAGTTTAGAAATTTGATTTGATTACTACTTTTTTCTTTTTATTTTTAAATAACGCCGATGAATAGGATCGATCACACCACGTGTATGTGATCTTATTCTAATCTTGGTTATGTTTTATTTTTTTCATGTTGAAAAGTTTATGGATTGAGTTGATCTATTTTTGAAAACTAATTTCAGAGGAGGTTGTTGATCTGATTTTAAATTTAATTTTTTAAATGCAAAATTTGTATTCTTTTTTAAACCAAATATTTACTAATTTGGTAATAAACCTTGCACAACTTACTATCCTCGAAATCAGAAAATTTACTAAAAAAAAATTTACATTTATAAAAGTGAGACATGCATATGTGATTAACGAAATGAAAAAAAGATATATAGAATCAAATTTGAGCAAAGTGATAATTTAAATGCAGCAACAATGACAAAATATTTATTTATATGTCTATATACAAATTTGTATGACACTTTGTTAGAATTTACTTAATTGTATCTTTTTTCAAATAGTTCATTGACTTTAACAGATTAAGATTGGACATCAACCTTCTTTGAGATCTACAATATTATTCAACAACACATTGGCACACATCCCAATGAACACCACTTATTTATATTAAAGAAACCATAACAATACCAATATAAATCAAACACATCAGTAATAGGAAAAGCCAAAGAAGACAAAAGTTTCTTCGTTTAGATTTATGAAAATTAATATGCTTAACTATTTGACCAGACGGCATGAGCGTTGTTACTAGCCATGCTTACATGAAATTATATCGTTAATTTTGACATTCAAGCTTTGATTTCTCTTTGCTGGAAAGAATTTCAGAAATGACTCGATCTAAATTTGTTAGGGATGACCCACCATTCTTACAAGCCTCTTCAGCCTTCCTCTTCCACTCTTCCGCATTTCTCTTCATGTCTTCACCCTTTTCTCCTTCCATCAACTCCCTCACAAGCTTCTCCACGTCCTCCCTCCTCACATTGCTATCAATCTCCAACCCATTTCCCCACTCCGTCTTACAATAACGACAATTGGTTTGTTGTTCTGCAAAGAACGGCCACGATATCATAGCCACTCCTCCCGCAATACTCTCCATCGTCGAGTTCCATCCACTGTGAGTCAAAAACCCTCCAACCGAAGGATGCTTCAAAACCTCTTCTTGGTTACACCAATCCCCCAACATCCCTCTTTCTTTCGTTTCTGCCAAAAACTCCGCCGGCAACAATGCCGTCTCCCCTTCCACTAGATCTGGCCTTACGATCCACAAGAAGGGCTTCTCACTATTGGCAAGTCCCCATGCAAATTCCACCAAGTGTTCAGGAGACATCACAGTTATGCTTCCAAAGTTGACGTAAACTACTGAGTTGGGTTGTTGTGAATCAAGCCATTTCATGCATTCTGACTGCTCGTCCCATAGATTTGAACGGATGTCCTTGACTTTTTCGTCTTTGATTAACTCAGCAACTAATGAGTTGATTGGACCAATTGGGTAAATGGGAGGAAGTTTTGAGGAAAGTGCTTCCAACACATGGTGCTCTAAGGAATCAAATGTGTTCATGATTATTGCATTGGCTTTGGGAAGTGTTTCTAATTGTTCGAGGAAAAAGTTGAGCATTATGTCGTCTTTATCTGTCGTTCTAATAAAGCTTGGAATGTCTCTCAAACGAATTTTCTCCATTGGTGGAATCCATTCTATTGTTTCTTCTAGATCCCCATTAGTCGTGAAGTTTTCATCTGCAATACAAAAGAAATACAAATTATAATCTATGAGTAGAAGATTTTAGATCGTTAAATATTACATTAAATTTGTCATTTATCCAACTAAAATTTTTGAATTGATTGACGATTAAAAATGATATAGAGCCGATAGTCCAAAAAGGTTATGTGTTTAAATCTTTTACTATATGGTATTGAGTTTATTGATGAATTAATAGATAATATAATATTAAATTTATTTTCACCAATAAACTTATACTTTTAAATCAATTAATGATTTAATATGCAATTACACCAAATTTGAATGATTAATTGTTATCAAATTTTGAGGACAAATCAATTTTAAATTAGAAGAAAATAATGGAGATTAGATAACAACCAAATCAACCAAATTATTTTATATTGATTGATAAAGTTCCCTATTTTTTTTGTTTTTTGTATTCCTTAACTTTATATTAAAATAATGAATCAATACAAATGATAAAACAGCAAAGCCAAGAAGATACGTACTCTAGTGAAATCTTATTAAAATACAATTTTGAATATTTTTATACATGAACTTCAAAGGCTAGTTTTGTTTTGGGTCTTTGTACTCCAAATAAATTAATGTGAGGAAAAATATAGTTTTGGTTCTCTGCATTTAAAATAATACTTTACATTTTAAACTAGCTAGCTTGATTTCAATTCAATCTCTTCATTCTTAACTTCCACTTCTAACTTAATACTCACTTCTTGTCTCTTAATTAAAAAAATTACAATTAATTAATAATATACAATTTCTTCATCACTACTAAATTTAATTTTAATTTTTCACTTCATAATTACTTTTAATATTAATTAATAAATATTTAACACCCCGTAATGAAAATGTGTATTCAGTTAAAAGTTAAAGTTCAAAATTTAAATCTTGGAAACAAAGAACTAAATTAAAACAAAATTAAAATCTTGAAGATGAAATTGTAAGATTTTAAAAATATTTTTAACAAAATTAAAATTAATAGATATCTACCCAAGAACGGATGTAATTGTAGGAATTATATGTCAAAATTTCAAAAGCATTGATAGGATATGTTTGCGGCACAGCGCTAATCACTACAGCAGAAATAATCAGTGGACGAAAAGAAAGGACAGATAGAAAATAATAAAAACGATAACGAACAAGAACTGTAGATTGTAAGTTAATTTATACCTTTGAAAGGAACCAAGCCCTGTTCAACAAGCTTAGCATACTGCATATATCCAAGGCACCCACAAGCACTAGCCGTCCAAAACGAAGCAATGGGAATACCAAATTTCTGGGCAGCAAAAACAGTGAAAGTCATGACCCCATCGCCAATAATACAGGAAACAGGTGGAACGGTGCCACTCGAGTTGATCTCCGAAATGAGACTACAGAGTGGAGCCAAACAATTGCGGGAAGCGGAATAGCAAAGTGAAGGAATATGTTGGGTGGAGTTGCCGTCGGACGGTGGGAGGCCGTCGGGAATGGCTCTGAAATGAAAGTCAGGCAAGCCATCCAAAGAGTTGGGACCTCGGGATCTGAGGAGACGTCTATGGTTGTATTCTGTATTGACAAACGTTATGTGAAAGCCTTTGTGGTGAAAGAGTTTTGCAAGCTTTAGCATGGGACTTATGTGGCCTTGAGATGGGTATGGGAAGAGCACTGCATGAGGTTGCTGTTTTCCTTGGTCTACTTTGGTAAGAGAACCCATTTTTTTTCTCTCTCTTAGTTTGTATGTAAGGATTTGTTTTGAAGAGAAATGAGGGATGGGGTTTTGGGTTTGGTTTAGGTTCTTTTTTATAGGCTCAAACTCATTGGGAAAACAAATTGTATTTTCACATGTTTGTATAATGACGTAGTATTGTTTATTTTAGACTTAAATCTCATATAGTTAACTATTCAATTTGGATATTGTTTATTCATGCAAGTAGGAAAAAACTATTAAAACACAAATATGTATCTTCTTCTAATTTCTTCTTTTTGTAACTTTTGTTCAAATTTCAATTTAATTCCACAAAATATAGTTCGTTAGAAGACAATCACTTATGAAATTTAGGTACTAGAATGCGTAAAATTTGTTGGAGGCGTTGACGAGCCCACTCTAAATTTACTCTAAATCTCACAAACTTTTAAGAGAAGAAATTTTTTCTCTTAGAAAACTCAATAACACACAAGAGAAGAATGTTGTTCTCTTGAAACTCACTTACTTTCTAAAACTCAATATTTGCTTCTATTGATTTGATTCTTTTATCTTGTATACAAATGAAGGAAATGATCTCTATATATAGTATTCAAGAGACACTTCCTAAAAGACACAAAATAAATGAAGTACATGAATACATACCATTCATGTACTTGAATAATTACATGTATCTAGAAATGCATATGTATCTTGAAACTAGAAATGTATCTATTAATGTGTTATCCATAATGTATCTAGCTTATTAATTTCTAACATGCCCCCTTAAGCTAGACTTCCCAAACTCCGAGCTTCTCTTTCATTTTCAAGAATGAATCTGTCTTTAATGCTTTTGTGAATACGTCTGCAACTTGATCTTGAGTCTTGCAATACCTGATATATACTTCTCCATCTTTGATCAATTCTTTGATGAAATGATATTTGATGTTTATGTGTTTGCTTCTTCCATGAAAAACGGGATTCTTCGAAAGTGAAATAGATGATTGATTGTCACAGAACATGATGGTTCCTTTCTCTTGAGGACACTTCAATTCATGTAGTACATTTCTTAGCCAAAGTGCTTGACAACTAGCAACAGACAAAGAAATGTATTCAGCTTCTGTTGTGGACAATGCTACAACATCTTGCTTCTTTGATGCCCATGAAACTGCTCCAGAACCAATATTAAATACATACCCAGAAGTACTTTTGAAATCATCAATATTTCCTCCCCAATCACTATCACTGTAGCCAACAAGAACATTATCCACATTCCTTTTATAGTGGATTCCATGATCAACAGTTCCAAGAATGTATCTAAGAACTCTCTTTCCAGCTTCCCAATGACTTTCTTTGGTGATGTCATAAATCTACTCAATAAACTGACCGAGAACATAATATCAGGTCTAGTTGTAGTTAAATACATTAAACTTCCAACCAAACTTCTATAAATGGTGGCATCAAAAGCTTCACTAACATCATGCTTACTTAACTTTAAACCCAATTCCATAGGAGTACTGGCAGGATAAGCATTCTCCATTTTGAACTTTTTCAACAAATCTTTTGCATACTTCTTTTGGAAAATTGCAATCTCATTATCACCTTGTTTAACTTCAATACCAAGAAAATAATGAAGTAAACCCATATCAGTCATCTCAAATTCCTTTTTCATGCTCTCTTTGAATTCTTCAATCATCATATTTGAGTTGCCCGTAAATATTAAATCATCAACATATAGACAAATTATCAAGAAATTACCATTTTCATCTTCTTTGGTGTAGAGAGCATGTTCATATGGACATCTTCTGAAACCATCCTTTAAGAAAAAATTGTCGATGCGACTGTACCAAGCCCTTGGTGCTTGCTTTAGCCCATACAAGGCTTTCTTTAATCGACACACCTTATTTTCTTCTCCAATCTTTGCATAACCGGGGGTTGCTCAACATATATTTCATCCTCTAAATACCCATTTAGGAATGCTGACTTTACATCCATTTGATGAACTTTCCAGTTATTTTTTGCTGCAAGGGCTAACAACAAACGAACAGTCTCCAAGCGAGTTACCGGTGCAAAAACTTCTTCATAATCCACACCAAACTTTTGTTTGTAACCTTTTACAACGAGTCTGGCTTTGTATTTTTGCACTTCTCCGTTTTGCTTTAGCTTTGTTCTATAGATCCATTTGACTCCAAGAGCCTTTTTATTTTCTGGTAATTTTACTAACTCCCATGTCTCGTTTCTTCTTATTGCATCAATCTCTTGATTCATTGCATCTTTCCAATTTTCATCTTGAATTGCTTCTTCAAAGTATACAGGATCAACATTTGCAAATAAAGCAAAATCAACATGTTCTTCATCTAGTATCCTTCTTGAAGTATTATAGATCTCTTGAATATTTCTGGTCTTCCTTGGAGTAGTTTCTTCATCACTTGTGGAGTGTGATGAAGAAGGTGAAGTCAGTGGTTGAGTTACTTCAAGCTCCAAGTCTCGAGCATCTTTTTTTCCATCCATATCAACATGTAATGGATTTTGGTCTTCATTTGGTGCATTCCATTGCCACAATTTTGCTTCATCGAACTTGACATCTCGACTAATAATAACTTTCTTACTTATCGGATTGTATAGTCTGTAGGCCTTAGAGTTCTCACTGTACCCAACAAAAATGCATTTCTCTGATTTATCATCTAGCTTACCTCTTTTCTCATCTGAAATGTGAGAGTAAGCAATGCACCCAAACACTCTTAGGTGACTAACGGTTGGTTTCAATCCGCTCCATGCTTCTTGAGGAGTAATACCTTGCACACTTTTCGTTGAAGCTCTATTTAGGAGATAAACAGCACAAGTTACTGCGTCTCCCCAAAATTGATCAGGAAGCTTCTTTGCCTTCAACATACTTCTTGCAAGTTCCATTATTATTCTATTTTTCCTCTCTGCAACTCCGTTTTGTTGAGGAGTTCTTCGAACAGTCTTCTGATGCTTGATTCCATTTTCCTTCAAGAAATCTGCAAAAACAATATATTCTCCTCCACGATCCGAACGCAATGATTTCAATTTCAAGTTACTTTCATTTTCCACCATTGCTTTGAATGTCTTGAAACATTCGAAAGTAGCACTCTTTTCTTTTAGTAGATAAATCCATGTTTTTCGACTGTAGTCATCAATAAATGTGAGAAAATAACGGTTACCTCCATGTGTAGTAGTTCTCATAGGTCCACATAAGTCTGTATGAACAAGCTCGAGTGGTTTTGATGCTCTCCAAGAACCTCCAGTCGGAAATGAATTTCGATGATGCTTTCCGAAACACATGCTTCACAGAGTTGATCTTCCTTTTTAATTTGACAATTCCTCTCACCATATGTTGTTGACACATGTGAGACAAAGTGTCAAAACTTAGGTGCCCAAAATCGACAATGCCATAACCATGAGGTGTCATTTACTAAAGTCTCAAAACAAACAAGCTTCTCATAACATATTTTAATTGGAAACATTTTGTTGTGAGTCATACGAACCTTCGTTATGAGATCTCCATTCTTGGTTCTAATCTCACATATGTTATCTTTAAAAATAACATCATGTCCTCTTAGGAGAAGTTGTCCAACACTTAAAAGATTGTGTTTGAGACCTGAAACATAATACACATCAGTAATTTTTTTTGCTCCCATTTTTGTCTTGACAAGAATATCTCCTTTTCCTTTGACTTCAAGCATCTTGTTGTCACCAGTCTTCACTACATTTTGATGAGATTCATCTAAAGATATAAAAATATCCTTTCTTCCTGTCATGTGGTTACTACAACCACTATCAAGATACCATATTTCTTCAGTGCTTGATTCTTGAACATTGAGAGTGAGGAAGAGAAGACCTTGATCATTATTTGATTGCTCATGCATTAGTGTGGTTTCTGCTTGATTAGAATTAGTCTTCTTAGACCAACAGTCTGCTTGAAAATGTCCATAACGTCTACAATTGAAACATTGTATGTGAGAAAAATCTCCACGACCACCACTTCTACCTCTTCCTCTATTTGAACTTCTTCCTCGTCCTCTATTTGAAAAAAATTGATTGTCCCTGCTTTCTGACTCTGTATTTGTTACAACGTTGGATCGTCCATTGCCTCTACCACCACGTCCACCTCTTCTTCCATTGGATCGACCTCTATAGGAGGACTGCATATGAAAAGCTTCTTCTGAAGGAGTAGAATCAAACATCTTCAATCTGAGCTCATGAGATTGAAGAGATCCCATTAAGCTATTTATAGAGAGAGTTGACAAATCTTTGGATTCTTCAATTGCTACAACAACAATGCTCATATCTTCTAGTCATGCTTCTAAGAATCTTCTCAACAATCCTTTGATCTTCAATTGTTTCTCCATTTGATCTCAATTGATTAACAATTAAGAGAACACGGTTGAAAAATTCTTCAATAGTTTCAGAATCTTTCATTCGAATTGTATCAAATTCAGCTCGAAGTGTTTGTAACCGGACCAATTTTACCTTTTCTTCTCCTTCATACAAATTTTGCAATGCATCCCATGCTGCTTTAGCAGTAGAGACTCCTGATATTCTTTCAAAAATATTTTCATCCACAGATTGGTAGATGAAAAATAATGCCTTCTTATCTTTTTTCTAGCATCTCTCAACTCATTGAGTTGTTGTGCTGAAAGACCATTCTCACTTTCTGGCTCTGAATATCCGATGTCAACAATATCCCAAAGATCTTGAGATCCATAAAGAACCTTCATTTGCTGGCTCCACCGCCTATAGTTTTTTCCCTCAAAACGAGGTTGAGGCTGCAACATGTTAGATGACATCTTTCAATCCTTGCTCTGATACCACTTTGTTGGAGGCGTTGACGAGCCCACTCTAAATTCACTCTAAATCTCACAAACTTTTAAGAGAAGAAATTTTTTCTCTTAGAAAACTCAATAACACACAAGAGAAGAATGTTGTTCTCTTGAAACTCACTTACTTTCTAAAACTCAATATTTGCTTCTATTGATTTGATTCTTTTATCTTGTATATAAATGAAGGAAATGATCTCTATATATATAGTATTCAAGAGACACTTCCTAAAAGACACAAAATAAATGAAGTACATGAATACATACCATTCATGTACTTGAATAATTACATGTATCTAGAAATGCATATGTATCTTGAAACTAGAAATGTATCTATTAATTTGTTATCCATAATGTATCTAGCTTATTAATTTCTAACAAGTCATGACCCCATCGCCAATAATACAGGAAACTGGTGGAACAGTGCCACTCGAGTTGATCTCCGAAATGAGACTACAGAGTGGAGCCAAACAATTGCGGGAAGCGGAATAGCAGAGTGAAGGAACATGTTGGGTGGAGTTGCCGTCGGACGGTGGGAGGCCGTCGGGAATGGCTCTAAAATGAAAGTCAGGCAAGCCATCCAAAGAGTTGGGACCTCGGGATCTGAGGAGACGTCTATGGTTGTATTCTGTATTGACAAACGTTATGTGAAAGCCTTTGTGGTGAAAGAGTTTTGCAAGCTTTAGCATGGGACTTATGTGGCCTTGAGATGGGTATGGGAAGAGCACTGCATGAGGTTGCTGTTTTCCTTGGTCTACTTTGGTAAGAGAACCCATTTTTTTTCTCTCTTAGTTTCTAGAAATGAGGGATGGGGTTTTGGGTTTGGTTTAGGTTCTTTTTGATAGGCTCAAACTCATTGGGAAAACAAATTGTATTTTCACATGTTTGTACAATGACGTAGTATTGTTTATTTTAGACTTAAATCTGATGTAGTTAACTATTCAATTTGGATATTGTTTATTCATGCAAGTAGGAAAAAACTATTAAAACACAAATATGTATCTTCTTCTAATTTCTTCTTTTTGTAACTTTTGTTCAAATTTCGATTTAATTCCACAAAATATAGTTCGTTAGAAGACAATCACTAGAATGAGTAAAATTATCCTAACAAGATAATTTATTATCCCTGGACTTTCTTGCTATTCTGTCCATGTCTTTAGTTTTCACAGTTTCCTATCATTAATTCCTTCAGCTGACCATTGGGCTCACTCTCTCAATAATTGTAAGGACATTGAATGTCAAATTGGGCTCACTCTCTCAATAATTGTAAGGACATTGAATTTGAAACGACAAGTAAATAATGATTGAGGGTAATGTACAGCACGTGAAATTTTACTTCTATTTGCATAAAATATAAACCACAACCTGAAATTGGTAAGAGAGATGGACCTGTTTACCAACTCCGATTAACATTTTCTAAAAATTAAGTTCTATAACTAATCATTCCTTCACAGAGTACGAAATTAATTACCAACACCAAAGATATTGAAATCAAACTACTTGTCTGTTTATTACGAAATCTTTTCAAAGGTGAGTTTTGAGAGCAAATGTGTAAATATGGGAATTAGCAGCAAGAGTTTTTGTCTAACAAATGACAGAACATCGTCTACCATTCGACTTTTCAACACTGATCACTTGGAAAATGAGAGGACAAGACAAAAGCAAATTAAAATAAAATATCAACACCCACTACACTTGGTTCAAAATTCTAGGCATTACATTTCGAAACACAAAACAAAAAAAGAAAGGGATTTTTTGTATCATCCAAATGATCTTTTTCTTCTTTTGCCATATTTTGAAAGTCAATGAAAAATGAGATTCAACTTAGGTTAGTACCATGTGAAATTATCTATTATATTTGCCTTAAATTCAATCTGTGTATAGTCCACAACTCTCCACGTACTCAGCTTCTCGTTGCTCGAACTACAATGCTTATTATTGCACGTCTAATGATAATCAATTTGATGTTATTTTAATAAGAATACTCCATACATAATACACACTGCACGTTACTCGATGCAAGCTAATTATAAAAATTGCCTCTAACCTTTTACTCTTACAGTTAGTTTTAAATTAAAATTATTGAAGTTTTATTTCTAAAGCTTTATAATTAACTTTAAACTAAAAAAAAAAGGTTAGATGTATATTCTCATTAATATATTTTTACACCAAATTTTTCATTATCCAAAGTAAAATTAAATTGTAAGTTAAAATATAAAATTCTTCAAAAAAAACTCATAAATTTTCAAAGTTATTTCTTTTTAAATATACCTAAACAATAATTAGTCAAATAAAAAAATGTATTTGGATACGAATGCACGTACAACTATTAATATCTCAACTTCATTAAAATAATTCAAGTCTTAGAATAGTTTGATGTTTGCATTAATTTTTTTTCTTGTTCTTATTCCGTTCAATAGACCTTACTAAAGTGTGCATAAAAATAGATAAGCAAGACGGTATTAGTAGTTTGTGTGTATGATATCATATGTATTTTTTCTAACATTTTTTTAGTTTTAATTTTGCTTTGAAACTTTTGAAACTTTGAGTGTATTTTTAAAAGTTTACTGTTTTAATAATTAAATACATAACTAGTTATCGTTTTAGTATGTTTGAAGGAGAAACCTCTATTATGGAGTTTTGTAAAGTTTTTTGGAATTTTATGTTTTAACTTGAAATTTTTGTTGGTGAGAAAATTATTACAAATTTTCTTTTTATCAATGAATGTATTTTTTTTAATCTTCTTTAGTTCAAGAGTCATTGTGAAATTATTCCATAGTTCATAGGTATTATTAAAACAAAAATTTTAACGATTTTCACTCAAAACTAACGACAAAGGTATTTGAAAATTCTTTGAAATTCGACATGGCATGTGACATTTATGAAATGAATGAAAACTATATTTTAATATATTTATTGATCATGTCATAAAGGCCTTTATGTCAGCGCCCCAATTGTTCCCCGATGAAAAACATGTGCTTCTAAAAGATCTTTTATATTGTATCCAATTTCGAAATTGGTTAACCGACAACAAGAAAAATAAATGCAATAGCTAAATGATGATGAGCCATATCAGTCAGCCATAAACTTTGGGTTTGCGGATGGAATCCCCCGAGAAGGGTTAGAATGGCAGTTCCTGCTCCTTCGGAAGTACCAAATAAATGATTATTTGAATCGGGGTTTTGAGCATAAAGATTCCATAAACTTTGAAGATTGAAGATTGTGATATTTAAATATATATAAAGAAAAAAATAAAAAAATAAATTAATTTAATAAAGAAAGATATTTTTAGAATTTGAATGTATAATATATATATTATATCTTATGTGAGTATGTATATATAAATGATGAGAAAAAGTGAAGTGTGTGAAACTCACGTATATAAATAATGAGAAAATTAAAAAAATGTGGAGCCCAGTGTAGTATAAATATAAAAATAAGGAAAAAATAGAATATGTGGGGTCCACTGCATGGAAGTGGTGTACGAGACTTCACCTCAAAACACCTATTTTTTAAAATAGTTTTGCATCCACCCTATTTTTGAAATATGTTTCAAATTTTACATTATTTTTAAAAAAAATCCTCTATGAAGTGATCTTCTCAATTGCAAGTGGGTGGACGTGTTTTTCATTGGCGAATTTTTAAAAAGTGAGTCATTTTTTATTTGATCTCATCCATTCAAATCACCAATCTCTTCAAACGTACTGTTGAGAAAAGACAAGTCCATGCCATTGATGATGTATTGCACGTTATTAGAGGCCTATATAAACAAACAAACCAAACCCCAAACCTCATACTAAACTGAAAAAAAAAAAAGGGTAACAAGAAACCTCATGCTGTGTTCGTCCCCTTCCCAAGTCAAAGCCACATAACTCCAATGCTAAACCTTGCAAAACTCTTTCACCACAAAGGCTTCCACATAACGTTTGTCAACACAGAATACAACCATAGATGTCTCCTTAGAACTCGAGGTCCCAACTCTTTGGATGGCTTGCCTGACTTTCACTTCAGAGCCATTCCCGATGGACTCCCATCGTGCGATAGTAAGGCTACCCAAGGACGAAATATTCCTTCACTCTTCTATTCCACCTCCCGCAATTGCTTAGCCCCACTCTGCAGTGTCATTTCGGAGATCAACTCGAGTGGTGGCGTTATTCCACCGGTCTCGTGCATTGTTGGCGATGGGCTCATGACTTTCACCGTGTTTGCTGCCCGTCAATTTGGGATTCCCATTGCTACGTTTTGGACTGCTAGTGCTTGTGGGTGCCTTGGATATATGCAGTATGCAAAACTTGTTGAACATGGCTTGCTGCCTTTTAAAGGTATATCAAACAAGACTCCATTTTCCCAATGTCATTTACTAACAACTCCTTCTCTCTGCTAATCATATGGTCTTTTAAGTCTATAAACATTTCTTTTACCTCAAAAATATCTTGTTTTCTTGATCTAATTTCTACCATTTTGTTTTAACCAAGACTAGTTATGAAATTTAAAAGTTTTTAAAAGAACTTTTTTACTTAAAGGATGAAAACAATGACAAGAAAAGGAAAGAAAATAGGAAACACTAAATTTTCAAAAAACAAAAACCAAATGGAGCCAAAACTTTTTTTTTCTTTTCTATTAAAGTATTGATATTCACATTGAAATTGCTCCCATTCATCATCTCAAACTTTTGGATCAATCCGTTAACATGGACATAGTATTCGTATTAAAGCAGGTTTTCCAGCAGTATAGCCTCTGTAATGTTGCTTATTATAGTTTCAGGTTTTGAGTGATTCAACCTATTCTTTTCTTTCTTTTCAATAATTAATTTGTAGCAGCTTCGAAATTTTGTTTGGGATAGAGATATATTCACGTAATAGTTGAGAATATATATTATTAATCTTACACTTCGAGTATGGTAAAGTTACCGACAAAATGTTGTTGGAAATTAAATTTGAAATAAATTTTTTGTGTAGAACTCAATTTGGCATTTACTGAAAGTACATCATACATTAAATTAATACAGTTTAGATTATATTATAAAATATCAAAATATCCATAAATTTTGTAGTTTGTGTAGGAAAATGTCTCTAAACTTTCAAAAATGGTTTAGAATATGCTTGCCTATGAAAATTATTAAGTTTTGTTTCAAAAAAATACTACTAAATGGTTGAAAAGTTTTATAAATTACTCTTAAACTTAAAAAAAAAAATACTTTTATTAATCCAAATTTGACACCAACTTTTTCAACCACCAAAATAAAAATCCAAATTTGAAGGGTAGAGTTATTTTTTACCAGCAAGTTGGTATAAGATTTAGAAGAAAAAATTCAATTGACTTTTGGTTTCCTATGGTTTTTCTTTGTAGATGATAACTTCATGACAAATGGAGATTTAGAAACAACAATTGAATGGATCCCACCAGTGCAAAAAGAAATTAGTTTGAAATATATCCCAAGCTCCATTAGAACAACCGACAAAAACAACCCAGTACTCAACTTTTTCATCCAACAATTTGAAATACTCCCCAAAGCCAATGTAATAATAATGAACACATTTGATTCTTTAGAACACCAAGTTTTGGAAGCACTTTCCTCAAGGCTCCCTCCCATTTACCCAATTGGTCCAATCAACTTATTAGTTGCTGAGTCAATCCAAGATGCGAAACTCAAGGACATCGGTTTAGATCTATGGGACGTGCAATCAGAATGCATGAAATGGCTTGATTCACAACAACCCAACTCAGTAGTTTACGTCAGCTTTGGAAGTGTAAATGTGATGTCCCCTCAACACTTGGTTGAATTTGCGTGGGGACTTGCCAACAGTGAGAAGCCATTCTTGTGGATCGTAAGGCCTAATCTAGTGGGAGGAGAGACAATATCGTTGCCGGCGGAGTTTGCAGCGGAGACGGAAGGAAGAGGAATGTTTGTGAAGTGGTGCAATCAAGAAGAGGTTTTGAAGCATCCTTCGGTTGGAGGGTTTTTGACGCACAGTGGATGGAACTCGACGATGGAGAGTATTGTGGGAGGAGTGGCGATGTTATCGTGGCCGTGCTTTGCAGAACAACCTATGAACAGTTATTATTGTAAGACAGAGTGGGGGAATGGGTTGGAGATTGGGAGTGATGTGAAGAGGGAGGAAGTGGAGAAGCTTGTGAGAGTTTTGATGGGAGATGGAGAAAAGGGTGAAGACATCAGAAGAAATGCGAGAGAGTGGAAGACAAAGGCTGAAGAGGCTTGTAAGTTTGGTGGGTCATCATCTACAAATTTGGATCGACTCATTTCTGAAATGCTTATAGAGATTAATTCCCATGCAAAAGTAAGTTTCTAAATCCCTATTGTTTGTATTTTACAATGATGTGATGAGCTAATTGTCACTAAAACTCTACATTTAGCAGTTGTTGAATCACATATGCAAATGTTCTTAAGTGGTGTGGAGCCTAAAACTTTGTTTTTCATATATGCATATTTATATGTAGACATAATTATATGCATATATCCATCTCTGTTTGATTCTATATGAATTGGATTCAATTCATATGAATTTAATATTTGAAACTTATTCAAATATATATCTTAATTTGGGTATCTATAATTAAATTTATGGTGGAGTACTACGTTATATTTTATATTAATTTTATTATAATAAAAATCTCTTAAATAATTTTAACAATTCAAATTACTCTTTATTACTATCCTTGGCGAGCTTAACAAGAGAACTTTATGGATGTTAAGATTAGATGTGTTAATAATTAATTAAAAATTTTAATTAAATTAAACGAAACTCATCAACTATCACTAAAGATCGATAGCTACACTCTTCATATTGTAGATATGTTTCTATGTTCGTGGAAATGACCAATAAACAGTGCATTGACCATTTAAACATTGCTTATAACTACATGTTGTATAGGTCAAAAGTATCGTTTTACATATGTAATGACATCTAACTTCTTAAGTATCATTTATTTGCTCAAAAATTATGGAAAAATGTGGAAGTTTTAACAAATTAGAAAAGCAACATTCATGTGGCCGCCCTATGTGCAAACACACTTGCCTTCTTGTTAAAAAGGACACGAAAAATTATATCAAATTATATCCTCTTCAATCTGGTGTTCGTATCATTATGAAAGATTTGGTTGGAAAGAAATAATAGAATCTTCAAGAAAAAAGAAATTTTCGAAATTTGGAAAGATATCAAAGCGCTCATGAACCATTAGACAAGTAGATCCCCACTCTTTAAAGAGAGTATCCTAGTAGCACTATTGCACTTAATATCTCTACTTTTGTATAATTGTTTGATGTTGGGTGTCTCTTGGGCTTCCCTCTAGCCCTTGTTCGTTTTCTTTTTTGCTTCTTGTACTTTCTTAATTATATTAATAAAGCATGAATGATAAGAGTGCTAAAGAGGTATCTACTTAGTGGAGATATCCTCTTCCACCTGTTGACCCATCTCATAGTAAAAAAAAAAAGTATATAAACTAATCCCTCTCGGGCCAGTGAAAAGTTGAGGTCTCATTATTCAAGATTCAAAATCAACTTTTAATTCTTTTTAAGTTTTTCTTAACATTACCTCCATATCCTTAGGATCCCTCTCATACAGATGTGATACTGGTTTATTCATGTCCCCTCCGAAACTCGAGGTATTATACAACTCATATACTTTAATTCTTCTAAGTTCAAAATGGTGTAAATATCTTCTTGTATAGTTGTGTTCTCGGCTCCCTACTAGGATAAATTTCGAAAATGATAAGCTTGAAAAGTCTCTACTGAAGTGATTGCTCTTATTCATACAAACCAAAACATTTTTATCATAATCGGGAGTTCACAACTCATTTAGGATTAAGATCAAATCATCCACGATCATCCTAATGCAATATTGGTTTCTTCAAAGAAAAATCAATTATTACATTTTCGATCTTGTATAAACTCTTCATACGAAAATGAATAAAACAATTATAAAAACGTTTTGCCAAATTAAGGGACCAATACCATATTCGTTAATGAATAAATAAAAAATCCCCAAGTGAAGATTACAATTAATGATGACATATAATGACTAATTATTTAAAAAAATATTTATATATTTTCATATGATTATTACCAAAAACGTTTTGAACTATTTGTAAAATTTTAATTATAAATTAGTAGAGTATTACAGGGTTAAAATTGTCTCAAAAAAACCAAAAATATAATTGTAGAATAATAATTAAATTTCAAAACATTTGTAAAAATAGACTAATTCTATAAATGTTTAAATGTTTAGAATACCAAGAGATTGATAGAACATAGTTGAGAGGGCTCCATCTCCCAAGTCCTATTTATAAGTTATAACCATTACACAACACGACCTAAATACCAACAGCACTCCTTACCAATATCACATAGAACATGATGATAATACAATGACTAATTGATACTCAAGCAAAACTCGCATAATCTTTAAACAAAATTTTTTTCATATACTCTTTCTTCTCTGCATATGATCATATTCTTTCAAAGAGGTTCTCCTATTACGCATCTTGTGTCTCTCTCGCTAATAATAACAAATAACATAACATTGGACAACCCTTCTTTAAAGCAAAAGACATGTTATAATAATTTAAACTACCCTATCAATTGTTACATTTTTCTAAAATCTTCTCATGGGGTTGGATGAAATTTACGCCCTGCCCTCGCGACGTTTGCACTTCACGGTTATCATCAAGCATCCCTACTCGTTCATTTTAAGTAGCAAAGGCAAAGCACAAAGCTACACTCAGCTCAGGCTCCAACTATATGAAATATTCTTCTTTGTAGGATACAGCAGTGTGAACAAACGTGCTTATTCACCGGCGGCCTCTTCTACCTCTGCTATTTCCACCCCTACCTCTGCTATTTCCACCTCTGCTGTTTCCACCTCTGCTGTTTCCACCTCGGCCTCTTCCAGGTCTCATTTGACCTCGAGAACCTGATTTATTGGCATGTGGACCTGAAAATTCATTGCTCCTCCAATTCTTCTTACGTGGGCCTTCATCGTCGTCGTCTTCCTTATACCTGGCTGAGCTTCTTGGCTTAAAGGAGATCTCTCGTGACCCTCCTGGTCCTGATTTAACTTCGTTTAGAATTCCAGAATCTTGCTTGTTGTCTCCAATAGCAGCAATCTTCTCCTCCATAGTGAGTCTGTCCTCCTTAGCAAGTGATACACGGTTCCAGAACGCCTCGGCATGCCGTTCATCCTTGACCTCATACAATCTACAAAATGACATCAATTAAATTATCATACCATTTGGGGGTCCAAATTTTACACCTTTATAGTAATTACAATTACCACTATACTTTAGGGATACTTATTGTAATTTGCCCAAATAATTATTATGAGTTAAAATACTCACTTCGGAACTCGTGCTCTCTTATGTTTATCGTTGCTGGGTTCATCTTCAGAATCTAATTCAACTGAGGCATCAGAATTACTCAAGTTTTCATCACTGTCCTCCAAGACAGGTTGAAAATGCTCTTCCATCAAAGATGGCTGCTTTGTAGAAGCCATTGGATGCAGCGCAAGATACTCTTGTGAAAGCTCATCGATCTCAAAGTTCTGTAGCATAGCATAATCCAACATTAGATCAACAAAGAGCTACAACATGATCTAACACAAACCAAAAGTGAATGCCCAATGTAAGAAGTCTCTTTCTTAACATTTGTTTTGTTAAGAAACGTCTGCAAACATCCCCATTTCAGAGTAGACATTTGCATATGTAATTTGATATTTGGTTATGGTCTCTTGTAGATGATAAGATGAAACCCTGATTTTTTTTCCCTCATTTTTCTTTACAAAAGTTGTTGAGATGGGCAAATAAGTAACAGAAACGTAGAGAACAAAATGGAAAAGGAGCATCTGCAAATCCAGTGTACCTCATTTTTAAACATATTCGTAAAACGTTCATCTTGAAAGATTTCGCTACTGAGCGCTTTCTTCTTCTTTGATGCCTTCTTGGTCTTATTGACATCTTCTTCCTTCTTTTCCGTTTCAGCTTCTTCCTCTTCAAGGATTTGATTTGCAAGGCGCCTGTTGACTTTGGGTAATTTCCTTTTCACCTGGAAAAAAAAAGTTAAAAATTAATATATATACACACAAATGGAAAACTAAATAAGGATGGCATGAAACAAAAAGCAATGACGTCGATAATAACAGTTGTGTTGTCTGTTCATATGTTGTAGTTCTTTTAGGTGAGGAGTCATGCTCTTTCTAGAATAAGTTTTGCAATAGAATTTGAAGTCTTGGACACAGCTCTACTACTCATGACGATCACCGGGAGAAGACTATGGTTAATTATGAGAAAATTTTCACAATTATTGATCTAAATTTTGATTACCTTTTAGGGACGACTACAAGGTGAATATTGCAGTATAACTCTCCCAAGTCCCAAGTGTTTCTTGACTGAGTAAATACAATGCTAGATTGTTGTGCATTAAAGGCAGTCAGTAAATTCTTTTTGTGATTTTTTTAATAACTTTTATTGATAAAAAAAAAAGAATACACGAAAATACAAAAAACCAACACCACAAAAATGGGAGCTCCCTCCACAAGAAGGAACTCCAACTCTTTCGTAATTACTATTTGTTTCTTTATTAACACCAATTGCAAGATCTATTTGCAAAATTTTCTTAGTAAATTAAAATTTCCTAAAAGGAAAAAAACTAATAATAATGAAAACCTAAGGTAAGTGAGACAGAGAATTGTACACATGAGGTCCAAATGAAATTTAGAAGCAGCATTCACAAAATGTGTGGCAAGACATACAAGAATATTAAACAACTGATCAGGAACTTGGGTAACCAAATAATAAATATCATAAAGTTTTGGGGAAAAAAAGTAACTTACCGTAATTCGGTTCGCACGCTCCTCATCTAGTTTCTCCTTTTTCCTTTGTTCTATGTAAGCATCATATGCAAAAGGATCCACCAGCGCTTTAGCCTGCAAAATAACGTGCATACCATAACAAAAAGTAACTAGCTCAGCGCTTTGAAAATTCTCAAATCAACACAATTTATTTGTTTCTAATGGTACCGTAAATTGGTTATCCACCCACTTACCAATACAGCTAAACACACAACACCTAAAATTTACACAGGCTATTCTACAAACAGAACACTAAAATTACCTTTTTATACAGGCGATAATCAATAAAGAAGCCATGAAGGTAAGCTCTTAGCAGATTTGTTCCAATCAGGTTTGTCAAATTTAGCCTCCCAAGTTCTTCTTTCGTTACGAACTTGAAATCATCATAGATTGTTGGCTGTGCATTCTCCTCCAATTCCTCCTACATTAAGAGAGAGGAATTGTTGGTATTACAAATCAAAGATACCATACAAAAGAAGACAAAAGAGAATAATGTTCAAAAGCTCACCGTCAAATTCTCCAAATAAGAGCACCACTTTGGTGCAGGTCCCAGCGCAGGCAGAAAGTAAGAAGGTATTTGACTTGAATTCAAAGCTAGTAACATCAATCCACTGTCTTTGAATACACATGTATCATTTATTGGTCCAAGTGTGGGCTCGATACTGGTCATTCCTTCTCCCTAAAACATAATATTTTTTATGATTGAAGGAGGATTTCAGAAGTTTTACCCACCAAAGTAAAAACACACAATTTTCTATTAATAAAAAAATAATAAGAACTGAACCATGAAGTTCTATAATTGAAAAGTTAAAATAAATAATTAACAAATCAATATAATACTCAGCGCCTAAATAAATCAATATAATCCTCAGCACATGTAATGCTGATTACTCTCCAAGCTAGAGCACAATAATATCCCCATTCCATTTAAGCATAGACTTAAATTGTACAAATTCTAATTGAAAAAACATCATACCCTAGGGTAAAAACGTACCAATGACAAGAAACTTATCAAACACCAACCAGCAAGAATCTGAGCTTCTTGGTTTGAACTGATCAGCCTAAAAGCTTTTAGAGATGATATTGGGCAACAATGAGTTTGAAATGATATTTTGGTGGATATATTGTGTTAATTTCTTGGGTGTCAAGGGATAAGTGTCACTTCTATCAGAATTCTTTTTTATAACTTCATAATTTGAACACAATTTTCACAGAGGAATTAGAAGAACTAGCTTGAAAATTCTATACAGACTCCACTTTCTGTGCCAACCCAAGGATAGAACCTTTTTTTAATGCAATGACAATGATTTGAGGACAAAATTGGGAAAATATCAGTTGGAGTTTTTCTCAATGTAAAGGGGATTTGTATGAAGGTATTATATAAATTACGAATTGTGTTGTGAATGAAGATGCTGTAAGAAGGGTATGCCATTGAGAGGGATGATGACCACAGCTAGAGTTTACGATTAATGATGACTAAGGTTATGACCTGAAATTTTAGGAGAAACATTTTTCCATTATTTTCAACAAAAGATTACACTTTCTATACAACATTAAAGGAGGCTGAAAAGGTAAACTACTCCAATTAACCCTAAACTTGAGGGATAAAAGAACGAGTGAAGTATGATAGACCTAACTTCCCTAAAAGCTTTTTATAATAATGCCTCAACTTTGAGGCTCAAATTCAACAAATATTAATCATCAAATTATTATAAAAAGTTAATGTAGATTGTCCCTTCTGAGTTAAAATCTTTTAAATGATGCAAAGTTGAAAGAGATATTGATGATGTGAAATGAGAGTTTACACCTAATCCAATGCATGTTGCTCAAAAAGGTTGTCTTAAATTGACTGTAAAAACAGAGGCAATGGAGAGATATCTTACGGTATCTGGGTCCCAAATTCTAACAACGTGCTTGTCAGTGGTAATCATTTTTGGTTTTTCAGAATTAAGAGTGCTATGCCACTTAATGTCCAGAATTGGACTGTCGTACCTGCAAGATGATCATATTATTTTAATCAGTATACGATGGTTAAGTCCTAAATCTAATAAGAGAAAGTAAACTCACATGTGGTCTTTAATTCGAATAGGATCTGATGAACGTAAATCATAGATCAAAACCTGCATGTGATGTGATAAAATAAATTATGTCAAAATATAATTTTCTTCTTTAACAAGATATGGACACCTGGAAGAGTCACTTTAGGAGATGAAGCTTTACCTTCCCTGAGCTACTGCCAACAGCCATTTGGAATCCACCAATATCATCAAATGCTAATGCAGTGACCTCCTATATGAAAAAAATATAATATTCATTAAATTATTGATTAAACATTTTACTATGCGAGAGATCTGGTTGAAAGCTTGAGAGTTGAAGTTTTTGCCAAAATTGCAGAAGACAAAAAATTTTGAAGCCCTAACCTTTGACTCAATCTATCCAAAAGACTAACAAGTAGTTGCAAAAGATTCAACCAGGAGACTTACCTGATCCTTATCTCCTGCAGGAGCAACAGCATCAATTCTACCGATTGAAGATAACTTTGTTCTGGTGTCGAAACATTCTACAGCTCCATCAACTCCTCCACAAGCAATGATCCCATGAAGTTTGCTGCAATTGTTGAGCATATTTTTAACTTTGATAAAGAAAATGAAACTACTTAAATCACTACTCAATAAATAAATTGCAATTGTTGAGCATGTTTTAACTTGGATAAAGCAAATGAAACTACTTCAATCACTACTCAATAAATATATAAATAAATAACAGACCAATTCAATTAATATGAAAATAGTATGCTCATAAGAATGATATTAACTAACCTTCGAGAAACCACATTTATTGCTGGTGATTCGGTATTAAGAGGTGGAAGAAACCGTCCCTACAAAGAAACAATCGGTTATTTCTAAACTTGTTTGCAAGAAAGAATATCATAAGTGACTTAGAAACTATTAAGTATCACATAATAATATTCTTGGAAAACAAAGAAGTCTATCAAATATATTCACAAAGACATTGCATATGGCACATTAACCCGTCTTTATACATAACGTGCAAACACAAAAAAGACTATTTGAGTCCTTTTGATGGGCTGGCCCTTATATACTATTTAACCCTTATAAAGAAAGGGTTTTCAAATAGTTTTTTTTTTAGAGAAGCAACAACTTTCATTGAGAGAAAAATGAAGGAATACATGGACATATAAAAAAAACAAGCCCAACGAGACCCACTAAGGAAATGAGATCCAATTAAGGTTAATGTTTTCGAGTGAGTAGTTAAAAAAACTTTGAAACTGAAGCCCAAAGGGACATGAAATCTCATCAAAAACCAAACCTCACAAGGGTCCCTATCCTTCCCTCTTAAAACTCTATCATTTCTCTCCCCCAAAACATCTTACATAATAGCGCACACCCTGACAAGCCATAAAGAGTGGCCTTTATATCTGAAAGGGGGCTGGAGGAGGAACTAGGTAAAATAGTGCCTATAGAGTAATTGCAAAAGTCTTCGAAACCAAAGCCAAAAGAGAAACATGAAACATCATCAATGTTCCTGAAACATTCCATCAAATTCTTCTATCAGGCTTCCTAATAAAATGAATCTAGAAAGTCCAACAAAGTCCAATCTGCATTCAAAAATATTTATTTACAAAAAGACAAACAGGAAAACAAAAGAATATAAAAACCTGTTGCAAACTAATTCTGTACAAATCTGGAGAGGATGCAGCACAAAGCAAATCAGCAGACCAGTAATCAAATTCAATATTCCTCCCCATCCTGTTGATGCCATAGATAAAAAGATTTGAGTTTAGTCATTCATAAGAACTACAGCAAGGTTAATATGTAATTACATCAAGAATTGACTTTCTTTGTATAAAAAAGAAACTATTTTTATTGAAAATAAATTTAACAAAAGGGAAGAAATCCCAAAACTATATAAGCAACCTTATAACAACACAAGGGAGGAGGTAGTGCTATTAACCATAAGAAAGTAACCTTGGTATCCGTAAACTGTGATGTTTTCCATATTTAGCATGAAGAACAATAGAACGATCAGCACACATAAATGCTAGCTTCGAGTAGTCATCATCCAGTATCTATATTAGGAAAAATAACACATTAAACCCAGTTAATATAACAAAATTTTAACAAAAAAACAATCCAAAGTAGCTAGGCCTCATCAAATACTAAGACTGTCTTCCATCCCCACCTTCAGATCCACTCCGAACAGGGGGTGGAATATGAGTGAAAAAGATATGGATAATTGGATAATATTTAACTAATTTCAATCATAAAGAAAATAAACATTCAATTATATTTCCTTGAATGGCAATGAGCATGGAAGAACTAAGGGACAAAAAATTAATTGTTTTTGGGTGGCCCTCTTATTTTGTTCATTCGTTAAAGCCTAAACACGTCTGTCTTCTCTGATTCATTGTCCTAGACTATAAAAATTGACATTATGGCATATCAGAGTCATTATATTCCATAATGATCGTGTCATTCAAAATGAAAATGATAAAAAGTCCCTTACTTATTAAGAAGAACAGGTTTCCTTTTGTTCTAGTTCTCAATGAATATTTAACCAGTTCCATGCTACTTCAAAGAATAGACTATATCAAACACCTTCACAACCCAACCCAGAGCTGCACAACACAAAATTTACCTGGAAGTCAATTATCTCAGAATCAAAGTGCCTTTTGAACTTCAACGACAATTCCCTCAACTCATATACTTTAACTTGTGGTGGATAGATACCTATTTACAACCATATATAAGCAACAATAGATGATAGCAAAATCGGTAGTTCTTATGAATTTTCTTACTGAACATTGATACCAATTTATGCTTGCTTAAAATCACCTGATGCTATTAGAAACTCTCCGTCGGGGGTTGCTTTTATTTTACTTGTTGCGATGTCAAACCTCAAATCCTGGACTAAGTCCACCCTTGATGTATAATCTAAAACATAAACAAATGAAATCATAAACAACAATATATGATAGAAAGAACAAAAATAATTTATTGCCCTCACAGGAGACCAATGCTGCAGAAGAACGCCGGGGAAAGGCTTCATAAAGAAATTATTAGTAAGGCCTCAGAAAATAATGCAGAAAAACATGTTACTTGCTACACATATTATAAGCAGAGTACTACTCGTATAAGGAAACCAAGGAACCAGCACAGAAATCAGATCAATTCAGAAGACACAAATCATTATAGAGCATAATCAATCCACCATGCTAGAAAACAGGTTGGACAAACATAGATGTTACAACATAAGGCCAAGATAAACAGTACACCTATTTGGTTCATCCTCAATCACGCTTCAAGGAAACAAAGGAAAACCTTGCTTACCATTATAATAAAGAATTACATTTTCGATTTTCCAAGTAATCTACTGAAAGAGAAAAAATCATACACAAACTGCATACCTTGGCACATTGTAATGGACATAGAAAAGATTGTTTAACAGAACAATGTAAACGACAAGAGTGAAGAGAGAAACGATTAAGATTCAAATAAAAAACAAACAACATTTTTAGAACACCTCAACTAAAGAAACATCAATAATATTGAGTTTCCCACAATTCAAATTATCGAACATAGCCTAAAAAAAAAGGAAATCGCAAGTTAGAAGTTAGAAAAAAACACGCACCTTTGTCTTTGCGAAGAGCACGCAGCTTTTTAGGATTGAGCCAACTAGCAACAGACCGTTGTTCGGAAGCAACGGTGTACAATTTCACCCCATTAATGGAGGTAGACTTGAGGTTGCCTCCTTCGTAGGCCATTGGAGAATTGTAGGAGACAAACAGAGAAAGTACTGAAAAATCAAAACCTAGGAAAACGGGTTAGGGGGTGAACCACTATTTCTGTTTCTGAGAAAGGAAAAAATAACAACTCGGGTTGCTCTTGGAGGTAATAGAGTGTGAGAGAGGGCGGCAATGAGTTCGTCGGGAGGTCGAGACTGTGACAGTGGAGGGTTCAGCTTCCGGCGGCAGGCGATGAAACGGCGTCCGGCAGAAGCGGCAAGGGGCGGCGGTGTAAAGCGGGATGGGGCGCAGTGGTGGTAATCGGAAGCAGGTGGTGAAAGAGCGCGAAGTAGTTAATATTAATAGGGTTTGGAAGAGAAAGCAATTCTAATTCTTTAGAAAATAAACCATTCTAATCAAATTCCATTCATATATCAATACTAATTCAACCAAATTGTGAAGGTAATTTGATTGTTTTTCTTTATGGTGAAACTATAATGGCAATGGTAAGTATTTCAGTAAATGTGTCGAGATAAGTCAAAAGTTTCACGTTATAGTTATTGTTATCTTTATCTTTGAACGGATAGAAAAAACAAATGTGTCAATATTCATAGTTTTTACTAAAAGAGTAACAATGATGGTAAGCATAAAACAAAAATAATGAGTAATGAAACAATAAAACCATAACTATCTTACACAATTAGGTTGATTACTCTTTGCTCGTCAATGAATTATGACTTTTGTTAACATATTTGGACATTGATGCATAACATGAGTAAACAACGACACTAAACTTTAATAACTCATGGGCCACTTTTTAAATTACTATTAATTCCTAAAAGAGTAACAACAATAGTAAGCATAATAGTAAATATAGCATTAAGATGTAATTTTTTTAGATATCAACTTTTCACTTGTCAATTAAATTTTGATTTTTTTTACCGAATTGGAGAGTAAACAAGCTCAATTTTTAAATTGTCATTAATTTTTTTTTATTTTACTGAATAAACATGGTCTAAATTTTAAAAAGTGAGCAATAAATATTTCTACATATAATACTTTAAATTTCATTTTTTAAATTTTCGCTAAGTAAATGTTCCATTACCTTTTTAGTACACTTAGCAACATTAAAAAAAATCAATTTTGTTTTGAATAAAAACACAATTTTGATATATGGAATTGAAATTCATGTCTATTTAGGTCAAAGTTTCAAAAGTTACATTTTAGTCTTCGAAGTTTACAAAATAGTTTTAAATAGTTCATGAACTTAAATAGATCGATAATTGACGAATGGAAAAGTTAGTCATCCAATAACTACAAGGAAAGTTAACAGTTAAGCACCATATGTTAGGGGTTACCTAAGTGTAGAAGAAGAAGAAGAAAAAGAAAAAGGCTTCTTGAATCAGTATCCTCCTCCCTGAGATCTTTCTCTTCCACAAGATTTTATTTGTTATGACTCTAGCAACAATTTGATTTATGAAAACATTCCTTGAAACGAAGTATACGGAACGGGTGTTCAAAAAATTCAATTTTCAATTCATGTAAACCATTCATTTTTTGTCAACTCATATCATAATTACACCAAATCTTCAAGGTTGCTTACACTTATTCTGTAAAACCCTAGTTGTGAATTTATTCTTCCTCTTCTTCAATTTGCTTATTTTATCCCTCTCAACATTATGTATCGTTCGTTGTCTCTCCTCTCCGACTCACCTTTCACAACTCTCATCTCTCTCGCATGTCTGTTCTTTTTCTCTTTCTGCATCTTTTCTTTATTGCCTCCATTTTTTTATTTCTAACTTTCGCTTCATGTTGTTGCAAATCTCTAAGTGTCGTTGGATTGCAAGTCCAAGAACATTGACTAAAAATGAGAGAATTTCCCAAAATACTTTACTGTTTTTGTCTACTGATTGTTACCTTTTTGCATCTTCACTTCAGAAGTATATATAAATGAATGGAGTTTGATTGAAATCTTGTGGCATTGGCTTAAGAAAGTTGTCACACCTTACCTAATATTGATAACTTGTGGCATTGGCTTAAGTTGTCAAAACTTACCTAAGATCGATAACGAATCACATATATTATCACATACACTAAAATATAAATCTCTTCAATTATCAAATTTTCAAATAGAGAATAATTATTTTGTTGTCAAGTCTTATACAAACTTTATATGTAAGATACGTTCACTTGCATGTCTACGCATGATGAATTTAGATTAAAAAAAAAAGGTTTTAACTATTACAAAGTGATTTGTGTTCGTAGTGCCACCGAGATAAGAGACTCAATCTTGTTCACACACCATAGACTCTTAGCTAGTTATTGAGATTTTTATCACTAGGCCAACTCATTGTTACGTAAGATAAAAAGCAATTCAAAATAAAATAACACATCTTATTTTATTAAAATCAACAAATAGTTTATTTACAAAAACAACAAATTTTATGGCATTAATCGGCTCAACACAGTGTGGTCTTAAGTCGTTAAAATAGATCTTTCTAACTAAGTGATACGATGTCATCTCAACACGTTTCTTAGTATCATGTGTCTATGTCCTTCACTTACCTCGCCCTTTATGGTATCAAAGTTAGACTCTAACAATGATAAGTCTAAGTATAGTTCATTGTGTTATGTTGTGTATAGTTTCACTCATGTCTTCTCTTAATTTAAATTTCATATTTTAGATTATATCAATCACATTGTTGATGTCCGTTTTTCTGCACGATTACCCTTTTAAACATATATGTTGGTTGTGATATGGTATGGCTACCGTTACTAAAACCATTATAATTATAATGATTGAATAACTTAAGCCAACTTAATGGTTACATGAATAAAATTATAGCTGAATCATAATTCATAATCTCAATGTATTAGTTGTAAGCATATTATTTGTATACAAATACTTAATTTCAAATCAAAGTTTTCATACAGATTAGAAGCATGCAATCCCTGTTTCCAAATTTGGAATATTGTTTAGCTGGCTGCATAAACAACATACCATTTGAAGCCAATTTAATTATAATCAATTATAGAATGTAAAAAAAGAAATAAATTATGAAACATATATGAAAGGAAGAATACTAAAAGCATAAAATAATTTTTAAAAAAGAGAAAAAAAAAACTTAATCCAAGTCTGTTTGAGATTGCCCTTATATACCATCAAAATTATTCCTACAATAATCTAGCTGTTTTGAAAAAGATGAACTTAAGAGGTTCTTCCATTGGCTTCATCACAAACCTCTCATGGCTACTGCCTTTCTACCTTCTCCTTTTGGTTCCATTTGCAGCAGCCAAAACCCATCATTATAACTTTGAGGTAAGTTTGTTCTTTTAAACGTCGTTTTTCAAATAGTATAATTACGTTATAAATCATGAGGTGATGATTTGAATCTCGACATTATTCTTATTCGTTCTTTCTCTCTCATTGGGTTAAAATCTATTTAATTGCAAAGTTATATTTTGGATTGGGAATTTTGTGTTATGGAATAGGTGAAGTTATCACCATTCACCAAGCTTTGCAGCTCCAAGAAAATTTTGACAGTGAATGGAGAGTTTCCAGGGCCAACATTGGAAGCTCATAGAGGAGATAAAATCATTGTCTATGTGATTAACCACACAAAATATAATATCACTTTTCATTGGTTCGATCTCTTTTCCCCTTACTCTCTTTTACATGTAAATAACAATCCTATCCATAGCTATGATAAACTAGCTCCATTAATCTATCATCATCAATCCGAGTATGGATGAGTTAGATCCAACAAGACACTAATTATTACCGTATTCAAATTAGCTTATCGATAGTGTGTGATCTTAATCCTATGCTTTTACTATCTTGAACAAGAAAGAAAAGAAAGAAAACATAGATTGAATTATCATTTAGGTCCTTCTACTTACGAAATCAATGCAAGAAGATTGAATATAAATATCATAGAATGGAAATGGAATGAAAATGTAGGCATGGTGTAAGACAAATCAGAAATCCATGGCATGATGGTCCAGAATACATAACACAGTGCCCAATTCAAGCGGGAAAAAGCTTCACTTACCAAATTCAACTTACCACTGAAGAAGGAACCATGTGGTGGCATGCTCATAGTGGCTGGGCTCGGGCCACTGCCCATGGCCTTCTCATTGTTCGTCCACGCCCATCAGCTTCATATCCCTTTCCTAAACCATACGCACAGATCCCTATTGTAATTGGTATATCTCTCTCTACTTCTTTTCATTTTTCTTAACTTTCAATACTTTATTTTTGTTCACTCTTTTCTCTCTTACGAGTTGTTTGGAAGAAAGAGTATGAAATCATGAAGTTTAGGGAGTAGTAAATAAACTTATGAATTCTATAGAGCATTAAATTGATATTTTTTAGTGGTGGAACACAAAAACTCTTTCTATTCCACTGTTCCTTTCGTTCAAATACATCTTCAATTTTTATTATTTAAAAACAACAATTATGGCATTTTCTTTGAAAACAAAATATTACATTGTATTGCATATCAATACTTTAAACTGTGTTTGTAAAAAAGAATGGATTTTTAAATGAATGAATTTAATTTATTTTAGGTGAGTGGTGGAAGGAAGATGTAATGGAAATACCAAAGAATGCAAATAGAAGTGGTGGAGAACCATTACTTTCAAATGCATACACTATCAATGGCCAACCAGGATATCTTTATCCATGTTCTAAACAAGGTATATAAAATTTCTTTAATTAAAATTCTATAAAATTAATTCTTCAATTTCTTTAAAAATTAATAATAAATATCTTACCTTCTTTTAAAATAATAATAACAACCAACTTACCTCATTTGAAATCAACCTAAGCATTTGAGTTTATACTGTTTGAGAAAACTCATTTTCATTATATTCTTTGTCAAAACAAGCTTTTCAAGAATCAAAACAATGTTAAAAGAAAAACAGTATATCCAAATTCCTAACGTATGCATGTTTTCTTATTTCCCTCATGAAATATATATAATCATACCTATATATTCTTACAGAAACATTTGAGTTCACAATGGAGCAGGGAAAAACCTATCTTCTCCGAATCGTCAGCGCGGTTATGGACGAAGAACTCTTTTTCGGAATCGCAAAGCACAAAATGACATTAGTTGGGAAAGATGGAATCTACACGAAACAATTTAAAACAGATTATATTATGATTACACCAGGCCAATCAATGGACATACTAATCACTGCTAATCAATCCCCAGGAATGTATATTATGGCTACAAGATCCTACTCGAGTGCTTTTGGTGCTGGCTTTGATAACACCACAGCCACAGCCATTCTTAAGTACTCAACAATAACATCACCAAATCCCCCAAATCCCTTTTTTCCACACTTACCTCCCTATGATAGAACCGAAGCAGCAACGGATTTCACCAAACGTCTACGAAGCTTGACGACAGTAGATGTTTCTTTAGAAGTTGATACTCGTTTGTTTTTCACTTTATCTGTTAACCTAATGGATTGCTCTAACGAAGATAAGCCTTGTGCTGGGCCATTTGGGAAGAGATTTGCTGCAAGCATCAACAATGTGAGCTTTGTGACACCATCAGTTTCTTTACTTGAAGCTTACCACAACAAAATTGGTGGCGTGTTTACGACAGATTTCCCCGGAAACCCACCAAGAAAATTCAACTATACCGGCGAGAATCTACCGGAAAAGTTGTTGCCTACTTCTTTTGGGACTAAGGTAATGGTTTTGGAGTATAATGCTAGTGTGGAGCTGATTTTGCAGGGTACTAATGTGCTTGCAAGTGATAATCATCCTGTTCATTTGCATGGCTATAGCTTTTACGTTGTAGGATGGGGATTTGGGAACTTTGACCCGAAAACTGATCCGAAACGGTATAATCTCGTCGACCCACCAGAGGAGACGACAGTTGGAGTTCCTAAAAATGGCTGGGTTGCTATCAGATTCAAGGCAAATAACCCAGGTTTGTTTTTGAAGCCCAACTCAGTCTACATGTTTTCGTGGGGTTTTCAGTTTTCTCAGTAAAAAGATTTTTGAGTTCTTACTTAAATTTTAAAACCAAAATCAAGAGTTTTTTTTAAGCTTCAAAACTTGTCCTTGTTTCTTAAAACATTGATGGGAAGTATTAGAAATCGTCGAAGGTTCAAAACTTGTCCATTTTGTTGTTATCTACATTATATCAGTTTTTTCCAAATCGAAGTCTAAGTTTTGAAAACTAAAAAGTAAGTGCCTGGATGGTTGAAACTCCTACATTGTACTAATTAATATAGAAGCAAACGAGTACCTACCTATCTTATTAGTGAAAAGAATAATACTTATGAAAATTAGATAATTAAATTTATATCGATTTGGTTTCAAGTATACTAAAACGTCGTTCCAAACATACACAGTAAAGAACGTTGAATATGTTAATGCGTATTTTGATAGGAATGTGGTTGATGCATTGCCATATAGAGCGTCACCAAGTATGGGGCATGACCATGGTGTTCTTAGTGAAAGATGGACTTGCTCCTCATCAACAAATTCTCCATTCTCCACATGATTTGCCTTCATGCTAGCTACAATTACCTTCAATTCTTGGGTTTTATATATCAATCTTCCTTATAATTATTACATTATTGGGTTTTATCATAAATGTATAAAATAAATTGTTATTTTATATTATATTTTAATTAATTTTGTCTAACTCAATCCAATAAACAAAACCCAAAGTTACTTGCCATGAAACTTGAACCATTTATAGTAGATAGATAAGGTTCGGTGTCTTACAGTAATAACACTGCATGGATACAATCTACTTTGTAAATGTTAGAAACAATGTACGGTTTATGTAGAGACATGAATAGAAATATCTTATACAATGAGTTTGACATATTAAATCATTCCATTGATAATATACATTTGACAGGATACTTAAGAGTACTCCACCAATATGGCAGAATGCCTCATATTATTGTTTAAATAGTACGTCTCTTACCAATAGCTCAAGAGAAAACAATGCCATGAAAACTTTAGCCAACTAAAGAAAAAGCTTCCCAAGGGCCCAAGACCCACAAACCCAACACACACCATTCACATTCAGTACTACACTGAAATTAATAATACTAATTTGAAACAAAGTGAAGATTTAAATCTAAGTAAACAACTGAATTAATAAATAAATGATATGGATGGAGGTTGGGAAAGGGAAAGATAAAAGAAAGATAGAGCAGTGGCGGTGTACGTAATGAGCTTAGTCAATGGGCATTATCATTGGGACACAATATCTGACACGCACCAACCTCAATCCTCCTGCCCATTACCAGATATCACATTTTCACATTCTCACATTCTCACATTTCCATTTTCATATCTATAAAAGGCCCATTATTCATATTCCAAAATTTTCAAAGTTTTATATATATTCAAATAATGATACCATTCAACCATCTCAAACTAATTGAGATAGATAACACATTTTGGATACTGATCTTGTTTTATGCTTGTCCACCCAACTACTGAGTTCAACCTTGACCAAGCATGGAATCGATTATCCTTTTTACCTAGTTGGTTATGATACAAAACCTTAAATCAAATTTCTATACAAATACATCATATTATAACTTCAGATGAGATAAACTTGAGTCCAATTACTTTCAACCCTTTTTTATCTTTTACACTTTTTTAATCTCTACTTAGTCAATAAAAGTATGTGGTAAACACCACAATAATTAGGTTGTATTATTTTCTTCTTCAAACAAGTTATGGGTGTATTACGTGAGCTTATCTAATCTGTTCAAAATTTTGCCTCAACAACAATAATTTTATCTAATAACAACACTCTCAAAACTAAGCTTTATAGTGTGTTAGGACATGATTTTAAATATATAGAAAAGTATTAGGAAAATTGCATCAAATGATAAGAATATTTTTTAAAAAAAAATAGCTCATGACACCAATTTTTTGTATATTGAGAATATGAAAAGATTAATGAAATCAGACGATAATGACTATTAGAAAATCATCACTTTTTTAAGTTTACTACTTTTGCAAATATAAATTTGTATTTGGTCTCAACTTTATTAAATATTAATTTAAATTACGTGTTAATTCATGATTGGTTGAAAATTAATTCTCTATCAACACATGTCATATATATATATATGTGTATATATATAGAAATTAAACCAATGGGTTTTCTTCCTTTTAAGCAAATGACTCACCTTCTTTTATCCTTAATTATACTCTTGTGCAACCCAATTGGTTTGCCTAAATATTTTTAGAATAAACTCTCCTAAGTTAGGTTTTTTCTTAACTTTACAAAGTATATTGTTGTTGAAGTATATGTTCCAATTAGGAGGATGATGAGTTCCATGAAATGCATGAATTGGTTCAAGTGGAAGAATATTAGATATCAATAGATACAACTAGACTACAACAAAAGCATGGCCTCATTTCAATATCAAAGTGAAAACATTATTTCATGCTCTCTTTAATCTAAGTGATTTTCTCATTGTTACACAATAGAAAACATTTAATGAGAGAAAAAACTGAGTGAAACTCATACAATATAATTCACTAAAATATGATGATTATCCATTTTTAATATATTCTTATGGACAGTATAAACACACTATATGTAAACAATATATCAATAAAAACACATGCACTCAAATGCCACATTGGAATAATAGATCATATATATGGAGTGTACTTGAATGCTATATATAATGAAACACCTTAATAAAGATTGAGAGCAAGGGGTAAAAAGAGAGAAAGAGAGAGGAGAAACTTGTGATAAAAGCAAAGGTAACACTCATGAACATAAGTGTGAAAGAGTTGAAGCCAAGTTGTTGAAAGGAAGGTGGGGAATATTGTTAAGTTATTAGGTGAGCAGCAAATGATAGCTTTTTAAAGAGAAATTTATTGGATGTGTTTTGATATATCATGAATGTGTGTGGGGTCTTTCGAACAATAATATATGTACATTTCATAATTTTCATTCAATGCTTTGGATTTAAATTAATTTCATTCACTTTACAATGAAGAATATCTTACCCTTCTTATGAATCATATTTCTTTTGTATATATTCTACTCCAAGCAATAATCTACATAAAATAATGCTACTTTTTAATGAAGTCAAGTTAGACCGGTATAAGCAACAAACTCAAAATCAATTGGCTACATGAGAAGTTGAGTAGCTATTCTATCTTTTATAAATTTACCTCATGTTTTGAACAAAAGATTCTCGAGAGAGTTTTAATAACGTGGAAGGTGAAGATTTTCAAACTTCAACAAACACGGTAAATAAACAATAGTGTATCTTAACCAAATTAAACTATGCATAAATATATTATCACTATCGTATATGGTTGGTGTTATTGGATCGATTCAACGAGGTAAGTCGAGTTCAAGAGACTAAAAAGATTGAAGGTCTATGAACATAGGTTGCTTAAAAATTCGATGAGAACTTAGAATGGGCTCAAAGAACCTACTAGAAAAGGCTTAGAGGACGATCCGGAGACCTATCTTAGAGGACTCATGAGTGGCTTAGAGAGAATTTCAAAGGATCCATGAAGAAAATTAAAAAGGGTTCAGAGGACTTATTTAGAACGCTTAGAGTAAGTCAGAGATCAAAACCTATAAAAGAGCTCAGAGCTAGCTTACAACTCATAAAGGATCTATGAGAAGCTTAGAGGTAACTTGGAAAAACTTATTGGTATAGCTTTAAAAGACCCTTGAAAAGAGTTTATTGGTAGCAACTCAAAGAACGACTCATAAAAGGGAGCTTAGAGGTAGCTCAAAACCAATGGACAACGACTTATAAGGAGCCTCAATGTTGTACCCATGATCGATCTAGGATTACATGGAGAACCTTATGGTTCTATACCGTGGAAAATGATTGAAATCATTAACTTTCGAGATGATTAATGGAACTTTTAACCTATATTCATTTGCTAAAAATATTTACCGTCCTAATAAGTTCTTATAGTATCCATACAAAAGAGTTATAAAAATGATTTTTTTTTTTTTACCTCATGGTTTAAAAGTAGTTTTAGGACTTTTTTTTTTTCAAATGTCAACCTCTCAAAAATTGATTATATAATATTTTTCTATCAACCTCTTGAAAATTGATTATAAAATAATATATCTAACACAGAAACTGTTTTATGACATAGTTCTTTTTTCTTTTTGTAAGATAATTTTGAAATAACTTTTCAGGATAAAAAGCAGTTGAAAACAAAACAATACTTTATTCTTCTTTATATTATCTTTTTAAAACCTATTGTTCAATTCCAATTCTTAGTTTTTTAATTTGTTATGAAACATTGATTTGTGTTATTTTTTAATAGAAAAATAATTTTGAAAGCAACAACATGAAAGATATTTTTATATAAAATATATATCTACCTATAGCATAGTATTAAAAAATATATATTATAGTAAAGTCAGTATCCAATAATTAATTATGAAAGAGAAAGGAATAGAGAAGGATTTGCTATATAACTCCAAAAATACTTAATTTATAATAAAGTTTTGAATGGAAGAGAAGGTTAATCTTGACATTTTAGTTGTGGACACAAAGCATAAAATGGCATAAGTTTGCATATATATAAATGTTAGAATATTGATATAATCACTAAATAATTTGATTAGAGAAAAATAAAAAAAAATTGTTTTGATAGGAAAGATGGGGGACCAATAGGAAAATAAATTTATAATTGTGAATAGGAAAGATTTTGGAATTTTAGGGAACTTTACAAAGAATAAAAAGTCTTTATTTACAAAATATGAAATTCATAAAAAATTGAAAAATAATTATCTTTAAAACATGAAAATAACAAAATTTCAAACTTCCCAATTATTTACATTTTCTCGTGTAAAAAATAAATAACTCGACTAATATATAATATATATTGTAATCATCCAAATTTTGAATTTTTTCTCATGTATTAAATAAAATAATTAATTGTAAAATTACTTCATAATCTAAAGTTAAAATTAGATTTGTTTAAATATGAATTTTCTCCGATAATTTCTATAGTTTGAAAGAAGTTAGAACTAGTGAGTTCTAATATGGTTTCTTAAAAGCTTCGTAAATAATTTTTCTTTAGTAAATAATTATTAGGATTTTATTCAACCATAAAAATTATTCGAGATGTTTTATTAAATTATAGGTACTAAATTTTAACTAATAATATTATAGACTAAATTCTAACTTTCTCCGAACTATAAATACCAAATTTATAATACAATTTTTTTTTATCATAATTTCATACATTTTACAAAACTACCAATTTTAGTTACTTTTGCAAACAATAATTAAGTGTATATAATATGACATTTATAAATAATATAACAAAATCTATTCGTGATAGACTCTATCACCAATAGAGTTTTACTAGTGATATATGGTGGTCTATCACTTACGTACCCATATTACTAGAATGATTTATCACTTATTTGACTTGAAAAACTAAGTTCAAATTTTTTTTATAACAAAGTTTTTTGCATTGTATTATATATTCTACTCATACTTTGAGCTATGAGCATGATTTTTGTACTTACAACTATCGTATATGGCAACATATAAGTGGTGTGGTCTTATGTATACATTTTTCAATGTATTAAGTACTTAAAGGAATGTTTATTATAAGTTTAGAATATGTCCCTACTCAAAGTTGTCTATTTTGGTGTTATGTACCCAAAGCACAACACTATTCACCTTCATTTTATGTTTAATATAGTAGTTCTTACATCTCTTTCCTCTATATGTATATATGTGTCCTCTTTTTAATTTGGTCTCCATATTTTATACATTGAATATTTTTCAATTATGTTCTTACAATCACTAAAATTTATAAATAATAATATTCATATAGGGTTGTTAATGGTTAGTATACCAACATTTTAAATGTATGTACCAACTCATATGAAATTTGTACATTTTTATTATTTTATTGAGAGAATATTATATGTAATTTGCTTCATCAAATCAAGATAAAAAAAAAATTGGCACCAAATTGAAAAAAAAAACAAAAAAAAAAAACTTCAATTTAATATGAAAGCTAGGGATGAAAATATGATTTTATTTAAGAAATGGTGTGTTACACCCCCAAGAGTTAACAAATTAAATAAACTTGAAAATTATGATATGTTTAGAAGTACCTAAGGTAAAAATGTTTTGGGGCCTATACAATGCCTAGCCTAGGGCAAGTTAAAGGGGTTTATAATTTATTGTTGTGTTCATTATTGCTATAACTTTAATTTAAGCATTATTATTATTGACAATATTAGATTTTAATTAATTATGATAACAACAGTAGCAATAATAATAATTTTTAATTTCATATTTTATATATTGGGATGTGTTTGATGCTAACCCGACTTAGTAGTCTAAGATATATATTAGCAATAATCACTATATTAATTGCTTTTTATCGCTTTCGTTTTAAGTAAACAGTAAAGAGATTATAGAAAGGCTTCAATTATTAAATCTAAACGTAACATAAGGTTTCATTATTCGATTTTTTTGTTTTGGAAAGTTCATTGGATATATACTTAGTAAAAATGTTTCTTTATCTACAATTCTCTCCCATTCCCAAAAAAGAAAAGAAAAACTATTATATAATTTAAGACCAATTTATATATATATATTGTGTGTTTTCAACATTGAGATTCACAAGATTCATCTCACCCATCCATCCACTTTTTCCAATACTCAACCCCCATCCCTCCAACTTAAAACACTCTTTTCTTTGTATCATCATAAAAGATATATATTATATATATACACAATAGTTCTCTCACATTCGTTAGAATTTGGATTAGGGTTTAGAGTTACTCTAAAATTTTTCTAGTTATTTCAAGTTATATTCACTTTTAACTTTAAAGTTTGTAAGATTGAGTAATTGGAAATGTGAGTTTCTGATTGATGGTGGAGAGGTGGCATTAATGGTGTTAATTTTGGGAGTGTATGGGTATGGATAGGATAGCCCCAAACATTTGTCCTTAAAATGTCTCACGTGAACTTTCCTTAGTCAGAAAACAGGTTCATGTGTGCCCAAAATTTCTTAAATTGCTGCCTAATTTTTAACTTTATCCTCAACTGTACTCCAATAGCTCTCTCTTTCTTTGCATGTGTGTATATATAAATATAATCAATAAGAGCTAGCCATTTTTAATTTGATATATTTTGTTTTTATAAAATCCCTATTTTATGTATTCTAAACTTATGTAATCAACAGAATATATTATTGGATATGGTTTGTTAATATCATATGATTTTATGCTTTTTTTTTTCTTTTCAAATATTTGTATATAGAAGAGTTTTTATTGAAATTAGGAAAATTAAATTTTATTTTTGCAAGATGTGGCTGTGAATACTAATGTTAGTCTATATACGATGAAAACAATTAAAATTATAATGAATTTCTCGAAAACAAATATAAATTTCAAAAACCAAAATATAAAATTATTTAAGGCCCCATTTGGAATTGATTTTTCTTTCGTTTAGTTTTTGAAAATGATGTTGGTTTCATGCACTTGTTTTTTTTACAAAATTTTCCACATTTCTTATTACATTTGAATTCTGTGTCACATCTCAAAAACAAGATCAATCATTCTTTTTCCTTTTCTTTTTTCAATTTTCAAAATATGGTTTAGTTTTGAAAATACATTAAAGATTAAATATGTAATAAAGTAAAAAAAAAAAAATTAAACGTGTGTTTGAATACATTTCCAATTATTTAATTTTAAAAACAAGTGATTTCGTGTTTGACAAAAACTATATTTTTTTTAAATAACTTTTATCAAAAGTGTTTTTATTAAAATGAGTCCTAAATTCATCCTATTTTTAAGTTAATTTTTTCTTCTTATTTTTCAATCTTGTTGGGTCTAATAGAAGATAATCGAGTCGAAAATGCTTTGTTTGATTAATATAGAGTGAATTTTTCTCTCGAAAAAACTCGTGATTGGTAAACTCGATTTCTAAAAGTAAAACATTACAAATAAAACAATTTATTTAGGGATGGAAATGGAAATGGTTGTTATATATTAGGAACCATAATATAAATAGGCCATATATTACATTTAATTTCAAATTAGGTATGTATATAAGATGAACAATTTTGAACGTGACAACTTTCATTGGAGTTTGAGCCCTCTCTCAAGCCTAACCTTCTAAGTTAGGTTAGTCTCATAGATGGTTGGAATCAATTGTGTAGTGGAAGCATGGCCACCCATGCATACAAAACACCCAATCATTGGTTCGATATTGCTTCATTTACATAAATATGTTACATCAACCTAATAACACGTGTATTTTAGGTGTAGTTTAATTTAGTTTGAGAATGAAATAGTAAATACTGTCATAAATTAAATTTCGGGTTTTGAAATAGAAAGATGATTATTGTAGTCTTTTATAGTTCTTGCTTCAACGTCTTTCTAGTAAAAAAAAATCGCGATTGTCTTCTAATACTTAAAAATGAATCTTTATACTTTTAATAATGATTTCAATAATGAGGCAGCAATAGTAGGTCACCCAACCTATTGGTCATTGAGTCTATCACATAAAAGAAGGTTTGGTGTATGAAAGGTGCATTTTAATAGAGTACTACACATAGTAGTTTGCAAAAAAAAAAATGAATGAAGAATTTTAAGCTATAGTAATTATTTCAGTATGAAATTGAACTCTAATTAAGATTTGTTGGTATAACTAAATATTGACACATTTGAAGTTTAAATTAAAATTGTTAGAATAAGTTTTTTTTAGGTGCTTAATTATTAAAATTAGTGTTGGATAAATAGTTTGAAAGATTTAAAAAGATCAATGTTAAAATGTTTTGGTAATTTGCTATTAAATTGTTGCAACATATTGTCATGACTAAAATAGGCATTGTATTTTAAAAGTTGATAATATATTATTGTGTTGGTATTTAATTTCAAAGTTTTTATAAGAATTATTTTTTAATTTCATATAATTATTTAAAGTTACCATATTGGAGCTTAACTTATCTATTTTTTGATATATTAGCACAAGGAAATAAATTGCTATAAACTATATCATACTTAGAGAACTACTATTTCAATTTAAGTAAAAAAAAAAAAAATTGTAATGAATAACAAATTTTTACGGCTAATTATTAAGTATATTACAACATTTTAAAATAATTGCAAAATAATACTGTTCTGAATTTATACTCTAATGTCATGGTTAGATAATGTGAGAATTCATCTCAAAATCAATTATGAGAGAAATAACTCGTATATCTTGTAAGAATGGTGAAACTTATTTTTTATTTGTAATGTGAAATTACTTCTCGACATTCTTTAGAACGAATGTCAGTTAACTTTGAAATTAGTTATTTGATTATTGCCAAAACAAAATAATAGCATACACGATATAAATAATAATATTGGATTATTGTAAGTGACTACCCAATATATAATATAATAAACACATGATATTAAAATTTATTAAATTTCGAATAACTTATTGAATGTTGTTATAGTAATTTTAATATTTAATAGATTTTAAATATAAAATTGTTTGTTAGAGATTAAATTTTGAGTTTTCATCCGCTGGGAAAGAAAATGTAACAATCAAAACATAATTGCTTGTTTATTAATGAATTACTAATAAAATTTTGAGCTAACATTTTAACGTAAAATGGACTGTGCAACACAACGTTTCAGTTTGATTGTTATATCTTTGAAAGAGAGATCAATAATTGAATATTAAAGACGTATAATATACATAGTAATGACTTGAATCTTCGTTATGAACTTGAGATATTCACGCTTCAACTTAATTAGTTTTTAGAAATATAAATACGTTTGTTTATTAATGATATTTATATCACATAAATATGTTGAAATTATGTTGGTTTTTTCTTTAGTTCTAAGGTGAGATAATTAAAATAAAATATGATGTTTTGATGAAATGGGTCTCAATTAGTTAGTTAAATATATATTTAAGATAAATGTTTAAACAATTTGTTTTCATTGGAAAAGAGAACAAATATTTTTTAAAACCCAAACCAAATTCTTAAACCAATAAAGTTAAATTGTTAATTAGATTGAATTAATTTGATCATATAATTAACACATTTTCCCTCAAACTATAATTACTTCAACATACTATTGATTTGCTTTGATAGAAATCAAATCATGGGCTCTAAGTCGTTGATTGATTGATTGCTTACTCTTTTTTTTCTCCTTTTAGAAAAACCATGTTTATTTTTGTGTGTTATGAGAATAAAAAGCCTATCAATATAACTTTGTTTTTTAGAAAAAAAAAGAATCTCACCCAAATTTAAAAGTAATTTTTCAAGAGATTTTTTTCTTAAAATATACCAAGATACTTATAAAATAGAATAAATTTTCAGATCTACCATGTCAGTGTCTATCATTGATATAATATAACATTTTGCTATATTTTGTAAATATTTTCAACTGTTTTGATGTCTAAGTCAATAAGAAACAGTTGGAAGCATGAGTTACTTCATATAGAGCCATACAAGAGTATTTATAAAGGATTTGGATTGAGATTCTCTGTCCAACGAAAGCATCACGATATGAGTTTTCTAATCCTACAGAAGTTAGCTTATATTTCAAGTTGAATGAGTTAGGGCATACAAAATGGAGAAGATCGGCCTCAACCTCATTATGGTTCATCTTTGGCCAAGCTGGAGGTCGAGAAGCTTAGTTTGGGCTTTTAACCCATACCACCATTTTTCTACAACCCAAATAGTTCATAGTACGCTCTAGTCACCGAATAGAGATGGTCGATCTCAGCGTCATCCTTGATCGAGACTAATCCCAATCGAATTATTTTGGCTCAAATTAAACTTTCATTATCATTTTCCTCAAGTCCATTTTCATCTATTAATTTTTTATTCATATCTTATATTGGACAAATTGCTACGAATCTTCTTGACTGATCAAGGGTCGTTGGGTGACTCAACATTTAGCTTGCTAGGCACGTTAGGGTTTCATCTCTTAAAGTCTAGGCTATGCTAAGTTGAGGCCGATCAAATCCAATCTCTTAAAGGTCTAGGCTATATGTTGGCATAAACCCGACTAGATCCAGTTTGTTCCTAGATTCATCCCTTCATCTTCTTTTACTCGTAATTTGACTATTTTAACTCCAACAATAATAATTTTTCAAAAGAACAAACTAGTTTTATTTTAAAAATTCAGTAAAATACCTCAAAATAAAAGAGTGGATGTGAAATAATATCTTTAAATAATTAGTTGTAGCTAAGAAAACAGTGGATTAAGAATATATATTCTATAAAAAAGCATTAAAATCAATTTAGAACACTTTTGAATTTAATCCCCAGTTAGCATATTTGTGAAAGGAATAATTTCTATAAAAAAAAAATGGCTTCATTCTTACTCTTTTTAGCCATAAAAGAAAAGTGCTTACTACTTTTAGAGGTTAAGACATGTTTGCAAGAAATTCCTTAAATACAAATAAAAACATAAGTTAGAATTCAAAAATATTAAATAGCCTATAAAAACAAATTAGCTTCGTAAAACAATTATATATATATATATATAAAATGCTCAAACAAAAATTATCAATCGAAATAATAAAATTAAAAAACAATTTTATCCCTATACTTTCACCCAAGTAATAATTTTATCTCTAAACTTTGATATGTTAATTTTGTATCAATTTAGTTCTTAAATTTTATATACCAAGTCGTTACTCAAATTCTGATAGAACATTTTCAAATATAATAAAATAAACTTAAAAATTTACATGATATATCAAAATTTTGAATTCTACCCATGATAAAAACTAATGATTAATATTCTATCATTGTCTATCAATGACATAGATAGTATCTATCAACGTCTATTATTGATAGGATCTGAAATTTTGTTATACGTTGTAAATATTTTATTAAATTTACTATTTTTTTATAATTTTTTTTTGATATTAAACATAAAAATCTAAAGTTTAGGAACTAAATGTAACTTTCAAATTAAAAATAAATAAATAGGAAGAAATAATAATAATAAAGAGTCGGTCTCACGGACTTGTAGGGTAGCCCTCAATTTGATTCAATTAAATTTAGATTCCCACTTGAATTCCTTTTTCACTCAAACAACCAATCCCAATCCATAAACTCAAACAACTTTTCCTTTTTTCCTTTTCTTTTCTTTTCTTTTTTCTTTGGTTAAATAATTGCATCCTACTCCCTATGCTTTTGTTCGTACAATTCTTTTAAACATATTCCATCCGACTGATTTTTTTGAAATAAATCTAATGCTAAAATTCACTATTTTTATATCACTTCTCTCTCTCAAGTTTAAAGAAAATGTGGCCCAAATATATAATCATATTTAAGGAAAAAAAATAACTATGACAATGTTTTTTACGTATCTATATAAGCATTCATAAATGACTACTTCACTCTTTATGAGTCAAAAGTTTGAACTCCTACTCTACATGGTTTAAACAAATGTTCAATAAAAACATTTAAGATGGGAGTGATTAAAGAGAGGACATATGTGTGTGTGTAATAAGAACAAAAAAAGGGATATGGCTTTGATAAATTCAAAAGAAAGATGTAGTATCACTACATTGAGTTGTTAATCCTTTGTAAGACATTGCTAGAATGCACAAATCAACATCAGAACTAAAAAGAAGAGACTTACAGTGTTACTAAAAGGGAGAGAGAGAGGCTCTTTCTATGTCTATGAACTCGGAGAGTTCTCTATTCTTATGAAAGATTATTCAAGTTCTTGCTGTTTTCATTTACTACCTATTCGATAGTAAATAGAGAATAAATAAGAGTAATAAAAGTGTCTATACATGGAGTAGGATTGAACTACATTATGGGGAGTGTAATGAAAATTGTTAATGTTTAATGTTCAAAAAGACAAAGAAGTTGAATTTTTCCTTTTCAATTCTTTTTCTTTCTCTTCTTCCAAATTATCCATCACGGGTTGCTAAGAAACAACGTGTTTTGGTTTTGGCGCTTCCATAATTCCCTATAAAATAAATGTTCATTGCATGCTGCCTCATTACAGCATATACCCTTTTCTTCTCTTTCACTAAACCTCCTCCCCTCCCCACTCATTTCCATGGCAGCCATTCAGCTTGCCATGGCCTCCTCCCCATCCCTCAGAAACCTCCTCTCTCTTTTTACATTCTCCTTCTTCTTCTTTTTTCTTCTCTCTCTCTCTTTCTGCCCCACTACCTCTGCCCAGTCTCCCACCGCGTTTGCCTGCGATGCAGAAACCAATCCATCCGTGTCGGGGTTCGCCTTCTGTGATTCATCACTCGGGTTTGAGGCGAGAGTGGAGGATTTGGTGAAGCGGCTGACACTGCAAGAGAAGATTGGGTTTCTTATCAACAATGCTAGAAATGTGACCCGGCTTGGGATTCCAAAGTATGAGTGGTGGTCGGAGGCTTTGCACGGTGTCTCTTACGTTGGTCCAGGGACGAAATTTTCAAATGTGGTTCCTGGTGCCACCAGCTTCCCTCAGGTCATCTTGACGGCGGCTTCCTTCAATGCTTCTCTGTTTGAAGCCATTGGAAAGGTATCACATAAAATGCTATATGCTTCTCTTTCTTGACAATGTGGATTACACAAAATGCTCGCCTTAGATTATTATTGGTCCACTGATTAGGACCCTCTTGCTTTTTTTATCTGCAAGATGTGTTCTTCTTTAGTTTAGTATATAAAACTCGGAACTGACTCAGTGAGTTGGGTGTACAACTCGAAGGTTTCAAATTGTTTTTTTCTGTTTGTTAATGCAAATCACATTTGCATAGGAAGAAAATGGATGAGTTTTTCTTTATCCTTTAAAAATTTCATTTCAAAGAAAGAAAGAAAGAAAGAAAGAAAGAACTCCATCTTCCTGTGACAAGAATTAAAAAAAGATTATCTTTCTGAAGGTGGATGCTGAAGTGGGATCAATCAATTGAAGCAAAACTGAAGTGAATCAGTTCTTTTTCAGAAGAAAAAAGAATCAAATAATATTTTTAAGATTATTTCCACCTCACTTTGTGTCAGAAAAGCAGATATTAGATTACCTTCAATAGCAGCTACTAGGCAAGTTATGTGGAGGAGGTGGGTGGGTGAAAGATTTTTCAGAAATTTGTTGCCTTAAAGAAGAGAGAGGAAAGAAGTGAGAGATTAAAAAAGGTTGATTAAAAAGCAAATTATCCAATAATTGTTAGCAAAAGAAAAATGGTAGTTGTTGACCTACTGGATTAGGAAAAATGGAAACTCATACATAAATTCAAGAGTTTTTCAAAACTTTTTCATGGTTCCAGCTCAAAAGGAAAATTTTGATTCAGACATTAGAGACTGCCGACAGCTCACATGTATATATTTTTTTTTCTGGATAATCTAAATGAAAAATCCAAAAACCCCAAAAAAGAAGGGAAAGAAAACAACAAGAGTTGTAAAAAACACAAGAGCAGTAAGATTAGATTTGATTAAAATGAAAAAGATGAAAGTAATTTTACTTGATGATGCAGGTAGTTTCAACAGAGGCAAGAGCAATGTACAATGTGGGATTAGCAGGACTAACCTATTGGTCGCCCAATGTCAACATTTTCAGAGACCCAAGATGGGGGAGAGGTCAAGAGACTCCCGGAGAGGACCCTCTGCTTTCCAGCAAGTACGCTGCTGGCTACGTCCGAGGCCTGCAGCAGCGGGATGATGGTGACCCTGACCGACTTAAAGTTGCTGCCTGCTGCAAACACTACACTGCCTACGATTTGGATAACTGGAAAGGCACAGATCGTTATCACTTCAATGCAGTGGTAATAGTTCACTTTCACTGTCATTGCTTTGAATTTGTCAGTGACAACGTTCATTTTTGGCTCCATTTCTGAAGGTGGCTTTGTATTTTGATTGAAGGTGTCACCGCAAGATTTAGAGGATACGTTTCAGCCACCGTTCAAGAGCTGTGTGATTGACGGCAATGTGGCTAGTGTTATGTGTTCTTACAATCAAGTTAATGGCAAACCAACATGTGCAGATCCAGACCTTCTTGCTGGGGTCATCCGAGGCCAGTGGAAATTGAATGGGTATGTAGGTTTCTTCCCCTGTTTCGCTTTTCTTTCTTTCCTTTTCCCCCTAGGAAACAGAATGAAAAATGAACGGTTGCGTATTTATTTTAGTTTAACTTGTGATGTTTAAGAAATACTAATTACATCATGAATTAGAATTGAGATTGTATATATTTTTTCGTCAACCGGTAACTCAACAATGACCTGAAATAGCCACTGATAAAAAGTGATGTTTACATGACCTATAATTGATATACTAAAAAAAGAAAAGATGAAGTGACATGTGTATTGGACAAGTATTCACTTATTTAACATAATGTGATGAACTAAAAGTAGACAATTAGATGAATCAAAATGCTAAGTCCACAGATTAAAGTTGATACATTACTAAAAAGAGGGCATATGTGTCGTTTTATTTGGTCTCGTGCCTAATTCTTTCTAAATTAGTAAGCCATTAAAGTTGGGACAAATTGTTAATTGTGGCTAATGTTTTCCAATTAACACTGGAGATGACTGCAGATATATAGTTTCGGACTGTGATTCAGTAGATGTGCTTTACAATTCTCAACACTATACCAAATCGCCGGAGGAAGCTGCAGCTAAAACTATTTTGGCAGGTAATCAATCACACATTACAGTTAGTTTCAGGAAACACTCTAACAAAGTTTGAATATCAATATTTTCTATATGAATTCCAGTGTTATCATGTATAGAGCTTGAAAGAGAATGATTAAATTTGTTGATTTAACAGGGTTGGATCTCGACTGTGGTGATTTTCTCGGGAAACATACTGAAGCAGCTGTTACGGGGGGATTGGTGAATGAGGCAGCCATTAGTAAGGCAGTTTTTAACAACCTTCTAACATTGATGCGGTTAGGCTTCTTTGATGGCAACCCCAGCAAGCAGCTTTATGGAAAGCTTGGTCCAAAAGATGTTTGCACACCGGAGCATCAGGAGTTGGCCCGTGAGGCTGCAAGACAAGGCATAGTCTTGCTTAAAAACAGCCCAAAATCTCTGCCCTTGTCTTCCTCTGCAATCAAGTCTTTGGCGGTAATTGGTCCAAATGCAAATGTCACAAAAACCATGATTGGAAACTACGAGGGTACAATATTTTCTAAAATTTCATCTTCGAATCTACCCATTAACTTTATCTGCTCTTGGAAAAATGGCGCACTATTTTGACTTGGTTATCACTTTGCAGGCACACCGTGTAAATATACAACACCTTTACAAGGCCTATCAGCGGTAGTATCGACCTCATTTCAGCCCGGCTGTGCAAATGTGGCTTGTACGTCTGCTCAGCTAGATGAAGCAAAGAAGATAGCTGCATCAGCAGATGCCACGGTACTTGTAGTAGGTTCAGACCAATCAATTGAAGCTGAGAGTCGAGACAGAGTCGACTTGAATCTTCCAGGACAGCAGGCACTTTTAATCACCGAGGTGGCCAAAGCATCAAAAGGACCTGTAATTCTTGTCATAATGACTGGTGGAGGGATGGATATAACATTTGCCAAAAAAGATGACAAAATTACGAGCATCTTATGGGTTGGTTTCCCTGGCGAAGCTGGGGGTGCTGCCATAGCCGATGTCATCTTTGGATCCTTTAATCCAAGTAAGTCTACGTCTCTTTACACTTTAAACACCCACCAATCAAACGATTCACTCAACTTCATCTAACTAGCATGGGTAAAACAACTAACTACCATGGACACGAATAAGAACATTTTCAAAAGTCACTGAAGCATTTCATCAAACAGGTGGTAGACTACCCATGACTTGGTACCCACAATCATACGTAGAGAAGGTCCCAATGACGGACATGAGAATGAGGCCAAGCGCTTCCAATGGATTTCCAGGAAGAACATACAGATTCTACACAGGGGAAACAATATATTCATTTGGGGATGGATTGAGCTACTCAGATTTCAAACATCACCTGGTGAAAGCCCCAAAGCTCGTATCAATCCCCTTGGAAGAAGGCCACATTTGCCACTCGTCAAAATGCCACTCGCTCGAAGTCGTCCAAGAAAGCTGCCAAAACCTGGGATTCGATGTTCATCTGAGAGTAAAGAACGTGGGACAAAGAAGTGGAAGCCACACAGTTTTTCTGTATTCAACACCGCCATCAGTGCACAATTCGCCTCAGAAACACCTTCTGGGCTTCGAAAAGGTGTCTCTGGGAAGAGGAGGAGAAACGGTGGTTCGATTCAAAGTGGATGTTTGTAAGGATTTGAGTGTAGCGGACGAAGTGGGAAGCCGGAAAGTTGCATTGGGTCTTCATATTCTCCATGTAGGAACGTTGAAACACTCATTGAACGTTAAGGTTTAAATGGGAAGAGCCATCAATCAAGGCCGCTGGCTCCCGGTGGGTGATTCTGATTGTTTCTCTTTTTTTTTGGAAGAAAGCATTATGGTTAGGAGGGAAAATGAAATTGTAAAATAAGTTGAGAGAGTTGTAAGAATTTTCTCAATTCTTATTTAAGAATACACAACCAATGGACCCCAAACTCTTTAATTCTTTTAAATTGTTATCTAAATTTTCTAACTCTTACCATGTGAAATCCGAGGCACACATCAATACTCCCTTGATTAAAGCCAAATCGTATAATTTTCGCTATCATAGATTGAACATATGACGTTATTGAGATTATGTCTTACGAGTACTTTAATTTTAACAAAAACTAGAAGTACACTACTCTAATTTATAGTCTTTCTCATTGGACAAATTTGATTTGAATAAACTTTCACTCACTTCTTGCGTTTATTTTTTTCTTTGGTCATTCTTTTGAAAAGGTATGTTTAGCTACTATATAATATAATCATTATGGGTTGGTGTAGTGATAAAAAAAGAGACATAGTCATTGGTTCAATACACGATAGTTAATTATTAATTAATAATTCTAAAATTCATTTTTCTATTTTTATAATTTTAGAACCTATTTTTTTTTAAAAAAAAACTTTTATTTGCCCAAATTCCATTAAAATATGAAAAGATGTGGATTTGGGCCAGAAATAATTAGGCCCAGAAAGTGATGGGGGAGTCCATTGAGATCGCCCACCGTGAAGAATCATAAATCAATGCATTCGCAAAAGCATACAATTCGTTGACTGCCTCTTTGCCCTACACCCCAGTTTCAACCAACATCACCGCCACTTTGCCTTTTCCAGCTTTCAGGTTCTCTCCTGAGCGAATCCAATTCCTAAGGGTTAGGGCTTTCGTTCTTCACTAATTGTAAGCTCTATTCTGCTTCTAACCGCTTTTCTCTCTTTCTTTTATGCTTCTCTTTATTCAATTTCCTATTCAAGGCTCTCGAATTCGATTTCATATTTGCCCAATTCCGTATTCTGCTTAATTGTGGTTTTTTTTTTTCTTTTTTCTTTTTTATTCTTCGGATCCAGAAAGTTTTCAGTATTTTCTCCTGTTTTATATCTCTTCAATTTCAACGAATTTATTGCGGTCGGATTTCTTTTTCGAATTCTTCGCTATTCTCCCCTATTCGGGAAATTCAATTGATTTGACTACGGTTCTTCGATGAAGCTCTCATAATGGCTGACGAGGTGGAGTATCGCTGCTTTATTGGCGGCCTTTCTTGGTCAACATCTGACAGAGGTCTGAAAGAGGCGTTTGAAAAGTTTGGCCATCTTGTCGAGGCCAAGGTATCTGATTTTTTTTTTTTTTTTCTTCTTCTTAATCCTTTCTTCTGTGATGCGATTTTTCATTTTATATTTTATATTTTCATTTGGGTAGATATTGTTTGTCATTGATTCTTTCTATTTTGTCCTGTTGTTTTTTCTTTTTGTAATAAAAAAATAAAAGGGAAAATGTACTCCTTGAGTGAGAATGCTTCTATTGATTAATGTTTACAGATAGAGATGTGAGAAATGTAATGTTGGTACTTGTTGAATTTGATAATTTTGGATGATAGCGTGCTTAAGGAATTTCCATAGTCACCTGTTCGATTTTGACAATGCACCACCATTTCACAGGTAGTTGTCGACAAATTTTCTGGACGCTCCCGTGGTTTTGGATTTGTCACTTTTGATGAGAAAAAAGCTATGGATGAGGCAATCAAAGCTATGAATGGAATGGATTTAGATGGCCGGAGCATTACAGTTGATAAGGCTCAACCAAACCAAGGTTCTGGTAGAGATCATGATGGTGACCGTCCACGTGGTGGTCGTGATCATGATCGTGATCGGGGTCGTGATTTTGGTGGTGCACGTGGATCTAACAGTGGGGATTGCTTTAAATGTGGGAAACCTGGACATTTTGCTAGGGAATGTCCCAGTGAAGGTGGTAGAGGAGGTGGTAGGTATGGAGGGAGGGATGACAAATATAGTGGTGGCGGCGGCGGTGGTGGCGGTCGATATGGTCCAGACCGAAATGGAGATAGATTCGGTGGGCGCAATAGGAGTTCTGGTGATCGAGGAGGTTCGGGAAGTGATCGATATAGCCGTGATCGCTCTGGTCCATATGAGCGACGTGGTTCTGGTGGTTTTCGTTCTGGATAGTATCATGACTTTCCTTGTAGGGTGTGTAACTCAACTCAACTTTACTGGTTCTTTGCGGCTGTCTTGTACTGATGACTTGTACTGTCTCCCCATTAAATGCAGCCAGCTTACATGGTGGGATCTTGCGGTTATGTCCTGCACAGTGTTAATGTTTCTGTCTACAGGTCGTCTCTCGTACAGTTCAGAGTTCTGAAGTGCAGAGCTCGACGTTAATGTTGAGATATTTGTGTTCCTATGTGATGAATTTGGTATCTTGGTACAGTGGTGTGGTGTCTAATGTGTTCTTGACATATTCATTGAAACCTGGTTTTATGATCTTTAAGTGCCCTTGTAGCTGCTGCATAACTTGTGACACACACACAGGGAATTTCAATAACTGCTGCACCATTTCATTTTGAAAAAATTTCTTTTAGAATACAACTAGACCTGGTTTTTGATATTGGATGGGTATTGACCATTGAGAGGACCTTGGCTTTTGATAAGCTGCAACTAGAGATTTGTGTCCTGACTTGGAAACTTTGAAGTGAAATCTCCTTTTCAGAACGTTGGTTCCTATTGTCTTATAAATTCCACATGAGTTTACAGGTAATTACTCTTCCTTCTATTGCCTTTGCTGTCCTAATATGGCATATCATCTATGTATGGTGTTATATTGATGTTGTGAACTTCTTGGCAGCATCCTTCCTTTTTATGGTCTTATTGGGTGCATAATACAGTTTCTTGTTAATTGGGCGCTTTAAACTTAAAAATTTACCAAAGCCTTTGGGATGCTCAAGCAATTTTGCAAATAAACTCACTTAATCTTCAAATACGTCCTGCTGGCTTATGGTTGAGGGGTATTTCATGTGCTAAAATGCTCGGCAAGTTGTGTTTGGACCATCTTTTGCACTTACGGTTCTATTTCCACTTTGTTCTTGTTGGGGGAGACTTTTGATGTGTTCGTTCTTGCCTGTTGTGGATCTCTACTTGTTCTTGGTTTTGTTTGCGGAGATTAGTTCAGATGTGTGATTCTCTGTGCATCCAAGGTTTTCATTCAAAGTTTATTTGGAGTTTCTATAATGATCGTCCCTTTCATCATCTGGATCAGTTTGGTTTCAAATCCATTGATTGTTCTTTCTCTCCTCCAAATGTGATCAAAGGACCCGTTTCGCGTCTCCTGTAATTTTTACTCATATGTATCTCAATTTTTCATCCTTGTTTGCTGCCATGATGAATGTGTTACAACAATTAATGTTTAGCAATTATATTTTGAATTTCTTTGGCCTTTTTTTCTCTCCATTTCATGGTTTCTTTTCCATGGTCGTGTTCTTGTATCAATCCTTATCCTGGAAGGGATGGATTTTTTTCCTTCCTACTTTTTGTGGCCCTAAACATTTTCAAGCTGTAAACTTTTTTTATGGTGATGTGCAATATTGACATGTTTGAGTTATTTGAGATGTTTTTGGAAAGTGCAGGTCAAGTTATGTAAAATTTCACATGGAATATTTAAGCCAAGGTGTGTTTAGCTTTGACTGTTTTTTAGTGAAAAAAAAAAGTGTTTGTTTATAAAACCCTTACAAAGTTAATTTAAGTATGTTTTTAATGCTCTTCCCTCCCTCTCTATGATTCATTTCTTTGTTGAAGGGAGGTTGAGTCAATGCTTGATCTTTTGTTGGATGAGGATCGGTTTTCAAAAAAAAAAAAAATTATATATTTGAGAATAAGTTGTGTAGTATTTGATGATTCTTCTATTTTTAGGTTATTATTATTGTTGTTGTTACTTAGAAATGAAGAGAGATTCTAGTCAACCTTAGAATGGTTGTCCTTTAAATTTACAATTTCATCATTTTTCTTAACGATGTTGCCTATTCATATCCAAACGTTTCTATATTCTTTCAACTTGATTGTTTTATTCGTTGAACTTAAATTCAAGATTAGTTATTTCTTTTGTTTATTGTTTTTCAGTGGTTATTAAGATTACTATTGTTGATTTGATAACAAGTTTAAGGTTGATTTTCTACTTTGCTATTTTCTTGCTATTTGAAAACATAGCAAACTGGTACTACTATTATCTATTACAAATACACATGGATATGTATTAACATTTGATAGATGTAGTTTTGTTATTAAAAGCAATTATATTGTTTTGTTTCTTAATTAGTGTACGTCTAATGGTTAGAAATTTATTTTTATTTTTATTGTTATTGTTATTATCATCATCTTCTTCACATATCATTACTTCTTTTCGTAGTTATTGTTGTTATTTAGGTAAATTCAATTAAAAACTTTGAGAAACTAAAAGACAAAAAATGTCAAAATGTGCTTTAACTCAACGGTAGTTTTGGACGTATAGGGTTAAGGAAGTGCGAGGTCACTCCCCATACGTCTATTCAATGAAATAAATACATTAATTAAACCTCTTATATTTAATTAAATGTATATTTACTTATAGTTTTGTGATAAATTTTATTTACATTAGTTTTAATTTATAGTTTTAATATGACATGCTAATTTTTTATTTAAATCTACTTCAAACGAATTAAATATGTTCTATTCTATAGTTTAAGTTTGTATTTTGATCTCATTCAAACTAACTTCATACTATAATATATTTATATATATTTTATTAACAATATCATATACAATTCATATAAACTACTCAACAACTCAAATTCTTTTAAAACTAAAAATCTTGTTTTACGTGAGCTAGCAAAGAGACCTTGCAAATCTATAGGTATGAACTTAATAAGAGATTAGTTAACTAAATTCTTAAATTAAATTAACTAGCATTCATTAACTAAATTCTTAAATTAAATTAACTAGCATTCATCCCAAATAAGGTACTTCACTAAAGACCAAAAGTTGCACTTATGAATGATAAAATAATTTGTTTTCACTAATATAACCATTACAAGTAAATCGATCATTCACAAAGTTGTTCCTAATTACAATATCAAATTTCTAGCTTTCCATTCGGTCTCATCTCTAAAATGTTAGTTAATTTATTGATTTGACAACTTAGGTCATTCTCACCCATACAAATTAAAAGACAATTGCTTAGCTTGTCGTGAGGAGTCCATAACTAACTCATAATTGAGATCGAGTTGCATACAATCATCATTTGATTTTTTAATCTATTTAGTCAGGTGTTACAAAGATAGATCATATATTTTTTTGTTGAGGTCTTATACAAAGTAGTTGATACACCTACACATATCTCTACCTAAACAATTTAAATCAAATGGTTTCGAACGTCTACAAAATGGATCATATTCATAGTGTTACTATGATAAAGATATCAAACCTTATCTATATAACAAATTTTGATAAAATTGACGACCATGTGAGAAAAAATAAAAAAATATAACAAATTCACATATTCCGTTAGAAAAATGACCCTGTGTTCATAAAAGCAATCAGTATATTTATCTCATTAAAATCATCAGTTGGCATAAAAATACCAAGCAAATGAGACTGCAATACAAAGAATTCTATAGTGATCCCTCGCTTGTTAACATGTTGCTTGAATGCATTTAAAAATTTGAAAAATAGTTAAAACTAAAATAAGATTTAGATTAACTTTTGAAGTGTTCGTGAATTTATATACTTTTCATAAATCGTTATTTAATTTTATGTTTGTTTTCCTAAGAGCGAGGGGGTAAAGTCAATGGCGGACATCGGCGACGAAGTGAAGAACAAGCAAGTGATTTTCCGGGATTATGTTAATGGTTTCCCTAAGGAATCCGATTTCATCATTACCACTGCTACCATCCCCTTGAAGCTTCCTCAAGGTTCAAATGGGGTTTTGCTCAAAACTCTCTATCTTTCTTGCGACCCCTTCATGCGAATGCTCATGGACAGTCAACCCTCCTCGTTTTCTTATTCACCTGCCTCTGTAATTACCCTCTCCCTCTTTTCTTTATTAAGAAATGAAACTTCAGATTCATGAAATTTAGTTTTATACTGAGATTGACCATTGAACTCTTATGGGTTTTAGTTTATTTCTCTGACGGAAACGAACCTTTTGCAGTTACTATTTGGGTATGGAGTAGCTAAGGTTTTTGAGTCCGCCCACTCGGATTTCAATAAAGGTGACCTAGTTTGGGGAATGCTGAAATGGGAAGAATACTCTGTCGTTGAGGACCCTGAAAAATTCATCAAAATCCACCATACCGATGTCCCTCTCTCATATTATACTGGAATTCTTGGTATTATTTCTCCGTGTAATGCCCTCAATTTTCAATTTACTATGTATCATAGTGAATTTGGGATGATTTTGAGTATCGTTCTTTTAAGAAGAGTACTTGTTTCCGTTTCCGATAAAGAGTTTTGGGAGAAGTGGCATAATTAAGAGCATCTGTTTCATGTTTGTCACTTCATTTCTTTTTAAAACTAAACAGTGAGCTTTTGAAGTTTATGGATAAGTAAGACACCAAGCTGTACAGGCAATAAAATTCTTGATAGTTCTGACATCTGAATAATTCACAACCTTCCATTTGCATTGTTCCTTTTCTTGAGCTTTACATGGAGGCTACAGCATTGCTGTATTGATGATGTAGCAGCTTGACTTGGATATATAACTCCAAAGCATGCAAGTAGCAGTGTTATTGTCGAGTTTAATGTATTGGGGTTTTGGAACAATATTTTCCATACACATCTTGGCATTATTCCTAATTTGCAATACAATGAAAATCATAGCCAAAAGTAAAGAATGAGGATTGTCTGCACGTTTTCGTGGTGAAACAAAATTCATTACGTCATGTACAATAATTTCTATTTGAGAAAGTGATCAATGTCAAGAATTGTTTTCTCATTGGTTGAACGTTATATTTGGTAATTAATGTTTACAGGTATGCCTGGTATAACCGCTTATTTTGGATTTCATGATATATGCTCTCCCAAGAAGGGAGAATATGTGTTTGTATCAGCAGCTTCTGGGGCAGTTGGTCAACTTGTTGGCCAATTAGCAAAGTTGATGGGTTGTTATGTTGTTGGGAGTGCTGGAAGCAGAGAGAAGGTGAGCCACAATGTTGTTAACTGTTAAAAGCTTGCTTCCATATCCTCTTTCTCTCAACCATCTTTTTCTTTGACGAAATTCAGTTTCATGCAATTAGAAAATTGTTCAATCTTTCGTCTTTCCTAAGCATCCAAGTTTAGGAACTACTATAAGATTTAAATCGAGTAGCACGGTTGTACTTTTGATTTTCGAAAAGGCCTTGTATTGTTAACATCGTTCTAATTTTCCAACCTATATTTTCTGATCTGTCAGCTCTGCTCATTAACATCCATTAATAATGGATTCTTATTTTCCCTAGACATTCTAATGAAATATCCATATCATGTCTTATATGTATGCCTGACATAGATTGAGCTGCTGAAAAACAAGTTTGGATTTGATGACGTTTTCAACTACAAAGAAGAACCTGATTTAAATGCAGCGCTAAAGCGGTTAGTATCTCTCAGACTCTTACATGATCTACAACTTAGAAAGATTTATGAACCGATGGACTATTGTCTGAATAATAGGAAACTATAGCGCCTTCCTAATCAAGATTCAAATGTATAGTTTAGGTCCTTTTTTATAACCATTTGATTTTTTTTTGCATTCGAAAAATGAACTTATTGACACTACTTCCTTTCATGGGTTTCAATGTTTAGTTATCCACTTTTTACTCATGTTCTTGGAAACCAAGCGAAGTTTCAGAAACTAAAGAACGTTTTCAAAAACTTTGTATTTGTTTTTAGAATTTAACTAGGAACTCGAGTGCTTCTTTTACAAAGATAAGAACCATAATTGAAAATTTGTGGAAAAACTAAACGGGAAATCGAACAGGACTAAAGTATCTAGCTTCACATCCAATTCATATTCTTGAAAATGGAACCCAATCTTTTCATGTTATTTTGGTGGCAGATGCTTCCCTGAAGGTATAGACATTTACTTCGAAAACGTAGGAGGGAAAACACTTGATGCAGTGCTTTTAAACATGAGGCCTCATGGTCGGATTGCAGTATGTGGAATGATATCTCAATACAATCTCGATCAGTCTGAAGGGGTGCATAATCTCATGCTTCTTGTACGTCAGCGGATCCGCATGGAAGGTTTCAGAGCTCCAGATTATTTCCACCTCAATGCGAAGTTCTTAGAAGCAATGTTGCCATATATCAGAGAAGGTAAGATAAGCTATGTCGAGGACACGGTTCATGGCCTTGAGAGCGGCCCGGCAGCTTTGATTGGACTCTTCAGTGGTCGCAATATTGGGAAACAAATAGTTGCCATCTCTACAGAATGATTCATATGTAATTGTTTCTCTCATCCGTTCGGGTCTTGGGTGCTGCCGTATTGAAATGTATAAGAAATAGGCAGTTTCCATCACCACAGAGAAGCCTAGATACTTCATTACTATCATGTTGTAGCATATCCTAAAAATAAGGTAGATGGTTGGATTGTACGATTTAGCTGGGTGCATGAGATAATTTTAAGTCGTATGCTTTTCGATGTGTACTTGCCTGTTGCTTTTCTCTCAAGTTATCTTACATTTACTATAAATTGTGTTTGTTGTTGAATTACAGTTCACCTAATCTTTATCTCATACATTGCATATTCTATTGTGTTATGGCCATCTTTCATGGTTGATGTCTTATACATTAGTCAAGGATTCAATAAAATACAGTGTAAATATGAGATTAGCGTTGTTTAGTTCTCGAATCCTATTCACTAGTTCTTGTTTTCTTTCTTCTCTTCTCTTTCACTATGCATTGTTCACCATCCAACTCATTTGAGAAAGCACATCAGTTGAAGTTAAATGACATTGAATTTAGATGTGATTGTAGTAACTTTATAATATTTAAAAATTATTCAAATTTAATTTAGTAAAGATAATTGAAAAGAAAATTATTTGGATTATTTTGTTATATTTGAAAATAGTCATAATTGAAACCAAAGGAGAATGGACATTTGGGACATTTTTCAAAAAGAAGAAGGGACATTTTTCAAAAAGAAAAAGATCAAAAGTGAGATCCGTACAACTTGGCCAGTCTCTTTTCCCTCCTCCAGTTATCTTTCTTTTAGCCATTTCCTCAATTTCACCGGTAGTTTCCATACCGATTGTCATCGCCAGTTTTAGTTGCAATGGCGCACATCGGAGAAGAAATGAAGAACAAGCAGGTGATTTTCCGGGACTATGTTCGTGGTTTTCCTAAGGAATCCGATTTCATCATTACAAGTGCTACCATCCGCTTGAAGCTTCCTCAAGGTTCAAATGGCGTTTTGCTCAAAACTCTCTATCTTTCTTGCGATCCCTACATGCGAATGCTCATGCAATCTCAATCCGCCACCAATTCCTATTCTCCTGGCTCTGTAATTTACCTCTCTCTCGTTAATTACTTTACATTTCAAATCAGCGCATGCATAAATCATTTTGCCTCCTTCCATACATTTTTTTCATGGTTATGATGATATTGAAGGAAAAATGTGTTTGTGTCGACAGAAGGGTAAATTAAGAAGTGGAAACTTCAGATGCAGGAAAATTAAATTTATAGTTATGGTGAACGTTGAATTCTTATGTTTTTCGTTTATTTCTCTGATGGAAAGGAAACGTTTGCAGTTGATATATGGGTTTGGAGTTGCTAAAGTGTTGGAGTCTGCTCACTCGGGCTTCAATGAAGGTGACCTAGTTTGGGGAATATTGAAATGGGAAGAATACTCTGTCGTGGAGGAGCCTGGAAAACTTATCAAAATCCAGCACACTGATGTGCCTCTCTCATACTATACTGGAATTCTTGGTATAATTTCTGTGTAATGACCTGGAGTTTCAATTTACTAAGGCCAGTTTGATGTTCTTTTGATATTTGATTTTTATTTTTTAAAATGAAGCTATTCTTGGTATAATTTATGTGTAATTGGCTGAATTTTTCATTTTCTAAGACGCCATTTGATAACCATTTGGTTTTAGTGTTTTGTTTGAATAATTCACCGGCTACTACATGCATTGTTGTTTTCTTGAGCTTAATATGGACTCTTGGAGGATGTGGCATTTCTGTATAGATGATGTTGGAGCTTGCTTGGATTTATAACTCTAAAGGATGCAAGTAAAACATAATATTTTCCATACACAACTTGGCATTATTCTTTCCTATTTTGCAGCACTGTGAATTCCATAAGGTCATAACCATAAAGTAATGGATGGGTTGTCTGCATGTTTTCGTGGTGAAACATGATTCTTTGCCTGCATCGTACTTTCTATTTGTGAAAGTGATAAATGTCAATAATTTACTGAATCGTTGAACATTATATTTGATATACAATTAATCTTAACAGGTATGCCTGGGATAACTGCATATTTTGGATTTCATGATATATGCTCTCCCAAGAAAGGAGAATATGTGTACGTATCAGCAGCTTCTGGTGCAGTTGGTCAACTTGTTGGCCAATTAGCAAAGTTGATGGGTTGTTATGTTGTTGGGAGTGCTGGAAGCAAAGAGAAGGTGAGCCACTATGTTGTTAATTGTTAAAGCTTTATTCCATATCCTCTTTTTCTCAACCATCTGTTTCTTTGACGAAATTCAGTTTCATTCAGTTAGAAATTTTTTCAATCTTTTGCCTTTTCTTAATGAAAGTAGTTATTTCTATGGAACAAAAAAGAGAAGATTTTCTGATATTTATTCATCTATGCAATTTTGCTTTTTATTAGTTTCTTTTTTATCGGTATTTGATTTGTAGATATACGTCTTTTTTGTCTAATTTGGTTTCCTAGTATAATACTTGTTTTGTTTTGGTTCATAAACTTTTAACGTTTTTATTTTAATTCCTTTCTTTTCAAATGGCGTGTTTTAGTTTTAGTTCATGAACTTTGCATTTAAATTGTTAAACTATAAATTTAGTCAATTACTTATTTCAAGGTTAGTGGGCTAAACCAAGATAAGCATCCAAGTTTAGGAACTACTATAAGATTTAAATCGAGTAGCAGAGTTGTAATTTTGATTTTTGAAAAGGGCATTGTATTTTTAACATCGTTCTAATTTTCCAACCTATATTTTCTGATTTGTCAGCTCAACTCATTAACATCCATTAATAATGGATCCTTATTCTCGCTAGACATTCTACTGAAATATCCATATCATGTCTTATAAGTTATATGTATGCCTGACATAGATTGAGCTGCTGAAAAACAAGTTTGGATTTGATGACGTTTTCAACTACAAGGAAGAACCTGATCTAAATGCAGCGCTCAAGCGGTTAGTATCTCTCACTCTTACATGATCTACAACTTAGAAAGATTGATGAACCGATGGACAATTGTCTGAATGATAGGAAACTATAGCCCCTTCCTAATCAAGATTCGAATGTATGGTTTAGGTCCTATTTGAAAACCATTTGATTTTTTTTTTTTTTGTATTTGATAAATGAAATTATTGACACTGCCCTCCATAGGTTTCAATGCTTAGTTATCCACTTTTTACTCATGTTTTCGGAAACCAAGCAAAGTTTCATAAACTAAAAAATGTAGTTTTCAATAACTTTGTATTTGTTTTTAGAATTTAACTAGAAACTCAAGTGCTTCTTTTACAAAGATAAGCACCATAATTAAAAAATTTATGGGAAAACAGACATAAATTTTAGAAACAAAAAACTAAAAATGAGATCAAACAGAGGTAAAGTATCTAACTTCACATCCAATTCATATTCTTGAAATTGCAATCTTTTCATGTTGTTTTGGTGGCAGATGCTTCCCTGAAGGTATAGACATTTACTTCGAAAACGTAGGAGGGAAAACACTTGATGCAGTGCTTTTAAACATGAGACCTCATGGTCGAATTGCAGTGTGTGGAATGATATCTCAATACAACATCGATCAGTCGGAGGGGGTGCATAATCTCATGCTTCTTGTAGTTCAGCGGATCCGCATGGAAGGTTTCAGTGCTCCGGATTATTTCCACCTCAACGCCAAGTTCTTAGAAGCAATGTTGCCCTATATCAGAGAAGGTAAGATAAGCTATGTCGAGGACACAGTTCATGGCCTTGAGAGCGGCCCGACAGCTTTGATTGGACTCTTCAGTGGTCGCAATATTGGGAAACAAGTAGTTGCCATCTCTACAGAATGATTCATATGTAATTATTTCTCCCATCCGTTGGGGTCTGTCTTGAAATTGAGCATGTATGAGAAATAAGCAGTTTCCATCACCAAAGAGCAGCCGAGGTACTTCATTACTATCATGTTGTAGCACATACTAAAAATAAGAGATAGATGGTTGGATTGTACGATGTAGCTGGGTGCATACTGCATGAGATAATTTTAAGTCGTATGTTTTTCGACGTGTACTTGCCCTTTGCCTTTTCTTACAATCACAGCGTACCTAATCTTCATTTCACACATTGCATATTCTACTGTATTATTTCCTTTCATATTTGATGGCTTATACGTTAGTCAAGGATTCAATAAAATACAATGTAAATATGAGATTAGCATTGTTTAGTTCTCGAATCCTATTCACTTGTTCTTGTTTTCTTTCTTCTCTTCTCTTATCTCTTTCACTATGCATTGTTCACCGTCCAATTCATTTGAGAAAGCACATCATTAAGGTTAAATGACTTCAAATTAGATGTGATCGTAATAGGTTTTGAATTCCTTCAATATCCAAGACTACTTATTTACTTTCTTTTAATATTTAAAACTTATTCAAATGTACAAATGTAAAAAACTATCCATAATTAACCTTCATATCACGAGGGACGGACGACGTGGAGATTAACTTTTTCTTTTATATAATAGAACCTATGCCAATTACATTTTCAAAATTACAAAAATAACAAATTTAAAGGTAGATTATCGTCATATTTGTCAAATTTACAATATACAAAATGAGGTATTATAAGCCGTTTGTTTAAAAAAATTAGTTTGTTATTTAATGTAATTTTTATAATTAAAAAAAATATTTTAATTATTTTATTATATTTAAAAATAAGTGTTTTATCAGATAATAGAAAAAAAAAATAAATGGTCGTTATTTAAAGTAGAAGAAGGGACATTTTTCAAAAAAGAAAAAGATCAAATGTGTCATCCGTACAACTTTCCTTCCTACAGTTATATTTCTTTTGGCCATTTCCCCAATTTCTCCGGTTAGTTTCCATAGCGGTTGTCATCATCAGTTTGAGTCAGTGGCGGAAAGTTGCAATGGCGCACATCGGAGAAGAAGTGAAGAACAAGCAGGTGATTTTCCGGGACTATGTTCGTGGTTTCCCTAAGGAATCTGATTTCATCATTACTAGTGCTACCATCCGCTTGAAGCTTCCTCAAGGTTCAAATGGCCTTTTGCTAAAAACTCTTTATCTTTCTTGCGATCCCTACATGCGCTGGCTCATGGAATTTCAACCCGCCCAGAATTCCTTTTCTCCTGGCTCTGTAATTTACCTCTCTCTCTCGTTAATTGCTTTACGTTTCAAATCAGCGCATACATAAATCATTTTGCCCCCTTCCATACATTTTTTTCATGGTTATGATGATATTGAAGGAAAAATGTGTTTGTGTCGTAGCTTACAAAAGGGTAAATTAAGAAGTGGAAACTTCAGATGCAGGGAAATGAAATTTATAGTTATGGTAAACGTTGAATTCTTATGTTTTTCGTTTATTTCTCTGATGGAAAGGAAACGTTTACAGTTGATATATGGGTTTGGAGTTGCTAAAGTGTTGGAGTCTGCTCACTCTGGCTTCAGTGAAGGTGACCTTGTTTGGGGAATATTGAAATGGGAAGAATACTCAGTCATGGAGGAGCCTGGAAAGCTTATCAAAATCCAGCACACTGATGTGCCTCTCTCATACTATACTGGAATTCTTGGTATAATTTCTGTGTGTAATGACCTGGAGTTTCAATTTACCAAGGCCAGTTTGATATTCTTTTGATATTTGGTTTTTATTTTTGAAAATGAAGCTATTCTTGGTATAGTTTATGTGTAATTGGCTGAATTTTCCATTTTCTCAGGTGCCTTTTGATAACCGTTTGTTTTTAGTGTTTCGATTTAAATAATTCACCAGCTACCATATGCATTGTTGTTTTCTTGAGCTCAATATGGACTCATGGAGGATGCGGTATTTCTGTATAGATGATGTTGGACATTACTTGGATTTATAGCTAAAGCATGCAAGTAAAACATAATATTTTCCATACACAACTTGGATTGTTCTTTCCTATCTTGCAGCACTGTGAATCCCATAAGGCCATAACCGAAAAGTAAAGGATGGGTTGTTTGCATGTTTTCATGGTGAAACATGAATCTTTGCTTGCATCATACTTTCTATTTGTGAAAGTGATAAATGTCAATAGTTTACTGAATCGTTAAACATTATATTTGATATACGATTTATCTTAACAGGTATGCCTGGGATAACTGCATATTTTGGGTTTCATGATATATGCTCTCCCAAGAAGGGAGAATATGTGTATGTTTCAGCAGCTTCTGGTGCAGTTGGTCAACTTGTTGGCCAATTAGCAAAGTTGATGGGTTGTTATGTTGTTGGGAGTGCTGGAAGCAGAGAGAAGGTGAGCCACTGTTTTAAAGCTTGTTCCCATATCCTTTTTCTCCCAAGCATCCACTTCTTTGGTGAAATCAAGTTTCATGCAATGAGAAAACCATCCTTCTCTGTTTAGGATTTTGCAAAATTTATTCATTTATGCAAATGTTCTGTTTATTATTTTTTCTTTATCAGTTTTTGCTTGATAGATATACATTTTTTGTAGAACCTTAATTTGGTTTCTTAATCTTAATACTTGTTTTGATTTGGTCCATAAACTTTTAAGTCTTAAACCTTGTTTTATTTTGGTTCCTTAAGTTTCAAATTGTTTATTTTAGTTTTAGTCCATCATCTTTGCATAAAAATTATTAGTTATACTGTAAATTTAGTGAATCTTATTTCCAGGTTAGGGGCACAAGATAAGCATCAAAGTTTAGGAACTACAATAAGATTTAAGTCAGGTCAGACCACAGTTGTAGTTTTGAGTTTCGGAAAGAGCCTTATACTTTTAAGATTGTTTTAATTTTGCAATGGATGTATTGTACTGAAATATCAAGGAAAATTGCATCAGATGACAAAAAAATTTAGAAAAAAAACCACCCATAGCTCTTCTTTTTTGCATATTGCAAATATGACAAATAATTAGATATATCAAATGACTATCAGAGGGCTATCAAAAGGCTATTAGATGGCTATTCACTTTTAAATTTGCTGCTTTTGTAATTTTGAAAACGTAGTGACATGGGCCCTATTATCATTAAACTTTTGCTATTTTTGCAAACGCCCTAAATATCAATATCACGTCTTATATATATGCCCAACATAGATTGAGCTGCTGAAAAACAAGTTCGGATTTGATGAGGTTTTCAACTACAAGGAAGAACAGGACTTAGATGCAGCACTAAAGCGGTTAGTATCTCTTAAAGTTTTCATAGACTTTTACATGATCAACATCATAAAAATATTGATGGATTGACGATTATCTAGCATCTGTAGTCACTTTGAAATGAGAAGAATTTGTGTCGTGGCAAAACCCTTTCGTTCAAATAAACTCTGTAGAGTAATTGATCAAAAACTACTAAAACTAGGTAGGAAATAGCATGAGATCCACAAGGATCCTGCGTTTTTCTTTTAAACTTAGATGGCTAGATTCAACTTAGCATTTTTCTATTTCTAAGGTTGATTACGTATTGTGATAAACATAGGACAAATGCCACGAACACAATTAAAAATTATGTATGCAATTGTGATTTGCCACAATTACTGATTACCAAAGCATACATGAGCAATCCACACTATAAACAACTAATTTGTTACATTAATTAAACACACATTGCACATGAATTCAAGCAAGCAGTAGAAAACAGTATGTTAGACCTCCAATCCTTCACACTTATAAAAGAAGAGGCAAGAAGGGGAATTCACAAAATAGTTCATTTGGGTAGCTGATTGAAGGGGAAGGAAGTACCTGAGGGCCCACTTGGTTTGTTGATAAAGATAACAACCATAATTTAAAATTTGTGAGAAAACAAACAGAAAACTAAAAATGATATCATTTCATAAATGTAATCTTATCTTTTCATGTTATTCGTGGCAGGTGCTTCCCTGAAGGCATAGATATTTACTTCGAGAATGTAGGAGGGAAGATGCTTGATGCAGTGCTTTTAAACATGAGACCTCATGGTCGGATTGCAGTATGTGGAATGATATCTCAATACAACCTCGATCAGTCGGAGGGCGTGCATAATCTCTTGCAACTTGCCATTCAGCGGATCCGAATGGAAGGTTTCGGTGCTCCGGATTATTTCCACCTTAATGCAAAGTTCTTGGAAGCAATGTTGCCTTATATCAGAGAAGGGAAGATAAGCTATGTCGAGGACACAGTTCATGGCCTCGAGAGCGGCCCAGCAGCTTTAATTGGACTCTTCAGTGGTCGCAATGTTGGAAAACAAGTAGTTGCCATCTCTACAGAATGATTCTGCTGTCGGTTGTTTCTTCTGTAATCCTTTATTCCTTCCATTTGGGTCTGTTCTTGATTGTACATAAGAAATAAGGAGTTTCCATCACCTCAAAGCAGCCCAAGTAATACTATTACCATGTTGCAGAATATACTAAGAATAAGAGAGACATATGGTTGGATTGTATGATGCAGCTCTGGGTATGAAACGATGTAATGTGCTTTCCTTTTAGTCAGTAGTGGAAGCGTGAAGTTGGGAGTGTCAAAATCACTTTCCTCTAGAATAATCATGTTTGGCATGAAAATAAAATTGATTTTTGCCAAGTGTTATTTGAGTGGAAATTGTCTCCAACATTTTCTCATATTATCGAAATTTTAAAACACTTATGACTCCAACGTTACTTGATCACGATGACATGCTTCAATTCTTAAAGCTTCTTTATTAAAATTACAATTGAGAATGACTGCTAACAGTCAGAAATGTGAAATAGAAAGTGGATGTTTGGGTTTATCTAAAGTTATGCTGTATGGCCAATTGTCCTTGAGTAAGCATACTCACTTCAACCTCGCTCCACGATTTATTGGGTCGTTTTTGACGTTTTAATATTATGAAAGATTATTGGTTTCAATTTATCGGTTATTCTCATTTCGCCAACATTAGCATCTGATTTGCTCGTGCCCATCACTTCGGGAGTATTATTGGCAACTTGACTCAATTTCTCCACTTGATTTAGTACGTAGCCTCAATTTCCTAACTTTTATGTTGAGGATAATATGGCCCTTTGATAGACCCATGAGTGATGTTATACATGTAGGCATAAGAAAGTAAGAATACATGAGAAAGTTAGTTAGTGACGTGGGCTCACAAATACAAATTTTGTGAAAAAATTTACAATTTGACCGTTATATTTACATGTAAAATATCATTTTAGTATATTTGAAAAGAAAATAGACTTTTTCATTTTTCACAATCATTTCATAGCTTATAGACAGATACGATGACGCTTCGGCGGTATCAAATTTGACGCACTGACTGCCAATAGGAAAGGTGCAATGGTGCATATCGGCGACGAAGTGAGGAACAAACCGGTGATTTTCCGAGATTATGTCAGTGGCTTCCCAAAGGAGTAATATGTCAACGGAGTAGCCAAAGTTTTGGGGTCTGCCCACTCGGATTTCAATGAAGGGGACCTCGTTTGGGGAACGTTGAAATGGGAAGGATACTCTGTTGTGGAGGATCCTGGAAAACTCATCAAAATCCACCATACTGATGTCCCTCTCTCATATTATACTGGAATTCTTGGTATAATTTCTCTTTTTAATGGCTGAATTTGTGATGATTTTAGGAATAGTTCTTAGTACATTTTGCCATTTTGTGTGAGAAGTAGCATAACCAAGAGCTCTTAAGACTTTTTTTTAGAATTCTTACGCTCTCTTTTGGTGAAGTTTGTAGAGTTCTTTTCAGTGACAAAAAGCCATTTCCACCTTTCTAAAACTCACACCAATTTCACTCTTATTTGTTAGTTCATGTTTTTCCTCCCTAATATTAGTAGGGACTTTTTCGATAAAGAATACATATTAATTGAGTTCAACCGATATACGTTTGGTAGACAATTCGAATTATATTTAAGTTGTCAATATATATATATATATAGTTGTAATTATAATAACAAATTCTTACCGTCATTTCTTTATTAGAAAAACAAAAACATATTAGATTATTTTAATATTCTTCTTTTAACAAATATTCACTTACGCGATTATAATTATACCGCATTCGTCGGTAATGTTATTGGCAACGAATTTTATTAATTAGAATCAATTGGAACATTCAATTTTTATGGATTAAAGAGCGAGGTTATTTATTGCATTGGGTTAAACTACATTGATGATACATACCAATCATACTAATGAACCCAACAAAATCAAATAGTATCTTTTTCCGTTGAAATACAGAAAATATATAATTAGAACGACCACAAAGGTTTCAGGAGATGTTTGGACCGAGCATTTGAAGTCAAATGCATGATCATTGATGATCTTAACAACAAACGTTAGCACTTCTTTAACAATATGATATACAACAATAAAAGTGAAAATTTCATATACTTCAAGCAATTTTGTTTGATTTTAACATGTTTCAAATATCTAATTTTAGTTTTAAGTATTTTAAAATTTCAAGTAGAATCGTAAAAATTTAAAAATTTAACAAAATATTTATAAAATATAATCAAAATTTAATTAGATTATACTATCTATAATAAACATGGATAGAATAATCTATCATTAATAAACTCTTAATCGTTGTTATATCTACCATGCATTGTAAATACTTTGAACCTAATCGTTATATTTGTCATAATCTCCCTATTAAACTTTTACGCAAACCTAAATTTGACCAACTCACAAATTATCCATTGAATGTAATTTCTGAAATTCATAAATTTCAAACCAAAATTAGTTCTAATGTTATTTTCTTCCAAAAAAAAAAACTCACCAATTAGAGATCGTATATATACTCTATAATTCAATATGCATAAGAGAGAAAATTTTGATCAACTCTAGTTGAAGAAAAAATTTATTAGATGCTTAAAATTATCGCATAGGTTTAGAATTAAAATCGATGAAATTAAAAGATGAAAATTGATTTTTTTTTCTTTATTCTCCTAATTTATAAATTTCCAAAACATATTTTTCAACTAACTATATAACAATAACATAATGTAACACACTAATATATAAATGTGTATTGATTATGTCACATACATACAATTTGATTCAAGAGAGATACCATATAGTATCAAATACAGAAAAACAATTACATTTCTAAATCCAAAAATTCACAACAAATTAAAACACAATCCTTAATCTTAAATAAGATTATTCAAGCCTTAATCAATAATCATTAGAGTCAAAGATTTACATATTCAAATCAAAGTAGAACATATATTTTGTATCATCAACCATTTCCAACTATATATTAATAATCCCAATAATCCTAACAACTCTAAATCCAAACCCAAAAAGAAAAAGAAAACACAAATAATTTTTTTTAAGAAAAGAAAATACTTACAAAACACATATACCCAACTAAATTCATCACATCACTTATAAAAATTCTCCCCATTTTAGAATAAAATTATATGATCAACATGCATTAGTAATTCAAAATGAATAATAATTTACCACACCCTTAGTTAAAAGCAGAACAAACCCTTCGAATCTCTCCTTCAGAGCCAGTTTTAGTCCCAATCTGCCCCATTCTCACAATGGAGGTAACAAAATCACGTTGAAATGAGGGGCCAAGAACGGGGGCGAGAGGGCTAAGGTACGAGTCCAATATGGCTCGGGTCGATGGGTCGTTGTTTAGACTAGCATCGGAGGCGAGGACGGCAAAGCCGCTTCTTATGTTTTGAAAAATGCTGATGTCGAATGTGCGGGGAGTGTCACGGTCGATGCCAAGTCGAACATTGACGTCGCCATTTCTAGGACATTGCGACTGCAGCTCCGGTAGCAGCGCCGGGTTTATGTTTGGGTCTGATCCGCCGCCCGGGAAGTTGTAGAGGCGATTTGTCATGAAGAAGCATGCAGTGGTTCCGATTGTATGGGCAGCTGTGGGGGTTTTAGAGAAGATTATACGATAGATTTCAATGACACTACGTAAAAATAAAAGTAATGAAGGATGGATACATTGAAGGTATTGTAAACTAAATATTACATATTAGGTTAAAAACACATGTTGGACCAACTTCTTAATTTCGAATCATATGCTCTTACTTTAAACAGGAGATGGGTCTAGAATATATGCGGTCCCTAACCTAGGGCATCGAGAGTTATCTTTGTTATTTTAACTTTAGATATCTAGTTAACTCCACTCGTCAACGTCAATATATGACATTGGACTAAGAGTAGGCATGCAACAACTCTCGACGTGGTTAGTAGTTCAATTGAAAGAGACAATATCTTCCTATGACTCTTGTTCGACGAAAGATTATTCACTTTTTACTTGCATTGATAATTAGTCCCCAAAAGAGATTATCTATGTCAAACAATAAATCGTTTATTCTTTACAAACAGATGACTCATCAACCATGCACACAAATAACACAATAATCTTAAATTTGAAAGTTACAATTAAACACAAAAGATTAAAAAACAAAACAAACTTTTAGTAATTAAAGCTCTCCTACAAAGAAAAAAATTAGTTGTTAATAAATTATTAATGCTTTTATTTGATTTCTTCTTCTATGTTGAACTTCTCTCTGGCCTTTTTTTAATTGAACTACTTTGTTTTCTACGTGTTTATCGAATATATTTGGTGAAAATAACGAAGGTACTAAAATAATGACTATCTAATGAAAATGGGTGCACCTACCGACTCAAAAGTATCATTTTCTAAAAACAAATTCGATGATAAGTTTTATAGTAAAAACTAAACCATAATAAATTATAAAACGTAATATAACTAAATTATTATTTATTATTAAATCATAGTTTAATTTAGAAAAATTGCATTAGATAACAAAAAAAATTAGAAAAAACAGTTCATAACACTTTTTTTTTTTTCATATTGCAAATTTGACAAATATAACAATAATTAGACGATAGTATGACACGTTTAGATTTGCTATTTTTACAATTTTGAAAATGTAAGTGACATTGGCTTCATTATCATTAAAATAAATGTACTATTTTTGCAAACTCCCGTTTGATTTATTCACAAATTTAAAATTACAAAAAAAAAAAAAAATTACTACCAACTTCATTCATTAAATTGTCATTTCAATGAAGGTTCCTATTTAACAAGACACAAATTCTCAACTTCCAACTTAATCAAGCATGATGGGTAAAGGTGTGAATTCTCAAACACAAAAAAAACTTTATAAAGTTATGGCTTTAGTTAAAATGCACAAATCTCCTAACCTAATCAATAAATGTGTGTAAAGAGAGAGACCAAAAGTGGATCAAGTGGCTTAATCCTATAGTCTCATGTAGTCACGAGACGTGTCGTATAAGAGTAAGTCATTTAAAACATTTCCCCATTTTCATTACATTATAATAATATCACATTTGAAAACATATATATGTATATGATGGAAACTAAACTATGAGTATTAAAAAAGAAATGCTTCAGAACAAACAAGACGAATGTTTATCAATTTATGTGACTTAGAGATTCGGGCCATCTAAGATTGGCCTTTCTAAGAGGCAACTTTCAAGTCTTTTTTAATACATTTTTGGCACTGTCCTAAGTCGTCTAAGCTACATTCACATTTACCAAAAGAAAGAAAAGCACAGCAAAAATCCAAAATTATGACAACCTTATGTTACAAGAAATTAGCAAAATGTAAATCCGTGATTGATTTAGAGAACCCCATGTGACATGAATATAACACAGCTGTTTTTCTTTCTTTCTTTCTTTCTTTCTTTCTTATATTATTATTATATATGGTTACTGATTAACCTAAGGTTTGCCTCAAGTTTGGCAAGTGGTATTGGTTTATATTAAATTGTGAAGCAAAAAGATATGGTGGGTTTTGCATATATTATTGCAATATTCACAAATATCATGCCCCTTTCAACCTTAGCTTTCACAACTTTATGCAATTAGATGTACATATATAATTAATTATATGATATTTATCTTTCAATTTTCTAAAATTTTGAGTGGTTTAGAAGAAAAGAAAGCAACTTCTCTTCTTAATAAACATGACATTACGTGCATTCATTACTTGTAAACATTGGTTTTTCAAAAACTTGGAAAATAAAAAGATCAAATTAAATTTATTGGTATTATTGTCTTTCATTTTTTTTTAATAGTAATATTTGGTGTAACTGGATGATTTTTTCATATATTTTTTAATAAAGAAGAATTTGTACCATTTGGATGGATTGTAGGATACATCCAAATATTTTTCAATTTGAGAATATTCTATTATTTATCAATGTTACTGTTATTAATTTTCATTAATAATTTAACAAAAACATTGTTCAAAACTTATCACTTTGTAGATTGCAGAGCACATGGCTTTAAATGTTGGCTATGGAATTAAACACCTACTCATCAAATAAATTAATATAGAGGAGGCTTTCTCAAGTGTTTAAAAATAGTAGGATATGGTATAAATTAATTAATAACTATAATCCTCAGAATTGTGTTTTTATAGTCAAGGGTAAAAACAAAAAATATTTAAAATGGTTAGATAAACTAATCAATAATTAAATCAATTTTTCAAAGAGGAAAGATTAATAAGGATTAAAATGAAATCTAATATTTATATCTTTAATTTAAATTAGTGAGTTTAATTCTAATTCTCCCTTACTAATTGTTTGGTTTTTAGAAAATAAACTTATAATACTATAAATTTTTTTATACAAACATTCTATATATATTTTCAATATCCAAACCAAAATTTAGTTATTAATTAAAAAAATTGTCAAACTACACTATTATAAATTGAATTCTCAAATGAGGTTTATAGTTTTCTAAGTCATTCACATCACCGTTTTTAAATCTACCATTTGAATTTTGAAAACGACTAAAACACAAAATTGAAAAGTTTAAAATCGGACAAGGAAATAAAATAACCATAATTAGTTTAAATAGAAAAGGCAGGTTTTGATTAAATTAAAGATAATATACTTAAGATCATTCTTAAATTGTATGATATCTTAGGTAAATGATGAATAGTTTAGAATCCCTATTCCTAAATGCAATAACTTATTAAAGCACATAAAAGTAGGAAATGTGAATCATCCATTCCCTTTCAAAGTACATTATGTGATGGTGCCCATTTGTATGGTCCTATTGGCCTTTGGGAAAATTAGTTTGACATCTCAAATAATATATATATATCTCCTGTAGTTGGACCTAACATGGCTTCCCAATCATAAATGGAAAAGTAGGTTTTGGTTTTGCCATTTATGTGCCCTCTTCAATGTTTAGAAGTTTGACAAACCTAGTTCTTTTTTCTTCCATTTATATTCTTTATCAAAATCATAGCAAATGATAAAAAAAAAAAATAGAAAATCTAATATAAAATAAAGACTAATGGAGTAATTTGTTAGTACAATTAAATTTAGTCGAGGCTATAGTTAGCCTCAATATCTTACTCTTTTCTTCGTATTAAAAAAGATACGACCAAATAACACTTGAGTATTTTCTTTTGAAAAATTTTATCATTCATGTCATTCTCGTTCCTCTATCCAATATTAATATTATATTGAAAAACCGTAGTCTCCTTCATTACCCAAAAAAATATAACTTCTATAAATAAATCAATTAACAAGTAATAAGTTTAATTAATTAGATGAATGGTTATATTTACTATTCTTATTTATAATTATTTAACACATCATTAACTAATAATCTAGTGTACTTCACATCATTATTTTTAGATTCTACCTATCATACCAATAAATGTAGAAGAACTAACTTAAGTAGGTTAACCTTGACTGAATTACCTCAGTTATTAGGAAATATTATGTGTGTGTATATATATATTTTCCAACAAAGGAGTAATGAAAAAAGAAAAGTATGATGATGATGATGATTATTGAATGAGGTAGGGAAAGTAAACTCATTTGTGTTGGCTTTCCAACCACCTTAATATCACCAAACGTGCATGAGAGAGAGAGAGAGAGATGAGTGTGTGTGTATGTGTGTGTACCTGATAGTAAAACCAAGTCCTTTTCATTCATCCCTTTCTCTGCAAATTTCCTCTTCAAAACGTCAATTGAATCACTCACATCCGGCAGATCACTCGCCAGAGATACATCCGAAACTCTACCGTCTCTCCGGCCGGTTGGAATATCATAGTCCGGGCCATTTGCCTGTCATAATTCTCCAAAACTATTCAGAAACTGTCAATATATATATATATAACGATGAACACGATGATAAGTAAGAGCTTAGCTCAACGGATATCAATGTGCGTGGAAGTTCTAAAAGTTGGTGGTTCAAATTATGTAAAACGAAAATAGTTTATTACCGTAACAATGGCATCTCTAGCAGCCATAGCTACGATGTCAGAACAAGAAACAAGTCCAGGACACTGTGCTTCCAATTCTCTCTTGGCTTTTTCTATTACATCAAACCCCCGCACCCCTTGATGCCCGAAAGCAAGTTTCTCAGACCTTGCCCCATTGTCGACCAAGATCGAACCATCACAACCCTGTAAATCAAGTTATTGCATGATAATTTGTTTGGGTTGGATTGACTTTCAAAAGAAAAGTGCGCATTTTTTTTTTAATTTTTGGAGAGTTACCTCTACAAAGCAATCGTGAAAATGGAGGCGGAGCAATACAGCAGCCATGGTGGCATCATTTCGAATGGCGTCGTTCACAACGGAACGGACAATGGATTTGGCGGTAGGACAAGATCGAGCATAGAATCCAAATTTCAATTGGGCTTGAGAAATGGAAGCAAAGCAACCAAGGAATAACAAGAGATTGAGAAGAATCATCAACTTTGCCATGGATTTGTAGAGAAAAGAAAGTTTTGTTTTTTTTCTTTAATCAATGGTGAGGGTGAGAGGCTAAAACATATAAGAAGTAAGAAGTAATTAATATATGAAGAGAGGAAAAAAGGAAATTTTTGAAATAGAGAGAATTTGTAAAGAAAGAGACGAAATGTCTTAAAATAAACGCAGAGAGAGAGAGAGGAAGTTGACAGATTTGAGAATTTAAAGGCATTTGAAAGATGTGTCATCGTATGTATTGCATGAGAGAGATTTGTCATTTTGTTAATTAATTTTATAATTTCTCATCATCATCATCATCATCATCATCATCATCATCATCATCATCCTCCATAGCCTAACTCTTATAACAATTATTTAATCATTTAATTAAATTCATTTATAATTATATATATATATATATCCCTACCCTCTTAATTAATTTGCCTTACTAATTTAATTCCAATGCGTTTTCAATAATCTAATTCCAATTTTACTCATTTAAGAGAGGGTAATGGAAGAACCCTCTGATTACTCCACTTCCCCACCTAGGATTATTGCTTTTAAAGCTCTACCACCCTACTCTATTTTATTTCTTTTCTTCTTTTTACCATTCTTTTTATATGCAATCGAGAAGAGAGACAAACAATCACCATCCTAACTTCTATCTCTAAGCCTAACAAAAAATGTTTATTGATATTGGAAGAACAAGAAAAAGTCAAACCAATAACAAAAATATAACTTGGAGATGAAGTGAAAAGCATACTATAAGATCTACATGCACCAACTCAAAATATGAATTACACTATTCTAATGTCGATAATTAAAACTAAAAGTAACAATTAGTAAAAGTTAAATATCAAATTTCCATAATCAAATCATGAACGACCTTAATTAATTCAAAAGAAGGATGGTTAAAACGATTAACCTCATTGTTACTAAAAACAAATATGGCAATCAATTCGAGAAAATGGTACAAACACAACAACCTCTTTTTTTAACCATATTTACTCATTACCTCTTAACCTCGCTAATTAATACGATCTCTTCTTTATCTCTTAGTGGTTATAATTAAATTAAGAGATTTGTGTGAGAAGCTTTGTTAAAGTGTTTAATTTGATCATTTGGTTAGTAAAAGTATAGGTTTATTGATATATACTTAGATCATGTGTGGGTAAACTAAAGAAGAGAGGTGAGAGAGAGACACGGCTGTGGAAAAGATTATGTTAGTGGGAAATATTTCCTCATTAAATAATAATGCAAACTATAAATTAATTTGGTAACCTTTACAAGTTATATATATATATAATGTGTGCATCGTTAATTTTATTTCTACACGTTAATGAGGTAGGGGGTGCCCAAAGTTTTATCCTAACTTCAATTTTCTAACATTTCAATCTTAATGAATTTTCTATACGATTATTATAAAAATTATATTGTTTTAGTTTTAGAGAATTTGTTTTAGAAACTTCTTGTTTTGTTTTCTTTATTTGGATGAAATTTCGATATTGTTTTAACTTTTTAGAAGAATTTTTAAAAAAAAATGAGAAAAGTTTGATTTTCTTTCTAGATTAGTGAGTTATGTTAACTTAGTTCAAGTTATTTTAATTTTGTGGTCCTCGTTGTATATTATTCTATAGTTTTACGTATTTTCGACCAAAGATTAAGCTTTTTCAATATGCTAACTTTTTCTAGTTTTATACTTTTCCCAAATATAAGTTTTCCTTCTTAATTCAAGAATTTTATTTGTAAAGTAATTGAATTTGAAAAGACCATACAAATTTTGCATTGCTTTGTAAATGGACGTGGAGATTCTTTAGTGAAAAAACTCTCTCGAAGTGCATTATTATGGCAAAATACAAGCAATTCTTCTTGGGAGACATTCCAACAAAAAGCAAATATAGCAACAGCAAGGCCCCTTGAAATTCTATAGTCAAAAGGGTTGATTATTTCCTCCTAAATATCGTATGGAAAATAAAAAACGGTGAAAATATATATATCATTTTGGCATGGTCTTTGGCACGATAACAGCCCAAAACTTTATGTTCTATCAAATGGTAAAAACATAACCATTAAAGATACGTGGGACCAAGAGATTCTTAATTGGGATCTTCTTCCTATGAGACCTGTTCGTAGCTGGGAAATAAGTATTTGGGATGAGCTCAAATTCTCTTTATCTTTCCCTACTTTTGATGGTGGTCATGATGCACCTATTTGGAAATTGAACTCACATGGGACCTTCACTGCTCCATCGATAAAAAAGGCTATCCACATCGGTGATCAAAGAGGTTTAAATTTTTCTGATATCCAGACATTTTTCATCACTAAAAGGATGTAAAATTTCATTTGGTCCCTTATTCATAAGTGCATCAATACAATTGACAATTTACAAAGGAGGCTCCCAAGTACGAATCTAAATTCAAGCTGGTGTGTTATGTGTAGAAAAAAAAGAAGAAGATAGAGACCATCTTTTTTTATCTTGTTCATATGCTCCCACTATTTGGAGGAGATTATGCACGTTGCCTAACTGGAATTTCTCTCATCATAGTATCTCCTCTTTCTGCAAATTTGTAAGTATAGGGTGAAACAAAAAAAAACAAAAAGGAGGTCATCTTATTCAACTCGGTTACTATTACACTATGGTGTGTATTTGACTTGAAAGAAACAACAGAACTTTCAACAATAAAGAGAAAAGTCTGTAAGATTTTTGAGAAGATATCAAAGTGCTTATTGGTCTTTGGACAAGCATATCCAAATGCTTCTCAAATTATTCGGCTAGCTCTATTGCTTTAAATTTAAATGCTTTTAATTAGCTTCGATCTTTGTTGCTCTTTGTTGGGTTATTAGGCTTTTCTCTATCTCTTTTTATACTCTTTCTTGCTTCATGTACTTCACTTCTTATTTTAATGAATCGAAAATGATGAGAGTGTTAAAAAGGTGTTCACCTAATGCAGATATCATAATGTACCTACTGACCCAACAATATCTTTTATAATAAATAAATAAACTTATTCAAAATATTTTTCATTAAATTTATAGATCGTTTTGCCCCATAATTAAATCGATGACCAAATTTTTGTTTTTACACCATTTCATCCTAAAATATTTTTAAACTTTACATTTATTTTGTAATTATTTTTCATTTCTTTTTCAAATTTATGTTCACGTCGTACATTTACACATGAATTTACATTATACTTTTAAATATTATCTTTATAGAAATGATGATTAAAAATGGTTAATTACAGCCAATTAAGCCATAAGCAAGTTTTCATTTACTAATCATGATATTTTTTAACTATCAGTTTTTGTAAATTTTTCAAAAAAGAATCATCAATATTTCCATAAAATCAGAACAATATTTCTACTGATATTCAAATATAGATAGATAATTAACTATACATATCACTTTTATTTGAAATATATATTTTTCATTAAGTAAATGCTGGGATATTATATTGTTGTACTATTTAAATTTAAATTTTTAGAAATTAATTATGAACCTTAAATATTTTAACTATATAACTATATATATATATATATATTTATCACATATGAATGAGATATTTTAATATTTAAGTAATTAACATACGTACTCATTATGATATTAAAGATTCTATTGTGCATTTAATTAATCAGTAATCCCAACTAATTAACAAACAAATCGTGTACTTATTGAAACCTAGTTAAAGCATGCATGCATATAACTAAGTCCCAAGATAAAGCTTTAAAAATCCATGCATACAAGAGATTCTTCTATTTGCTACCTATGGTGATATATATTATTATATATGCTGGATAAAGGGATAATGAGAAGACAGCGAGCTATGAATGGTTTAACAAAAACATATAACTACGAGAGGGGAGTGTCAAACCAAGCATATAAGCATTACGTTTAGAAGTTAATAAAGATTATCCAACAGAAAACTCACAAAATTACATTAGGATCTTGCTCCCAACACTACAAGCCTTGCCCCTCTTGATTCATAGACAGATCAGCAAGGAGGGGGTCGCCCGAAAGAATGTAAGAAACTATGAGAGAAATGAATTTTTAGTAGAGACTTCGGCCTCCATTGAAATCCCACTTTAAAAACCCTACGAATTAACCAGAAGAATAATGTATATATACATAAAGTCGCAGAGCGTTGCAGCACCTAGAAGAACATTGCTTTGCTTGAATTAGCCATATTCACTTTAACTTAACTTTGTTAACATGGGACATGGTCTCGATCAATTCATGTGTGAATGATTTGAAGTTTGAGTTTAGAAACAAGTTTTCTTTACTTTTACTGTATTGATCATTAATAGGTAAATCCATTCTCTTCTTCCCTTAAAAATCAGTTTGGTTTGGGAGTTTGCATAACCATAAACGTTTTTAAATCCAATTAGTTAGAGTGCCTTTCACGACCCCTTTTGACTCACACCTCACACTTCAACTTTTGTGAAAAAAATAATTATATTAGATAAAAATTTTTGGAATAATGATTAGTATATAACAGACATTATATTTTTTAAAAATCATAAATATGACAAAGTCTATCCACAATCAACTTTTCTCATGATAGACTTTTATGAAGTGATCCACCAATATTAGCATAGAATAGACTTTTGCAAATTTTACTATATATGTTAATATTTTGAATTTAATGATTATATTTACAACTATAAAGACAACAACTGAATTTGTAATTTAAACTTAGTTTTTTAAAATTATTAAACTTTAATAGATAATTATTTCCTCACTTTGTAAATTATTTTGATTATTAATTTATTCATACCTTCAAACTTTGTCATAAAAATTTAAGTCTTAATATATATTGAAATGACCTATATGTAACAATTAAGTTTATAAATAATATATATATATATAGTTTTGGTTATATATCTACACGTAGCTAAGAGATTCTTAAATCATGAGAACAATTTCTTAAACAACGTAACAAGGAATTATCTTTTGGGTCCAAACAGAGTAAAATTGGAAACCCTAAAGTAAACTTTGAAAAAAAAGAACCACATTCTGCATCAACAATAGATGTAATTACTACTTCCAGCTTGTTCGAAAATCTTAAAGCCTTCTAACATTATCATTGTTTTCTACCTCTTATTTGAGTATCAAAGTGTGTTAGCAAGTATATATCATCTTTCTTAATTGGTGTTGGTTAACACATTCCTCAAAATATTCCATTATTATTGTTGAAGAAGCACGTACAAAAATTTGACCCAAATTTTGCATCAACAATGTGCATTGCTAAACCCTCTTGAAATTATAATTTAGACATAATTTAGAAGGCGAATATAATCTCAATCCCACCCCATGATTTCTTAATTATAACCAAAAATATGAGGTGGGATTCAAGTTGATATTAACTTTGGGATAAAGGAATGAGAATAAGCCATTAATTAATGTATCGTCATCTATAAGAAACAATAATCCATTGTTATTATTTATGACATTCCTTTAAAAGAATGTTCATGTAACATGTGAAACTCTGCATGATTGTTTACTTGAGAGTGTAACAAGTACACATACACACATATATATACATGTATGTATACTATTTGTGATTTGATGGGTTTGAACAAAATTTGAAATGGTCAAAGCTTGGATCCATAAATAAACCCTTCTATAAATATTATTTCTCTTAGAAGGAAGAAAAAAAAAGGAAAGGAATTCCTAAGAATAGATAAACTAAAACAGCCTTATATGACAAACATATTACAAAGCCTCCCACTTTTGGATGCTAAAAGAATGGGAAATGCAACGTTGATAGAACGTTGAATTTCCGAGGAACAAACAAAAACAAAAAACAAGAAGAAGAAGAAAAAAAAGATCAACAAGAGCAAGAGAAAAAAGAACAAAGTGAATCGTATACCATGGCGCCAAGCAAGATCAGACGAGCATTAGGGGCAGTGAAGGACAAGACAAGCATAGGTTTGGCGAAAGTTGGAAGCAGCACTTCGTTGTCTGATTTAGAAGTAGCCATTGTGAAAGCTACAAGACATGAAGAGTACCCAGCCGAAGAACGACACGTCCGAGAGATTCTTAGCCTCACCTGCTATTCACGAGCGTACATAAGCGCATGCGTAAACACGCTATCAAGGAGATTGAACAAAACAAAGAATTGGACAGTGGCACTCAAAACCTTAATGTTAATCCAACGCTTGGTGTCGGAGGGCGACCCGGCATACGAGCAAGAGATCTTTTTTTCCACAAGGCGTGGGACTAGATTCTTGAATATGTCTGATTTTAGAGATACTTCTCAATCAAATTCTTGGGATTATTCTGCTTTTGTTCGTACTTACGCTTTGTATCTTGATGAAAGGCTTGAGTTTAGGATGCAAAGTCGAAGAGGGAGAAGGAGTGCCTTTGGATTGGATGAAGAAGATGAACACCATCACCACCACCAACAACAACAGCAACATATTAATAGCAGCAGTAGTAATAACAACGAGGACAACAATGACAATGACAATAATGATGAGGAAGACCACAGCAAAGCCATCATCGTAAGAGCCACACCGATGCGAGATATGACGTCCGAACAAATATTCTCGAGGACACAGCATTTGCAACAACTTCTTGAACGCTTTTTGGCTTGTCGCCCTACAGGTTCGTTTCATTTCAATACTACTTTTGTTTTAGTATCTTTCTTTCTTTTTTACTTTGGTATGTTTTGGTTTACGTTACTTCCAATATTCCTAAGGTTCATTTTGGCGTCCTACCATTTTCATCCATATTTACAAGATTTTAACACAAATTTATACTTCATACAAAAATTTTAATGAAATTTCATGGTTAGTTTAACGAAGAAAAGGTCCTATTTTTCATGGGAGGAAAATTGGAATAAAAATAAAATATATATTTTTTAAATGGTAATAAAATGAACGTGTTGAATATTTTTAGTTCATAAAAATTTTAGAATATAATCATTTCCTCTTCTACTTTATAATCTTTGCATCTAATGAAGTTATGTTTTCTTATAACTCCAACCTATGAGACTTACAACATATGCTCACATTATCCATTATTTATTAAAATTTTAGACCACATTTTAAGTAAGATCTAAAATGGTTACTTTTATTGTAAGTGAATGCACTTGTCTTTTATCTGCATTGATTTAAAAAGTATTTAAAACACAAAGAGAACTTACAATTTGGCTATTAAATTTCATGAAATTGATTTTTATTATATGTTAATTGATGTTGATTCTACATAAACATAGGTGCTGCAAAGAACAACAGGGTGGTATTAGTGGCATTATACCCAGTCGTAAGAGAAAGTTTCCAAATATATTATGACATAACAGAAATTATGGGGATCCTAATTGATCGTTTCATGGACTTAAACGTTCAAGATTGTGTCAAAGTGTATGAGATTTTCTGTAGAGTTGGGAAGCAGTTTGATGAACTAGAAATGTTCTATTCTTGGTGTAGAACAATTGGAATTGCTCGTTCTGCTGAATATCCAGAGGTTGAAAAAATAACCCCCAAGAAACTTGAAGTCATGGATGAATTCATCAAAGACAGATCTGCCTTAGCTCAATGCCAAAACGATAGAGAAAAAACCCAACCTCAATTGGAAATAACAGAGGAAGAACACAAAGAAGAAGAAGAAGAAGAAGAAGTAGATGTGAACTCAATTAAAGCTCTTCCACCACCAGAGGATATCAAAGAGGAAGAAATTACAGCCATAGAAGTGGAAGAAGAAGAGAAAGAAATTAAAGAAGATGAAATGAAGAAGGATAATGATAATTCAATGATGGGTGACTTATTAAACCTTGGTGAAGAACATGCAATGATAAGAGAAGCAAATGCAGATAAATTAGCTACAGCATTATTTGATGGCAGTGGACCAGTTGATTCATCAGTTAAAGCATTACCATGGCAAGCATTTAATGATGATTCAGCAGATTGGGAAACGGCTTTAGTTCAATCAGCAAGTCATTTACCAAATCAAAAAGCTGATCTTGGAGGAGGATTTGATATGCTTCTTTTAGATGGAATGTATAAACAAACAGCAGTAAAGTCAACAATGGCTGGATCAGGATATGGGGTGAGTGGCAGTGCAAGTAGTATGGCACTTGGGTCTGCAGGGAGGCCAGCAATGCTTGCATTGCCAGCCCCTACAACGCCTGAAGGCAGTGGGACGAGCTCGTCCTCAGTTGTAAGCGATCCGTTTGCTGCATCGGTGGCGGTGGCGCCTCCGCCGTATGTTCAGATGTCGGAGATGGAGAGGAAGCAGAAACTGTTGGTGGAAGAGCAACTCATGTGGCAGCAATATGCAAGAGATGGAAGACAGATACAGCATAACCCTTATACAGGAGGTTTCACACACAGTTATTAGGGCTTTGTTTTGGCTTCACTTGTTTCCAATCAAACTCACATTGTAATTTTTATGCTAATTTAGTTTCTATTCATCTTTTTTATTTTGTTTAATATTTTTCTTTTGTGATTTTTTTTTGTTTTTTACTCAGTAAAAAACAACAAAAACAGTGTTTGTATGTGCTGTTACTTTTGGTAGAGATGACACAAGGTAAATAAATAAACAAACTATTTAACAATAGATTTGTGTTTATTTAGTTTTATTTCCTCCATTTACTTCAAGATCCTCTTCATTCCTTCTCAAAATTCTTTTCCACTCAAGAATATATGGAACTCATAGAAGTTCTTAAGAGAGAAATAAGAAAGAAAAGGGCTTAGCTTGTTTGTTTTTCTAGGTTAATAAAATATAAGAATATGAATATGGATGAAGGATTTAATTTAGGAGAGTCTAACACTATTGCTAAAACAAATAACCAACATATTATGCTATGATAATCTTCTATGGAACATCATTTTCTAGAACGAAGATTCTCCTAAAAAATATTTCTTCAAATATAATCAAATATTTAAAACTTTGAAAGGAAGAACAAATGCATAGCTCATATATATATTAAAATTCAATCTATCATTAGTTAATTCATTGTCTATGATTTTAGTTTTAAAATATGATATCTTTTTGGGCTTTGTCAAGCTTTTGAAGACATATTTTAGAGTTTTATGATTGCATTTTCCACAGTTGGTTACTATTTTAAAAACTAAACATTTTCAAATTTATTGTTTGAAAATGCATCATAAATTTTAAATTTTAAATTGACCTAATTAAAATGAAAAAACGACTTGTAGATATCAAATTTGACCTGATAGACACTCATCGTTGGTTGCATTTTTATCAAAAATTTAACTTTGTTTTTAGTAGGTCATAGAAAAAAATGTCAATTACAACGAACTAGTTTTTACTTGCAAAAACCACAATAAAAACTTAAACAAAAACTCAAACATGACAAATGACTCGCAATTTCCACTAAATACCTAGAAACGTGCATAAATAACCTGTGAATTATTGAGTTAACACGACCTTACGATAAAAAGATGAAATTGTATTTAATGTCCATAAATGATTTGTTTGATTAGACAAATATAATTTATCTATATGGAAGCAGTCATTTCAAACACAACCTTCACACCTAGCTAAAAAAATGTTGAATTCGTTGTATAAATAAGCAAGAAAATATTCATAAATAATACAACAGAAAATAGGTTAATAACCCTTCTCTAGTTTCCAAGACCTAAAAAGTAGAAATAAAAACTCATGATTGGCACAACTTACAACACAATTGTGATACATACACTTGTTAGTTTTATTGATATACACAAAATCGATCAGATCTGGCTTGTTTTTTTCTTCTTTTTTTCCTTCGGGAAACAGCGACAGATCATAGTAAATAGATGGGAATTGAAAGATTCAGAAAAATATTGAGACAACTATGAACAGAGTAGAAAACAACATACACAATTGAGCTCATTTTGGGTCGTCTATGGCACAACGACTTACATCTGGAAAATCAGTTTGAGAAACATTTCTGGTAGAAAGACCGAGCTTAGTCCCAACACGAACCAACGTTTCAAGTGATCTCGAACTATTTGCTAATAGATCCTCATCTAATTGGATCGAATCCTGCATGAAAATTTGAAAATTCTACTTAAAAAACTGGTTGTATAGATGGCAATGAAACTTTTCATTGTTCAAAACTAAAACTAAATTTCAGAATTTAGCAAAAAAACGTATAGACCACAAGAATGCAGTAAAGTTGTGTGAGATCAATGTAGAATTCGAGGGTGGTTTTACGCTCATAATCAAAACGATAACTATGCTCAACCAAATTAACTGAACTACGTCTGTTTGTAGGTCCAGATAGAATTGAGAATCCTACAACAATATTGAAAATATGCCCAGGAGTACTCCAAAAATATTAATTATAAAATTTTGGTGATTAATTATCTAAAGAACAATATTAATAAATTGTTAGCGATTAAACATTAAGGGACCATTTGGGACGAGGATTACGAAGACTATATTGTTAACGATTAAACATGAAGACTATAATAATTACCTCTAGCTACTGTAAATACTATTTAAAAATCTCAAATTACCTAAAATAAATACTATTTCATCTCTCATTTGCTACAATTTTTACTATTTAATGTTCATCAGTTTTTTATTATTTGTTAGAGTGTTTACTATTTCATTCTTCAACAAAAATAATCTAAACCACAAATACATATTATGATAACCTAAACAAAAATAATCTACATCTCGAACAAAAACTATTTCAACTCAACTATAATAACTTAAGACTATAACAACTCACTCTAGAGTGTTTAATTTTAAAAAAAAATTATAATATAATAAGAAATAATAAACTATCAACTACTTGATATTAATTATCTAAAAGTAATAATAAATTATCTAAAAAAATACTTTTCCATTACTCGATATAACTTTTCTTAAAGAAAATTAAGTATTTGTTATCGAGTTGAAATAGCTTTTTGAGATTATTTTTATTTTTATTTTAAATAGTTTTTATTAGGAGAGTTTAAATAAAAATAAGTTTTTTAAAACACTTTTTTCCACAATTGACCGTGAACAAAAGAGTAAAACGCAATTTTATGACCAAGTTTAAGTTCCAAAATGCTCGTGGGCTGAAATATAAACATTTCAATCATTCGCCTTTCTATTCTTCTGAAAATGTGAACCTTTCAAACAAGCATACCGACAGACGAAAGAAGATTAAAAAGCTTTTTTCTAAGATTCCCCAAAATTTTCAATCACTTCAGTTTGGAATTTTAGTAATCTTCCAAAGAGTTCCCTATCCATCAATTCAAGCTTTTTCTACAAATCTATGACTTCAGCATGTAAAATAGATTCCAACATCTACGTGATTGGTACGAAATGTTTGGCTTAACGAACATAGAAACAAAGATATAAATTACAAGAAATGCAATGAAATGCTAACCTTTTCAAAGACACAAATTACAGTACTTCCACCGAAAGAGAAATACCCAAACTGCAGATAAAGGGCATCAGTTAGAAGATAACACACAGTCCCAGCTCCCATGGTAATATGCTACAAATGGAAAAAGATATCTAGCGTAAATTTACCTCTTCTCCTTTCTTTACATAATCTCCCTTCCCTTTTTTGAAGGTTATGCTGCCAACCATGGTAGCTCCAATTGCAACAAAAGCAACCTACAGTTGAGGGCAACACTCATTGTCAAAAGAGTAATGAACTAAGTTTCTCTTTCCATGTCAATAGACTAGGGTCATAAAATATAAAATTGCTATAGACAGCAAAAGCAACCTAATATATTATACTTGCATGCCATTGACAAACAACTTGACAATATCAAAGCCACGGTTGACAGTTAGCCAACCAATGCAGCAAATTTAAGAAAATCATAACCTACTATAAGTCTACAAGTAAATATTGAATTTTTTTAATTTATACAAAATAGACTCATACATCATATGTTCCAGTACAACCTCATCAGATCTACAATGTACAATATTGTTTTGCTCACTCAATTCATATATTTTCAACGGCTTTTGGTTGAGTTTGTTACCGTAACAACAAAGGTACTTATCCTTAGAAGAGATTCCTTCTGATATTTGAACTATAAAATGTCTCCTTCTATATAAATATCTAGTTAAAAGAGTAGGGACTGCATTTCTAAAACAATCTTGACCTCTTAAATAAATGACACATGGTGGGAATGGATGCAAGTTTGTATATAATCCTATACCATTCAATTAGAAATCAGGACATATTACAGAAGTTCAGGCTAACATGGATTAATAACAAAAAATATTTCTCACATTATAGCGTTTTCAGTATTATAATATGTGTTTATATCATAATTATATATAGTTGCCCTTTATTGTAATTTTACATTCTCTAGAGTAAGGGTTCTTAGTTGTCTCTCTCTCTATATATATCTTCAACCTGATTAAATAATGAGATCATTATATTCTTCAAAGGTACAGAGTGCATTCAAACCAAAAGTAAATGGATAAACCTTGCCAAAATCGGAGGTTGAAATTATAGCTACTGAACGCTTGTTCTCTGTGAAGACATTGCAATACTTGCTATTTACAGCAATTGGATTAACCTAACAAGGAAAAGAACAAGTTTAATAGAACATGCAAGACCTAAATTTATTCTTTAAAAAGAAAGCAAAAAGAAAGACAAACGTCTTTATGTATTCAATGAACATACAGTATACAGGCATCCAGGTATGTCTACAATTTGTTCAATGAAACCAGAGACTGGAAAATGAAAGCGATGATAATCCTGAAACAGAGCAACCCTGCTTAGATTAAAATATGCGATAAGGTTAAATATCACGGTTGTTCATAGAGAGAATAAGAAGAATACTTGTGGTGCCAATCGAAATATCACCAACGTCCCATCCATAAAAGCACTAGCACTTATATCTTGCCCTAAAAGACCTTGAACTGAAAACTTCCGCCCCTACGATTACAAAACAATAATTTCAAACAATTAACTTTAAACTGCCATTCCTTGTAGTTGTAGCAGAAATAAGGAAAACCCAAAAAATAGTTTGCTATACAACTGAACTTCTATTATACTAAATTTGCTATAGACATGTTTTCTTCAAGGTAGATGATATAAACCAAATAAAAGAATTTTATTAGAGTTCAAAAGTTGAGGATACAAGAAGACAAGATATTCTTTTCCTGTATGAATTCTTCCTGCTGAGATTAGTTTATTTTTTATCAACATGCAACACAGCTCAAAATTAAATGCAACAGCCTATTCCACCGAGAAAGACACAAGATGACTTCGTCATTGAAGATCTTAGAAAAAAAAATATTCGTTCTCATTATGCACAACTCTTCCAGTAAAATTCCTCATATATTAAGAACATCTTTTCAGTTTCTCATCCAGAAAAGGAAGGGGGATAAGGCTGAGCAGGCAACCATTTTCTCTCTTCTTATTTCTTATCACTCTTACTCTTTGCTCTTTCTTGCAACTCTTAAGTGGTAAGTGTAAGCCCCAGATAGTATATATTCTCTTTGCAGGATTTCTACCTAATGTAGTGGATCAATCAAATTTTTTTTTTTTGGTTTTCAACTTCTTGTCTCTCTACGCACTGTTTGAGAACCATTCTATTTTTTATTTTCTGTTTTTGAAAGTTATACATGTTGTCAACACAATATTTCGGTCGGTTACCCACCTTACTTAAAAAAACATATGAATTCTAAGCAAAATTTTAAAACAAAATCAAATTTTCAAGACCAACTTTTTTTTCATTTCAAAACTTGGCTTAGTTTTTGAAAACATGTTTAAATAGTAGGTAATAAAGTAATAAAATTATAGGTAGAAGTAGTGATTATAAGTTTAGTTTTCAAAAGCATAAAACTAAAACACGGTAATCAAATGGGACCAAACAAACAAGAAGTTAACCAATTTCTGTCAAATTCTCAACTTTTGAACAGTTGTAAACATAATCATCGACTGCTACTTTCTAAAGAACTTGAACGGTAAACATACACCCAATACTGACATCATCAAAGATAAAAGTACCTTGATCCACAACCTTAGGCTGTCATCAATTGACTTAAATGCCATAAGTCGGCAATCAGCAGCACATACTGCAACATCATCACATTCCACATGTGCAATTGGTCTAACACCGGGCTTCAACTCTCTTATAAAAAATTCATTAAATGTCTGCAAATGCGAGCGTCAAAATTCTTTATTACCATTTTTTTCAATGGCAGAAACAACACTTTATTCATAAATACAAAATAAAGTTGTTTGTATCCAAGCAATTGAAAAAATGCCACAGCTAATGCAGATGGTTATGCACTATTAAGAAAATTCAAGTATGCAATAGGACCGTAATTATATACTTTTCCCAATTCTAGCACTACTTAGAAGTCGGAAGGGAAAGCTACTGCTTCCTTGTCATTTAAGAGTAGTAGAAAATTGATAATTCAATATCCTTTTCACCATACATTTAATTTAGTTTAACTGTAAGCATTTAGAGGATTGGAAAAGAGATTCAAGAAGGCAGGCAAAACACCAATTAGTAAACCACGACTTAAAACTATCCAAAATGCGTTGCTACAACACACTCAAGTGTCAACAAAAATCCAAAGCTTTGCAAAACCTCAGTCATACGATATTTCGAGCACACAATGAGACCAATTGTAATAGAATTCAATTTCGGCATTGGTTGTAATAGAAAGCAATAGTAATAGAGAGCAATATTTGGCATTAGTTGGTGGAAACAAGGATCAAATCATAGGGCACACTGACCCACTATTGTGCCTTGAAAATTTGCACAAAGGTCCAGAGTGTGGTTTTCGATATGAACTGGGAAGAAAATAACATTATACAAACTCAAACACATGACCTCCTACTATGGTAGGACATTAAATCATCTCTCAACTACAAAAATTTAAGCTGATGGGTTGTAAAATTGATAATTTATCCAATAATTCAACAAAACATGCAGGCTAGTAAAACAAGCTATCATGTTTTCTCCAAAAAGAGATTGTCATCCATAACATACCTTGAAATATTCCAAAGGGTGCTTCACCTCATTCATATTGATTTGATCCTGCAAAGCCCAATAGAGATTGTCATCCACCCCCATTTAGCTGATAGATCTTAATTTTTAAAGAAAAATACTTCGGTGGCTACTCCCAACTCCATGTAGCCCACTAACTACCCACTTAAAACCTGCCATGTGGCAAAACAAATTTGACTTACTAATAAAAATTAAACTACTATTTTATTACCTTGTGATAAATAATGGTCTAATGGAGATAGATGTAGCCTCTTTGCTCATTGTTAGATATCAGGTAACCATTTTTTTTCTTTTGTGGATAAGACATGAGGACTTTCCATTAAGAGATCAGGAAGTACAAAAGAACTTAACAGCTACACGAATGCTCTCCAATTGGTTTGTCAAATTCAAGGCTGCCAATTTTAAAACCATCTACTTCTAACGGTTAAGAAACTTTATCCCAACCAATAAGATGTTTTATTATCCTCCCCCATTGACTTTCCATAAGAAGTGTGCCAATTTTCTTCCTAGCACATATCAATCTAACTAGAATATGGTATGTTTAAAATAACTCAAGAAAATATCCTGTTAGGTACCTAGATAGGAATATTAGTATATTAGTATTAAGGGGTACAATGGTCATTAGATGGAAAGTTAGTAATATAAATAGTATGTGGATGAGTGACTGAAGGGGAGACTATTTTGTGGAGTGATCTAGGGCTTGGGTGAGAGCACTCAAGAGCGAGGTTCCAAGTTCCTTTATACTTGGATTACATTGTATTTTCTTCTTTAATTCTCAATATATTTTAGATCTTGATTCTTGTTAGGAAGTATCTTAACATATCCCCTTTTTGTTCTTTAGACAAAAAACTTTCTACTTACAGCTGATGCGCAATGTGATTAAGTAATATTTACATCAGTATTAAAACCATATTCTCTAGAACACATCGCGGATTTATGCACTTTTTCATTTTCATTTGCAAAAACTCCATCAATAAAAGCTACTAATAATAGTAATAACTTAAGAAAGTGATCTTTGACTACTATAGTACTTAATCTGAAACTTAGTGAAACTTCAGTGGAAATAACTCAAGAAAATAATCATTGCCTTGAAAGATTCAATGAAATGAGAAATATCTTTTGCAGATTCCACTGAATCCATTCGCTTTCCTTGCTTTTCAGAAATGCTATGTAAGAGTTCCTTCACCCCTGCATTAACCCATCAAAGAATGTACATTTAAATCAAAAGAACAAAAGGATTGAATGAAACAAAATAGCACCTAGTAAAAATAGTGCATTTAATTGATGTTTAACTAAAGATTTGATAATAAGATCAGAGTTATGCAGCTTATATTGGGTCTTTGTCTTAGTCCCAAGGGCTAGTTGCTTTTGATTAATGGAATGAGAGCAATTTTATCACCATTAGGGTTAGAATGTAATGAAAAAGTTTTCCAAGACAAGCATCTTCCTTGGCTAGATTGTTTCAAGACTTGTTAATCAAAGCAGTTCGGGAGTTTTTCTATGCAATACATTTTCTCAACTGGGTTGACTTCATTAATCCCTCTTGGCATATAAATCTTGATTGCTAATCTAATTGGTGTGTTTGTGTGTGTCTGTGTCCTTGGACAGAAAACACCAAACTGAGCTGGAAAAAAAATCTTCTCTGAATTTTTTTATTAAATTTTCAAAAAATGACAAACTAAGGATATTTATACTAAACCCAAAAGTCAACTAATTACATCAGCTTAATTTAATTATAAAGCTTCTAAAATATCAGGACATATTTAAAATAGTAAACAGCACAGTGACTAACTAAATACACAGTGATTAACTAAATAAATGACTAATTATACTTTTTTATTTACTTAATATTATATATATTTCAGTTAGGTTTTTTATTTCTACTTCTTTTGTAGAGTTTGTATCTTTTGAGTATTAGCCTCTTGTTATTATATTATATCAATGAAAAGTTGTTAGGTACTTAAGTACCTTGGAGAACCCAAAAGTCAGCTATTGAGGTGGGAGAGCCAAGCCACTTAAGTACCACATCGATCAACCCATTCTAACCAATGTGGGACAAATGCATCTCATACTACCTTACCAAAGTTTGTCTCTTGTTGCAAAATTACACAAGTGAAACCAAGAAAGTAAATAAAATTTAGTACTTAATGTAATATGTTGAAGTCTAATTGAGTCCAAATTACAAGATAATCATTGTAAGATAAACCAAGTGTTCGAGGTACTTGAACCTTCCTATTAGGATAACACCTAACAAGAACACAAAGAAACACAAGAATACTAAAAGATAAATATATATTGCAATGAAAACGAAGAAACTATAATATACGAGTCTTTCGAGATGGCTACTCTCCAAAATTTCCCAAATGAAAATTACTACTAAATTCTTGACCCCCTTGCTCACAATCTACTCCCTTCTATCGATATCTAAAAACCCTAACAAATTTCACATCTAATCATTAATATGCCTCTTACTAATAATCCTATTCTCCCCAACCAGGAGTCTTACACCTCTCAATCTTGAGATATTCTCAAGCTCTAATTCATACTTCAAAATATTTCCTACTCTCATTATTCCACAACCCCTTTATTTACCAGCAAGCCTAACAAACGCTGTAACTAATTGCTAATATATCTTTACAATATCCCAATTACCATATCCATTAAAGTTATTTAAAGTTCTTTCCAATATCTTTTTCAGTTTCTTGCAGATGTGAACCGTGGAAAGTCTATTATTGAAGAGTGTTGAAAGAGGAGCAGTTTCCTTATTATATTGGTGGAATGCAGGTATTGGATGTCCTTTATTGACGAGTTTTAAAAAATAAAGAAAACAATGAAGAGAAAATAAAGAAGAGGAAAGAGGAAAAGGATGAGAAAAGGAAGAGATAGAAAGATGAATTACAGGTCCTTGACTTCCATATGTGAGGAAAATTTCAATCGTTTGTTGAAGAATTAAATTAAACTATTATGGGTTGGCCTAATGGTAAAAAAGAAGACATGGTCTCAATAACTAACTAAAAGGTCATAAGTTTAATCCGTGGTGGCCACCTACCTAAGAATTAATTTCCTACGAGTTTCCTTGACACCCAAAGTTATAGGGTCAATTGTTCCATGAAATTAGTCGAGCTATGCGTAAGCTAACTCAAACACTCACGGATATAAAAATAATAAATAATAAAAAATAAAAAAAGTTAAGTTTGAAGTAATAGCAGGAAAAAGGCTACTTATGTTCCAAATCATTAGCTTTGGTTCTCAGTGGCAGTCTCTGGACTCGTGTTTTCTCTCCGATGTGTTGGTGTTCAAGAGCTGCAGCAGAGCTTTTTGTTAAAGTTTATCAATTCTCCAGTTTGATTGCAGTTCCTTGATGTTGGAGTTGTATTTTCAGTTGTTTTGCTCAATTTTTTATTTTTTGTTTTCCTTTTTTTATTTTTTTTTGGAGAGAGACCAAGAATGTATTGAGATAAATAAAAGAAATGCATTCAAGACAACATTCCAACAAAAGGAGCCAAAACAAACCCGAAGCACCCAAGTACAATCTATATTGTAAGCTAAAATGTTTTTAGTTGCATTGTTCTTTTAAGTATTATTTAGGTGGTCTAGGCTCGACTTTTAGTTGACCATTCTCTTTCTAAGTTGCATAAGTTGTAGAAAAACTTATCGTAAACTTTCTTGCAACTTATTGAAGAATAAAGACGAAGAAAGAACACAAGATCTACGAAAAAACCCTAGTACAAGGAAAAAACCACAATATATATGTTTCCTATTATTTTCTGATAATCATAAAAGTATAAAAGGGAGAAAATTTATATACAACATGAGCCTAATTAAAAGAACAAAAAATTAAGCCAAAGTAAATCTTGACTACTCATGTGCTTTCATCAAGACCCAAGTCCACTATTTCTAACACAATTAATCAAAAACGGTTTCTGCTTATTGAAAAAAATTGTTAAATGGAGTGAAAAATAAAATTAGGAGAGTAAATGTTATATGAATAGAAAACATTGACAAAAAGCAAAAAGAATTCGAGAACAATACTTTTTTAAGCAGCTAACTAGATTATTGTATTTTAATTTTTATGTAGGTAGCCACCAAAGGCTTTGAACCCATTTCCGTAAGTACTGTTACTTCTTTTTCACGGTGAATACAAGGTGAAATAGCAATACTAATTATTCTAAAAAATGAATAACAGTTACGCACAAGCCATTGTATTTTTCCTTCTTGTGCACTTTAACTATAATCCCACAGGACAATCAATCTGACTCTACAATATTTTGGTGTTAAGAAAATCCATAGGACATTAATTCCTATGCCACCATGGATTGACCTCATGACCTCTTAGCCCTTTATTAAGGTCATACCTCCTATTTACCTCCATTAAGTCAATCCATGATGGTTTATACACAAGTCATTGTATAGAGGAGACAGGAGGGCCAATAATTGTTCTAACAGGTATAGATAAGTGTTAAGTTTCGAAACAGGCGTAATTTCTTCACAAACTAAATCATACCTTTATCCATAAGAGTGAGACCTACTTTTGACTGATAGATGGCCCTCATTGACAAAACAATCTTTCCATCGATTATCTCTTCTACTAGCCTTTTTTTCTGCCGATCATAAACCTAAAAAGTACACTGTGAGCTAAGAAGCAAAAAGTAAAAGATGAAAATACTAAGCTCAGAAAGAGATTGATAATATTACAAATAGTTCCGTCTCTTATCCAAAAATATTACAAATAGTTCAAAAACATTTCAACAAAACCAGTTTAAAAGAAAATATTTGGTTGAACTTTTACAAATACTTATTCAAATTCTCTCTATTCTTTTTATCTACTATGTAAGACATCACTTTTTCTTTTCTTGAGGACTTTAAGGTTACTTCAACGATAGTAAAAGATGCTGAAAATTATTAACCAGTACACGTGAATAGAAAACCAAAGAAATAGAGAACCTGTACAATTTATAAGAGATTATCAATTTATCATTAGGAAACGTGTTTTTAAAGTTGATCGGTTTTCATTTTCATTCCCAAAATGATTCCTTTAAAATATGTACAAATGTATTAAACTGCAGAAGTGTTTAACAATACATTCATTGAATGTAATTAATTACATGAAAAAGAATTTGTATACGGAAGTTATTTAATTTGAAAAAGAGGTGAAATTAAGAGAAGTTACATACAACAATATGAGATGCACTCGAACCAGAGTTTAGACCAACATCATAAGATGAAAAATGCGCCCATTCGCTTAATTTAAACATCCACCTGCAAAACATCTGAATTTTTCAATCTCTACAGGAAAAAAAGAGTCAAATATCATAGGTGCATTAATGCTCCTTGCCTCACATGAACAAGGTGTCTTCACTAAGATACATGTCCGACAAGGTGTGCATAGGGTGCACCAGCAGTTTTTAATTATTTAATTATTCTACTTATCTTAAAGTACTGTGGTGATTTAATATTGCTAATGTAAGATATTTTATGTCACCACAATGTCATTTTCTTTTTTCTTTTTCTTTTTCTTTAAAACAGGAAAGGAGAAGATTCATTGATATAAAGGAAGAGATTAACGTTCAAAATTACAAATCTCCACCAAAGAAAAGAAAGACAACAAGCGAAGTACGAATGAAAATAATAAACCAAACAAGATACCAAATAAAGGCCAATAAAGCAGAAAGGGAGATAAAGAGAACCCAAATGACCGAAGAAAAAAAATGACGGATTACAAGAGCCTAAAAGAAACCAACTATCCAAATTCTCCCAATTTTGTATTTACTAATATTTTGATGCAAATATTTCCTATCTGAAAAAATGAATGTAGATTAACCTGAAAGGTTAGAACTCAGTTGTACAACCTGTAGAACAGAACCTGTTCAAGTAAGGTCGTGTTTAATTTAATTTAAAAACTCTAGTGTGATCTAGCAAGATTATTCAACATTTATCTCATTTTCTCTAAAAGTTCTATTGCTCTGTTTAGCTATCTAGGCCTGAGCCAAAAAAAAGAGCTAATGCACACAAAAACTCTACCCATATGCAGCCTGTTTATCAGTCAAGAACCCTCCGGTCATAACTTGGTTTCCAGTTCCTTCATCAAAACATAAAGTCAAGTGAATCATGTTGTTCAGTTTGTCAGAAACTTCAAGAGTTTCACCACAAACAGGACAACGGTTCATCAATGGCTCCCTGCAATTCAAAAAAAAGAAAAATGAAAAGGAATGTGATGAAGAAATAGGAGAGTTGTAAGCACAAAAGATTAAATATATATATATATATATATATATTCCAGTTTCAACCCCAATAGAAGTTCATTAGCAGGTTTTTCACCAGTAACTGTCTCTTAATTGACACTACATTCCATCTTCATAACATTCTTGCTACTGAAGTAAAGATTTTTTTTGCTGTCACTTAACAATAGTTTATCTTGCCTAATTAGGCATGAAATGAAAAAAAGAAAAAAGTAAGTCTCAAATATGTAAAGTACTGCTTGAATAGGGATCGTCAGAGAAACTTTCCAAGATGATCGTTGCACAAGTAAATACCTCAATGGTACGCATAAAGACAATGGTAACTCCACTATCCAATTTTCAGAGAGATCTACAATTCTTTGTGTTTCAAGCTTGTTGTGCTTATTTGGTTTTGAATAGTAGGTTTCCTTTTTATTCTTCATATTTTCTTCCTTCGTATCTTTTGAGCATTAGTCACTTTCTATTTATCGAATGAAACATTTTGATTCTTTGTTAAGATAAACCCTTGAGAAAAAATTGTAATTTACCATGAAATCTAAAAAAAATCCGATTTTCAAGTATCAAATAATGATATGATGCAAGAAATAAGTTTAAAACATTATTCAAAAGAATGATTTAAATGGATCATTACTTCTCTTGTTGAGCAGCAAGAAGAGCAGCCAACTCATCAAGCGTGACAACACCATCCCCATTCTTGTCAGCTGCCTTAAAAAGCTCCTCTTTCTAGAATATTAAGAACTATATCACTAAGGAAAAGTAATATAAAACCAGATAGTGCAACAAAGATATTTATTTCAGAAAACAAGTACTGAAAATTAGATTAAAAAAAGAAATTAAAAAAAATTCAAACAAGATAAACTATTCAGCAGATTTTCATCCTTGGAAACAAGCAAAATTCAATTTTGATCAGATAGTAGAAACCTGCGTAGAATGAACTTACTTTAAGGAATAAGGAACTTATGTTCCATAAATACAGAAGAAAGAATCACAAGGATATAATGGGAGAATAAGAAATCCTTCCAAAAAAAGAAGCAATCTAAGTTCTAATTTCTACCATTCCAATTAACAGACCAACTCAATTATCTACAGTTCTCAGCAATTCAAAGTTGATGTATAATTGTCATAAAACCAACGTCAGAATCATTTTCTACAATGACTTAAATGAGTAGAAAAGAAACTGCGAGAGAAGATCATGTTTGAACGTCAAACCTTAGAAGCTGCCACTTGATTGCCAAAAGCATCCATTAAGTCGGAAAATTCAGGAAATGAGAGCTCTCCATCCTCATTATAATCCTGTGAAAATATGAGAGCTCAAAAATATGTAAGTCAACAATATTAAGTAGAAGAGTTCTAGAGACTAAAATGGGATTGCATGCTTGTGATGTCTAGCAAACATGATTAGAAAATATATATATGTATATACATACATACATATATATATGTGTGTGTAAAATAATAAAAAAGAGATGTATTAAAAAAAAAAAAAAGGACAACAGCCTAAGAGCAAGAAATTGTATGGATTACTAATTTCTCCAAGGGCTGGTTAAAAGATCAAGATCAACAGTAGTTTTTTGCAAAAAGAAGAGTTGTGGAACCCCAACCCAACGCCATATAGAGGGTGTTGGCTGACAAAACGATAAGACTATTTGTGCCTTTGAAGTTACCTTCTTCTGGCTAACCATATTGGGCACTGTGAAGGAAACCAGTCATTTTAGGAATTTTTCTCTCTTTCTCTATTACCATCAACTGTATTTTTAATAATTATTATTTTTCTAGGTATCACTTGATTTTCTTGGAACTGTTTAGATTTTGTTGTATATAAAGAATTATATAGATACATCAAGATGGCCAAAGATGTAGTTTCACAAGGTTTTCTATTTTTTCCATTACTATCAGGAGATTTTGGGTACAATCAAGTTGTTGACTCTCCGGAAGAGCTTGGCAGCCTTGAGGACTCGCTTAAGGAGGAAAGGTTATCCCTTAAGGCAGAGTTTGCAAAGTTGATTAGAAAGGAGAATTTACTTGACGCCTCCCACTTCCAATATATGTTCCTTAGCACTTTCTCTGCATATCATCAGGTTTTGAACCAAGTTTTCAAAGTATTCCAGTCTACTGAACATGGTTTGCTAACCAAGTCCTACTTGCTCTCCAAGAGTAAACACTTGCGCTCTAAGGGAGGTGGCTCAACATTGCTGTAATTGTAACTTTAAGACGAGTATATGACTTCTCTTTTTTACATATTTTAAAACAATTCCAAGTCAAGCATGCAAGTATTCTAAATACAACAATGATTCCGAACAACACAAGAATTTACTTCTCATTTTAGTTCAAAAGAATTTCCTCCTCAAAGTCATGAAAGAACTTCAAATATCTTTTACACATGCAAATTAAAATTAGACGGCCATCAGCTTTCAACAAAATAATGAAGAACAAGCTATCTTTACGAGATTCTTTTTTACTTTCACTTGGGTGCATCGTCTAGATAAAGTAGCAGAAATGGTGAAAACAACTTAGGTGAAGGTAAGGGTTACATGATAAAGGAGAAAATATGGGATTTTGACCTAAGCTTTAATCTTAGGCACAATTTATTCAAATATCTATTGTATGAGAAATTTTTACCAGATATCCTTGAAAGAATAAAGCAACCTACATCAGTCTTAGCAATAATCAATAGAACTTTTTTTCCTTATATAATTAGCTACAAGAGAACTTTGTAACATACCACAATAGATAAGATCCGCTTTGCAAAGCGTTTCTCTGTTTCGATCGGGTCCTGCCAATAATATTAATATGAATAACATAAGTTTTTCTAAAAAAGAAAACAAAATTTTCATTGAAAACATGAAGAAGAAAAAACTAATGCTCAAATTGAATAATGTAAGTGCTTATCTGAATTTACTAAAGATGTGAAATAAATATTTGCACACCATATTATAAGGTATACCACAAACAAACATAATTCTTAGGTTGTTTTGAGTTGTCATAAAAAAGTTAAAAAGAAAGAAACACAAATAGACACAACCATAATTTGAAATACAAATGATATATTGCACACCTCAACAGAGCATGAAACAGAAATTTTGCCAACCACTGCATTAGGTGGTGATGGATCCAACAATTCGAGTTCCTCAATATCAGAGTCTGATTCCTGCAGTACCACAAAACAAAAATTGTTCATGAAAGTAACAGAAAGTGAAAGAAAAAAAAAACTGTCATATGCTATCAACAGACCGCAACTGTCATATGCTATTACTTAAAAATGATGAAGATAGATTTGGCAAAAAATCAGATAAACTGGGTAAAAAGGGCTGCCAATCTAGCCCGTTCTAACAAATCTAGGCCTTTTGTTTTGCATAGAAGTTTTAAAACAATTTACACCTTCGGCAACTTTGTTATAAAGCATTAATTCCTATCATTCACAATTCTATTGCTTTAAAAGGAAACAAGACATTTTGTTGAAATAAGGAAAAGAGAACGATGAAAAAAAAAATACAAGAAACGATAACTATAGGAACATACAACAAAGGACTTTCTTTAAAAAAGAGGAAACCAACCTCTTTATTAATAATATTAAAGCTAAAGTACAAAAGAATTATACAATGAGCAAAATAAAGAGACCGAAGGATCGGGAGGCACACTCGGACATCTCAACTACATTACCCTTGGAACCCTCATCATGTCCGAGATTATAAACCAAGGGACACAGCATAGTCAACAAATTGAAACATACAGAAAAAGTAACAGCAAAACCATCAACAAAATAGTCAGCGTAAAGTACAAAAATCAATATAAAGGCTTGGAATAAGTGTGATCTAAGACTCAAAAAGTAACTAATGGGAAGATGCAAGGATTGAGAAAATTCTTCTAGCAATCTGGGAGTGGAAAGGCATGCCAATTCAAACAAAGTTCTACAAAGAGAAAGCATTGAATTCCTTGCATAAGTTGCATCAGACAGCAGCGTTTCTGTTGTCTATATCGAAACAATCAAACCATCCCGTTTCTTTTGTCATAAAATATCCTTTTATCATGCCCAAACCAAAGCTCCGCAAGCAAGGCCTTTGACAAAAATTTCCAAAAACTAGTCTCGACCTCTTCTTTACAAGGGGAGCCAAGAGAATTCGTTCGGCATTTAAGTCAAATCCTAAGTTTATTAGGATTAGAATTAGTTTATTTAGTTTATTAGGATTAATATTAGTTGCTTTTATTAGTTAGAATTAGGATTAGTTTCTTTTATTAATTAGGATTATGATTACGGTTAGGTTTTTTTTTCAATTATAAATAGAGCACTTGTATTCACAACTTTCAAACATTAATAAAACTCTCTCATTTGGTACACATTAATTTGGTCAGAGCAGCCGTTTGGGCCAACGTTGACTGCTACTAATGGAAGACTAGAAAACTCTTTGTGACGCCAATCACAAGTGGGAGCTTTGTGAGTTGTGCTCGTTGTCAAACAACACACATCTAACAAAGGGGAACCCTTAAAATTCCAAAAAGGAAAAAAGAAAAAGAAAAAAAAAACAAAGATTATCAAGATTTTGCTAGAATGGACTATTACCAATCAAGGAAGACAGCGAAGAAAAAATACAGCAGTTGGTACAGGCAAGAGAGTCAATAATTTCGTCAATGCTCGATTTTCTGAAGAAATTCAATCTCCATCATCCAGCTCAATCATCTTTGCTTCTTCACTTTCTTCAAGATTCTCGAATGAATCTTCATCCTCTTCATCAATAAATGCCACTGTTTTGCGTTGAGGACAAGCATTGGAAGGGTGCCCCGTTAGGCCACACCTATAGCAAATGCCTTCAAAGAGTCAAGCATAAGGATTTCGATCCTTCTTGCCAGTTGCTTCTGTTTTCTTCTCTATCACAGCCTCTTGATTGCCTTTCTCCACTTCTTTGCCTTTATTTGTCATTGTTTAATGGGAGATCTCCTTGTTCTTGCTACTAAAGTTGGTTCTTCTACTTGTGGATTCTTCCCATGTTTCCTTTCTTGAAGTATTCTTGGAACGAATCTCATTCATTTCTTCCATTGTTTCAACGAAAGAAAATGCTTCAGAAAATCAATTAAAAGATTGGAGTTTTACCTTCTCCTTGATATCCATGCGTAGTCCTCCCACAAATCTTGCTATCAAGTGTTGTTCATTCTTCATCAAGCTCGTTCTTGCACCCAAACGTTGAAACTCTTCAATATAATTAGCCATCGTTCTTCCTCCTTGTCCACTATTTTGGTATTGATTATACAACGTTTGTTCATAATTCGAGGTAGAAAATGTGTCTTCATCAACTTCATCTTTCCCCAAGATCAAATTTCTCTCTTGCTCACTCCCTTGCCGATTCACCTCTAGTTAATCCCACAACGTTGAAGACCTCCTTTCAACTTCAAAGCAACTAAGTGAACGTTCTTTTGCTCGAGAGTATTCATGTAGTTGAAGAAATTTTTGGTATTCCAGATCCAATCCAAGAAAATTGCGCTTCCCATCCCATCATAACTTGGAAGATCAATCTTCATCTTGAACTCTTGAGGTTCTCCCCTTCTTTCACCATAGTGGCCTCGTCTCCCTCTTCTATGATCATCAAACTCATCATTTTCCTCTTCATCACTGAAAGAACTCCAATCTTGGAATTCTTGATTGCATTCTTGAAAACATGGCCAGTGGCCTTAGTTTTTTATTTTCTTGGAGTTGTCTTTTTCGGTACAAGTTGTCCTGCCTTCTTTCTTGGAGATTTTCTAGTTGAAAATGAAAATTTCTTGGCTGTCCAGATCAGCGTCAACGGACAGCAAGCATACAGTTGAGGATCTTGGAGAGAGGATTGCTACTTCCTCCGCCTCTTGTTCTTGACCAGCATTCCCACCAGCTGGCTGGTTTCTCCTTCGCCCATTGGTCCAAGAAATTTTCTTATCGCTCTAATGCAAAAATTGATGTAAACCAATATTATGAATTTTGTTCAAATGATCTTATCCCTCAATGAGGGGAAGATATATTATATTTATAGAGAAAATGAGAGTACAAGATATTGGGTAATCACAAAACTACCCTGCTGACAAACTTCTCTTACCTAACTTTCTTTGACAAACCTTTCAACCCTTTACAAACAATCTCTCTACACTTCTCAGATACACCAAGAGTTTTTGTCTTCTTCTTTCAGCCGCCTAACCTTACAATTTCAGCACCATTTACACTCTTCTTTCCAACCAAAACAACCCCCATTAGGTTTTCCTAAGGCATCTCCCATACTATGTAAGGCTATTAATGGAAAGGATGGCCCTAAGACAATACAGAAGACTCCCACCATATTTGAGAGGACCCGTAATCTCCCTTTCATTCCTGTGAGAAATTTCAATAGACAAAAAGAATAGAAAACACACTACTTCCCTCCCTGACATATGCTCACTGCCACACATTCCTTGTGTGGTCCCCTACCTCATTTATCGCCAACAAGTCAAGAAGGAGGAGATTTATCTAGGCTCAAGAGAAACAAAGATGTGGTCATTTGGAAATTACATCAATAGTATCACTCAATTCAAGAGAGAGGAGCTTTATATAGGCTCAACACCAACGGAAACTTACAACCTAGATAACCGGTTGCCGATTATTTAAAAACTAGAAATAAATATCCTAATTACAAATCCTTAAGACTGATTTCTTCTTTTGAAGAGTAAAACTAAGTAGAAGCTAAGGTCTATTTACATCAAAAATAGTTCAATGCGCATTTCCAAATCTCTGCCTCCATTGCCACCTTACTGAATGTTAAATCTAAAACTTGGAATCTCTGTTGGAGGCAAAAGCTCAAAGAAATGAAATAGATGAATAAGCTCACCTAATTACTTTGATATCCTTCTTTACACCTATTGAGAGGACCGACTTCCGGAGGTGGATTTTGGAAAAGGATGGGAACTTTTTGTCTGAATCACTAAGTGCTAAACTTGCCTCATCATCTAAAATCATTGCCAACTATTTATACAGTCAGACTAGATAGGAGAAATGCTAACGAGGGTAAAATTCTTTATTTGAAAACCCAGTAGCGTCTACATTAACACACAAGATGAGCTGCAAAAGAGAGCTCCTCGGCTTTATTTATCGTCCATTTGCTGCCTCTTATGTGTTAAAGAAACTGAATCTCAGATCCACGTTTAGCTCCAGCTCCTTAGCATCACATCTTTGGAACAGTATCCTTTCTAACTTTAGATGGTTTTCTGTCATGCCTGGGGATATCTCCACCTTCAGGCCAAACAAAATTGTGGGTGACCTTTCAAGAAGTCTAAGAATACTCTTTGGCAAAATGTCGCTTGAGCTGTTTTATGTAGAATCTTCAGAAAAAAGAGAAATAAATGGATCCTTTCTGACAAGAAATATAATTTCAACAATTTCTTTGAGTCCACTATGGTTTTAGCTATGTCATTGAGTAATTAACTACTATCTTCCCTAATACTACTATCCTCCATTATCTCTAATCAGAAAAGTTTCTTGTAGTTATCTCGTTGATATGATCTCATTTTTATATCCATTTAACCTTGTGAATAAAATCTGAATGTTTAGGGTTTGATATGCATTCATATTTTGGATTTCTTATACCATCGTCTTTAGTCATTTTTCTTCTTAATGAAACTATATTGTTCGCTATAATAAGAAAAAAACTGCCTACACTGCGTTATTCGAAAAAATAGTATTTAATAGTTAATACTATATAACAGAAAGATTTTAAAATATAGAGAGTAACTCGGCACTTGCAAAATACTAAAGTTAACAAAAATGAATGTTTCCATGTGAAGCATTTCAAGTAATGGAACTAAATGATCATGAATGGGTCTGATGTGGTAATAGATACTCACCTGTGATAGAAACTCAAGTAGATCGATTTCACAAAACCCTACAAGGTTGTTCCGGGATATTCTATTAGTCTGCAACATAAAGGATAATTAGACTTCAGATTACATGATTCCATGGAAGGAATTTAAATGAATGCCTACAAATAATTCATGCTCAAACGTGTGTGTATATTCTTGACTTAAAAATAAAAACAAAAAAGACATTTAATTCTCTAAATTCTAAATAGCAGTCAAAGTTGTACGTGATGTGGCTGCTACTACATTTTTCTCATACATTTCTCCTCTCAAAATCTACAAAATTATGCAATTCTGTAGTGTGACTTTCATTTTCAATATTCTAAGGCAAATTAGCATTCTTTTTAATATTTGACATTACTGCCCCTAGTGATTACAAAGTTGTACTTTAGCCAAAGTTGACTTCAGTTTCAACTCTGGTTTTCTTTCCACAAATTTTGTTTCTTTCACCCGTTAAAGTAAGCAATAAATTAATTAGCATAATGAACTTTTTATAAAATTTATTCAAAAATTTTTAGAATCATAAAATTATACTAAATTAAGATATATGATATGTTAAACTAATATTTGAATACTGAAAAGTTCTTTTAAGGACATGTATTACTTATGAATAGAAAATTAATTCGTTTTTCTGTTTATATTGCAGTATTAAGTAAAACTGAAGCTACAGAAGCTTAAGCTTAGCAACCTTTTGTTTTCTGGGAAATCTCAAACAAACCCTAAACAAAGTTAAAAACATTCAACCTAAAAGATGATTACTACCTCAAAAACAGAAATTCTTGCAATATGAGGTCCATCTTTTTCCAAGAGAAGCTTCTTTTCCTGAGAAGAAATATTGTATTTAAACAAAGCTCCATATGTCAGGTGATTTACATATTAAATACGTATTAAATGAGGCCTAACAGTTATAAACTGAAAAATAAGCATAAATGTTCAATTACATTACCATAAATCCTTACTTCGGATTAAACAATGATATTTAAGTACGTTTTCTTTTATTTTCTTTTAAGGAAACAGAAATCTTCATGGATTGTTTATTTTTGAAAAAAAAAAAAAAAACTTGATGGATGAAAAGCAAGACATAAATCTATAAAAATATCAGCAAACATAGAACAGAAAAACTTAATTACAAGATTCTAAACACGCAGTTCAGAAAACAAAAACCATAGATACACTAGAATCCTGGACAAAACAATCTGTTTCAGAAAACGAAAAAAAAACCGTGTGAGCTGCATTTTTTTAAATTCTAAAGAAAAGCTAATAGGGTGAAAATAGAACCAACTGAAGGAGGAACGCAAACCAACTGAAAAAAGAAACGGAAACTTTGACAACACGAGAAACTGAATAGTGAATACCATGAGGACACAAAAGTTCAGAACGTAAAGTTTTCAAAACTTCCTATTTTCAAACGTCAAGAAACATTAAACTTGTGATAGCCCGGGGTATGTGCTATTTTGTGGGGGTTTTAAGGTGAGATAGACAAAATAACCTTCAGAGGGTACGAGACATCTTTTGACAATGCTTAGTCCTTGTTAGATTATTTGTTTTTCTTTGGTCCTCTATTTTTAGGCTCTATTGTAACTAATCGCTTGGTTTTATTTCTCTTCACTGGAGTTCCTTATTGTAGTTTGGCTCCTTTTTTTGAGCTTTTCCTTCTTGTACCCTGGAATATTCTTTCATTTTTCTTTACGATAGTAAAACTAACTTAAATAGAAATGCAGAGATGGTACAATTTAAATCAATTCCTGCTCAAGAAGTGATAGGGAAACCATTTTAATACAAATGCAAACAAAAAAATTAATTTAGTTGAATACAACGCAAGTAAAGAAACTCAATTTTCTGCAAAATAGTAGAGGTCTGAGTACTCACAGAGTTCCAAGCTGGTTCTTTAGTGCTGCAGAACCAATGAAACCCAATCAACAAACTCAACATTATAGATTTACGCATGTATATGGAGGGGTATTTGAAGTGGCAGAATCAAGATTGCTCAACAATAAGATAAAGAAAACAAATAAATTTTTATGACCATGTCATAGATATCATTCAGATAAAGGGTTTGATGGTACATTTGTATGATATAGAAAATTTTATGACCATGTCAGATATAATGGTCCAATTTTACCAAGGGCTCCTAAAAATGGCGGTTAAAATTGAAAATGTCTCGGATGATAAAACCAAATTGGCCAGCCCATACACGAAAGTAAAAGGTTCAAGTCAATTGAAACGGACAGAAACTTTAAAGTTAAAACTTGTGAATTTAAGTTTACAATCCCAGGTAAATTTTACAGAACTACTAGTACAGTTAAATTTATAACTCTTTTTATTCCTGTAGTCCCAAAACCTGATGTTTAAAAAAATAATAATAATTCCTTCAATTACTGTTCAAATTCAAACTAATCCCATGAAAATAACTAACCTCCAGAATAATGATTTCGCTTATTTCTTTGAACTTTGTGATTCTTATCAGATAGGTTTTCTGTACTTAGTGAATTGTTCATCACAATTAGAAAATTTCCAACATTGTCAATACTCTTCTGTGGAAGAAACTACGTAACTCTATGAAAGATTTTCTTCTTTTCTCTAATAATAGCGATAAAAAGCACTTTTCTGCTCCAACATTCAATGTAGTGTTGATAAGACATTTAAACAGCACAAAATTTAGAGAACCCAAACGTACTTCCAACGTTGTTAGACATTTTTTATACTGTTTCCAATTTTCACTTCCCACCATGTATTAATATTTCGGGAGAAAGCAAAGGTTCATCTGGACACTGTAGTAATTCAATTCCCATAGTTGTATTCTCCCCACAATGAAACTTTCCAGCACAGTAAAACAACCTTTGATTTTTCCCTTTATACCATAAAAAATTCCCTTCTCCGAGATGGAACAACATTTTCCAATTACAAGATTCCCGTACCCAACTAATTTAAAACAGTAAAACGGTAAGTTCATTTCAGCCATTGTAGCTACAGAAGGCAAACGAGAAAAAGCGAAGCAATCAAGGAATATACGTGCAGGTGTATAACTCACTTCTTTTTCTAACAATCACGTACGCAGTCCCAAAGGATTAACCAAACACAAATATTGTCAGAAAAACGGAGACAAAGAATCAGGCACTTAACTGGTCAGAGATTCCCGTTCGAAAAGTCTGTTCTCCAAAGGAAACACAAGCTAGCCACCTGTCCTTGAAATCCATTCGCGCCTACAAACAAACAAACACCAAAACACATCAAAAAAAGAAAGAGAGAGAGAGAGAGAGAGAAATAAAGACGAGAAAGCGAAGTTAGGCAGAGAATTACACGAATAAGAGTTAGAATAGCGATTCCAGCGAAATCCTCCGCAGAGCCAAGTTTGGTATGAGAACGAAAAGCTCGGCCATTGGTGACTTTACGCCGCCTACGAAGAAAACGACGAAGATGAACACGATTCTTAAAGCGAGAAATACGAGACTCTTCAGCATCGGGATCGGAAGAAGAAGAAGAATAGGAGGAGGAATCGGGCTTGGAAGTGCCATTCCCCATTATTGGCTGCTCTGGTGAAGCTGGTGATGCCGGTGGGTTGTGGAAGAGGAGGAATTGGATTGGGAAATGGGAGAGAAGCTCAATTGACTTGGGTTGATGTTATTGTGGGGTAGTTTGTTGGTATTGGGTCAGTGATTTCATTATTGAATTTGAAGGTGGGGAATTGGTATTGGAATGGGAAGAATGTCAGTCAATTCAAACCTCCTTTTGGTCTGCTTTTATCCTCTATCGTGCTCGTGCTCTCTTCCCGCTGGCGGCTATTTCTTTAAAGCAATCAATCTTTTTCCATCACTTTCTTTTCTTTTTTCCTTTTCCCATTTTCGTTGTTTCTATGCTCTATTTTATTTGGTGGTGGATCTATGATTTCAATACTTACTTTAACTTAACTTGCTTCTTCAACCTTATCTGCATTCTTGATTCTCGAGCCCTGCTTACTCATGTTCATATCAAATCAAATATGACCCTTTCTTTTGAGCTTAATACAATAAGATTTACGTCTCTTTAGAGGTAACCTTCGTGTATTTATTGGATCAAACACAAAAATTCACTCACTTTTTTACCCATTCTTTTAGTTTCATCCAAAATGTCCTCCATTTCAATTCATAGTCTATAATTTAACATAAAATGTCATAAAAAGCTTAAAATCGATTTTGAGGTAGTGTATCCATGAAAATATATTTTTACTTGCCTAAAAGACATACAATTACAATAATATACTTATGTGTAAATAACTTGTAGGAGTTGTGAATCACATTGTAGAAGTATTTTATCACTTTTGTTTTTGGTTTGAAAGATTCAATGATATATAATTAAACCTACAAAATACACGTGTGTTAGTATAAATTTATATGTTAAGCATAAGTAGGAGTCAAGAAGTAAGCTATTTTATTAGTTATGTGAATGGTAACTAAGTATGAAATAACATTTTTAAAACTTATAAATATAGCAAAATCTACCGATAATAAACTCTTGTAGTCTACTGGGATAGATCAATATTTTTAACATAGTCTATTTTAAAAATTATACTATATTCGTCATTTTTTTTTAAATGTTGATATATATGTTAATATTTTGATTATATTTACAACTATCATAAAAAATATCTACTTTTAAAGTCTTTAAAACGGCTCACTCGTCTTTTCATTATAGAATTGGTCAAATTTAGTCTTTGTTTAGTTGGTCAAATTCTATGTGTTTTATTTATTTATTATTATTATTAAAATGTTAAATCTATTTTTGACCAAGTTTATACGAATATTTGAATATCAACCATTCCTATATGGAATAATTAATTTTATAGTAAAGTTGAAAGTTCTAAGTTCTAAAAAAATGGACTCACAGATTTGACTTCAGTAAATTGTTTGTAGTGGAAAAGCGTTAGCCATTTTCTTTCTCACTATGTTTAATTTTAGATTAAATGATTGAGTTTTTGTCTTTATTCAAAAGGTAAAAGTATCTTTATTGAAAGATTTATTTATTTTTGTTAAAATTAAGTTCTTCCTTCTTGCATCCACAAATTATTTAATTTGTTATGAGTTTACCTTTTGAGAAAAGAAGAAAACAAATATTTTAATCCTTGACAGTAATTTAATAAACAAAAAAGTGTTTTGTATTGAGATTGGGAGTATTTTTCTAAAAAATAAAAGAGAAAGACAAAAAGAAAAAAAAGACTACTTTACATTTCTGCCATTGACTTCGATTTTAAAAGTATTTCAAAAATATTAAAAAGGTGTTTTTAGGCTTTTTTTTTTTTTAGGGGCGTTTATTTTTTCATAAATTTTAAATTTAGTAAACCATAACTTCTATCTTCTCTTATACAATTTATATCCACGCAATCAACAACTATCCCTAATAAACAAGTGATATATTCAAATGAATATTTAGATTTGGTACAAGCTCGTTTAGACGGTATACAAGGATACTATATCATTTAAATTGGATACAGTATCGATTTTTCTCGCTTATGTGATTCATTAATAGCGACAATTATTTTTTATATTTCACGTTGTGAGTTTGTTCCTTTTCTAAAACTGGGTATAAATATTGTTGTATTTCGTTCCATTTAAAAAAAACACTTTCTTCAGGTAAAGTTATTCGGCTCAAGTTGACTTTTGGGTTGAACCCTCGAGGATTATTAAGTACATAGGCTGTCTATATGACACATATGTATGTAGCTTCTTATACCAACGAGATTATTAGTTCCCAATATGATCCTATGCCCACATGTTTGCTATACATTTTTTCCATTCACAATTTATTTCCCCAAACGCCTCAAAAGCTTGGGAATTGGGAACTTTCTTTTTCTTTTTTGTTTGTTTGTTGAAATTATTAAAATGTATAAATTAAATAAAAAAATTGAGTTGGGCTCATGACCTTGGGGCCCAAGTCTACATGTTGAGTGTGAGTTTTGACTACGTGGCTCATGAATGTGGGTTGCTCGTATTGGGCTTTTTCCTGAGTTATGTACTGCACCATTGGTTGGTTATTTTGATTTCTTTTTATTATTATTATTTTAAAGGTGGTAAATATAATAATATTTTTAAAATTACAAAATATAGTAAATATTGATCTATAACTAATAAACCATAAAAATTTATCAATAAAGATTAAAATGACGTTGAAAAAAAATCAAATGTTTTTTTTGCGTTTAAAACAAAATATTATTGAATTCATTAAAATATTAAAATCACTTCTAAAATAGATAAATGTAAGGTATTTAGATTTTCCATCAGGTTGTTTTTCTGATGAATTAGGTGATGAAATCACCTTTTTTTTAAGTTTATTGCTTGTTCTATAGTTATTATTTGAAACTTTATTAGTTTGAGAATGTAGCCATTTAAACCAACGGTAGATTATTGAATGAGACCACTATAGTTGTTTTGAAATCTAATGATTCAATGTATGTGGATATGAAATATTTGATCATATCATCTAATAATAGTCAATTGATATAAATTCGTCTTATATCTTAAAAGATTGTCAACCACCAAATAATTTTTTTTGCTACCATGACCATTAATTTTTCTTAGTTGAAAAAGGAAATGAATGCATTGTACAACCAAGACCCAGATATGGTAGAACAAGTTACAAGTACAAATTATTATGTTTTGATAAGTTGACGTGGTACCAATTTAGGACATGATTTCAAGTATACATGTCTTTACAGGTAGCTACAAATCTAGCATATGTAATTTGCATAAATGATTGAATCGGTAATAAATACCAATTAAGATTATTATTAGTTTTGTAAATGAGTGAATGAGTGATTAATTTAAATATATTCACAAATTTCAATCTCCACATTAAAAAATATATAAATTCATATGGATAGAGAAATTCCTTTAAACTCACAACTTTCACATACAAGATGAAAAAATACTATATTAATATATTGTTTTGAACGTTTAATTTTAAAAATAAATTATATTTGAAAAAATATGTTCAACAATCATCCAAACAGTTAATGGTTGTTTAATTATCCGTTAATAATTTTACTATTTTTTAAAAAAATATAAATACATGATACTTTTATAGATAAAATTATTATCCTTTTATTTAAAAACTAATTTTAAATATGGGTTTAAAATACATCAATTAAAGTTAGTATACTTATTTTTCAAATATAACCAAAAAAAATTTAAATAGCAAGAAATATTGATTGATAAACCACTTTCAACCCTAAAAAATTAGCAATATATAACATTTTATTATATTTTAAAATATTCCGATTGTTAACATTTAGCAAACAATTATACATAATTTAAAAGTAGAAGAAAGTAAAATGAGACAAAATTTAAAAAAATTGGGCGAACTGAATGGATTGAATAGAAAAAAAATGTAATAAAACAAAATATTTACATTAATTCATAGAAAAATTAACAAAATATGAGATTTTTTACTAGTAAATAATTTGTCAATTTTTTATATTAATGAAAAAAATGTTTAAAGAAATTTATTTTTAAAATTAAATAACGATTAAGCTTAATTAATAATATAAAGAAGAAGAAGAAAACACAGAAGGGAGATGGGAAGTTGGTTACGTCATGAATGACTCAATGCTGCTGTAAGCAGGCAGTGGATTTGCAGTGGTTAGGTTAAACTGAGTAGGAGAAGAAAGAAGAAAAAGAAGAAAAGGGTTACACACTTTCACTTTGTGTGTCTACGACACAACACAAGACAACTACCATATATATATATATGTCAAATAATCATAATAATAATAGCAATAAGGTAGAAGAGAAGATAAATGGGATCATCATTTTTAGGGTTCCCCAAGTTCTGCCACCACAGTGCTTTCTGGGCTCCACACTTAACAACACTTTCTCCCATCTCTTTTTTCTTATTTTCTTTCCATTTTTACCTTCTTTCCCTTTACCTCTCTTTAATTATCCCAACATTCTTCCTCCATCTTCTCTACTTTTCTACTTTTTTATTTTCTTCTTTTTACATGCATTCATCTTCTTTCTGTACATTTATGTTCTGACTTTATTGCTTTCCTTTTAACCCTTCTAATTCATCTTCCTAATTTAGTTTATTTCAATCACATGCATCTCTCTTGTTTTTTCACTTTTTAATTATCCTTCCACAATAATTCTCGCTTTAATTGATTATCGCATGTGTTAATAATTTGTCCACGTTAGTTTAAGTAAGAAGTAACAATTTAAAATGTTAATATATAATTAACTAATGAAGATTAGATATGTAATCCAAATGTAGTTTAAGTTCACGTAAATCACTTTATCCGTTGTTGTATGCATGGTCTAATTGAAGAGATGTAACGATTTCTTTGGATACTACGTTTAATTAAATTAATGTTTCAAAACATATCTCACATTTTTCTTTACATTTTTTTCAACTTTTACAACAAACAATGGAAGTTGTAGGATTTGTTTACCATTTCAATTGTAGAATCTCGTGCAAGCTAATTTAGATTCGTGGTTGTATTAACTATATAAAAGAAACATCAGTGTTTTTACTTAGGAGCAGGTTGATCATGCATGCTTTTGCAAAATGGAATATCACATGCATAATAAGGGGTGTGGTGACGATGGCACTTCAACATCTTAACTTTTAGTATATATTATATTAATAGAGTTGTTTACATTTTATTAAAATTTCATAAACATATCAACATTCTCACAACATCATCGTGGGTTCAATATCGACATTAAGAGTTAATCCTTTTCCAACACGTTTTACTATAGTTTCCAACAACTTCAATCATCGTGGGTTCAATATCGACATTAAGAGTTAATCCTTTTCCAACACGTTTTACTATAGTTTCCAACAACTTCAATCATCGATAAATGACCAATTTCTTGTAGTGTAATGTGAATATAATATAATAATAAATATTTTACCTTTCTTAAATAGTATAGAGTGTTTGTTTACGTATTGATTTTTTTAATCGATTTTAAGAAATATTTACGGTAGTGATAAAATTATATATTTCTATAAACAATTTTTTTTTATTTCCAAAAAATTAAAGATATTATTAGTATTAATTAATATTTGTATTGAGATCAATAGTGTATTTTTTTAGTATGTCAAGTCCAATTACTAAAAATACATTTTTTTTTTTTTTACTTTCATAAAGACACATCAAATAATCAATTTTGATCACCAATAACAAACCTTTCGAGATATACTTATTAAACAACATTATTATGCTGATAATTAGCCATCCCATCAAAAGTGTTATTACAAAAAACTTCATAACATCATTCTCTTCATGTCCTTCATTTCCTTATTAATGATAACCTCTAATGTGTCTACTAAGAAAAAGAAAAAAGAAATTAAACAAGTGTAAAATTCAACACATTGAAATAAGAACTAACAATAAGTATACATTTAAAAAGTAACATTCCTTACATAATTAATATAACAATATATGAAAAAGGAAAAAAAAATAAAACAAAACAAAATTGTACCCTATATATATATTTAGTGAAAAGTAAAGGGGAAAAAGGAAATCTAAAACTAAAGTTGAGTACATGGAGAAGAAATTTGCATGAAAAAAAAAGAAGTAAAAATTGGTAATTTGTTTTTAATATATATAACTAATTAAAAAGAAGAAAAAAAAGTGCATAAAGAGATTAAAATAAAATAAAAAAGTGAAATATATATATATATATATATATATATATATATATATATAATATAAATGAAAAAGTGGGATTGGGGTTGAGTTGGTAATATAGAGAGAGAGTTTGGGTGGAGGCCGAGGGGATGTAATAATAATAATAATAAGTGGTATAGAGCACGTGGGTAAGAGTTGTGTTTGAGTTGGGAGGCATATTTAATTCATTGGATGCGATTGGGTAAGCTTATTTCATCAAGATCGTCCAACGTTAGAAAAACTTCATCCAAACACGATAGCTCTGCCCCGTCTTCTTCTTCTTCCTTCTCTTCATCTCTCTCGTAAACTCTGCATAATACCCATTTGCTATAATCCTGTAATAATTACCACTCATTACCAAAGTAATTCTTTTTATCATTTACGTTAATATAATATAATATTTACTCTAATTTCCAACTCTTTACGTCAATTTTTAGAAAACTACTGCGAAACAAAATTTATTAATCTTTTTTTATAAAAGGTAAATATTTATACTTATGTTAAATAATCTATTCTCAAGTGGTTCTTTTTAATCATATTAATAGATTTTGAATGAATTCATCTCAAAAGTACTTTTTATTTACTAAAATTAAAGAAAACCTCATGTGGAAAGTTATATATACTAAAAAAACATTAAATTGTTTTTTTATATATAATAGAAGATTTGATTTGGTAGGAAGAAGAAAAAAATACATTTTTGATTTTCCCCCAAGAGAAGCATTTTTCAAGTAGGTAAAAGAAATATTAATTAATGAAGTGTTTTTTTAAAAAACGTTTATTAGAAAATTGGTTTGAAGCTGAGAGATGAGGTGGCGTACTCTTTTTGGCCGTCCACGGCGTCTAGAGGAGGAAGATGAGGTGGCGACGGCGGCGGCAGCATCGGCAAGACGAAACTCATGCATTATCCAGTTAGTTTTGAGAGGTCCGGCATCGGCGTCTTGGAGGTGAAAGAGAAAATATTTCTTCATTCCGACGACTTCGGAGGTGGCGGTTGAAAGAACGGGGTCATCTCTGCCCAACGGATTCCAAAACCCATTATCAGTAACTCTACCTTCAATCTTTCTGCTGTAGAAATACCAACGGTTTCCCTCTCCCAACGCCTTCCCTAAAACACAACCAATCAGCCACCAAATTTTTCCCTTCCATAACCATTTCCTAACTTATTTTCTTCTACCTTGCTTAATTGCCATCATTTACGTTTTTTTAAAAAATTCTTAACAGTGTAGTGATTCTTTAAATAGTTTATAAGATTCGTCCCAGTTGTTAAAAAAAAGTAGATAACAAAATCGAATGGATATGAATTGAAATGGAGTACTGTAAACAAATAATTTTATACCGTCTAACTCCCAAGGATCGTAGGTGAAGAGATTGAGATCGGGAATGACGTCGGGGTGGCAAGGCAACAAGGCAGCTTTACGGTGGAGGAAATGAACGACTAGTTCTTCATCGGTAGGATAGAATCGGAATCCGGGAGGGAGGTTGAAGTTATGGCTATGGGGTGCAGCCATGGAAATTTAATAATTTGAATTAAGAAATTGGAGGAATATATTTAGGAGTTTGATATAATTAGAGAGGAGAGGAATAGTAAAATGGTAAGAGGAATGATGATGTATTTATACTGATAGAAAAGAGAAAGGGAAAGAGAGAGAGAAAAGGTGACGTGGGAGTCAAGTTGGGTAATCAATTTCATCACTAAAAACTTTGTAATCACCACCCCACACAAAGTGCCTTCACAAAATTATTCAACTACATTTGTCACATTCAAATGTAAATTATTTACATCTTTATTTATTTATATTGTTTCTTAATAAACAGATGAAAATTTAACTGTATCCACAAACTAGAAAAATGGAGAAAGATTGTTCAATAATCTCTTTAAGAAACTCAACAAGAAGAGATAGACATTAAAAGATAATATCGATTAGAAAAGCTTAATAACTACTCTAAAAACAATATACATTTGAAATAGTTAAAATTACTTGTACGACGTTTCATTTAATTTATTACCAATTTTTTACTTAACTTTCGTATTTTTGTAATAAACAAGCCTTGAATTCTTATTCAATATTTTTAAAAACTTAGTTGGACTTTAATTAAACAATCAAATTTCAACCCATGCAATCAAAACAAATAAACAAAGAAGAACGAACTCAAAACATATTAAAAGTCACCACACAGAAGGTGGAGATATAATAGATATGGAATGGTAAAAAAGTTACGAAAATCAGATGAGAGGAGCCACATTAGAAACATAACTTTCCGTTAATAAAAGGGGTTAATGTTATAATTGAAAAGGAAGCAGCTAAGGCGGCGGGAAAACAGAAGATATCATAATGGGTATGGAAATGAATGAACGAGAAAGTTAAACACATTCACTTTCTCAAGTAGAGTCAACTATTTATTTCCATATATATATATGAAGAAAATATTTATAGTTTTAAGAAATTAAAAAAAAAAGATGCACTGGGTGTGGTGTAGTGTGGTGTGTCACCGACTGGCCTGCGCCTCTTTGTCTCATTACATAAACCATATCATTACTCCCCACTATCCCCTTCTTCCCACACCCTTTCTTATTTCTAATATTTTTATATCTATTTTGTAATAATCTTTGTCTCTCTTCCTTATGTTTCCTCTCATCATTCACTTTTCTCTCTACACTACAATTTCAATCTTAACCCAAAACCCTAATTCCCTATTTTCATTACTGCATTTTCTTTAATAGTCCCCACCAACCAAAACCACATGTTCCACAACCTATATTTATCTAATTTCCTATTAACTTACTAAACCCCATGTGTTTAATTTCATTTTATTTCATCCTCTTCATTTAAATTAATTCTAAACTAATACTTATATTAATTATACCTTCTTTTATACTTATTTTGAAATATATATCGCGTGAGATGTGTAATTGTAATCTATTAAACTTTTTGAATTGTTATATGAAAATTAACTTAAAAATTGTTTCGTGCATAAATTTCTATGTGAGTAGATTTATTTGAATATCAATTGATTAAAACAGATCATTAAAATTGATGCATGAACAATGGATGACTATCAAATGAATAATTTTAATTGAAAGTCTAATTTATATTCGAAAAAATTATAAGTTTCATATAATATATATGTTTATTCAAACAAAACAAACTTGGTATTTAATTTCTATTATTTGTGGATGTTGAGTTTAGTATTTCTTTAATTATTGTATAACTTTATTATTTGTATGATTTCTTTTTTAATCTAAATATACTTATTTGGTCGATTAGGTCTTAACTAATAATGGAGAGATGTGCTTGTTGAAATTTAGTTAAAGGAGAGACAATCATAATTATTCTTTCACTTATGGCAACTCATTATTTTGTACCATCTATAGATAGAGCTATATGAATCCTTGTCTCTTGGTACTTGTTGAAACTATGAGCTCTACCTATATAATTATTTCTTTCTTTTATTTTGTACAATAATAAATTTTCAAAATTATATTTTATATTCCTATACTCTTTAAATCAAATAGCTGTAGACACACCCATCCATTTTTTCAATTTTAAGATTCACACCAAATTCTCAATTTTGCTTTCACATAATTCTATAAAAGGAAAATAATTGTAAACCATAAAAAAAAACACATTTTTAAAAATAGTAAATTTTTTAATTATATCAATGATAAAAACTTATCAATATCAATATATCAATATATATGATTGATAAAATCTAAAAATTTTGCTATATATTATAAATATTTTGTCAAATTTGCTATTTTTTTATATAATTTTTCATGATAAAACTATTTAAAAAATTAAATTATATCCATAATTACCATCAATATCTCTACGCTCGACGTAAGAAGTTAGTTATTATAGTTAAATTATAATAGTTTGTATTTGCGATGTATATTACTTTAGTTCGAGAATAAAATAGTAAACATGTAGACAACAAATAAAAAATGATTGAATAGTTCCCCTAATTGATTTAAACTGAAAAAAAATGTTATAATATAATATAGAAAATAGAATTATTGTAATTGAGTTAATTTGTATGGAAATTGGAAGAGAGAAATAGAAAAGAGTGTGAAAATAGAAGACTTAGAAGGCATCATCACACTTCATGCTTATATCACCCCCACCTGCTGTCATCCACGTGTCAGCCACGAAAATGGGTTTGGTCGTGGACCAATTTAACAAGTCACTGGACCCACATCATTGGAGTGTCAAGTGTCCATATATATATATATATATATATACCCCTTTCATTATTACCCCTTCAACAAATATTATTTTTCTACTTTTTAAATATAAACAAAATTTATATATTATAAATTATTTTCATCTTCAATTCAATCTCTCTATACACACATTACATCCATTTCTATATTATAGTTGTTATTATTATTATATGAAAAGAGTATGGGTTAAATTGGAAGGCAAAAAGGGAGAGAAAAACGCATACATTCTCCCACATGAACAACCCACAAAACGCAATCAACTATTTCTTAGGATTGAGGACTTCCCAACTGATTTCCCCGGCATGCCTCACGTGGATCCCACCTCTCCCTCTCTCTCTCTCTTAAATTTTGATTTAAATAAATAAAACATTCTAAGTATCTCATCTCTATTATTATTATTTTTAACTTAGAGAAAACTTTATTTTATAATTTAATGTAACGTATGAGTGAAGGAGAGTGGTGTGGTACTTTGCTTATGACTTCTCCAAGTCAAATAACATTAATAATTACTATCCTAATTTCTTTTCTTTTTATTTCTGTCTTTTCTTTTCCATTTGATGGGATGTGTTTGACATTGACGTAACTGAGTTTACCATTTCACTTTTTTTACTTTCTTCTTTTCTTTTCAATTCATTGTTTATTCCTTCTCTTTTCCTCTTTAAAACGATAATTAAGCCTAATCAACCATTCTGGATGGGTGCCATTGTTTTTTTAAGATCTTCCCAAATATTACAAATGATGTATATGCGTTTTTCTTAGTCTTTCCAATTTCACAAATTGCTCCGACTCTTTTTTCGATTTTTATGATAACATGCACGTGACACGTAATATCTCACTTAACTTGATTTACATTCTTTTTCTTCTTTTTCTTAGGTTTAATATGTTCATTTGATGACATTGTATGTTTGAAGCATCTAAAAGGAAAAATGAGTGGCTTAATCAACCATGTTTTTTTTTTTAGAGAAAAAGATGTGTTTCTATCCATGTTAATTATGTCAATTGGGGCTTAAATTTGTGGCTTGTTTATAAGTAAATATTAAGTTGTATTGGACAGTTTATTATGGAGCAATTGTTCGAGAATATAATCTATTGGTAATTAAGGCTATCGTCTAAATTGCTAATTGACTTGGTTTGTTTCCCTATATTTAATGTGTGTTTAATTGATTAAGTTGCTAATGAAATTACTTAATTGAACACCTAGAGTGATTAACTAATTTAGTGTATTGAGGTGATAGTTATGGTCTTTCAGGCTAACCAACACAAAATAGAATTAAACATGCAATAATTCATCTTGATATTCAATCCATAAATAAATAGACATGCTATCGGGAGTGGATCGAATTAAAACAGTACTCTAGATTATATTGCTATAATTGAAAGAATTAAACATGCGGAAAAACATAGTTTGAGAAATTAATACAATTTTTATAGCTCAAAATTTCTACAATCTTGTTGTAATCTCTCCCATCACAAACACTCCAAGGATTACCACAAGAGTCTTTTTAATTAATCTTTGATCTTAGAACGAAAAATAGTGAAATTTGGTGTGTAACTAATTTGAGAGTTAATATAATTTTAGAGAGGTAATTTGAGTAAATAGATCGAGGAATTATCGTAGAAATTCAAGGGTTGAATCAAATGAGATTAATCTCATCAATCTCTTCCTATTTGCAATTAAATCCATGCATAATGAAGTTGCATTGACAGTTAATCTTTATAATTAAAGTAGGGTTTGTGGCTTAAATCTCATTAATAACTAGACTAACATGAACAACAAAGGAAGCTTACTCATGAAAATCCACTAAATATATGGGATAATATCCAGTATATTAAATTCCAATCATTCAGAGCAATTGTTCTAATATCCAATGCTCAATTAGTTACGTAAGGAGTTGGTTCTCAATCCACACAAAAAAAAACTCACTTTTTTCTGCATGGCTCTTCCTAAATCGTCTACGTACGTGAGTAACAAGCCTTCGATCATTATCTTTTCTTGCAAATCTTCTAGGTTTCCCCAAATTTTCATACATCTCTGGATTTGACTCATTGTTTTCCTGTAACCCAGCTTCCAAACTAACCCAATCAATATAATTCTTTCCGATTAATATCTCCCCCGCCAATTTCTCTGGTCTTCATTCAGCTCATCTCACTCCTTGCGAATGGATACAAATAGTTGGATACCCCTACTCAAAGTGGAATTGAGGCCCTGGATTGGAGCTTCCAATTGCATCCCCGACAACGAAAAATGTATGGTAATAGCTTTTATAGCTTTCCTCCTTTTTAGAACGGAGTCATTGAAGAGACAACTTCTTGTTTCTGATCAGGAGGGATTGAATATTGAGTGAGATACGAAAAATTGTTGTAAGGTTTGAGGAAAAGATTTATGCTCACTTTGTCATAGTTTAAATCAAGGATTGCCATATGCGTTTGTTCCTCACACACATATAAAGAAACAAATTAATTTCATTGGTTTGTAAAATTTACAAAAAGAGGGCGAAGCACAAGCCAAAGGCGTTCCAATTGGACAAAAGAGACAGATATTAGATAATGATATCAAAGTAGCAATCAGAGGAGCTCCCTCTATATTGAACAGGCGATTGTTTTTCTTTCCTTCCAAGTTATTAAACACGAATCAAATGCATCCAATTCTATGGTGCCTAGCAGTAAGCCTCTGGATTTTGGTAAGTCGTCAATAGACACTTTGCCACTATGTTGTGCACGATATAAGTTTTAACAACATTTTTTAAGTCAATTTGTGAATGAATTTCTTATGGTAGAGTTTTTTTAATTTAAATTTATTTATTTCTCTGTTCTTGGATATTGTGATCAGTTCTCACTTAACATGTGACATATTATTTTACTTGATGTTGTGTATGTTGTAAACAGCATTACAAAGCATGAAGTTTCAAGTTCTAAGCCAAGGGCAATCAATTTCTGTCCCTCAGTCAAATGTAATGGATCAGCTTCAAGTTGGAAGTCAAGACCAGGCTCCTTTCTCCAATCATAAAATGTAATGGATCTCTGCAAAAGCAGTTGCATAATTCTCAAAGAGCTCTTCCAGAGACATCTTCAAGTATGCTTTCTTGCTTTGTTATAATTTTAGAGCCTTATCATTGACTATTGAATGATCAAACCAGTAAGATATTGATGTACACACAAATATGATAAACAATGTGATGTTTCTTGAAAAATTAGGATAGACAATACAATGAACGTAGTTTACTGTGTTTTATCCTCTTCTATTTTTAACTGAGAACTTACTTGTGTATCGAGGAATATTTTACTGTGTTTATCCTCTTCTATTTTTTATTTTTCCAAAATAAGAAACTGTAAATTTAAATCATGATTAGAGAGAAAGCAAACTGTAGGTAAAACCTTCCAATCTAAGATTTGATGGGAAAAAAACAGTGGTTATTACTATATTATCATTATTATTGAGTAAGAAACAGAACTTTTCGTTGATGGAATGAAAAGAGTGAACAACGCTCGAAAGTTTTGAACTCTTTTGATAATAAGAAAACAAAAAAGTTTACAATGAAAAAATTAATAGTATGCCAAATGAGACATGAATCTTGAATAGGATGTCCAACAAAGAGGTTGGAGAAAACACACTAGCACACAAAGAAGAGGCTTTCGAAGGAGTCTAAATGGATCAATCATACCAAGGATTATTATTTATTATTGTATCCATGAATGTATATATGGGCTTGCATATGTGCACTCCTTGACTGCCTGACCCTGATTTTGATTTAGAAAAAATGATATAGGTGTGGTTAATAGATAGAGATTTGTGAAGGGCACAGTAATGTGAGGCCAGGCCGTGTAATGAAGTATGGATGTAATTTAGAAGCAATCTGTTATCTGTAGATTTAATCTTATATACATAAAGAAAGACTAGAAAGCTTTTTGCTGCCGTTACTAGGAGAGTCTTTGTGAGTTAAGAGTCAGCTTTATGTGGAGTGGAATGATTGTGGATGAAGATAAATTACTATCCACTGCTACTCGTCTTCATTGCAAGGTTGAGCATCTTTCATTGCTACATATTGGTCTTCCACTTGGTGGGTACCCGAAAAAGGTCTCTTTGTTGCAGCCGGTTATACATAGAGTACAAAAAAAGTTGGGTAGGTGGAAAAGATTCAATTTCTGACATGGTGGAAGGGCTACTTTGTGCAAATTGGTGTTATCCAATTTACCTATTTATTATGTTTTTGTTTAATTCTTATGCCATCAAAGGCTATATCTCCTTTGAGTGTTGAAGGACTTCTTTTGGGAAGGAAACAAAGGCAGTAGGATAAATCATTTGGCAAAATGGGATTTAGTTTCTAGATCTCTTATGGATGGAGGCCTTGGTTTTGGTGATATAAAATTTTGAAATGTGGCACTTCTTGCTAAAATGGGGTTTGAGATACTTTAATGAAGCTGATTCTCTGTGGCATATGGTGATTAATAGTATTCATGGAAAGGGAGGATTCAATTGGCATACGTCAGGATGTTTGGACTTGGCCTTAGAAGTCCTTCGATTAGCATTTTCCAAATCTTGGTTGCAAGTTGAATCATTGGTCAGTTTTTAAACTTTGGTATTGGAACTGGAGTTGATTTTTTGTGTGATATTTTGTTTGATACTATGTTAAATTGTTGACCCAAAAGCTTGAGTTAATTGATGAAAGTAAATTTAATTTTATATCATCTAACAAGCTTATCAATTTTAGCTATTGCTAGAGTGAAACATTGGTTTATAAAGCTTTAAGGAAAATGATTTTTGGAACGTTGAATTGCTCCTCTACTCTCCAAAGGAAACTAACCTTCAAATTGGTTGCTGCTGCCTCCATCTTTGCAAGATGGATGGTGAAGATGTTCAACACACATTCTTTCTTTGAATGTCAATTTCCCAGATCTTGCTGGAATCGTTTGCTAACCACTTTTCAATATCCAATGAGTTTCTTTAATGAGTTTCTCTGTGAGACATTCAAAGGCAACGTTCTTCAGATTCTGTTTGGGCCTTCTTCAAAGCCAAAGTTTGGGCTGTTATATGTGGTTAAAGGTAGTCAAGGCCATCCTTGCATAATCTTCCATTCTAGATGTATGGATCAACTTTTTGTAGGGTAAATCTTCCCAAATTTTGTATAAAAATGTTATTTGTTGTAAATTTATTTGAAATTTTATATAGTTATAAAATGAAAAATTGCACCCAACAGCATAAGTTAGAAAATAAATATAATCTATAACACAAGAAAACATTTTTGTTTTTTTTAAAATGTCAATTTCACCCTTCAGTTTCCTTCTTCTCATGAAGGGCATTTTGGTAAAATTGGCTCGTGTAAGTGTTTTGGGCAGGGAACGAAGCAAAGAAATAACATAAATAACTTTGTTTATCAATGGCTGGCTGACGCTGCTCACGAAGAAGACTAGAACGAACAGGTTTCTTTCTTGGTTTGCCTTCCACGCATGGAGATGCTTCTTGATCCACACAACACCCACACCCTCCCCTCTTCCACGGCTTGCTAAATCGCGCTCCCTGGCTAACAAGTTTTCGATGATTTATCTTCTTTAGGTTTCCGCTATTTCCAGATAATTTGACTCATCATTCTCTGTAATCAGCTCCAAAACAATTGCAGAATCCATTCATTGACCCCACCCAATTTCTGCCCGATTACTATCTCCACCGCCAATTTCTGACCTTCATTGATCCCACCCACCCCACTCCTTGTTATTGGGGTTTTGGACACACCCTTTTCCATTTTGGTTGTTTGGGAACTTTTGAATGGATAACAATAATTGGAGACCTACTCAAGCTGTAGAACCTGGAATGGAGACCGTGGATTGGAGGTCTCAATTGCAACCAGATTCTCGACAACGAATTGTCAACAAAATGTATGATTTCTTACATCCTGCTCTACTATTCTATCTTATTTAACATATGCCTTTGAGCTTATATAGCTCTTTGTTTCATAGTTCGTTGGTTAGATTACTCGGGAATGATTTCTTGAATTCTGTTTCTAAAACGTAATTTCTTGAAATTACACGTTATTGACTTTCCCATTCTTGGATTGAAGATATAGTAGGTTGGGTTTTGTGGGGAGGTTCTTTTTTGATTCTTCAGGTATTATCCTCTTCTTTAAAAAGAAGAAATGTAAGCTATTTGTAGAGGTGGGGATCTTGCTGAATTTGACTGGGCCATTTTAGAGTACGCTCCTCTAAAGTATCTAATACTTTGAATCATGGACATAGATTGCTATTGTAGTTTTCCTTTCAAGAACAACTTCTCATGCTTTTGCATTTAATATACTAGTTAGCCACTATGCTTTTATATTTTTATCTTTTTTTTTTTTGGTTAGAATGGAGACATTGAAGAGGCACCTTCCTGTTTCTGGTCAAGAGGGATTGAGTGAACTACGAAAAATTGCTGTAAGGTTTGAGGAAAAGATTTTTACTGCCGCTACCAGTCAGGTATTCTTGCTCGCTTTGTTGTTGTTTAAATCAAGGATTGTCATTTATGTTTATCCCATATTCTATTAACAATAAGATACCGGTTTGATTTGCTACCTAAGTTTTAGTTGTGTAACGAACATACTCCTTTTTTTTCTTTGGGGCCTGACTTTCTTTTTTTGTGTGCCCATGTATATTCTTTCATTTCTCTCATTGAAATCCTGTTTGATCGTGTTATGTGTTCTTCCACCAAACACAACTTTGTTTTAGCAATCTCACCAATTTTATTTTTAATATCTTATTTCAGTCAGATTACCTAAGGAAAATATCTCTTAAGATGCTTACCATGGAAACGAAAACTCAGCCCCCTATGGGGAATTCATTACTAGTCAATATTGAAAATGAGTTGGGTAATTTTTTTTCCAACGAAGCTTTAAATATATCATTGTGTATATATTATACTTTGTAAATTAATTTGTTGTCTTCTTTTTAGGTCTTATAGAATATTCTGGTGAAGATGAAGCATCCACAATAACTTGTGTAGATGGTTGAAGAAGAATGGACGTTAAATGTGCAATTTATATGGGAATAAGGTTGGATGGATTTTAAATAGATACTTATAGTAAATAGTAATTAAGGTGATGGGCTCGTCACGAATCCATTCAACCTAGTGTGACTTTTTTTTTTTTTTTGATAAGAGACAAGTATATTCATATAACAAAACAGAACAACCTAAGGGCGAGGGATGAGAGGGCCCTCCCCGGAAGAAGCTAAGGAACTAAGACATAATGGCCTTCCAATTGTTGAAAATCATAGAAAGGCTATAATTACAAAAGTGTTTGGTGTAATTCGTACTCCACCAAGAGGCTGTGTGTTGAACCACAGTCCAAAAAGAATCAAAAGAATTAAATCTATCGTCAAAGATTCTGCTATTCCTTTCTTTCCAAATGCTCCACAAAAGGGAACGCGTCGCGCATTTCCATAAGATGTTTCCTTTAGGGCTGTAACCTCTAAAGTTAAGACCTTCAATCATCCATCTATCAATCTTGCTAGGAAGGCAAAGCTCCAAGATCGAAAATACCAAACAGAGTGTACCAAGCTTTTCTTGTGAAGGGACAATGTAGAAATAAATGATCCAACGTTTCCTCATCTTTAGCGCATAGGCAACACATCGAGGGGCTAAGCAAAGTGTTCTGAATTTTTTTTTGTAGTTTCTCATGGGTGTTGAGGCTTCTGTAAGCAAGCGACCATAAGAAAAACTTCACCTTCTTCGGGATTTTATTCTTCCAAATCTGACGAATCAAGGGAACAGCAATGTTGGGAGATCTCTTAGTTAAGTTAAGAAAAGTAGATTTTGTAGTGAAGTTGCCATTTATGTTAGGAATCCATTTAAGACTATCATTCCTTTCAGTGGGGGCCCACGAGTGAAGAATTTCTAAAGCTGAGGCTGCATTGGCAATCTCGTTGTCGAGCATATTTCTTCTAAGGCCCAAATTCCAAGAATGAGTAGCAGTACACCAGCAATCAGCCACATAAGCTTCCTTATTCAGCGCCAAAGAGAATAAGTTAGGGAATTTTTCTGCAAGTGTTTCCGCGACACACCATTTATCCTTCCAAAATTTGATTTTTGTTCCTTCTCCCAAAACAAAAGCAGAAAAATTGAAGAATATCTCCTTATGCTTTAAAATACCAGCCCATAATCTATGAGATTTTCCCCTGTTTGGATTTTTGGTAGACCACCCATTCTCATCTAAACCATAGATGGCCACAATTAATCGCCTCCATAAAGAGGTTTCTTCCTTACTAAACCTCCATAACCACTTAGTGAGAAGAGCAATATTCTTTTGCCTAAAAGAGCCAATCCCAAGACCACCGTAACAAGTTGGGGCGGAAGTGCATTCCCAGTTGACGAGATGAGCAATTGGATTCGTAGATCCACCTGTCCAAACAAACTTCCTGATCATCTGTTCCAATCTATTAATAATGCCAACTGGAGCTTGAGCAAGGGAGAAGAGATAACAAGGGAGGCTGTTGAGAACTGATTGCACCAGAGTTAGTCTACCCCCTTTGGAGAGGGATACATTCCTCCACCTATCAAGTTTGTGTCTGAATCTCTCTTCAAGATTGTTCCACATCTCTTTTCTATTATGACCCCTTCCAATAGAGAAGCCCAAATATTTAAAGGGAAGATTATCAACCGAGCATCCCGTAGATTCACTAAAAGGAGCTAAGTCATCATTGCTAAGGTTAATGCCAATCAGGGATGTTTTAGCTTTGTTAAGGGAAAGACCGGCTCCCATAAGGAAGATATTAACCACCTTCCACCAGTTCTCTAGATTTCCATCCTCCCAGGAAGAGAAAAGAAGCGTGTCGTCTGCGTACTGAAGATGGGTTAAATCTTCTGTCAGGTTCTCAAAATGAAAGCCTCTTAAACTCCTTTTCTCATTACAGTAGTGGATAAGGCAACTAAGAGCATCTCCCACAATCGTAAAAAGAAAAGGAGCAAGAGGATCACCTTGACGAATGCCCCTTTTAGCAATAATTTTTCCTCTAGGCCTCCCATTGACAATTATGGAGAAATTAGTTGTCGACAAGCATCCCCAAATCCATTTCCTCCATCTCTTACCAAAGCCTTTAAGTTTCATGATCATATCAAGAAAAGACCAATCCACCTTATCATAAGCTTTCTCCAGGTCGAGCTTCAAAAGCACGCCTTTTCTGCCTCTTAAAGACCATTCGTCAACAGCCTCGGAAGCAGTTAAGATAGCATCAAGGATTTGCCTTCCCTCCACAAAAGCCATTTGAGAGTCATTAATTATCGATGGAAGAACTTTTTTAAGCCTTGAAGCAAGCACCTTGGAGATAATTTTATACAAGGAGGTAATCAAGCTAATTGGTCTGAAGTCACTGACACGGCCCGCCTCTTTCTTTTTGGGGATGAGGCAAATATAAGTCTCGTTACATCTTCTATTAATAACTCCGTTTTTAAAAAAATCTTGGAACACCCTTACGAGGTCGGGCTTCAGAATGTTCCATGATTTTTTATAAAACTCTCCAGTCATGCCATCAGGGCCAGGGGACTTGAGACAACCCATATCAAAAACAGCTTCTCTAATTTCTTTTTCGGTAAAAGGAGCCTCAAGTAAATTCGAATCCTGTAAGCTAAGGCCTCTCCAATTAAGACCGTCGCAAATAAACGGCGAGGAGATCCTTGTGCCATATAACATTGAAAAGAAGCTAAGGATCTCATCCACAATCTCCTTCTCTGTGACAAGAGTCTTCCCATCAATACTAACCAAGGAGGAAATAATACTCTTACTTTTGCGAGCCGAAACCCATCTGTGAAAGAAGCTTGAGTTTTCCTCCCCCTCCCTAAGCCAATGAAGCTTCGACTTCTGAATCCACAACTTCTGCTCTTTCACAATCAAATCAAGCAGAGCCCCTCTACAGTTTTCTCTTTCCTTCACATTTGCCTCGTTGAGACAGCTTGACTCTTCAAGTGAGTCAAAAGAGTTAATCTTATCAATCAGCACCTGTTTTTGGGAGAAAATATTACCAAAAGTCTCCTTATTCCAACTTTTTAGTATGGCTTTCAGACCTTTTAGCTTTTCCATGAAAGAGAATATAGGCCAGCCATCAGCCACCAAACTGCCCCACCAGTTCTCAACATTTTTAAAGAAAAGATGATGATCCAGCCAAGCATTTTCAAATCTAAAAGGTGTGGGACCCCAGGAATGAGCCCCCATTTTTAAAATTATCGGAAAGTGATCCGATGTGGTACGAGGAAGTCTTTCCACACTTACTTCTCTAAAGAACTCCATCCAAGGCTTGGAAAGAAGGAATCTGTCGAGCTTTGAAGCAGCGGGCCTGACCCCTGATCGGGACCAAGAGAACCTTCCGTTTCGGAAGGGAATATCCACCAGGTCCAATTCCTCAATCAGGTTGTTAAAACGAAGCATACTTCTAGTCGGGCGAGTGCCGGAGCTCTTCTCATTCAACCATCTGACTACATTGAAGTCACCCCCTACGCACCAGTTATCGTTGCACAAGCCATATAGGCTAGAAAGCTCCATCCAGAATTGGTCTCTACGTTTATAAGATGAGGGGCCGTACACACCTGTTATCCATCCACAGAAACCAGCATTGAGTTTACAATGAATAGAAACAGAGAACTCCCCTTGAATTGAGTCATCTACCGTGAGTGAATCCTCTTTCCACAAAATAAGAATACCACCCGACGACCCATAAGCCTCTAAGGAAGCCCATCCAACAAACCGACTACTCCAAACGGACTTCACCAACTGACGATCGACACTGCTTACTTTAGTTTCTTGTAGAATTACCACGTCTGGGTTGAATTTCGTAAGCAACTCTTTCACAATCGCTCTTTTGGGGCGAGCATTAATACCCCTTACATTCCAAGAGATAACTAACATGGATCACCCTCACAGCCCGGCTTATTATGATCTTTTTCCGCTTGGGCTTCCCTTTCCCAACTACCTAGCAGTGCTTTGACTTCTCTAGTAAGCTTTTTGTTGTTGTTCGAGGAGGCCCCACCCTTCCTATGTTGTTTCCCTTTTCTGGTTACAGCCCGAATGCATAGATCATATTCAAGTAGAGCCGCTATCACCTCCTTACTCAATGGAAAAGGATTCTGTATAGAAGCTGCTGGTTCTAACTCGGTTATGCTTTCAATTTCGAGTAATTCTTCATTGGAAAAAGGAGGCTCACTGGTATCCTCAACAGCTATTATCTGGAGACCTTCTTCCCTGCCTCTTTCCGTGGTGCTTACCTCGTGGAAGAGTCTTTGGACGTCGGAGGAAAAATCCGAGATGTGCTGCACTTCGTCGGCTTCAAGAGGAGCAAATTTATTTTCAGATATGAGGCTGCCCGGGCTAGAAATAGAAACGTCCAAAGTTGGATCTATTTCACCATGAATGCGGTCTGATATGAACGTTGAGGTTGAAGAGTCTCCCCTGCCGTCAGGTTGGTTCGTGGAGCAGATCACACTGTTTTTAAAGAAAGGTCGAATTTCTTCCTTTTCTGCAAATTTAATTTTGGTGGGCTTGGGCAGTTTTAGTAACAGGGGATGATTGGCACGGGTAGCTTGGGAGTTCTCTCTAATAAAAAGCCCAGTTTGCTTTTTAGTATTAGTGGGCTGTTGACTAAGGACTTCATCCACTGCTATGCCTTTCCCTTTTAAATCAGGGAAGCCCACATCTGAAATGAGGCCCACTTCATTGGTCAAGCCCAATTTATTAGTCAAATCCATTAGGGTTTTCTTGGGCGGCAAATTTAAATTTGTTCCTCTAATCTCTCCGTCAGTTTGCAGAGAAGGACAGAATTTTCCAGCTTCTTCTGTCGCCGTACTCACCATCTCAGAATTCTGAAAAGCGAAAACTGCCAGCCTTGAGTTCGACTTCTCCACACGCCAAATATCAATCGGATTCGGATCCGGGCCGCCCGGACCTTTGAAGAACTTCTCAGCTTGTTCCGGCGAGAAGGATCCATGGATTCCGGCGACTTTATCAATAAGGAGATTGGGATCTTGGAAGGAAACCACCTGCACAAGATAAGAATCGGATCCTTCTATCAACTCAAAATCCGCCGGAATGAAGCCGCAATAGTTCCCTCTAACTTTGATATTCACTTCCAAGCAGTTAATGAGGCTCGAATTTTCTTCCGCAAACTCAATGAAACCTCCTAACTTATCACCAACCCTCTTAAAAACTTCCTCATTCCACAGATGCAGGGGAAAATTTCTTAGTTTGATCCATCCTCCATAAGATGGAACAAGCGCCATTCTCCCATGTTTTTTTGGATCCCACCATTCCATTTTCAAGGTTAAAGGGCCGTAGGTAGCCCAGTCCTTGTTCATCGTGAGAAGTCTAGCTATCGTCTGATCAGGGCATTTGAGCAAAGCTTTATCAGCGTGGAATGGATTGATAATAAAGGTTTTTTGTGTTTGGTTCTGAAGGACATCCAGAATCCTCTGCCAATCGTCATGGAAATCGCGCTTAGTGACTAGTGTGACTTTAAATAGGAAATGGATCAATTCCATCTGCTCAAGTAAATTATTTGAGAACTCATCAACTTAAATGCTTTAAGTTTTAATGTCGGATTATTTCCCTTTTCTTTATATTTCACGACAAAAAATGTTAATAGCATGCTTATTTCAACCCGGATCTTCCATACCCTTAATGATGCTGAAATATTTTGTTTTATAATCTAGCTTTTAACGATAGTGGAATACCTTGTTTTATGATCGCTTAGATTTGCGTTGTTTCTTGCATAACGTTTACAATGAAGATTGGTAATAGCTAATGTTTATGTTTGGATGAGCAACATAATTAATATATGAAATTTAGTTGTATACGGATTTTGTATTGGAATTTACTTGTTTTGTTAAAATAATACGTTCATAAAGTTAACCAATCTAAAAATGTATAGAAAAATTATTTATATAATTATTATATGAAATACTTTCAATTATGTTTGAAAATTTGAAAATTTAACTGATTTTTGTAACTGAGAATACAAATTTAAATCCACCTTACATTTTTATGAAAAATGTAAAAATAAAAGAGAATTATAAAAAATTCAACACTTTGACAAATAAAAAAAAAAAAAAGAAGAAATACACTTCATAAAAAATATACAAGTAAAAGTTGTCTTTTATTAGTTTTATTTTAAGGTAAATAGTTTCTCAAAATTTTATATATTTAAACAAACTCTATAATAAATATATAAACATATTCAATCCAAGTTTTATTATTCAAAGTCCATCAATCTAATTTGTACTCCCAGCTATAGTCAAAGTAATCAGAAGACAAAATTTACAAGAAAGTTCATCATTATCATTCCATTCCCTTTGCTATTAACCAAACAAAGAGAAATTTTAAAACATTATACAAAACTTGAATGAGAATTATACTTTAGTTTACAAAAGTCACACTCGTGACTAAACTGTACAAAGTGAGTTATAAGTGCACTCATATATGGGAAGCGGTAGCCATAGATCATCCAACTTTGCTTTCGTAACTTCTTAACAAATCTCATATAAATTCAGTGTCTAAGAGTAAAACCTCAAATAAGTGAATATATGATCAATCAAATTGTGGTTGTCATTCACATCCCTTGAGCACACTCCAACGTTGATAAGCTTATCGTACAATTTTCGTGTTCTTTTAGCGCCATTAGTTGAAGCAAGATTGACAATTTGTGAGTTGCTTTATAATACATAGATTTTAAATCACATGCCGTTTTCCTTATGGTTTAAACTAATTATGTCTTGCATGTTTTTATTTTTTTCTCACTTCTGTCTGTGCCATTTGAAGGTTGTGTTTTGCTATAAGATGCTGCACCTCGAAATTGTTATATTTTTTTCCACATGGTCGAGGAAGATGGCAATATCAACTTCATAAAATTAATTTGTTTGAGTTTTTTCATTATTTGCGTGACTCTACATTCAAAATTTGTAACTTCAACCTCGTCAGCTCAATTCTTTTCCAGATATTGAAAAATCTTGTTGCGAAAAACTTTCACTTTTGGTTGACTATACAACACACATATTTTAAAAAAAGAAAATAACACATTGTTGAGCAAGAAATTTCAGCCAATTAAATTCTACCACATCATCATAACAAATATTCGATAATTATGTTTTATTTGATTTTGATAATTAAGTTTACTCAATCCAACTAAATTCAAACTCAACAAGCAGACGGACCCAAGCCTAATAAAGCAAATGAGCCCAAGCCCAAGTCCAAACCCAATAAGGCAAATTGGCCCAAGCCTAAGCCCAACAGGCAAATTGGTCAAAGTCCAATCCCAACAAGCAAATAGGCCAAAGCCCACCTAAAACCCACAAAATTTCTCTATAAATGGAGACCTTTGTCATTCATTTGAGGGGCTCTGGGTTGAAGGAAAAATTGAAGCTCTGAAGAATTGAAGATTCAAACTTCTATAAAGCTCTCAAGACGTGCAAGTTCATATCAACTTCGAGATCATCATCTTCTGAAAGATTGATTGAAGACTTGGAAGATCAAACTCTCCTTAAATTCCATAAGATTGAGTCTCAAATAGACTTGCAACTACAACATCCTAAAGACCGAAGATCAAGAAATTCGAAGTTTTTAAATTTTATTTGAGAGAAAGCATCAAATGAGTAAATACTAGAGATTGTATTCACAATATTCATCAACATATCAAAGTTTAATTCCACGAAATACATTTCTTTCGAAATCTCGTGTGAACACACATATTAAAATAATTAATGTGTAAAAATATTATCAGTGACAAACGTTAAATTATGTTATATTTTATTTGAACGTGACTATTTTAATTTTATCTAGAATATTCGAAGATATATTATTTATGTTTTTTAAAAATGATAGCTGCAAATTTAGTAATTAAATTCAAAATAATTAAATATATAGTAACATTTTAAAAAAATTGCAAATATAGCAAAATTTGTTAAATTCTATAAATGATAGAGGAAAAATTGATCTATCACTGATAGATCATACGAATCTACGAGTGATAGAGTCTATGAGGATAATTTTGCTATATTTGTAATTTTTTTTAGTTGTTGTTATATTTTTAATTATTATTTCTCAAATGATCATCCATTATAATTACCTTTTAAAATTGAAGGTTAAGCGGGCCCGAACACACAAATATAAAAATTATTATTATTTTTTTTAAAATGGTTTATATATAAAAATTTAATTCTCACAGTTACTTCTCTTTCATTTTGGTCAAATAAGTGTTCACGATATAGCCGAAGAAATTTGTGTTCCAAATTTGGAAATTAAAAGGGCATTTTGGTAAAATTGGCTCGTGTAAGTGTTTTGGGCAGAGAACGAAGCAAAGAAATAACATAAATAACTTTGTTTATCAATGGCTGGCTGACGCTGCTCACGAAGAAGACTAGAACGAACAGGTTTCTTTCTTGGTTTGCCTTCCACGCATGGAGATGCTTCTTGATCCACACAACACCCACACCCTCCCCTCTTCCACGGCTTGCTAAATCGCGCTCCCTGGCTAACAAGTTTTCGATGATTTATCTTCTTTAGGTTTCCGCTATTTCCAGATAATTTGACTCATCATTTTCTGTAATCAGCTCCAAAACAATTGCAGAATCCATTCATTGACCCCACCCAATTTCTGCCCGATTACTATCTCCACCGCCAATTTCTGACCTTCATTGATCCCACCCACCCCACTCCTTGTTATTGGGGTTTTGGACACACCCTTTTCCATTTTGGTTGTTTGGGAACTTTTGAATGGATAACAACAATTGGAGACCTACTCAAGCTGTAGAACCTGGAATGGAGACCGTGGATTGGAGGTCTCAATTGCAACCAGATTCTCGACAACGAATTGTCAACAAAATGTATGATTTCTTACATCCTGCTCTACTATTATATCTTATTTAACATATGCCTTTGAGCTTATGTAGCTCTTTGTTTCATAGTTCGTTGGTTAGATTACTCGGGAATGATTTCTTGAATTCTGTTTCTAAAACGTAATTTCTTGAAATTACACGTTATTGACTTTCCCATTCTTGGATTGAAGATATAGTAGGTTGGGTTTTGTGGGGAGGTTCTTTTTTGATTCTTCAAGTATTATCCTCTTCTTTAAAAAGAAGAAATGTAAGCTATTTGTAGAGGTGGGGATCTTGCTGAATTTGACTGGGCCATTTTAGAGTACGCTCCTCTAAAGTATCTAATATTTTGAATCATGGACATAGATTGCTATTGTAGTTTTCCTTTCAAGAACAACTTCTCATGCTTTTGCATTTAATATTAGTTAGCCACTATGCTTTTATATTTTTATCTTTTTTTTTTTTTGGTTAGAATGGAGACATTGAAGAGGCACCTTCCTGTTTCTGGTCAAGAGGGATTGAGTGAACTACGAAAAATTGCTGTAAGGTTTGAGGAAAAGATTTTTACTGCCGCTACCAGTCAGGTATTCTTGCTCGCTTTGTTGTTGTTTAAATCAAGGATTGTCATTTATGTTTATCCCATATTCTATTAACAATAAGATACCGGTTTGATTTGCTACCTAAGTTTTAGTTGTGTAACGAACATACTCCTTTTTTTTCTTTGGGGCTTGACTTTCTGTTTTTTGTGTGCCCATGTATATTCTTTCATTTCTCTCATTGAAATCCTGTTTTATCGTGTTATGTCTTCTTCCACCAAACAGAACTTTGTTTTAGCAATCTCACCAATTTTATTTTTAATCTCTGATTTCAGTCAGATTACCTAAGGAAAATATCTCTGAAGATGCTTACCATGGAAACGAAAACTCAGCCCCCTATGGGGAATCCATTACCATCCAATCCTATGGTGCCTGGCAATAAGCCTTTGGATGCATGTAAGTTATCAACAAACAATTTGCCACTATTTTGTACATGATGAAAATTTCACCAATAATTTTTGAGTTAATTTGTGAATGAATTGCTTGTTGTAGAGTTTTATTTTATTTTTTAAAAATTAATTAATGAATGAATGAATTAATTAACTAATTTTTTATTTTTATTTTCAAGATTTTCTGTTCTTGGATACCGTAACCATTTCTCACTTTGTATTGCATTTTATTTAACTTGATTTTGTGTATGTTGTAAACAGCATCACAAAGCATGCAGCCTCCAGTTATAAACCAAGGGCCATCAATTTCTGTTCCTCAGTCATCCAATCAGCCTCAGCCGCGCCAGCAAATACTCCAACAGAACATCCCAAACAATATTGTTCCCCAGAGTTCATCCAGCTTATCTTCTGCAGTACCTCCTGTTGCTGGATTAGCTTCATCTTCAATGTCAAACATGGTTGGTCAGAATCCAAACATTCAAAACGTGTCTGGAGTTCCACAGAATTCTGGTGGAAATGCTATGGGTCAAGGGGTTCCTTCCAATGTATTTTCCAACTCTCAGAGACCACTACAAGGAAGACAAGTAGTTTCCCAGCAACAACAGCAGCAGCCGCAAACCCAGCAGCAGCAGTATCTTTATCAGCAACAGCAACAACAGATGCACCAGATTATGAAGCATAAGTTTCAGCAGGGAAGCATGTCACACCCACTTATGCAACCTCCTCACATCCCACAACAACAACAAAATGTAATGCAATCAAATCAAATGCAATCGTCTCAGCAATCTGTCATGCAACCTTCTATGCTGCAATCTTCGCTTTCTAACCTTCAGCAAAACCAGCAATCTCCCATTCAACAGTCCACTCAATCCATGCTTCAGCAGCCTCAACAACCAATTCTTAGGCAGCAACCACAGTCTCAACAACATGCTGTCATACATCAGCAGCCTACAATGTCACAGCAGACGAACTTGCCCTCACAGCAGCAACAACAGCTAATCAATCAACAAACAAATTCTTCAAACATGCAGCAGAGTCCATTAATTGGGCAGCAGACCAGTGTTGGGGACATGCAGCAACAGCTGCCACAACAATCAAGGTCGCATGGGCAGCAGAGTAATCTGTCGAACATGCAGTCTCCGCCATCGCAGCAGCACATGGCTCAGCAAAACAACCTATCAAGTTTGCAGCAGCAGCAGTTAGGACCTCAAAGTAATGTTTCTGGACTTCAACAAATGCATGGAACTCAGTCAGGTAACTCAAACATGCAATCAAATCAGCACTCCATGCATTTGCTGCAACAGAACAAGGTTCAAATGCAGCAGCAACCTCCACAAAATACATCAAATTTATTGTCAACCCAAGGTCAGCAAGGTCAACTTCAGTCATCCCAACAGATGATGTCACAGATTTCGTTGCAATCGACGCAAGTCCAACAACAGGTTCCTCTACAGCAGCCGCAGCAGCAGCAGGCAAATGCCATGTCGCATGAGCTCCAACAAAGGATTCCAGTTGGAGGTCAAGCACCTGGCTCCTTGCTTCAATCACAAAATGTAATGGATCAGCAAAAGCAGCTGTATCATTCACAAAGAGCTCTTCCAGAGACATCATCGAGTATGTTTTCTTGCTTTGTTATAATTTGGGAGCCTTATCATTAACCATTGAATTATCAAACCAGTAAGATATTTTGAATGATAACTTAATCTAGCAGTCTTGTTGAAAAATTGAGGTGTTTGAAATGAGAAATGGGAAAAACATAGAGGGAAAGAACAATAGCATATGCCCGATTTTGGGATTTGGAGCTATAGAGTTTCTTGAGAATCGAATGAAAACAATGAGTTTTCTCACAATTTGTTATTTTAATGATCCTTGATTATGTTCTTGAAGCCTCACCTTTTATAACTTTGTATTAATAAAATTCTCTTCTAAAGAAAATTTTGTCTTGGGATTAATGCATGGTTCAATTTTCTTAAACTTCATGGCGAAGTTATTCATGTGGTATTTGAAGTCATTGTGTAATTTGTTTCTTTCTTAAGTTTGTAGAGCTTCTATCTTAATGAATTGTATTTGTGTACTTCGGGTTTTTATGCAAATTTTTTGCTAATTATGGAGCCTTATCCAGCTATTAGTCTTCAATGTAACTAGGAAGGCATAAGGTTAAGTTGAATAATCCAAATGTATTCACTAAGCTCGTTTTTTTTAAAAAAAGAGTAAAAGATTAACCCTCAGCAGTAAACCTACAGTACTAAAAACATCCCGACGAAGAAAGAGCCCCCAGCTCAAATTCTTTTTCCATAGAAGCAAAGATTGAAAAGCTTAGCTTCTTTTGCAAAAGTAATCATAAGAAAAACTTAGCTTCTGTTTCCATGTCCTTTTGTTTTTGTGGCTTTCTTTTAAGAAGAGCTGGTTTCGGGGTTTCTCTTTATATTGAGAAAATCAAATTAGACTCTCTTTTCATCAGCCTTGAGTTGAGGATTCTGACCTAGCTCGATGACCCCTCTGTGAAGCTCTAGTCCTTTCTGCTTACAGTGCTGATTGGTAGTGATGGTTTTGGTGGTGGTGTATTATTCATCCCCCCTGTTTTCTGTTTAACATTTAAACTTTCTACTTTGGCCCCGATTCTCATTTTTCTTTTACTGTTCTCAATGAAGGCTGAATTTATTATTAGGGATGGTGTTATTCATCTCTATTTCTGTGCTGCAGTATAGTTATATTCTTCTGGCACACATTTTCCTGATCTATTGACATTTGTTTCATTTATGTAGCATCGTTAGATTCCACAGCTCAGACAGGACAAGCCAATGGTGGTGATTGGCAAGAGGAGATTTATCAAAAGGTACTAAGCTAACACTTGACTCTTTTCAGGTTCAAAAGAAAGTTCACTCAATTTTTGTTAGAGGAGGTACAAATTGTAAATGCTGGCTTTACTATTCTTTGTTGTGGCATAATTTTACTACCAAGCAGGCTTTTTAACTTGATCTTTTTTTGTAATATAAAAGATTCCTAATTTCCTAATTTGCAAAAACGACAATCAAGAAGACTAGGGGTTAATTTTGAGCATAAGCTTTGGGAAAAATCTTCTATAACTAAAACTCCAGCGATTTGAGTCTTGGTTCTATTCTAGAGGTGGTTACATCGACAAAGACCAAGGTCTTTAGGTTGTGTATGGAATTGACCTGGGAAAAGATGGATTTGATAAACAGATCTTCTCGTATTTTAAGAGCTTCCTTATAAAAGTGGAATTCATCCTTTCCCTTTATTTTCTCTCTTTAATTGTCCCTGGATCATCTTAATTGGGTTCAAGATGTTAAAGGATGCTATCATTCTTTGTATTACTAAGGTAGGAGTTGCGACAGTGGGAAAATGTTTGATTGGCTAGCTTATTTTAGGTCCGGTTGTGGAGACAATGAATTGGGCCATAAGTGGTGATCGGTTTATTGGATCACTTGGACAATGGCATAACTAGATAAGCATGTTCAAGATGTATACTCTGGTATTCAAAGAGGTTGTGGCTCTTTTTCAATTAGATGTGATTAAAATGTGAGTTTATGACTACTGCAGATATTGATACTATATATGCCTCCGTCAGTTGAAGTTGGTTTTTCCTGCAAAAACAGAATCTCAGACTTTTCACACACATGCCAATCACTTTTCAAATGCGTTATGGAAAGATCATTTTTGCTCTATGAAAAGAGTCGAATGCTCAAATTACATTAAAACATATAGTAAAGACAATAAACTTAACCAAATCAAATTTTGGACAATCTGAACTCAAGACCAAAAACTAAACAGAGAAAGTGAAGATTTTAGTGGGGCCTCGATTGAAAGTTGTTCCTCATCTTATTTGGGTTGATGGAGTCAGAGCGGTTTTATCAATAATTTTGTTTGAAAGGAGTCAACAAAAATTTCAGAACAAGGCCCTTCCTTGGATGGACCGTTGTGAGATTGCACAAGTCAAAGCTTCCTCTTGCTGTTCTCTATCAAAATTATTTATAGACTTCTCAATTCAAGATATGAACTTAAATTCGGATTTTTTTTTCTTTCTTTTTTGGAATCAGAAACTGAAATTTTCATTAATACAATGAAAAGAGGGTAATGCTCAAAATAAGAAGAAACCAAGTTACAATGAAAACTCCATAATATAACATAGGGATAGAAGAGTGAGTAGGTGCACCATGACATCTTAACTAGGTTGACCCATTGATAGCATCTCATCATATCCAAATACAAGAATTCCAATAAGTCTTAGTACAAAAGTACATACAGGATATGAATGCATTCCAATTAAGACATGTATTCTAAATTGAGTAATCCGAAAATAAGTTGTGGATTGAGCACACCAAGAAGAAGCTAAGTGATGAGCGGGCCAACATGATCTAACCAATCAGAGAGTTTATCATCAAATACTCTTTGGTTGCATTCGAACCAAATTTTTGAGATCAAGGTTTTAACAACTTTGGACCAAAGAAGGGCTTTGGAGGATAATAATGATCCAACCAACAAATTGGGAGCGTTTTCCCTAATTGAAAACGAGGTAAAAATAAAGGTCATCTTTTCTGGTTTGAGAGGGTGTGTGCTTTGTTGTGGGAACTTTGGGGGGATAGGTGTGGAGATGAATTTTGACTATCTGCGAATAAGAACAAAATAAGCCCAAGGATTTTCTTCAAAAGCACAAGTATAAACTTTTGAAAAAATAGTTTACTTGGTAACGATCAAGGTCGAAGTGAGGTATTCTCAAGTCAAATAATCCTATTAGGGGGTGTTTGGTTAGCGATAAGAAATTGAGTTGGGGGAGTTGACACGAATAACGAAGTGAGAAATGTGAGTTGATCGAATAGCGAGGTAAAAAACCTCTTTAATTATTGGTGAACCAAAAAGTGGGTTGGTTTTTTTTACCCACCCAACCCAACTCTCCCAAATTACTCAAGTTGCCAAACACCCCCTTAATGAGTTCTTTTTGATTCAAACATATTTAGGACTATCATTCATGCAATAGAAGATTGTGACAAGCAACTGGCTGTTAATTTGTAATTTTAAGATTTGAGAAAGGGCAAAATTGTCCAAAAATGACTATCCACTTCCACTTTTTAAGATAGTTAGATAAGATACCAATTCAATCTATTTTCATAGGGTGGCCAGTGGCAGAATGAACAAAAATGTTATTGATAGTTTGATACCCTTGTTAGTATTGATGGGAGAATATAGAGGTTTTTCTTATCTCTTTATAGCTCGACTATTTGTTCCAAACCTTTCCTTGAAGGGCTTGATTGGTCCCCATCTTGACTGAAGACAGGGTAGTTTTGGATTCCCTTTCTCTCTCGAGGATATTAGGGTTTTGTTTTTCAAGATGATTGGGGTTTGTATTAAATACGATCTCTCGAAAGTGTTTTTTTAGCTCTATTAGAAAGGAAGGGTTGAAAAGGATCAAGGATTTTAAACCCATTCATTTGATTACTAATGTTATAAAGTTTTGGTCAATGGCTTGGCAAATATACTTAAGAAAGTCCATCCTCGAACCATCTTTGACACACAAGGGGCCTCCCATTGTTGGGTGGCAAATTGTAGACCAGTCTTTTATTGCTAAATGAGGCAACGGAAGAAAATCGTGAAGGGATGATTTTAAAAATCGAATTCGAAAAGGCTTATGATCATGTGGGCTGAGATAAAGAAAGAAAAAGAAAGGGTTTTGAGTACTGTTGGAGAGCGTGGTTTCGGAGTTACATTAAGATGGTTAAGTTCTAATCCGTGGGAAAACTTGGGGCAGGAATATCGAATATAAGCCACTCGTGTTTGAGACTAGATTTTTGTTTCTTTAATGATAGCAATATACATTTCTATCTTTAGTGTTCTTAATGTTCTCGAGTACTCTTGTTAGGTGGCCTAACATGGTTACTCTTTAACTTTCCTAATTTTTTTAAAGGAAATCGGCCTCTTTATTGATATTAATAAAACTCAAAGTACAAAAGATTTATACAAAGAGTGAAACAAAAAGAGACCATAGGATCAGCAGGCGCACCAGGACATCTCAATTAGGTTGACACCCCTTCAGCGCCTTCATCATATCCAACAAAAAATACAGCCCAAGATACATGATAAAAACTTACAAGAATACACCAAGCAGGGGCTGTAAAGCAAATAAACTAAGCAACAAGAAAAAAACATCCCAAATGAGGCGTGAAAGGCCTGAAGAAGTGAAGACAAAAGTCTTTCAGTGACAGCTGCAAAAAATGTGAGTCATGGAAGGTACTAATGGTCTGGAAAAATGAGGGTCCGCTAATTAAGACTGATCTCTTGGATGGATAATGCTTGAAAATCTGTGTAAGGTACACCAAGCTGCAGTGTTCCTATTAGCTATCTCAAAGCGGTCTAACCTATACATGTCCTTACCATGAAAGATTCTTTGGTTTTGTTCAAACCAAATTTCTGACAACACAACCTTTGATAAGTTTGCCAAATTATTCTCGGTCTTTTCTTTAAAATGGGCCCCAACATAACTTACTTTCCTAATTACTTGTTTATGTATTTGAAACGTCCAAGGGTTAACAGGATTGAGTTTCTTAGGTACCTTTTGTCAAAAGCTATGATTTAGAATGGTGGCTCCTCTTTGATTAATTGTGGAAGGTTGTGTCTCATAAGGCGCTTTAGTTTTTAGGTTAATTTTTGTTTGTTTGTTTGTTTGTTTATTTGTTTATTATTATTTATTTTTTGTGTGTGTGTGGGGGGGGGGTGGGGGGGGGGGGGGATTATACTCGCTTCAGGTAATGTACTTCTTTCTATGTAGAATTTAGCATACTAAAAAATATTGTTTAACTGCTTCTTCTCCTTCTCCTTCCTCTTTTTTGTAGATTAAAGGTATGAGGGAGTTGTACTTTTATGAATTGAAAGAGATGTACCAGAAAATTCTTCCAAAAGTGCATCAGGTATGTGGATCTACATCTATATCCTAGAGCATTTGACTTTTGATATTATCTGTTGTGGTAGCTGAATCTTCATGGAGTGCGTTCATTGATCTATCACCTTTATTCATATGTTTGCATGCATTGCAAACTTTTTTTCTACTTCAGCTGTTGAATATCCTTTCTTCACTCGAATTGCAGTTTGTTTCATTCTCTCTATTAGTATGCACTGATATTGTGCAATTTGGTATTTTATTGTGCAGTATGACAGTCTTCCACAACAACCAAAGTTAGAGCAGCTAAATAAGCTGAAGACATTTAAGGGCATTTTGGAACGCCTTCTGACATTTTTACAGCTTCCAAAAAATAATATCGCAATTGAATTGAAAGATAAGATAGGCCAGTATGAGAAGCAGATTGTTAGTTTTTTAAATTCCAATAAGCCTTCAAGGACTCGAGCCCCCCCTACACTGCAGCCAGGACAGCATCCTACCATACAACCTATACAGCAGTCACAATCACAGATGACCCCTTTACAATCTCCTGAAAATCAAATCAATCCCCAACTGCATTCTGCAAATATGCAAGGATCTGTTGCTCCAGTGCAGCAGAATAATATGAGCAGTATGCAGCATAATTCTCTTCAAACTTTTTCAGGATCAGCAGCACAACAAAACATGACGATCCCAATGCAGCCTGGTTCCAGTTTGGAATCAGGACAGGGTAATTCCCTGAGCTCGTTGCAGCAGGTTGCTGCTGGGTCTTTGCAACAGAACCCTGCAAACAGTTCCCAACGGTCAAATAATGGTTCTTTGCCATCACAAAATGTGGTGAACACTCTGCAGCCAAACATGAATTCTCTTCAATCAAACCCTAATATGCTTCAACATCAACATCTGAAACAACAGGATCCACAACAGTTGCTGCAGTCACAACAACTGAAACAAATCCAGCAAAGACAGCTGAAGCAGCAGTTGCAACACCAGCAACAGCAGCAGCAGCAGCAGCAGCAGCAGCAACAGCAACAGCAACAGCAACAGCAACCACAGTTACATCAGCAACAGTCACAGCTACATCAACAAGGAAAGCAACAGTTACCCACACAAATACAGGCACACGCAATGTCACACCTTAATCAAATGGAGATCAGTGACCTGAAAATGAGACAGGGGCTTGCTGCGAAGCCAGGGATGTTTCAACATCTCCCAGCAACTCAGCGTGCGGCTTATACCCATCAGCAGATGAAACCAGGGACTTCATTTCCTATTTCTCCCCCAATCTTTCAGGCTGCATCCCCTCAAGTTGCCCAAAATTCTTCTCCACAGGTCGATCAACAAAGTCTGCTTTCATCCATTACTAAAACTGGAACTCCTTTGCAATCTGCAAGCTCTCCTTTTGTTGTACCATCTCCTTCAACCCCTATGGCTCCATCTCCAATGCCTGGTGAATCTGAAAAGCCCACATCTGGTGTCTCAGCGCATACAAATGCTGGGAATGCTGGACAACAAACTAGTGTGTCTGGGACACAAGCCCAATCTCTTGCCATTGGAACCCCTGGGATATCTGCCTCGCCATTGCTAGCTGAGTGTGGTACAGATGGCCCTTATGCCAATGTGTTACCAACTGTTTCTGGCAAATCAAGTTTTACAGAGCAGCCTCTTGAACGCTTAATTAAAGCGGTTAGCCAAAACCTTGAGTGCTTCTCTTTGTTTGTAGATTAAATTGTTAGTATTCTTCTTGATTGTTTTTTCATTTGTAACCTTATTATGGTTTTCAGGTTAAATCAATGTCACCTAAAGCTTTGAGTGCCTCTGTCAATGGCATTGGATCAGTTGTTAGTATGATTGATAGGATAGCAGGCTCGGCCCCTGGAAATGGGTCGAGAGCTGCAGTTGGGGAGGATCTGGTTGCCATGACAAAATGTCGGCTACAAGCAAGAAATTTTTCACACGATGGACCAAATGGAACAAAAAAGATGAGACGCCACACAAGTGCAATGCCCTTAAATGTCGTATCATCAGCTGGAAGTGTAAATGATGTTTTTAAACCACTAACTGGTTCTGAGACATCTGACCTTGAGTCAACTGCAACATCTAGTGCCAAAAGGCCCAGGGTTGAGGTATTAACAACTTTTACATATTGTATGTCGTATGAGGGTGAAATAAAATTTTAATCTTTTTATAAAAGAAAAGATATATATTGATTGAATGAAATATCCCTAGAGATGCAAAAGGGGTCTAACTACAGGGAACACAAAAGCTGCTTCCAGTTAGAATCAACGAAATTCAAACTATGACTTTGTAGAGGTTGTAGATGTTTCTCCCCCCCCCACCCAAAAAAAAAAAAAAAAAAAACGAAACGTTGGAAATAGCAAAAATGAGTATCTCTCCAGCATCTTTTCCTTTGCCATGGAAAATTATGTTGCTTTCTTCATCCCCACATATGATATCTTTTACAAAACAACCCTAATTAAGCAAGATGTAATATGAGCTTCAGTAGCCTTGAATCACGAATCAATAAAAAACATCCTGATCCAATGAGTGTTTCGAGATAGGGGACAGTAATCCAACCAGTAGAGAACTGTTCAGTCCATATTTTAGCTGAAACTTGGGAATGGAAAAAGGTATGGTTCTGTGATTCAATGTCTTTTTTGCAAATGTAGCACCAAGATGGATAGGGGTAGAACCAAGGGCATACCTTTTGAAGCATATCTATTACCAATTTAAGGTGACAAAAGGGCTTTCGCGGGGCAGCATTATCAGAGCCATTCTCTGGAAGGTTTGGAAAGAGAGGAATTTTAGGATTTTTAAAGGAAAAGAAAGATCCTCGGGATGTTCATGAGTCATCTATTTTCAATGCCTTTTTTGGTGTAGAAATATGCAACCCTTCGATAGTTACAATTTAAATTTCCTTGTATCCAAGTGGAGGAATCTTTTGTAATCCCATTATGGGCCCATTTTCTACTCTTTGGAGATTTCATTCATCAATGAAATAGTGCCTTTTGTAAAGGGAAAAGAAAAAAAACAAACAAACAAATGAACGAACAAACTTGTTTTGGGCAAGTGAACTTCCAAATATGCTTGTAAAGAACTTGTGATGATGTGATGAATGAGGGCCAGTTTAGATAGATAATGTTAAGAGACCCAAGTTAAAGAGCAGATAAGCTTCATCATTAGTTATCTAATTATGTTTAGAGGTGTCATACATATGCTTCCCTTGTTTTTGTGGGCTTGATTTTTTGTATGCTTGTGTATTCTTTCTTTTTTTCTCAATGAAAGTTTTCGTTCTTGTAAAAAGTATATATATATGCCTCACATTTTTTCTCCTTTTTCATTAGGATATTCTTCTGTTTTATTAAATATTTTTCAATATTCAACTGATTTTTGTAGCCATTTTGAACTTCATATACTTATTTTAGACTTTTGCTCCTTTTTATTTCTTTTCTTTAGGTAGGTGTGGTTAAGTATTAGTAATCTACATCGTTGTTGAATATCAATATACTTCCAAGGGTGTTAAAACAAAAGTATCAGCATTATTTTAGCCCCTCCTCAATTTCTTCCCTTTTTTATTTTTTATTTGATGGTCCAATGTCTTGTAGTTGGAGAAATATTAATTTCAAGATATAGTATATTTGTTTGATGTAGGAGTAATTGTGGAGGAATAAACCGTTTAAGTTACTGTTTTTAACTACTTGTTTAAGTGGCTGTCCAGGTTTTTATCTCTGTTAGTTATCAGTCAGGTTGTTATTTCTTTTAGTTACAGTTAGTTTGTTATTTCCTGCCCTACTGTTTATAAATAGGCTTCTTGCCAACTCTTATAAAATCAATAAAAGAATTGCTCATTAAATAATCTTGAAGAATTTACATCATTGTTCTTAGATAGTCATAGTGTTATTGGCTTCATGCATTGTATTTTTGCTAAAGAGATTTGGTTAGTAAAGCAACAAAGCAACAAATATGAAGTCCTAAATTTCATTTAGATTTTATTAATATTTTTGAGATAGGAGGAAGACAAAAACAAATTTAAAATGTATTTTATGGATGTATTAGGATGTCTGGCTCGTTTGAGATTAAGGGCTTCTTGGAATTTGCTCATCAATCTTTACGTCAGAATATCAACACAATATTATCTGTTTTGAACCGTATTGGCTCACTTTAGTTTTATCAATGATTTGCTTTACGATTTTAGTTATACTTAAATCTTTACCTATTGCAGGCCAATCATGTTCTTCTGGAAGAAATAAGGGAAATAAACCAGCGTCTTATTGACACTGTGGTTGTAATCAGTGACGAAGTAGTTGATCCAAGTGCTTTAGCGGCTGCTTCTGATGGGAGTGAAGGAACAGTTGTCAAGTGTTCTTTTAGTGCTGTGGCTCTCAGTCCCAGCTTAAAATCCCAGTACACTTCTGCACAAATGGTGGGCATATTTCTTATGTATCGGGTTTGGGTTCTTCATCGTCTGCATAATTATCTATTTTCTTATATGTGCATTTTTGTTTTGCAGTCTCCAATTCAGCCTCTACGGTTACTTGTTCCTACAAATTATCCAACTTGTTCTCCAATACTCTTAGACAAGTTTTCAGTTGAAGTCAGGTTTGTACATGGGTTCTGGGTTTTGTTTGTCAGCTGTTTTTACTTTTCTTAACAAATTCAGTTCTATCCTCACAAGTGCTTTATCAATCGCAACCTATAGTTTGATCAAGTCAAATTGGATTTTGGTTAATGGAGGTTTTCAACTAAAAAGAAAAGGCACACTTTTCTATTTTTGATCAGAAGAGTATGTATTATTTCTTTTAAAAAAAGAAAAAAAGGAAAGAAAAAAGAATATTTATTAATAGAGACTGTCAATTGTGGAGGATATGATTAAGGCTATAATTACAAAAGTTACAGAAAGAAGTGGACTTATCTTCGAAGGCCCTTGTATTCTGTTCTTTCCAAAGAGGGCACCAGCAGCACAGCCCCATAGAATTTTAGCTTTACCTTCGATGCCCCAACTTCTGATAGCTTCCACCAGCCACTCCATCTTATTAGGAAGACAGATGTTGATGCCAAAAGCTTTAAAGATTTGCTCCCAACCTCTTAAGCAGAATTACAATTTAGGAAAAGGTGATTGCTACAGTCCTCATCTTTCAGGGGCACATGGATGGAAACATACAACGACTCCTAAACTTCTTTTGCATTTTTTCATGAGTATTTAGCCTATTCTGGCAAGACTTCAAAGATTTTAACCGGATACTAAACTTCTGCTTCCTTTTAATAGAAAAACCGTTAGGAGAATGCCAAGGATTTTTATCTACCTTTGATAATAGCTCTCCCAATTATCTACCCGTGTTTCTCTTTACTACTTGAGTCTGCTTCTTGCTTAAAATCCTGAAATTTTCTGTTTAATTCCATTACTATATTTTGATAATTTCGTTTAAGCTTTGTTGGTCCCTAACCACCACCCTGTTATCGTCATTATCATCATTTTATTTTTTTTTGCAGCAAGGAATATGAAGACCTTTCAATAAAGGCTAAGTCGAGATTTAGCATATCCTTGCGAAACCTTTCACAACCGATGTCGCTGGCGGACATAGCAAGAACATGGGATGTCTGTGCACGTGCTGTTGTTTCTGAGTACGCTCAGCAGAGCGGTGGTGGCAGCTTTTGTTCAAAGTATGGTGCTTGGGAGAACTGTTTGAGCGCTGCCTGATTTGAACAATCCATCTATATAACAAATTTCCGTGAACCATCCCAAATGATTTCCAGCAGGCTGACTGACCAGCCCCGCATGCTCGGGGAAGACAGGCAGTTTATTCACAAAATGTTATCACAAAGTAGGCCTCTCTTTAAGCATAAAATCTTGTTTATTAAATGCCATATCATGGGCAGTAGGCTAACTGAGTCTTGGTATTTTGCCACGATGGATTTGTTTCGCTTGTCAAAACCGATGCCTCTTTTGGCTATCTATCTATCTGTAAATCATAATATGGGGACTGTAAAAGTGAAACCCCTGATGTTTAATGAATGCATAAATATATTTGTTTGATAGGAAAATTTTTCCTTCTACATTGTGTGGGTTGAAAATTACATGTGGAATAAAATGTCTCGACTGTATCATTGCCCATTTTTTATGTAATATGTAGAACTTCAAATTCTTAATTTGACAATATTTTAAGTTTTCCTTTTTCTGGCAACTATTGCTATTGTAGACATGTTTTGAAGTATAGAATAACATATTTAGCGTAGGTTCTCTCTCTTTATTACCTATTTCAACCCAATAAAGCAACAATTTCTTCATCAATTCCATTTTCTTGCTGTTGTACTTTTTATTCACATTTTCTGCTTTACATGTTGGCATGCAAATTCCCTTCGAGTTAACACCTGGTTCTTATTTGGAAAAGGTTGAGAAGGTTATGTACCTCAATATGAGATCACATTTATTTTAAACTTAAACCATGTTAAAATAATTATGATGATATTTCTAATATAATATCTCATCATTGACTACATGCAATGAAATATTTCATGAACTTAAAAATTTCTAAATTTGCACTCCATTTTCAAGCTTTTTAAACTTGAACTTCTTAAACAAACTTTCTTTAAACTACAACTCAAACATGGTTTCTTATGCAGTAAATGTGTCCTTGGCAGTTAAGTATGTCGATGAATGAGAGTTAGTAAACTCGTGTATTGGAAGATATGTTCATGAATAATAAAGAGTTTATATATTTGTGCGAAGGGGTTAGAATAGAATGACCCAAAATTTGACTCGTCTTGGTTAATTGTCTATTTTGTAAAAATAATAATTAAAACTTTTTTATCATGACATGGCATAATCTACAAGGAAAAGTCGAGTTTATGTTTATTGAAGGTTATTTATTAGAAAAGGAAGAGAGTTGTAGATCTAGAATTGTATAAGTGGGAGTTATGAATTATCTAAAATTGTCATGAGAACCCTTGAAATGTGGTTGGTCTTTGTATTGTTTATGCAAGTGTGTGAAGAAGAGAATACAGAGACCGTTCAAATAAAAACGTGCAAACCAAGTCTCTAAAGTTTTTCTAATTACAAGTGATTTTATTTCTCTTGAACATTTTTTAAATCACATTTTTTTTTTGTTGATTATTTATTTGTGAATGTCCATCACTTCTAACAAAATTTTGTTTGAGAAAAAAAGTAAGAAGAATAAAAAACTGGTTTCTTTCCAAGTTTGTTGAGTTCCCACATAAAGTTATAGCAATTAGTTCATTTTCATGAAAGTTCTAATTAGTTCAGAAGATGCATGAAAAAAGGCATAGATCGAGATAAGAAGGATCATCTTCTAAAGTCGTGAGGTGATTAAGAATCTAAATTGGTTTTATATTATTTTTTAGTAATAGTTGATGAAATGGAGATATTTGATGAGAAAATAAATAATAAGCAAGTAAATGAATACATATCGACTCATTTGATTAAAAATTCAATTTTATTATTGTACATATGAGGATATTAGGAATTGTAAAGCTCCCAACCCGATTTAAATTCATGTATGTTGTTGAAAACTTTAATTTTTAACCTTTGTTTATGCAACTCTAAATTAGGTTTATACTAATTTGGAATACACTTTTGAATTGGTATTATTATATGACAATACAAATATTGTATAGTACGTTGATGTCAAATTTTGACCAAGCGACATACCTTATCATTATAGGACAACAACGGTAAATTTGTATTTTAGGGGAGAGAGCTCGCCTACCCCTACAAATTAGGAATATATCATCAATATAAAATGACAAAATTCAATGTACTCCAACAAATATCATCCATCATAATACAATTAAGATTATGGTATATAAGTTATGATATTTTATATTTCATATAGTTTGTCCAAATGATTGAAATACCAAAAATAAAAGCTAGAAATCAGATTTAAAATGTTCGTTATATTTACAAATTTAGAAAACATGGGTTGTTTTACAAATCTCTCTCTCTCTATATATTTTACATCTATTGGCGGTTTCTTTAAGAGCGTATTGCCTAATTACCACTCGGGACTGTGGCGCCCTTCACTCTACAATGCTCATCCGGAGGATTCATCGAGCCGCGGCATGGGCGACGCCTCTGTTGCGACATCCAACCGTAAGTCTTTCAACTCGTTTTTCTCTTCATTTATCTCCTCGAACCTTTGAATGCTTGAATTTCCGTAACTTCTTTTTGGTTTCAATGGTTGTTAGTTGTCTTCATATGTTTTTCCGTTTGCTAATTGGATTGGCAACAGGAAATTCTTAGTTTCTGCTTAAGTCCCTTGTATTATTGTTTTCTTTTTTTTTTAATGTTTTCAAAAAATGGATAATGAAAGGACCAAGGGGAAGAACTGGATACCTCTCTTACAACCCTGAACTTACATTTTTATTTGTTTATTTATTTTTTATCCGGGAATTTCTGGGTGGTTTTACTTGCACTTATAATCTGCTTGACTTTACAATATTTAAGTGTCAAGAAAACATGTAGGATATTATCTTAACAGATGGCCACAATGTTTGAAACTGAACTTATTGGGTTGTTCTGATCCTTCCCTAATAATGAGAATCTTGCGTTAGGATTTTTTGGATTACAGTCATCTATTATTGACATCCTCTGTTTTGCATTACTTGGGGAATAATTAACTGTGGCTAAAAGCTCCCCCCATCATTGATTTCTTATTTGTCTATAGTAGAATTAATTTCCTGTTAATATATTAACCCATGATACATGTCACGGCCTTTTGGCTAAGAGCAAGTGTATAATATATTAACCTATGGTAGCTTGTTTTAGACTGCTTTTAAGGAATCTAAATTTTTCAATAAATGAGCTCACAGGTAGGGCAAACCATGGAGCTTGGAGTCAGCAGGCTGCAAGTTGGGTCCTCTTGTTACTGCACAACGATACAAGATCAAATGTGTCAACAGCTTGCTGATAAAGATAGAAAAGATAAGGTATCTGAGATAAATTATACAGTCCATGCTTAGAAAGTATGACATACTTTTGAAGTCTTTCGATGCCTCGGCAGAGTAAAATTAGTTTGGTTGATATTTTAAAGATTTGGCCTTCTTTCCCTTTCCGCATAACTGTTGTAGCTCTCACTATTAGTATTGCATTATTTGGTAGCAGAAATGATACTAAGGTTGATAAAATATTGTTTATGAAGGGTTTGAAGAAAGAAGAGAGTTCTGTCATCTTTGTATTTGGGGAGGATAAAATAGCTCTAGGGACTTGTCAAGTTTCATGTGTGTTTAAATTTTTCTTGTAGTTGTTAGTTTCTTCTCTTAATGTGTATTAATATTGAGACTTATAACATGTACTTTATATGTTACTTTTGTTTGTTTCTGTTTTTTCGGTCAAACATTACACAAATTGATATTCCTCGAGTACTTAAACAGAACAGTGAATATTGAAATTATTGTAAATTTATTTGTTGGTAAATTAGTTGACTGTTGAATTCTTTTTACCAATGATCCAGGATGTTAACAGTAGTAAAGCTTTGGGCCACATTTCAGAGCAAAATATTGGAGACATTAGAAAGCACCAAATTGGGAAAAACATTTCACGGAAAGACAAAATTCACTTTCTTGTAAATACGGCAAGTATAAATGGGAAAATATCTCCCATATCTCTCTCATTCTTCTCTCTCTCTCTCTCTCTCTCTCTCTCTCTGTTGGGGCAGGGGGGTTGGTTTTGAATTGAGTCTCACTCATTACATATGGGTATATTTTCATTTCATAGGAGGCTTTAAGAATTCTTTTGGAATAACTAATAGTCTAATTCTGAAAGGGGGAAAAAAACCCAAAGAACAGCATTTTAAGTGTTCAAATGCTAAAACTGTTTGCATCAATAAGAGTTGCAAACGTCAAACACTAATTGGCAAGACTTCTTGTTTCCTGTTAAAAGTAATAGCGATTAGCCTTTCAAATCTCCTATTTCCTTCTGTCACAAACCTACCACTTGATTGGACAGATCGGTTGGGTTCAACACATCTTCTTGCCTCATCATGGTGTTTTCAATCAAAAGCTTTTTGTGGTTATTCTGTTCAGAACAGTTGTCTGAAGTTTGAACTTGAATGCTTTCTTTAATTCAATTTAATGTATGTCTTTATGCCTGGTAGTTCCTGGTATGTAGTATTTTGGAGCACTTATCTTTCATTATGCTGATGGAAAGTATTGTAAATCATTTCTGTTAAAAAAAACCCCTATTTCTTTCTGTCATCACTATATGTTAGGGATATATAATTAAATTTTCCTTCAACCACCAACTTAAACATTTGGTTGAATTGGTGATTTAAGATGGCATCAAAGAAGCTGGTCCAGGAAGGTCTTGTGTTTAAGCCCCTGCATTGTTGTTTTCTCCCCAATTAAAATTGATTTTCACTTGTTGGGTCTTTCAAATATTTCAAGCTCATAAGTGAGGGGGAGTGTTAGTGATATATAATTAAATTTGCCTTCAACCATCAACTTAAACTTTTGGTTGAATTGGTGATTTAGGACTATATTATTTACTTCATTACATCTTTTTGCTTCTTATTTACACGGGGTAAGAATGGATCAGGAAATGGTCAACAAGCTATGGTTGTGTCTAGATTGTTTGCTCCTAACAATTGGAAGTAGATTAAAGGTGCTTAGGTAGATCAATTTACCATCTCTATTCCGTTTAATCTTTCCATGGTGGATAGGCTTTATGCAAACTTGATGATGATAAGATTAGTGGGTGGGAAGCAGACCTTTGGTCGATGTTCCCTCGTCTCTTTCCATCTTTTGTCCTTTAAAAATCATGTGGTGTTTGGTAGAGAAGATCCTTTTCCTTTTCATTTGGTCTCCATCGCTCTTCGTTCAATAGGTAAGGGATGGATGTCGCTTTGGTCTTTCTTTATGGGATTGTTTTTAAACCAGGGAGAAAGGATTTTAGGGTGTAGAATCCTAATCTTTCAAAGGAATTTGCGTGCACCTTCTTTTTTCATATGCAAAGTGCCCTCCCTTAGGCGAATTGAATTTTCTAGCTTTTTTGGAGGATTAAGATTCCTAGGAATTCTAAGTTCAATTGGCGAGTTCTACATGGAAAAGTTAACACTTTCTTTCTTTTTCTCTTTTTTTTAAGAAACAGAGGAATATATACATATATTAACAAGAAGAAAACAGTCAAAGGGCGAGGGGTTGAGGGATCCCCCCTCTCAATAAAAAAACTAAACAATAAGAGCCTTCCAATTGTTAATAAATCATGAGAAGGTTGTAGTTGCAAAATAACTTTGTGTAGTTTGTACACCACCAAGAGGTTGCATGCTGCATAAGAGCCCCTGAAAGAACCAAAAGAACTAAACTTATCCTCAAACACTCTAATATTTCTTTCATTCCAAAGATGCTACAAAAGCGTGTAGGTTGCACAACTTCAAAAAATTCTTCCTTTTCCACAAAAGCTGCCCCCATTCAAACCCTCCATCATTCGATCATCAATCCACAAGGGGAGACATCCATCCATCCACTAGTGTCCCTATGACGAACATAAAAGACACCAAACGTGTAGAAGAAGAATTTGCAAACTCATATCGCCAAAGCAAATGATCCAAAATTTCCTTTGCCTTTCGAGAAAGAATACAACATAAAGGACCAATATCTGGACGCACCTAGACATCTTAGCTAGGTTGACAGTTCCTCAAGAGGGGCGAATAAAGGCATTGAATGTGTCAGCCTTCAAAGAATATACTTTTAGGCAGACAAATAGTGCCGAGTACATCCCTAAATTGCTCAAAGTAATGCACCTGTTATGGATGTAGCGATAATTCAACCAAATAATTAGTAGACCAAGAGGGGAATCACCTGATTGTTCTTCATGTCTTTTACCAAAAAAAAAAAGAGAATATTGTATTTTCAGACCAAATACAAAAATACCTTTTACAGACACAACTCCTTGTCTTCATAATGCAAATTAACAAAATAATCTTGGAAGTGAATAATTATCTTTTCCGAATATTTTAGCAATAAAACATAGATGAAGAAGTAAATGGAATCACTAAAATCTGACACGAAAACTGTGGCTGAAGGCTAAGAATGAAGGGATGGATATGGGATGAGAGGAGAGAGAAGAGAGCATTTCCTTACCCCTTGCTCTCATTCCAGTTGCTTTGATGCAGTCTTATGCTAAATTGCATTTTACAGGGAAGATGATTTGTGCATGAACAGCATGATACAAGTTCAATATTTTCTTTACGAAAAGTATATTATATACTTTGCACATACCAGGACTTCCTTTTATTCGATGCTCTTGTTTCTTATGTATATTTTTATGGTCAATATCAAACTTTTATTTATTTTTAAGTAATTGTACGAACTTGGAGGTTTATGAGTCTCTAAATATTGCAGCTGCTTGATCTGAGAGATAGTAAGGAGGCTGTTTATGGTGCTCTTGATGCCTGGGTTGCATGGGAGCAAGACTTTCCAATAGCACCCCTTAAGCATGTATTGGCTGCCCTTGAGAAGGAACAACAGTGGCATAGAATTGTACAGGTACGAGTTGTACCAGCTATTCTTTATCTACTCTCTTTGCCCTTTACCGACTCTTCCCATTCTTTTTCTGAAACTGAAGAAAAAAAAACTCTTCATTGAAATAGATATGAAATGCAATGTAAGAAACCATCAAATGATGATGCAATGACATAAATAGACCAATGGTATTTGTAAAACCAACAAACATAGTTAAGAGGAGATAAGTGCCTTCCAATTTAAACTAATATTTTAAATAGAGTATTCAGCAAATAATTTGGATAGAGAACACCATGAAGAAGGTTTGACTCAAACAATTTCATAACGGTCAAACCAAGGGAGAGACCTATTTTGAAAAATATGCTGGTTCCTTTCAAACGGAATTTTTAAGAGAATCGTTTTGACTCTGTTCACCTATGAAAGGCAAGGGATAGCTTTTAACGAAGGCCCCACTAGAAGCTGAATTACATTCTCCTTGGAAACAGTGCTCTACACCACACCTGATGCAGATTAAACATAGCAGAATTTTTTGGAGAAGCTACAATAAAAAATATGTGCCGGGAGTCTTCCACACTTTCCATACCCAGCAGGCAGATTGAGGGCATTAACGAATGGCTTGGGAGCTATCTTTGAAGACACTTAGAGCAATTAACAGCTCCATAAATCGTTACACAAGTTATGATGTTAACTCTTCAAGAACAGTTTGATTTCCACACAGCTTTGTACAGCTTTGAATCCATGAGAGAAGAGGCCACCAAATGCCTGGATAAAGATTTAACCGAAAACTGAGTTGAAACTTCCAACTTCGTCTTTTAACCACTTTTTGACCCTCTAATGCAACCAATAAATTCTAGAAATCCAGCAGCTCTTAATTCTTCAGAATTTTTTTTGAACATTTTGGGTTTCTGCCTTAGTCCACCACTAAGGAGCACCAATCGCAACCCTTAGATTGATGCTATTAAATTATCCACATCGTGTACATTTTTAATTCCAAGTTATAATTAATAATTCTGAAGATTAATCATTGTTTCCTAGGTAAGTTCTCTCTCCTTTCTCCTTTCTCCTCTCTCTCCTCCTGTCCTCTACCTGCTCCGACACTTTCAGATATCAGTTTTCTGGCAAGTAAGTTAGAAATGGAGGTGGAAAGATGCAGAGTTCTGGACTCTCCCTATTGTATTTGGTCAGAGAAGGAGTTATTCCAAGTTGAAGATGTGGAAGGAAAAAAACCCTGCCTTTATCAAGCTCCCAACTCTGCTGGTTCCAAGTGCCTATCGATATGTTAACATCAGAAAAGAAGTACTACTAGAAAGAAAGAATAAAAAATGGCATAACAGAAGTCTCAAAATTCAGAGTGGAGAAAGGTTGGGTTTTAAGATGCAGCTTTTGGACTAGAACAGGAGGAAGATCTTTCATACATATCCTATCGGGCAAGGGAAAACAGAGATGGCAAGCGTTTCTGGAAATGATGAAAAGCTTCAAATCCAAGCATATGATTATACGACATGGTTTTCAGTCCAGAACAAGCTGAAAAGCAGTCAATCTAAAGGTTTTGGCTTATCACAAGAAGAGAAGGATAGTTATGCGGACAAAATTAAGCAGAATAAGACTTTGTTTTGGAACTGGAAAAACAGAGCAGTCACCAACATTGGATTATCAAGAATCCAAAGGTCTTCCGGACAAATTTCGACAATCTTTGAGTTGTCACACGTCTATTTGAGTTCAATAGCTGGGTTGAGATTAAAGAAACTTTACAAACTACCTTCAAACTGGAGATTATCATCAACCCGTTGTTTGCAGAGAATGCTCTAATTGATATTGATCAAAGATCATTGGATGAAGTGATAGAGCAACCTGGGAAATGGCAGGATTTTGGTGCCTTTCACTTAAAATTTGAAAAATGGGATAAGATATTACATAGCATACCACTGTATGCAAGAGGATATGGTGGATTGATCTCGATTAAGAACTTAACTCTAGACTACTGGAATAACAAACTTTTGAAACTATTAGGGCCTACTTTAGGGGCTTATTAGATACATCCATGGAAACTTTGAATTTTGTAAATGTTTCAAAAGCTAAAATTCAAGTTAAAGAGAATCTTTGTGTGTTCATTCCGGCAACACTTGAAATCAATGATGAGAAAAGAGGTAATATTTTCTTGAACTTTGGTGATATTTCATCAGTCAATCCACCCAGTAAAGTCAGAGGAGACTTATTTGTCTATGATTTTTCAAATCCGGTAGATGCTGTTAGATTAAATCCAGTTTTGAAGGATGAACGGGTTGAATGTGATTCGCTAAATGATCAAATTGAGTTTCTTCTACAGGCAAGGATGCGTGCACAATACTCTAGAAATTCATTTATCCGGTCATAAAAGTTCAACCAGTTGAAACTTTAGAAGCCAGAATTTGTTTCATTGGAGCCGGAGAAGGTGGTTGTTCATGGGGTAAATCTAAAGGTCACTGTGAACAATTTGTTGGAATTTGTAAAGGTGCAATCAAAGAAGAGAGAAAGTTCTTATGGGCTCTTCAGTTTTCTTAAACGGGGAAAGCCAATCAACGACTTGCAATCCAAAGGTAGTACTGGATTCTTTGGTGCACCCGCCTGAAATTTAGGAAGTTAATCAGTCGTTTAATCGACAATCTCTTCATTTTTTGGAGGGAATATTGAAGTGGAAGTCGAAGGGGTGCTTTTAAAATGGTAGTTTGAGTTTTTTCTACTGGCAAGAACTATGTTAACATCAAAAAAGAAGTACTGTCCACCGAGAACCCAAGAGACACTCAACCCATCTCCTCTTATTTAGTCCGTTTGGCTAAATGTCATAATTTTTCCGCTTCTTGTTCTGCCGTTAGAAGGTCTCTCTCTCTTGCTTCTTCAGCATCAGGAGCCTCTTCTGCAAAGGTTGGGTTAGTGCCAATCTCAGCTCCGTCTAAAAGAGCCTCAAGCTTCTTCTCTTCATGTGTGCATTTATCTTCTTCATCCCATGCGTCTTCGGCCATTCTAGTCTAAGAGGTTTTTCTAGAAAGCATACAAAATCAAAGAAACCTTCACTTCCCTTTAAGACGTTACCCAAGCATTTTGTTAGAAGAAGGAGGCCGAAGGATCTCTTAAGAAAGGCTCTCGTAAAGACAAAGATGTCAGACCAAAATCTTTAAAATTCTGAAATTTTAAAGGTAAAAGACACTGAAGGCCAAGCTGCTTCATCTTCAATAAGGTTAGACATCCAGAGTTAAAAAAAGATTGGCTTAGGTAGAATGGAACTTAGATCCTGATTCTTTAGAGGTTAATTACACATAGATTCAAGTTTCTTCTCTTTCAACCAGATCAGACCATCAGAGATCTTGCCAACCACATTTTAAATATTCTGTTTTTTCCTTACCTTCCTCAAAAGTAAAAGTTTTGAGAGGCTCCCTTTGCCAAACTCCAGGCCCTCTATCCAAAAAGAATTGTGATTCAAATTTTGACTCAAATTTGGGGAAGCTAAATGAGTTAGAGGATCAAGCTTTGAAGGAGACTTTAGAAATTGATCTCAATGGTTTTTTTAAGAATGAAGAGGAATTGAATGATGGAAAACAGACCTCTGGAAACCCCTCTCAATCTAAGCATTGCGAAATTCCAACTCATTTAAAGTCGATAGTAGAAAAATGTAAACTAGTTTTTATTTGAAATCTGATTTTAGTCACTTTTTGTTTCAATAATCGGGTTCTTTGTGAGGTTTGAAGGCTGCAGATAAAGAGTTTGGGATTCAAGTCTATTGAGCATTTAATTTAGAACTAGTTCTTCCCTTAGATTCGTTGAAGAAGCAGGGCTCAAGAATTGCTTCCAACAGATTGAACAGTTAATATTTCTAGCAGTTCCTGGTTTTCGTCTTAGTGAAGATTCAGCAAGGATGGTTGTTGTTCACTTGGCTTTCCCTCTTCACTCATCTCGAAGCTTATTGTGGGCGTTGTAATTTACTTTTCGACATTTTGGTTGAGTTGGTTTATCGTTTCATCTTTTCTCATCGGGTGCAAGAATGACTTCCTCTGTCATAGAAATTAATGTTACTTTGTAGTTTGTTGCTTTGAAAATTGTTAGCAAGTCTTCTCGGGCTCAAGATTGTTTTTGTCTCCCATTGGTGTTCCATCTACATTCTTTTTGAAGCTATTAGTGTGCAATTCTTCTATCGAAATTGGCTTCTTTTTGAAAGAGCACTATTTTGCTTGGTTATTCTTTCTCCTTTTTGGTTTGAGTTATAGAGGATTTTGGCTTGTTTGTACCATTATTTTGATTGTCCTTTTAGTCATTTTTCTCCTATCTATTGCTCACAGTATATTACTTTTGTACTTTAAGCATTAGGCTAATTTATTGTCACTAATAAAGAGACTCGTTTCTGTTTCAAAAGGAAAAAAGAATAATTGTGTAATGTAGATTAGTTAAAGACTTCTACTTGTTTAGATTAATTCACATAAATTGAAGAGTACTATGTGTGTTGGGTAATACTCTGGCCTAATAATACTATAGATATTTTGAGTTAAGCTGTGGAAATGTCAACTTCTAAAATATTTTTTTAAAACTTGTCGTCATTGAATTTGGACAAAATATTGGGTAATTCTATAGGTCATGAACATGATAGAAATGGATGCTGTTAGATTCATGTGAATGTCTTCTAGGTAATCAAATGGATGCTAAGCAAGGGCCAGGGAACCACAATGAATGTCTATGGGCAGTTAATACGGGCTTTAGACATGGACCATCGAGGGGAAGAAGCACACAAATTTTGGGTCATGAAGATTGGTTCGGATCTTCATTCAGTTCCCTGGCAAGTGTGCAGAAGCATGATGGCAATATACTACCGAAATAAAAGGCTAGAAGACCTTGTAAAGGTATAATTCTCATTTTTAGTTTTATTCAGTCTATTGCAGTGCCAGTGCCTTCTGGAAATGACTTTATGCTTGGGATATTGTTTTTATTATTTATTTATTTTTCACTTTCCCATTAAACTATTTGGAATAGGAAATAAATTTTTTCTCCCATTTTAAAAACAAAAAAAATTAAATGTTTCCATTAATGGAGAAAAACATTTTTTTTTATAAAGGAAACAAGCCTTTTCATTGATAGAATGAAAAGAGAATAACATTCAAATTACAACGAAACGAAATAAAACAAACTATACCAATTTCAAATATTTCAGCCAAAGACAACCAACATTATCTTCCTAATACTTAAAACTTCCTTGTAATGGACCTAGTCCAGTGGCGAATTCTCAATCTTTCCAAGCGTGTAATTATGCTACCATTCAAATTTGGTCCCCATCCTTTTGAGTGGTTGTCTAGAGAATGTTGTTGGTGATATATAATTAAATTTGCCTTCAACCACAAGTTTAAGCTTTTGGGTGAATTGGTGATTTAATAAATGTAAAGGCATGCACCGGAAATTTTGGAAAGAAATTTCAAAAGAGCTTCCTAAATCTTCTCCTTGGGTCCGATGTGTGGTGGGGGATGGGAAAACTACTTATTTTTGGGTTGGGGATAAACCTTTTTGTGCCTCCTTTCCCACTTTGTATCATTTCTCTTACCTCAAATATCAGGTAATGTCTGACTCCTCAGTATGGTCATATCACATAATGTCTGACTTCTTAGTATGGTTGGGGAATTCATATTCTTTGCACTTCGTTTTTAATCGACACCTTACTGATGAGGAAAGGATGGAAGTGGTTACCACTTACACTCCTTTCCTTATTGGAGGATCACCACTTTCGACAAGGTAGAAGGGATGTTAGTATTACCACCAATTCATCCAAAAGCTTAAGCTGGTGGTTGAAGGCAAATTTAATTATATATCACCAACACTCCCCCTCACTTGTGGGCTTGAAATATCTGAAAGGCCCAACAAGTGGAAATTGATTTTAATTGGGGAGGAAACGACAATGCAGGGGCTTGAACACAGGACCTCCCTGGACCACCTGCTCTGATACCATATTAAACCACCAATTCATCCAAAAGCTTAAGCTGGTGGTTGAAGGCAAATTTAATTATATATCACCAACAGTTAGAATATGGAGCCCCAATCCCATGAAGGACTATTCTTGCAAATCTTTCCTACAAACCTTGCAGGATTAAGAGTTCTAGAAACTTGAGATTCTTTTCTTGGCATAACTCGTTAAGGTTATTAATATAATTAGATTATTCTTAGGTGATATTATTCTAGAGATATTATTTGATATTATTTCCTTAAGTCTATTTCTCTATGGTTATATATAAGCTTGTATCTCTACTAAATAATGAATGAAATATAGATTTATTCCATAAAATCAACAATGCCCTCGTTAGTTTGGCCCTTTTTGCTGTGTTCTCTTTTACAAGTCAGCGGAAGGCTTGGACCATATCCCTTGGAGTTGTGATTATGCGAGTACTGTATGGGGTTACTTTGCTCGACATTTGGTAGGGATACTGCTCACCTCAGAGCAGTAGGTATGATTGAGGAATACCTCCTCAATTTGCTTGTTGGGGACAAAGGCAAATTTCTTTGGAGTGCTACTGTCTGTGCAATCTTGTGGTTTTTATGGGGTGAACAGAATATAGGACTTTTAGAGGTGTGGAGAGGGACTCTAAAGACCTTTGGTCTCTCGTTCATTATCACGTTTCGCTTTGGGCTTTGTTGTCAAAAACATTTTGTAATTGTTCTTTGGATCTTACTAACCTTAGCTGGGATCCTTTTTTGTAATGCGACTTTCTCGGGGCTTGGGTATTGCCACTCATGTAAATTCTTCATTATCTCTCAATGGAAGTGTTTTTATTAGTAAAAAAAAAACTGATTAGTAAGGAATAATTGAAAAGACAAGATTAACAGGCCAAGCTCTATAGAATTGATTCACTTTAATTGATCATTGTATTATGCTAATCTACTACTCCTCGATATTCTCTTAGTTATAAACCAACAGATTTTATAACTCTTTTTATTTTGAATCCTTGACTAAAGTATACTCCTAAACTTGATTTTGATCTGTACTGATCGGACGTGGTTCATAGTGTGTCAAGTTTATGGTTCCTTTTACTAGGTTCATGTTTTGTGGGCCTTCACAAACATTTCAAACCCTAGCTTTGTTCTTGGAGGCTTCATTGAGTTTGCGGAAGAAAATTCGAGCCTCATTAACTGTTTGGAAGTGAATATCAAAGTTAGAGGGAATTACTGCGGCTTCATTTCGGTGGATTTTGAGCTGATAGAAGGTCCCGATTCTTATCTTGTGCAGGTGGCTTCCTTCCAAGATCCCAATCTTCTTATTGATAAAGTCGCCGGAATCCATGGATCCTTCTCGCCGGAACAAGTTGAGAATTTCTTCAAAGGTCCGGGCGGCCCGGATCCGAACCCGATTGATATTTGGCGTGTGGAGAAGTCGAACTCAAGGCTGGCAGTTTTCGCTTTTCAGAATTCTGAGATGGTGAGTACGGCGACAGAAGAAGCTGAGAACATCTGTCCTTCTCTGCAAACTGACGGAGATATTAGAGGAACTAATTCAAATTTGCCGCCCAAGCAAACCCTAATGGATTTGACTAATAAATTGGGCTTGACCAATGAAGTGGGCCTCATTACAGATGTGGGCTTCCCTGATTTAAAAGGGAAAGGCATAGCAGTTGATGAAGTACTTACTCAACAACCCACCAATATTAAAAAGCAAACTGGGCTTTTTATTAGAGAAAATTCCCAAGCTACCCGTGCCAACCAACCCCTTTTACTAAAATTACCCAAGCCCACCAAAATTAAGTTTGCAGAAAAGGAAGAAATTCGACCTTTCTTTAAAAACAGTGTGATCTGCTCCACAAACCAACCTGGAGGCTCTTCAACTTCAACGTTCATATCAGACCGCATTCATGGAGAAATAGATCCAACTTCGGACGTTTCTATTTCTAGCCCGGGCAGCCTCATCTCTGAAAACAAATTTGCTCCTCTTGAAGCCGAAGACGTGCAGCACATCTCGGATTTTTCTTCCGACGTCCAAAGACTCTTCCACGAGGTAAGCACCACGGAAAGAGGTAGGGAAGAGGGTCTCCAGCTAATAGCTGTTGAGGATACCGGTGAGCTTCCTTTATCCAATGAAGAGTTATTTGAAACTGAAAGCGTAACCGAGTTAGAACCAGCAGCTTCTATACAGAATCCTTTTCCATTGAGTAAGGAGGTGATAGCGGCTCTACTTGAATATGATTTATGCATTCGGGCTGTAACCAGAAAAGGGAAACAACATAGGAAGGGTGGGACCTCCTCGAACAACAACAAAAAGCTTACTAGAGAAGTCAAAGCACTGCTAGGTAGTTGGGAAAGGGAAGCCCAAGCGGAAAAAGATAATAATAAGCCGGGCTTTGAGGGTGATCCATGTTAATTATCTCTTGGAATGTAAGGGGTATTAATGCTCGCCCCAAAAGAGCGCTTGTGAAATTCAATCCAGATGTGGTAATTCTACAAGAAACTAAAGTAAGCAGTGTCGATCGTCAGTTGGTGAAGTCCGTTTGGAGTAGTCGGTTTGTTGGCTGGGCTTCCTTAGAGGCTTATGGTTCGTCGGGTGGTATTCTTATTTTGTGGAAAGAGGATTCACTCACGGTAGATGACTCAATTCAAGGGGAGTTCTCTGTTTCTATTCATTGTAAACTTAATGCTGGTTTCTGTGGATGGATAACAGGTGTTTACGGCCCCTCGTCTTATAGACGTAGAGACCAATTCTGGATGGAGCTTTCTAGCTTATATGGCTTGTGCAACGATAACTGGTGCGTAGGGGGTGACTTCAATGTAGTCAGATGGTTAAATGAGAAGAGCTTTGGCACTCGCCCGACTAGAAGTATGCTTCGATTTAACAACCTGATTGAGGAGTTGGATTTGGTGGATATTCCCTTCCGAAACGGAAGGTTCTCTTGGTCCCGATTAGGGGTTAGGCCCGCTGCTTCAAAGCTCGACAGATTCCCTCTATCCAAGCCTTGGATGGAGTTCTTTAGAGAAGTAAGTGTGGAAAGACTTCCTCGTACCACATCGGATCACTTTTCGATACTTTTAAAAATGGGGGCTCATTCCTGGGGTCCCACACCTTTTAGATTTGAAAATGCTTGGCTGGATCATCATCTTTTCTTTAAAAATGTTGAGAACTGGTGGGGCAGTTTGGAGGCTGATGGCTGGCCTATATTCTCTTTCATGGAAAAGCTAAAAGGTCTGAAAGCCATCCTAAAAAGTTGGAATAAGGAGACTTTTGGTAACATTTTCTCCCAAAAACAGGTGCTGATTGATAAGATTAACTCTTTTGACTCACTTGAAGAGTCAAGCTGCCTCAACGAGGAAAATGTGAAGGAAAGAGAAAACTGTAGAGGAGCTCTGCTTGATTTGATTGTGAAAGAACAGAAGTTGTGGATTAAGAAGTCGAAGCTTCACTGGCTTAGAGAGGGGGAGGAAAACTCAAGCTTCTTCCACAGATGGATTTCGGCTCGTAAAAGTAAAAGTATTATTTCTTCCTTGGTTAGTATTGATGGGAAGACTCTTGTCACAGATAAGGAGATTGTGGATGAGATCCTCAGCTTCTTTTCAATGTTATATGGCACAAGGATCTCCTCGCCGTTTATTTGTGACGGTCTTAATTGGAGAGGCCTTAGCTTACAGGATTCGAATTTACTTGAGGCTCCCTTTACCGAAAAAGAAATTAGAGAAGCTGTCTTTGATTTGGGTTGTCTCAAGTCCCCTGGCCCTGATGGCATGACTGGAGAGTTTTATAAAAAATCATGGAACATTCTGAAATCCGACCTCGTAAGGGTGTTCCAAGATTTTTTTAAAAACGGAGTTATTAATAGAAGATGTAACGAGACTTATATTTGCCTCATCCCCAAAAAGAAAGAGGCGGGCCGTGTCAGTGACTTCAGACCAATTAGCTTGATTACCTCCTTGTATAAAATTATCTCCAAGGTGCTTGCTTCAAGGCTTAAAAAAGTTATTCCATCGATAATTAATAACTCTCAAATGGCTTTTGTGGAGGGAAGACAAATCCTTGATGCTATTTTAACTGCTTCTGAGGCTGTTGACGAATGGTCTTTAAGAGGCAGAAAAGGCGTGCTTTTGAAGCTCGACCTGGAGAGAGCTTATGATAAGGTGGATTGGTCTTTTCTTGATATGATCATGAAACTTAAAGGCTTTGGTAAGAGATGGAGGAAATGGATTTGGGGATGCTTGTCGACAACTAATTTCTCCATCATTGTCAACGGGAGGCCTAGAGGAAAAATTATTGCTAAAAGGGGCATTCGTCAAGGTGATCCTCTTGCTCCTTTTCTTTTTACGATTGTGGGAGATGCTCTAAGCTGCCTTATCCACTACTGTAATGAGAAAAGGAGTTTAAAAGGCTTTCATTTTGAGAACCTGTCAGAGGATTTAACCCATCTTCAGTACGCAGACGACACGCTTCTTTTTTCTTCCTGGGAGGATGGAAATCTGGAGAACTGGTGGAAGGTGGTTAATATCTTCCTTATGGGAGCCGGTCTTTCCCTTAATAGAGCTAAAACCTCCCTGATCGGTATTAACCTTAGCAATGATGACTTAGCTCCTTTTAGTGAATCTACGGGATGCTCGGTCGATAATCTTCCCTTTAAATATTTGGGCTTCTCTATTGGAAGGGGTCATAATAGAAAAGAGATGTGGAACAATCTTGAAGAGAGATTCAGACACAAATTTGATAGGTGGAGGAATGTATCCCTCTCCAAAGGGGGTAGACTAACTCTGGTGCAATCAGTTCTCAACAGCCTCCCTTGTTATCTCTTCTCCCTTGCTCAAGCTCCAGTTGGCGTTATTAATAGATTGGAACAGATGATCAGGAAGTTTGTTTGGACAGGTGGATCTACGAATCCAATTGCTCATCTCGTCAACTGGGAATGCACTTCCACCCCAACTTGTTATGGTGGTCTTGGGATTGGCTCTTTTAGGCAAAAGAATATTGCTCTTCTCACTAAATGGTTTTGGAGGTTTAGTAAGGAAGAAACCTCTTTATGGAGGCGATTAATTGTGGCCATCTATGGTTTAGATGAGAATGGGTGGTCTACCAAAGATCCAAACAGGGGAAAATCTCATAGATTATGGGCTGGTATTTTAAAGCATAAGGAGATATTCTTTAATTTTTCTGCTTTTGTTTTGGGAGAAGGAACAAAAATCAAATTTTGGAAGGATAAATGGTGTGTCGCGGAAACACTTGCAGAAAAATTCCCTAACTTATTCTCTTTGGCGCTGAATAAGGATGCTTATGTGGCTGAATGCTGGTGTACTGCTACTCATTCTTGGAATTTGGGCCTTAGAAGAAATATGCTCGACAACGAGATTGCCAATGCGGCCTCTGCTTTAGAAATTCTTCACTCTTGGGCCCCCACTGAAAGGAATGATAGTCTTAAATGGATTCCTAACATGAATGGCAACTTCACTACAAAATCTACTTTTCTTAACTTAACTAAGAGATCCCCCAACATTGCTGTTCCCTTGATTCGTCATATTTGGAAGAATAAAATTCCGAAGAAGGTGAAGTTTTTCTTATGGTCGCTTGCTTACAGAAGCCTCAACACCCCATGAGAAACTACAAAAAAAAATTCAGAACACATTGCTTAGCCCCTCGATGTGTTGCCTATGCGCTAAAGATGAGGAAACCTTGGATCATTTATTTCTACATTGTCCCTTCACAAGAAAAGCTTGGAACACTCTGTTTGGTATTTTTGATTTGGAGCTTTGCCTTCCTAGCAAGATTGATAGCTGGATGATTGAAGGTCTTAACATTAGAGGTTACAGCCCTAAAGGAAACATCTTATGGAAATGTGCGACGCGTTCCCTTTTGTGGAGTATTTGGAAAGAAAGGAATAGCGGAATTTTTTAAGATAGATTTAATTCTTTTGATTCTTTTTGGACTGTGGTTCAACACACAGCCTCTTGGTGGAGTACGAATTACACCAAACACTTTTGTAATTATAGCCTTTCTATGATTTTCAACAATTGGAAGGCCATTATGTCTTAGTTCCCTAGCTTCTTCCGGGGAGGGCCCTCTTGTCCCTCGCCCTTAGGATGTTCTGTCTCGTTATATGAATATACTTGTCTCTTATAAAAAAAAAAAGATCTGAACTAGTTCAATTTCTCAAGTGATGAATGGTAAATGATTATCATATATTCCTATGGCCAGCGGGGTAAAAGATCAAGAACGGCGCAATGTAAATAAAATATGGAAATAAACAAAGGAGCATTAATCTCATACAAGCACAACAACCTAACAGTGGCTGCATGGCTCCTATGGTTGAAGAGACATTTTGATCTCTTTTAATTATATTTAGGTTTCCTTGCCCTCTTGCAAAGCGAACTTGATTTTACTAGGTTTTGAATATACAAGAAAGAGCACCAAATTTTTTTTTAGGAATAATCCATTTGATATGGACCAGGGGTTCAGTTATCTGTTGACCTTGTCTTAGTTGCCAAAATAAAGCTTGAGGTTATCCATTGAAACTCCATGTTTTTATGCTTCTTTGATAGTTCCCACTTGAAGAAAGGAGAAACGATGGTCATTTGGAATCCAGTCGTTTTGCAATGTTAAGGGAGGACTATCACTCCAACAGCGCATCAAACAGAAGAAAAACAGGAAAAACTCTCTTGTTTCCTATGAATTAGAGCTCCAAATGCAATTTACTTTACAACTTCGTATTAAATCAAATTCCCTTGCAGATAGGTATATTGTTATTGAACTCCATATTGGTAGAACCTTCACTTAGTCCGGCGGTCATCCCTCCCAAACTGAAATAAATGCCCCAAACAAGAAGAGAAATTCCCGTTTGTCTTAGAGGTAGGAAGGCTCAATTAGAAAAGAGTGTTTGATAACCACTACACTTCACAATGACTGACTTACAGAATGGTATATATTGGTGCAAAATGGTTGATGTATTGATGAGTTTTATCTGATTGCATTACCCTCTATTCTCTGTTAATCTAAACTTGTCTTCTTCAATCAAAAGCTTTTTAAGGATCTCGAAGCCTTCGGACGTAAACCCCCAGACAAATCAATAGTTCAGAGGGTTGCAGATGCTTGTGAGATGCTAGGCTTGCTTGAAGAGAAAGAGAGGGTACTCGTAAAGTACAAATACCTTTTTGATGAGAAGGAAGGACCCATGAAGAAATATAAGAGGATTTCGTTTGAAAAATCAAAGAGAAAACGAAAATCAACAAAGGGCACTGAAGACAATAGCAACCTTGTGAAGTCTGAATGAACGAAAGAAACAGGTAAAAATATAAAAGAAATTATGTGTTAGTTAACTTGTTCATTTGTCTCGGCAACCCAGATTATTGTGTTGACGTCTTGTGGGTATAGATATTTTGCTTATCCATATTAATTCAAAAGTATTTGTAGTAAATGATAAAATTAGCTAATTTCGGGCATACCAAGTTGGTTTTCTTTTACATCAATTTTTTCTTTAATCTCAATTTTACACCCATCAAAGTCTATTGATAGTAACTTAAGCGGATATTAATGTTAGATATGTCCTCCTTTCTGTATGTAAGGATATCATTCCAACATTGATAAACTTTAATCCACATACTAGACTATTTAGGCTACTCAAGATTACATCTAACAACCGGTTGGATTTTTAATGTAATGGAGACCTTTAGTATTACAAATTTAGCAATTAAACCTAGATACATAACTAATTAACTACAAGATTTTAAAGCACAAATGACCCAACAAGACATATTGTAGATAGATTTTATCTTAGACTTCCAGTGGTTTGTCCCCATTCTTGCTACTGTTACTGTCTAGTAGTAAAAGTTATTGATTGGTATGTTATAAATGTATTTGATTGTAAAGACCCTCGACAAGTTTTTGCAACCATTATCATCTTCCTCAAGTCATGGGTTCGTAGTAGCCCTCTGATTTATTTTTGGATTTTCGTTTGAAGGTTTAATTTAAAATTTTGTTCTGCACAGATGACGCCTGCTGCTATTGCTGTCAAAATTCAAATAGAAGAAATCATCTGACTGGTAAAACAAAAAGAATCTGGCACCACTCTTGTACTAGTCACAATGCATTAGGTCAGTACAAAACTTTAGTTATAGCAAGAGTTCCATGGATGAGAATGAGTTTCTTTTGTTCTCATTCTTCACATGGAAAGGCAAATCAAGTTGCTTTTTGTTTTTCTCCTATTTTACTAAGCCCAAATGTTTTAGGGAATGCATTAATTATGGTTTATTCTTTAAAGGAAGAGTCTCCAGGTGGATGAATTGACAAAATATGAAGAGCCGGTTGAAATTATAGCGAAAAAAAAAAAAAAAAAACGGAATTAATAAGTTTTATAGCAAATTTTCTAACTTGCACTTTTTTTTATATCTTATGATTTTTACGTACTATCGTACATTTGTAAGGTCACATGATTTTCGAAACATTTTTCAAACTCGGATATTGTGTTAGATCCTAACGAAATTTAAAATTTATTTTCAATAGCTATCATAGCTTAAGTTAATTATATCATAACCAAACCTTTAAATCTAATAAATGTTTATATGTTTATGTAATAAAATTATATTTTAATTGAACCTTTACTTTTAATAAATGTTTAGTTTTTTTTTGAGGCATGTAAGTCCTATTTGTAAGACTTTATTATTATTATTTTTTCATTTTTATAAATTAAAATAAAATTGTGCTATTAAACTTTATCTTTTTCCTATTTATCTACTTTGTTCTAACCTCTCTTATTCTTTAGGTCCGAATTGGGTAATATTACATTCTATTGACTTCGTCTAACCTCTCTCATTCATTAGACACATTTGTGTAATATGTTTGTCCATTGGATTAGTCAAAATCGGATATGCTCTTTAGTCCAAATCTACCCATTGAAGATTTTAAATATTCTTTTCGGATATACACCATGGGAACATACTCTTGTATTGATATATATAAAGGGAAGGAAATAGATGTGATATTTATTCAATTTATTCTCTCTCTTGAGCATTCTCACATAGATTACATTTTTATTTTCTATATATATATATATATATAAATTAATAAAGTTTAATTATCACATTATCTAAAGGAAAAATTTTAATGTATATATATGTTCCTTTTTGCAAATTCAGCAACTAATTTTTAATTAGAAAGAAAGAAAAAAGAAAAACAAATGCAGATAATTAACATCTTCCGAAGCTCAATAATTTCAGTGAACAATGAATTTTTCAATAACTTTATTTAATTCACAATGTCAATTAATGAATAAGTCTACACAAACTTCTTTAGGTATAATAAACTTTCTATTGGACATATATTTTATTGATTTTTTTCATAAAATATAGCAAAATACCAAAATATTTATTTACCATATAACAAAATCGAAAAATCTATATAGTTGACTACTTTTAAAAAATATTTCACCATCTTCTTTCTTCTCCTACGATTTTTCTTCTCTTAAGATTTCTCTTTTCCTTTTCATTGTCTTTTTTCTCTTCTTCTTCAATTATTCTTTTATATATATTTTTTTCAAGCATGATATTTGTTTTCAATTCATCATGAAATTTATATTTTTTTATCAGATTGTTATTTGGTTCAAAATAGTGTACCAAATATAAAACATCTTCGAAAAAATGGTTGAAATGTTGGCACACGGCCGTTTAGATTTGGACAATCGTGTACTCAAATAATCTTGAAATTTGGATATAGTTATGGGTGTTTACCAATGCAGTGAGTTTTTTCCTTTTTCGAAATTATGTGTAAATATTTTACATATTTTTTTTTATAGAAAATCTCTATTATATAAATAAAAAAACTTAATTGCACAAATCATCCTTAATGTATGAGGTTTGTTGCAACTACACCCCTAAACTTTTAATTTGATCAATCACCTTGTCTAAATTTTATGAAACGTTGCCATTAGCATTTGATTAAAATTGGGTGACTCATACTTTAGACGTATAACTTATACTTATTAATAAGATTAACTTGAAAACTATTGACGAATGGACAATTTTGACAATGAGAACTAATGCGCATGGACGATTTTCAAAGGTAAATTAAATTGAGTGAGTAAATTTATTTGTTTATGAAAGTTTAGAAGTTTAATTAGTAAAATTATATAAGATAAGATGTTATAGATAATATAAAAATACTTTTACGAAAGTTCTAAGTTTAAATTCATACCATTATTAATTGCATTAAGCATTAATGAATGAATATGGTGCATTCTTCAATTCAATTGTTTCTTTCTTTACAAGAATAATTAAGAATTAAATCTCAATAATCATTTTTAAATATAATAACACCAAACAAACATACAAAATATAATAAAATTTCAAATTCTATCAAGGATTGATATGGATACAAATTTACATATGAACTTCTATTAGTATGTATTAGTAAGATTGATGAACACTTATAAAAGTTTTTGATAAAATTTGAAAATTTGTATGTTTGTAAATATTTTTTTTTTTTGTGATAGTTTTGCTATTTACAATTGGATAAAGTATACTATGCTAAAAAATTAAGAATATATGGAAAATATATCTTTTAAAAGAATATAAATCTGTTATCAAAATAAAAAGAAAAAGAATATAAAGTTCAAATCAATAAAATTAATATAAAGTGTGGAGGGTTCTTATTCAAAAAATTTGCCTTAACCTTAGATTTACTTTTATCCATTTGTTCTAAATTTCAAATGAAGAAAATGAATAGATATATTTCTTCAAAAATGGTAATAAATTTAAACGTTTCAGCTTTCGAAAGGCTAACAAAGTAAAAGAATTTTGTTGAAAATATTCCTATTGCTTTTTATTTTATTTTATTTTTTATTCTTTTCCATTTTGTTTAAAATTTTGATCTTTTTTGAAATTTTTCTGATAAATTTTCAAATTTTTTAATTAGCTATTTTTAAATTTAGATTTTTATTATTTTAATTTTCATAAATATAACAAAAGCCGACTATTCTTTTTTCAAATATTTTCTATTTTTTTTCTTCCATAATTTTTTTTCTTCTCATCGTTTTTTCGTATTTTTTTTTTCAAATTGTTATTTGGTACTAAATATAAAAGATGTACTTTTTTTAATTATTTTTTCAAACTGTTATTTCGTTATTTAATTGTTTGTGTGTCAAATATAAAAGATGGTGAAATATTGGGTAGCCAAATGTACCAAAATTTAAAAACATGTACCAAATCTAAGAGATCTTTACCAAAAAATTTTAAAGAACAGTTTAGATTTGGATAACCAAAAGAATATTAAGTCTTAACTATCAAATTAAACTATTAGGAAAAGAATAGCCAAATCATGATTTACCAAATACATTCGGCACTCTGTGCTAATTAATCATGAATTATTTTTTGTACTTTCTATCGTGAGCTTTGTGAGTTTTTTCATTTTTGCTCGTAAATATTTGACTGTTTTGTTATATATATATTTTGGTTAAAAAACTCTTTTCTTATTATATACCATTCTTTAGTTTCACACAAAAATGCCATTTCTTTTTACTGATGATGAAACTTTTACCACCAAACTACTTTTTCTAATATTTCATATTTTCTCAAATTTTTATATTTCTTTTCAACTCAAAACTTTTATTTCTAAACAAATTGAATATGAAACATTAAAAAAAATTATAGATTTTTAAGTTGGCTCAAACATTTTTTTATTAAGTTTTTAAATGGCTTCTCCTCAAAAAATGAATTCATATGAGTTTTTTCCTATTACCATCCAAGATTTTCATAATTGTTTTTTAATGTAATTTCACCTAAAGAGACATTCCTAAATTTTATACTATGCTATAATTATTTTTCCATTTCATTTTAAAACATTTGCTCTCCCGTCAACATTTACACATGCAATTACAATTATAATAGACATCTAAATAAATATTTATTTAGGATAATCTAAAATCTTAATTAATAAAGAGAAAGAAATTAGAGAATAATGTATTAATTCTAAAAATGAATATAAAAAAGAAGGCATGCTTTTAAAAGGGTATCAAATTCCCTTAGACACGAACCACTAAAATAAAAAGTATGGTATTGACTCATTCTCATGCATGAGGACTTATAAATATTGCCTTCTCGATCCCCACTTTAATTCACCTCTCCACTCCTCAATAAACAAAGCAAAAAAAAAAAAAGAAAAACAAAGCTTGACAAAATGTGCGAAAAGGAGTCGGAAGCAAAAAAAAAATTACAAGCAGTAGCCAAGTATGGTCATTGCTTACAAGTTTTATGTAAAGATTCAGACGTGCAACTCCTTTGGCCTTCCTACGATGAACTTTATGCTCAAGTCTCTAGTGGAATCATATTCAACAATAAGGCAAGTGAATATATATATCCACATACATGTATACATTTTATTGTTTATGTCTGTAAACTAATATATATATATATATATATATACTTTTAAGTAGTACACAATTTTAATTATATTACATCAAAGTTGATCGTTATGAATGATTAAAAAGGTGATTAATATATGGTTCTCTCTTTCGTTGCTTTGAATAATAATGCAGAAGTATAAGCTTGATAAGAAGACAAACAGTAACTGGTGGTGGATATATCCAAGAGCCTTGTCAATAGCATGGGTTAGCGATGCTCGTTACTGGAAGTGGATAAACTTCACAGAAGCTGGGTAGATAATTTCCTCTAATTTATAAACCATTCTCTTACTTTCATTTCCAATGTTATTTATTAATCATAGGTAGTTTTGATAGACAATTAATTTAGAAGTACAACCATTTGGAGATACGAAAAGGTATAGATAATGAACTAGTTGCTATATATTATTTATGCAGGGAAAAATGGGACGTGCCGGAGCTTATACAAGTATCTTGGTTTGATGTGCGTGTGAAAATCAGTTCACCAATCCTTTCATCAAGAGTTGTGTATGTTATATATTTTATAGTAAAGATACTCCCAGGAGCTTCAGGATGGGAAGTTCCTGTGACTCTAGAACTGAAGAGGCCAAATGGGTGCAAGATAGAAAGTAAATTAATTCTGAACAGTTTAAAACGAGGAGAATGGGTGGAGATTGCGGCTGGTGATCTCTCGGTCGATAACTGTAGCTGTGAGAGTGGTGGTGAGATAGAGGTTGGCCTATATCAACATGATGGGCGTTGGAAGAAGGGTCTTATTATCAAAGGTGTTGAAATTCGACCAAAATCGTGTTTTGCATAAAAATCATGATCAGAGATATCATGATCATCTATCAGAAGTATTATCAAAATATAAGTATGTAATATCGACATAATATATGTCATAAATAATATCCCTTTTTGCTTAAATATAAGCAACAAAGGTTGAGTACTTTTATAAACATCCTTTTGTTTTAGATACCATAAGATAATGAATGGCATATGCAAATGAGCTAATCAGTAATATCATGAATAAAGAGAGATAAATTATATATATATGTGTGATATATTCTTAATCTCGAAATAAACTAAAAAAGTGTCTAAAACCATCTTAAAAGGATTGTTAATTAAGTCAAAGTTTGTTTATGGATCAAAAACCATGTATAAAAGTTTTCTAAAAAGTATTTAATTAAATGACCTTTTCCTTCGGAAACAAACTAAGAAATGTGTCGACCTAAGTCTCACTTTCGCCTTCAAACTCACTAAAGTGCTCTTAAAAGACCTTAGCTATTGCGTGGCCTGTCACTCTCCCAACAAACTAAAAATTGACTCACACTTTCTCACCTAACCAATTCCATGAAAATGGCTTAAGTTTTCCTTTAATTAATTCTGTCCAAAGTAATCAAAATATTATTTTCTTATATATTAAAATTTTTATTAAATGAACAAAAAACGTACCCATATATAAAACCATGAGAAACTCATTGCAAACAAAAACTCTTCTTACCTAATCAAATTGGCTCCTAAACTAAATAAAAGCAAAGTTTAATTTTCTAAAAATCAAAGTTTCGAAAAAGCATTTAAAACGGGTAAACTACAAATAAAGTATACCAATGAGTTATAAACTAACTTAATTACAACCGATAAAACTTGAAATGTGCTGGTTTCTTCTCCCTAGGAATTTAATGCTTTAAGAGGTATGTAGATTGAAACATTTAGAACAAAAAGTTGCTAGACTGAGTCCATTCAAGATAGAGATCTAAACCACTATATTGGCTCTATGCTCAATCCGTTCATCTTTGTATAATTAGATAATTTTAGATAACAAGAACTATTACTTAAGAACTATTACTTAAGGTGTGTTTGGTTAAGATTGTAAAGTGTTTAATTTTGTCAAAAAAAAATTATTTTAAAAAAAATGGTAGTGTTTAATAAATTAAAATAATACATTTTAAAAAAAATTTATTTATAAAATAATCTATTTAAAAAAAGTTTTAAAAACGAAGTAGGTAAAAAAATCTAAACAATTGTGTTAAAAAAATGTATTATTAAAAAGTACTTTGTTATTAATTCAATTGAAACGGATACTGAAAAGGTTAAAGAGGTGATTAATTTAACAGTGGTTCATACTTCATAGTTCATAGGGTTCCTAAGTTTTGGAAATTCGCCTTTTAGTTTTTCTCATATCAAAAATGAAGTCGGAGCTCCAAAACCCATCATCAGAGCTCGCCGTTCTCTCGCAAAGCACCGAGGACAAGCCGCCGCCAAGATCCAGGCCGCCTCCGAAGCGATTTGTGAAGAATCAGATTCCCGATTCCATCCTTAACGATCCTGCCTTGAATGCCGCCATCTCTCTCCTTCCTTCCAACTACAACTTCGAGGTTCACAAGTGCGTATGGCGAATTCTCTCCTCCTCCGCCTCCCGTGTTGCCCTTCAGCTCCCCGAAGGTCTTCTCATGTACTCTCTTATCCTCTCCGATATCCTCACCACTTTCGGCAAAGCCTCCCACTGCTTCGTTCTTGGCGATGTCACTTTTGGCGCTTGTTGTGTTGATGACCTTTCCGCCTCCGCTCTCCATGCCGATCTCCTCGTCCATTACGGCCACAGTTGCCTCGTCCCTATCGATTCCACTACCATTCCCTGCCTCTATGTTTTTGTAGACATTGCTATTGATGTGCCTCGTCTTGTTAATACTGTTCGTCTCAATGTTGATTGCCTTGATTCTACAAATTTGGTGCTTGCTGGGACAATTCAATTCGCCTCTGCTATTAGAGCTTCGAAGATGGAGCTAGAGAGACATGGCATCAGGGTTTTAATTCCTCAGTCCAGGCCATTGTCTGCTGGGGAAGTTCTGGGCTGTACGGCTCCTAAAGTTTCTACTGCTGCGTTCGGTAATAATGGGGAGACTGTTGCGATTTTTGTGGCCGATGGGAGGTTTCATTTGGAAGCTTTCATGATTGCGAATCCTGGAATTAGGGTTTTCCGGTATGATCCGTATATTGGTAAGTTATTGCTTGAGGAGTATGATCATGAAGGAATGAAGGCGTCGAGAAAAGGCGCGATTCTGAAGGCGAAGGAAGCTACAAATTGGGGTATTGTGTTGGGAACTTTAGGGAGGCAAGGGAACCCTAAAATTTTGGAGAGATTGGAAGAGAAGATGAAGTCTAAAGGATTTGATTATACTGTTGTATTAATGTCTGAAATCAGTCCTTATAGAGTGGCTTTGTTTGAGGATTCGGTGGATGCATGGATTCAGATAGCTTGTCCCCGTCTTTCAATTGACTGGGGAGATGCTTTTGCTAAGCCTCTTCTTACTCCATTTGAGGCTGAGGTAGCTCTTGGACTAATTCCTGGTTGGTGGGAGAGGACGAGCTCAGCTAAATTGAGTTGTAATGATTGTCGGGAATGTGGATGTAATGGCGATGAAATAAATAAGGCGGAAGCTGAAGGAGAATATCCTATGGATTATTATGCTCAGGATGGTGGTGAATGGAACTCTTCCTATGTAAAGAAGAAAGTTTCTCGCCCCGTCCGGAGAGATGTTTCCTGTATCAGTGACAAAGCCATTTCTTTACATTAGCCTCTTCAAATAAGGTATACAAGATTGCTTAATGTTTTATATGTTAGAACTAGAAGTGCTGCTTCCTCTGAAATTTTTTATTGTACATATAAGCATACAACTCTATTATCTACAGCTTTATCAAATATTGGTCTGACACTGCATTTTAATTTGAAGATTTTTAGATGGCAATGTTGCTTTCTGAAATCATTCTTATATCAATCATGTGTATGAATTTGCTTTAGTATGGTTGACTGTTGGCTTGTACAATTTTATTTTGTTTGGATTTCTTTGGAAATGTAGTTTAACATTTTGGATTATTAGTTATTTCAAGTTTAATGGGGAGTTAGGTGAATTTTGGCCCATCTATGGACATGTGTTCTGTGATTCAACGTTGAGTGCAATGCAATACATGAATTGCTCTGTTCTATATGTTACTGGGAGCATTTTCTGGCCTAATACTTCATTGGTTCTGCCTTTTGTCGTATTATCTTTCAACTTTTCTAAATCTGCATGCCATTTTCTTTTATGGCGTCAAAAGTGTTTGGACAATATAATTCAAATGATTTGTCTGACAGAAAATCAAATTCTTCGGTAGATGAAGCAACTCCCTTATAGTTCAAGACATGATTAGGCTTTACAAGTTCTGGTGGACTAAATTACTCCTCTTGGAGCTGTGGCTACTTATTACCTCTTCAATAGAAAACGAAATAGATTTCATGATGATGATGGACACACACAACATTCTGGTGAGTCTGATACTTTTATGCACTCATGGCTTCGGAGTGATGATATGGTGATTTCTTGAAATCTAAATTTGAATTTTTTGGCAATTTTTTTCTCTCTTTTTTATGAATAACTAAAAGATGAAAGGGCAATTACAAAAGTACTTTGTCATCGAAGCCCATAGAGAAACACATAACCTCACAAAAGACCTTACATTGCTCGAAGATCTTGTTAGCTCTTCAAAAATTATTTTGTTCCTTTCTCTCAAAAGTCCCCACAAGGTCGCTCACATTCCCAAGACTTTCTTTTTTCGTGAAAGATTGGATGGAGAAGGAATTCCTCAAACATCTTTTGCAACCCCTATGCCTAGCCAAACCAAGACCAAAGGATGCAACAGCACGACCCCCCATTATGGGTGCCTTCCTCATCACCCTGCTCAACTTGTTAACTCTTCCGTGGAGCTCCAACCAAATGAAGAGCTTAACTTTAAATTACATACCCGGTTCTTATGGTTCGGATGAAGTTCTAATTTACTCCTTAACTAGAAAAACTACTAACCTTGACACATCATGACGATGTAGAAGAGATTAGGAAGCATTCAAAATAAAACTACAAGTTTATCAAGACTAAATTGATAGAAGAAAATAGGTTGTGCCTGCTGAAATCCTCTCCATCTCCTCCATTCTTTTCTTGTTTTTCAAATCCTAAGATCTGACGTGAATATATAGGAAATTGGGGTGGCGTTGAGGCATCTTTTCGCAGGGATGCACATGCACGCACAAAAAGGTGATGGCACCATGACACTACCACAAAATCATGCCTTATATCTCTAGCATTGCACGACAATGGGGCGCTGCACTGTGGGGCATTTTTGTCATTTGGCTCCTTTTGTTGCTATTTGTTCTATTTTTAGCCCAACTTGTTCTAGGACGTCCCGAGAGTCTCCTTTGCTCTATTTCCTTTCTAAGAACACATTTAAGCATTAAATTCATAAGAAAAAGCTTGATTTAGGCAGCTCCTTTTTTTTAAAAAAAAAAACAGCTCTCTTAGAGAGCTATCATCCACAAATGATTTCTTATCGAAGATAAATGGTATGGAGGAAGAAATACAGAGTAGAGGGGTCTTTATAATTCTAACTTATTCGACTAGCTCTCATTTAGGTAGTTTTTAAAAAGTTAAAGATTGTTGGGGAAGGGATGGACAACTAGATTGCTTTTCTTGGCACACTGCATATTTCGTGTAATGTGATCTTTATCTCATTACTATCAGGCTGAATACATTATATTTTTCCCGATGGAACTAGTGTGCATACCCCATCTCTTGTGTATCCAACCCTTCTCATTATCCTAGTATTTTCTCATGTTGTAAAAAACATCAGCATAATGTTATAGTCGTCAACCATTGTGATTAGTCAAATTAGTGCGTGAACTAATACTAATTTCCTTGATACAGACGGAGAAAGTCATGCACATATTGTGGTGCATCTGTGCACGTGGTTGATAAGTATTATAAAGTTGCATGGATATCCTTCTGGTCAAACAGTGAAACAATTCCTGAGGCATCCTTTCTCTCACTTTGAGAGTAGTCGAGATTTTCGTTTCACAGTAGTTAAAAATGTTTTGGAAATTCTAGCTTCTGCTGCCATGGCTGATTGAAAGAGTGTGTTCCACCGAGGGTTTTGTTCCACCGAGAGTTGTGTTCCATCTCTCAGCCAAAAGCAGTGTCAGAACTCAATCTTAAGTATAAGTTACACATTTTTCGACATCTTACTATATTGTCAAATCATGATAACATTTTTGTTGCACATGTTTGTGAAGCTCGAATATCATACTGAAGAGTATTCTTCTTTTGCCAAGTCTCAGCATCCATATGTTGCTGTTTTCCAACCAAGTCTTCTTTATTTGTGGACTTTTCTTGTGCTGGCTCATGTTCTAAATCAATTGAGTTTGGAGATGAAAGTCGTTGGCAAGAGTAGGGAAGATGGGTGCATTTAATGTTTACATGACTGCTTGAAATTCTTTTGGGACATAAATAACTTAGGTCTTAGAATTGCTTACTCGTTGCCAAGGGTTTTTGTTTTGGCTCAGTTTATTTTATTTTTCTGTGTTTTTTTTGTCCATAAACAACTGAAGTTGAAATTATGACGTGGGACATTGTTGTATGCTTGCTTTGACAAGCAAAACAAAAGTTGGCCACCTTTTACATCGTAAACAATATGAAAAGATAAATTAGTACAGTTGCAAATATTTCCATATATATAACATTTTCAAAAAAACTAATGATCTGTTAGATTGTCATATTTTGCTATATTTACAATGTTTTTAAATGTTATTATTCTTAATTCTTTTTTTATCTGTTATAGTTACCAAACAAGACGAATTGTGTTCTTAATTTTTTTTTTTTATCTATTATAAGTACGGAGATATCTGCCTTGAACGGGGTGAGGAATCTTCGAATACATGGAAAAAAAATTTCCACTAACAACCAGGGGAGTTCCCTAGCCCTCAATCTCTGTTTCATTTCTTTATTTCTTTTTTCCTAATTTCATTTATATGTATATATATATATATATATATATATGTATGTTAGGCCTAATTTGTAAACTTTTTTTTAAAGAATATAAGGGTTTGTTAGAATACTTCTGAATTGGTCTTTAATTTTTTAATTTAAAATTTACCGATGAATTTCTAAATACACATTCTAATAGTTGATTTGTTTGTATAAACAATAAGAATTTGACATTTTAAATAAGAAAATTGATAATATTCTATTTTAAATAAGAAAATTGATAATATTCCATCAAAATAAAAACATTGAAAATTTATGTAATTTAAGTAGATGTGGATTAGAAAATAAGATTAAACTTTAAAAAATAGAAATATTTTTCCTCGGACAATACTCACCTGATGCTTTCCGGGAAAATTGTTCCGAGTAGTGGGATAGGGAGGTGGGGATGGAGAGGGGGAGTGATATCCCCAGTCCGGAGTCCCGTGGACATCTCTAATCGTAATGAATGTTGGGATCTACAATGAAAATCATAATCCTTTATCCTATATTTGGTATGCTTTTAATCCAACTCCTTCTAAGTGATTTGGACCAATATATTTTGAAACTTGTTTAATTTTAATTTTGACTTTTTTGACAAATTTAAAATTTCCCTTAAAAATTAGTTTTATTGAAACATTTAAACAATAATAATATTTGATGAAATAAAAGATATAGCATTAATTATGTCTAAAAATTCATAGTGAAAAATATTTAAGATAACAAAAGAAAAAAAAAAAAAGATTACTTGACATACATAACTAGCCAAAATAAAACATTTAAAGAACATTAGTAACATTGAATAAGTCTTAAACTATACAAATATAATTGGTATTAACTTTTATTTATTTATTTATTTATTTAAAAGTTAAATAATGAAGCAAAATAAGTAAAGATCATTCAGTCCTAAAAACATGAACATTTATATAACCAATAACAATTAAATTCAAAGATTCAAAACACTCTTTAACAAAAAAAATGATACAACTCACAGCTAATACCATCACAAGAAGTTCCTATTACAATTTGTGTAAATGCATACAACTCATGACCTCAAAACCAACAATATATCACTCACAAACAAAAGTGTTGTTCTTGTCCATACTTAGCCCAACTATTCCAAATACTAGTTTGGGATGCAAAAAAAAAAAAAAAAAAACTATCTCTAGAAAACCCTCTCTATATATTATTTTTGTTTTCTTTTTGAAAAATAAAACGCATTTCAAACTTACAACTTCAAGAATCCAGCTTACCAATCTTTCTTTTGAAAGTATAAACAAATCTTCAAAGTAAAAAACTAACCAAACTTTACTTGACATATGACACAAGATGGGAGTAATAGAAGATTGTTGACTTTAGCATCACAACTCTTCTTAGAAGCATTTCCTGTGAACTATAGCTGGACCCGACTCGTCGTATTCAGCCTTCGTTATCCACATCTGCATCATTCAGTTATAATTGTAAGCATGTGCAGTTTATGATTCAGTTATGATTGTAAGCATGTGCAGTTTATCATTCAACTAATTGTTTTTTATATTTGTAAGATTTGGACAAGAGGGTCCTAAAATGTTAGTAATCTACTCTCTTAAAAATGCTAGAAAACAATGGGGTGATGATGAAAGTAGTGAAAATGAAAGTTACCTGTTGGAAGGTACTGAGGGATGCTAGGATGGATCCTCCAATCCAAACACTGTACTTCCTTTCGGGAGGAGCAACAACCTTGATCTTCATGCTGCTGGGAGCGAGAGCTGTGATTTCTTTGCTCATACGATCAGCAATGCCTGGGAACATTGTTGTACCGCCACTGAGGACGATGTTACCATATAAGTCCTTCCTGATATCAACATCACACTTCATGATGGAGTTGTAAGTGGTTTCATGAATTCCAGAAGATTCCATCCCAATCAGAGACGGTTGGAACAACACTTCTGGGCAACGGAATCTCTCAGCTCCGATCGTAATCACCTGCCCGTCGGGTAGTTCATAGCTTTTCTCAATGGCTGAACTAGTCCTGGCAGTTTCCAGTTCTTGCTCGTAATCAAGGGCCACATATGCAAGTTTCTCCTTCACATCACGGACAATTTCCCGTTCTGCCGTTGTTGTGAACATGTAACCTCTTTCGGTAAGGATTTTCATCAAAGCATCAGTCAAATCACGACCAGCAAGGTCGAGACGTAGGATAGCATGAGGGAGTGAAAACCCCTCGTATATGGGCACTGTGTGACTCACTCCATCACCAGAATCCAACACAATACCTGGCAAAGTTTTAAAAGTATTGTAAGAAAAAAAAACAATGTTAAAAGTTCACGCAACTGCATTTCAGCCTCAATCAAAGAACTATACCGTAATATATTTTACATCGATAGCCTATTTGCAGAGAACAAAACTTTTATAATACAAAATATGTTATTTTCAAAAAAGCGTAAGAAACATCGCTGGACAAAATGTTTGAATCCCCATCTCATCTTCTTAAAACCACTGATGACTCCAATCCCATAATTCAGATACAAGCAATTGGATTAAAATTTCAATCTCATAAAGGAATATGTTGGAACCAATATACTACGTATTATCATTATGATACACATTTACCATCCCAAAGTTAATCTAAACGTACCTGTTGTCCGACCACTGGCATAGAGAGATAAAACAGCCTGGATTGCAACATACATGGCAGGTACATCAAAGGTTTCAAACATGATCTGAGTCATCTTCTCCCTGTTTGCCTTTGGGTTAAGTGGTGCTTCAGTAAGAAGTACCGGATGCTCTTCAGGTGCAACACGAAGCTCATTGTAGAAGGTGTGATGCCAAATCTTTTCCATGTCATCCCAGTTGCTAACAATTCCATGTTCAATTGGGTATTTCAATGTAAGAATACCTCTTTTTGACTGAGCTTCATCACCAACATAGGCATCCTTCTGGCCCATTCCAACCATCACACCAGTATGACGTGGTCTACCAACGATACTAGGAAACACAGCCCTTGGAGCATCGTCACCAGCAAATCCAGCCTGTAATAATGTTCATGAAAAGGTAGTAGAGATAATCATTATCACAACAGCTCTAAATTAATATAACTGTAAGGTACTGGAAATAGGCATCACAACAAAAGCTTTACGGACATATCAGTTATCACTTACTCTAAAATTAGTTGACAGTTCTAAAGCAATTTTGAAATCAAAAAGCTCAAATACTTCGATTTTTTTTCATAAAAATATCCAGCTTATTTCAATTATGATTCTTACAGGCTAATAATTTAGTCCATTAATGTTTATGTCACTAGTTTTATTTCATCCCTACTTTTTTTTTTAAAAATCAACTTCATATAATATTTTCCAATTAAAACTAAATGCTTGAAAAAATGTCGACATGAGAATTTAAAATGGCAATTATTTGTGATGCTGTGTATTGTTTGTATGTGAACACTTGAATAAGTTAAATTTCTATAGCAGTATGTAGTTACAGTTACAGGTCAGATATTTTACTACATGTTTGTTCATATGAAGTGAGTAAGTTTTTCCATTTCATGGCTCCTTGTAGTCTATTCTACAATAGTAAATTATAGACTCAATGAATAAAATGCAACTTGATACTAACATCATCATTTTGTGAATCCCTTCGATTGAAAAAAGGTTCAAATATTAAAGATTAGATTATATATTTAGCCCACCAATTGCCATAAATTTGGAATAAAATTTTCAAGTTGATATTTGCCATTGCAAGGCGTGATCTATGTGAACTTATGTATTGAGCAGCACAAGTATCAAATTGAATACCAAATTATAAAATTAAATTCCCATCTAATTCATCACAAAAAACAATAATAATAATAAAACAAACAAAACAAATTCTAAAGAACAAACATGTATTTGACACAAACCTTGACCATTCCAGTTCCATTATCACAGACAAGAGGTTGAATATCTTCACCATCTGCCATCTTTCAAACTCCACGCAAAACTGATACGACAGAAACCAAATATCATCATAAACAAAAGAAAAAATACATGATCTAAGCTTTTGACTAAAGAAACAGATTATGAGTAATAACCAAGGAAGGTAATTTATCATTCTATCATTCATATCAAGCCCAATTCCACGGCTGCATATAATTTCCCCAAAGAACATACAAGATTCCAAATATCATATTCAATAAAAAAATCTAAAAATAAAACAGACCCAACAATTGATTCAAGATAAAGACAAAAAGGGAACGATCAAGAAAAAAAATTTGAAAAAAGAGTTAACTAAGCAATAGAAAGATGATCAGATGATCAGACTCGATTAGGAAACAAGAACCCAATAAGAAGAAAAATGCAACAAGCTGATCATAAAATCCAACGATCAAAAACAGAATACAACAAAGAGAAACTGAATTCCACATGCAAAAGTAAAAGGGAACGACGAAGTAATGAAAAGAAAAACAGAAACCCAGATGGAAAAACTGCAAAATAAAGTCAGCAGAGACACGAACCTTGATTGAAAGAAGAAGCAGAGAGAGAAAAATGGGTTCGTGTGAAAATGGAAAATAGAGAAAATGGTAGAAGACAGAGGCTTATAAAGGAGAAAGGAAAAGGGGAAATGCAAATGCAAATGAGACCCAAATACAACAAACCCCATTTGAAGAGAAAGAAAGAGAGAGAGAGAGAGTGGAAGAAAATTCCAAATTCAAAATTCCAAATTGGAGTGAATGGAAAGAGCCGACCATTGTTTGGGTTGAAAAATATTCAAAGGCTGTGTCTTTGTGGTCAGAAGAATGGAAAAAAAGGGAAAAAGAAAGACAGAAAAGAGTTTGATATTACCACATCAGCATGCCATGGGCGGCTCTAAAGCCAAAGCAAGGACGGTGCCATTTTTGGATGCCAGCTGCCGCCCCTCATGTCTCCCTACTCATTTCTTAGTTGGCCCTCCCCTACTTTTTCTAACCAAACTCTTTTACATCATTTTGTTTTGTTGATATTCACATCTATTTATCAATTTTACTATTGAGTACTTATATATATATATATCAACGTTGAATTATCATTTTTGATCTGGACAAGTATTGGACCTGACTTGTGACAGAGTATCTTCAAGAGTGTGATGCAAAGCTAAGTACACTATATTACTTAAAGTTACCACTGTACTATGAGGTATTTGTGCTTTTTTTTTTTTATCAACTTGTGATTTAAGAATAAGGCCATTTCTCTAAAAGTCAGTTTTGTAATATATATATAATAGTGTTTAAATAAGCCAGCCTTCAAGGTTTCAACATATCTACAATCAACTCATTTCGATAATTTCTCATTCGAATTTGGTCGACTCTACACTCGAAGGTATGATTTCCCCTTTTCTCTATTTAGGGCTCTATTCTTCATTGGGTCTTACCTCAACAAATTACAAGAGCAAGAGCATATATAAGTAGACAAAAAAGTTTAAATCAAAAGTTCGTAAACTAAACTTTTGTAATTCAATGTTAAAAGAATATGAATATTTTTTTAGTACATTTTGTTTTACATAAAGGTAATTTTAATTATATATGTATGTATATATCCAACATACCTTTATTTTCCATAAAGCCACAATTTTGATAGGATGATGAGGATTTAACATCTATCATAAGTTAAAAAGTACATTAGGTTGCAAATAAGCAAGACAATAAACTTTGTAGATAAATTTTAATATCGCGTTAAATCTTAGCTACTAATTGATAGTAATTAAAGCACTTATTTTTTCTACAAATCAAATCATCCTTAGAATTTGATAATTATTTATTTATTAAAAAAAAAAGTCTCTCCTCATTGATCTCTTTTTATTTTGCATTTGATAGTAAAAAAGTATAGAGATAATGGATAGAAATAACCTTAGTAGAAAAGGTAAATATTGTTGTTTGTCATATAAAATTAAGGAAACAATTAAGCCTTTACATCATGAAATGAATTACTATAGTGTGTTTTGCTTGAAATGTGTGAAATAATAGGGCAAAGAAGATCAAAAATGTAAAATGTATGGCTTGTTTATGCAAATTTTTTATTTTTTGAAAATTATTTTTTTAAAAAAAATATGTGTATTTGGTATTGATTCACGAATAAGAAACTTATTGTTAAAATTATGAAGAAAAAAAGTATAATTGATAAAAAAGAATTTAAATTTTTAAAAAACTAACTTGATCTATTCAAGCTAAAAGTATATTTTATATCTTATGATCCTATAAACATTTATTTTTGGATTTATAGGTAGATCTTCAATATTTTTTTTAAAAAAAAAACAAATGACAAAGTCAGCTACTTTTGTTTTTAAAAATGAATCCAAGTTTGCAATCTTCATGTTTAGAAATAGAAGATTGATGCACACAAAGAGACGTATAACAAAGTTCAATAGGAAAATATGAATGAACTAAGATCATATTTTAATGAGAGTGATTCTAAAGATATAAAAATATGGTTAAAGAGACATTAAACAATTAAAAGTTACTATACATCAATGTAAAGTGTACTGGTTCACTTTTTTCAATATCAAAACTATAAGAACTCTAAAGTCAACTATGCTTAAGCTTCTTCTATTAAAGGTCTCCAAGGCAAAGAATTAAAAATTTGAATTATGGCCTAAATCCTTGAATTATATAGGATGTTATAAATATGGTATCAAAGTAGAGTCTCTTCGAATAAGACGCGTAATTTAGAAATGAATAAGCAAAAGTTGATAGACATGTAATGCTTCGAGTAAAAACCTCTACTAGTTTGTGGAGACAAATTTCATCTTAAAAAAGATCTACAAAACAAACAAAGATAACATAACTGGATCACACGAGAAATAATAGAATAATTAAATGTGTAGAACCCAAATTTTGAATCCTAAACTCGGAAGAGACTTACAATAATATGCATACAAGTTTTGAATTTGGTTTCGAAATTATGCATAAATTTCAAGATATATAAATAAAATAGAGTAAGATGATTAAGAAATAGAAAATGATGTTGACATTACTATTTGTTTTTGTTTTTTTTTTTTATGTATGAATACAAGTTGCAATTTGTCTACATCAATAATTGCCATAGTCCAATGTCAATAAATAATAATTAAAACAAGAAATGTTATGAATTGAAAATTTGAACATTATTTATGAAGAAAATCATCATAGAATTATAATTGGACTCCACCAACCATTGATAATTCTTCTTACTCATTCTGTTATTTTCTTTCCAAAAAAGTTGACACAGCTTAGATATAAAAACACCACCAAATTAAACTTAAAAAACTATAAATTACTTTGTTCCGTTTTTATTTGAATAGATGAAAAATTCGTTTTTAATCGAAAAGAGTTGACGTCATTGTTGTTGAAATGATAAAATCGTTAAAAATATTTTAAAATAAAACAAGATGTTATTCATTTGTAAATATTTTACTATGTTTGTAAATAAATTTTGTCCATCAAACTATCAAATTCTAATAGAAATTTTAACATCCCTCAGCGTCCTCATGTGCAACAACACCAAGCTTCACTTTAATTTCTTTAGAACTCTGTGAACCGATCCTTCATCTAAATTCATTTTGGGAAAACAAAGATGAGTATGAAAATAATTAGTTTTCATATCAAACTTTGAAACATTTAGCCAGCTTTGAAGTTTGAAGCGTCTCCTCCATACTTGAAATTAAGTTGCAGCTACTTCTTTATAATTTTTTTATAGTGAATTTTTTGGATATTCATTACCTTCATCACTTTCTTCTCCTAGCCATAATTGCCAACCTCTCTCCATGGTCTGTTTTTTTACCTTCATTGATCTTAGCTTATTGGTAAAGTCACATGAGATCCTCCAATTCTGTTGAAGCTTTCTAAGAACTTAACATGTGGCTTGAATTCTTTGACCACAAACCAAAATGCTACCATTGTCATTGAACTCTTTCTACTTTTTATTTTGCGACGTACTGACATTGTTGCAAGATGTACCAATTTTGGTAAACTGGAATGATGATTTTACTTGTAAAAACAGAAAAATATTGTATTACATCATTGCAAGATATACGAATATTGTTTTACAGTTTCTTCATTTGAAAACATGCAAACAAAGACTCAAGAGTTTAAGTGTGGTTCATGATCAAGAATGGAGGAATATTTCAGAGTCGTATGATAACTCACACCCAAGGGGGTGTTGAATCCTCTGATGAATAATCAAATAAATTTGCGTGTCTATCTTAATTATGCATCGTATATATATTTATGTAGTACAGGTCGAACCACAAAAACCGTTGTATTTTCTAATGCTTACAGTCTCTGAGGTAACCAAAAGATGGTTTTGTTTGGTGTTCGCAAGAATTAGCAGAAGCAAGAAAATAAATTATGTAAGAGGTAAAATTGTAGGCAAAAAGAAAGCAAGAGAGAGTTGTGAAATCATGATTATAAAGGTACAGTTTGGGTTCATTTCGAACTTTTTCCTAATCAGCTTAATTCATCATCCAACTGATATAGATTGCAATATTGTCTATGCTCAACCAAACTGATTAGTAATAATTATACTAACCGGCTATCTTAATTAACTTATATAATTATCCAACATGATCAGTAGATGAGCAAATGGTAACCACTGGATAACACAAATTGCATATATAAACTTTTAGGGATTATGTTATAGAATCAAATTCTAATTGATAATGCTTGAGTACAATCTTGATGTGATTTTCGCTTGGCTTGTGTAAAACGATGTTCATCGGTGGTTAATCTAACCTCTTGCTACTTAGTAATTTAGGGACTAATGAACGAAGTTTGAATCAATAGCAATTAATCATTCAATCTAGGATTGTTTTTCAGACAATTCATTGATAAATTGATCGATAATCAATTCATTCTGGAGATAAAATGTAGAAACAAGAATGTTAATCTAAAAAATTAATCATAAAACGGGAAAACTTGATCTAAACAGCCATGCATGCTGAAACAACGTACCTTAGCCAAGAAATCAACCTTCAAATTGATGAAGAAAGATTAATACAGGTCCTGATTGAGCAAGAATAGTAAGGTATACAGAAGAAGGATGACAATAACATCAGGGAGATCAAAGCTCTGCATCGCTCTTACACGAGCATCTCCTACTTCAAATATCAAAAGTGTCGTCATGACACTCAATGCATCATAGCCTTTTCGAATTCGCATCATGCCAAAGCATGTCTACTGACTTAGATATGGCGCGTGCAACATTTGCAGCGTTGCACAATGCCCTCCCCTCAGAGACATTTTGGCATTTTGCTTCTTCTTTCTACGTTGCTGCACTTGAGTCCCGTTTGGTTTGTAATCCTAACGCTTGGTTCTACCTGTTTGATGACTCAAGACTTGTAAAATCATTAAATATAAACAGAAAAAACGTTTTTGTGCTATCGTCATATGATTTTTAGTTGGACAATCCATAAAATAACTCTATATAATCATGCAAGTTAAATTTTACATGTGGTATCATAGCAACCTGGTTGAGAACATGTGACCTTCCATTTGATGATTAATTATTATAGCTTTTATGCTTCTCGTTGCTAACAATTATCTATATCATGAGATCAAGTCTTTTGTACTAAGCATAGAACATTTAGTTAATCATACAATTTTACATAATCTTTATCGGAAAAAAGGAGTTAATCGATTACCACTGTCATGTTTTCAAGATTTTTATAAGTAAATTTTAGTTTCATATGAGATTTGCATTGCTATTAAGGTTTAGGGTTTAGATTTAATTAATTAAGTGTTCTATGCTCTATTGACCTTTATAGATACTGCATGTTAAGATTTCAATAAAAAAAATTTAAAAAGATTGTGTTTAGTATATTTTCATGTATTAAGCACATCATGAATCATTTTAAGTATGTTTTACTCTTTATAATTTTATGCATTTAAAGTTTTTATTATTGTTGATAAAATTATTAAAGGTAGTCCAAAATATAAATTCAATTAGATTGATTATGTAATATTTACTATATTTGTAATTTTTTTAAAATATTGTTATAACTTAATTATTATTCTATCCATTATATTAATTATCCACCAATTATTAATACTTTGTTATTTGTAACTATACTAGCACAAGATTCTACCATTAAACTTAACTTAAAATAAATACATGTCAATAGAAAAAAAAAATTAATTATAGTTTTTCTTCTTTAAATCTCATTGCAAGCACTGTTTTGTTATTCAATTTAACAAAATAGAGAATATTAGACTAAGATGAGCATAATTGTATAAGTTTATACCATGAACTTCAACGTTAAAAATTGAAGATATTATAATATATTAGTATGCAGCAGTGATTAAGAATAATCAAGGTTGGTTTCTTTTTGAAAAGTAGTTAAATTTTAAATTAATTCAAAGAGAATACTTTTCATTTTAATTTTTATAATAATTGTTAAAAGGTTCAAATTAATTGTATATGGTGAAAAATATTAGTTGGTGCGAAGATTCATGGAACTTTATATTAAAAGAGAAAACGATGTCCATCCCAATCAAACTTAATTATAATTTTCATAAATACATTTTCAAATGATCAATCAATCATTCCAACTGCATACAACCAACTTGTCAAACAAATACCAAAGCCACCAAATTGGACCTAGTTTATCAATTAGATTGTCAAGTTGAAGTTTATAATTTAATTTTAAAAATAGTAGATGATACATTGAAATATATACTCTTTATTTTAATGTTTGATAATGTTTAGTATATAAATAATGTCACATGGATGTTTACGTCTGCACCAGATGTTCCAAAACATTTGTTATATCATTTCTAGAAAAATAAATAGCTAAAAACTCAACCAAAACCAAGTCAATAAACTAATATGCATGCATACATATGTCTATATAGTATATATAAAACAGCTTGAAAAACATATATTATATATATAAACTCAAATTTAAAAAAAAAAAAAATTGATAAAAGCCATCATTCCTAAATTCAAATGTATATCGTACTTTGTTTTTTACTTGAAAAAAAGGTACAATGTTTGAAGTATTAGCAATTTGATTATTAATTAGTGAATTGTCTATGAATGGATTAACCATTTTAATCATGAATAAAACATACTGAAAAACAAAAGTGTTTCACTTATATGTAATTAAATTCAATCAATCTCTTGTTTATTGTCGAATAGATCGAAAAACTCAACCTATCGACCAAAACGGACTGATTTCATGTCATTTCTATTATGGGGTGAGAAAATACTTTTTCTCATTTAATACATTTCCATTTCCTTTTCTAAGTATCAAATTGGTTTTAAAGGATTCATGTTATTTTTGTACGATACCACTAAACATTAGCAAATGAGTGAGCAATATGTGAAATATACTACTAAATATATTTAGTACGTACTCAAATACAATGAAAATATTGTAATATATGTTTATAAATATATATGAAATATAAATGTACTTGATTATATCATTTCGAAATATATCAAAAGAATTTATTTATACCACAGCATATACCATATAATCCCCAGCAAAGGTGTAACATAGACTCTGTTTATGTACAAACCTCTTCTCAATGCCTTCATTGGTGCTCCCTTGATCCCCATGCATAGTTGTACTTGGTCAAGCTTTCATTATTTTTCTTACAATCCCACTTAATTAATGCCAAAATCCTAATCCAATTTCTAATCAAACGATGAACAAATTAATTGTTGAGGAAAATTTTCAAAAGCAATATTTTCCTTTTTTAAAATTTATAAGGTTTTTATGTTTTAAAGCAAATCAGTTTTTTACTTATTAAAAACGTTCCTTTCATTTAAAATTGTATTATAACAGTTGAAAAGTTGAGATCAAGATTATGACTCTTGATGTGTATGGGTTGAGGCTAGCGTATGACACGAGAGTTCAATCTCTAACACACATCACATGAATACATTTATAAAAAAAGTTCTCTCCTGTTTGTATTTTATTCGGTTTTAGTTTATTTTCAATTGATTTATTGCCTTGTTGGTTGTTTTATCTCGAGGACATCCTGACATTATCAAAATTATTTGCACTCCAATCTGAGCTACTGCTACTCAACTTTTGGTTGTATTTCTTAGACGTTCAAACTCAGACGACGAGATCGGAATGCATCTTCCTCTAATCATTTGAGTTATCCGCTTCCAAATTACCAGGCTATTAGGCATGTCCAAATCACAAAGACATCAAATTTCAAATTTAGACGTCCTGTTTTAGATCACATCCAGTTTCCGACGCCTTAAATCCCGCTCAAACATATACTATATGCAGTACCCAGTCCAACACAAATCAACTCCAAAAACTCTAATAAAACGTGTGAAAATACTAATCAAACCCATGAAACATGATTGATCAAGTTCAAAGCCAGAAATTGATGAAATGCAGTCTGAAAAGAACTGGAGAAGAAGATGAGGATCGAATGTTATTTGACGGAGAGAAGAGGAAGAGAAGAAAATTTTGAACCTCTTGATGCAAAAGAAAAATAATGGATATCATAGTTGTTAGATCCAAAAATACATTATTTTCTAGAATGGTCATTTCTGACAAAGTAAAAGTGAAACGAGACAGAAAAATATATATCACACATAATTTACGTATACTTATTTTTAAATAGATAGAAAAGCAATAAAATTTAAAATTTTTCCGTAAATGCTTTATCATTTAAAAATTATTTTACCGATTTTAGCATATCTACATACCTTCAATAAAATAATATTACATAAAGTTATAAGTAGTAATTTCATAGAAAACAATAAATAAATAAATATATATACATATATAAAAAGAAAGTGGAATGATTATGAAATAGACTTTATTATTATATGTGAAAAAGTATTAATAAAAAGGTAAGGTGACATGCCTTGGTTCACAAGGTAATCAGAGATATGGATCTAAAGTTTTGATATTGTTTGATAAGATCAATTAAGGCAGGGTTTCAGATCAGAAATGATGGTGACGACTATGTGTTGTTGGATACTGGAGATGTACTCATCACTGTTCTATCCAAAGTACTGATAGATCGAAGAAAAGAAGGCGTATCCCTTATCATATTCTCAATAACTCAAATCTTCCAGTCAGTCAATTTGATACTTTGTTATTGTCGAGAAAGGGGATGAATCTTCTTTATTTAATTTCTACGCTACGCTCCATTTTCTGACTCTTCTTTATTATTATTCATTCCTGTCTTGGATTGGAAACTACTACATGCAAACATTCATTCTGATCCAACTATATACGTTACCATATAATTAATAACCTTTTCTTTTATTTCTTTGCTGAAATTAAATGAAAACAAATTAGCTTTTTTTTCTTATTCCTTGAGAGGTGAGAAATTTGAAGAATCTTGAAATGGAGGACGAGGAAAAAAGTAGAATCTTAAAGTGTGAAAAAGACCAGAAATTAAAAAAAGTTGGATTGATAACACAACATTATATACATAATATGATTGGTATAACATAATGGAACCTAATACATTCTCCATTCAAACATTTGTTTTGAATTACATTATATCACAAATTTATTCTATTATGAATTCTCAAACATAGTCTTAGTTCTTCAAAGAGGGTAGAGGGCAGAGGGCAGAGCTTAAATTTCCCAGGAGCGGTGGAAAGAGAAGGGAAAACTGAACAAAAAAAATAAAAAGTAAAACTTACCCTAATACAAACAAATAATATAAAATTGGAAAAATATGAGAGGATTTGAATGTCTATTTTGTTTTTGCATGGTTGGAGAGAGATGTAATGTTAAAGTGGTCCTAGAAAGTGTAATAAAAGTGCTATGATGGTGTATGGATATGGACCTAAGACTTGTGTAGATGGCAATATACTGTGAGCTGATATGTAGCAGCAGCCTAGAATTATGGGTTTCCATACCCACACTCTCTCCCCTTTCTATCTATTTTACTTTCACTTTTTCACTTCTCCCTTCTCTCTCTCTCTCTCTATCCACCATTTTCAACGGTCTACTATTTTGTGTGGGGGTACAAAACCAATATACAAAAAAAAAAAAAAAATCAATTGTATAAATTATTTGAACATACATTTATGATATGATAGGATCGGGAGTAATTTTAAAATTACATTTTCAAAAGCATTGGATTAATCATTGTTTTAAAGTTAAACATTGAATTGATTTTATGTTATTAGCAAGTGAATTTTTTTAGATAAATATGAGTTCTGACCAATTAAAATGAAGAAACAAAAGGGCATGATACATTCTCACACAATTTAGAAAAAGAAATTTAGCTCTAAATTATTTCTGACCAAATTAAAGTTGCATAAACATCGTATTACAAGTTCATGATGCTGGTGTTAATTAGTATCACTGAGGTCGCTATACAATAAATTCAAACTATAAGTCTTGGTTGAATGTGAAAAATAGAGAGAAAGCCTCCTAAAACCCTAGCACACAACCAAAATGCAAGAGAGTGGAAGCAGTACAATAATAACAACACACACCTGCTGGTGTTTTAAATCAAGATCATCTGCAACAGTGAAAGAAACCAAAATTTCTCTAAAATTAGAAACCTCGAGTGGAACTAATTTTTCTTAGCTTTCCAATCACACCATATGTTTATGTAAGGATAGTGTTCTAATATCCATAGCACAATAAAAAATAAAAAAATGATATGGTTTATGGCAGGGAAAAGAGATGAAAATAAAAGGAAATTAATGAAAAGAAGAAAGTTGGAATCACTGGAGATCAAACAAATTGCAAAGTGTGACATTAATTTTTTTTTTTTTGTTTTTTAAGTAAAGAAAGAAAATGTGATTCCCTTCCAAATCTTATTTTCGATATTGTTCTTCCCTCTCTACCATTCTTTCATTTTTTTAACCAATTTTGGCTCATCCTCTTGGTCTCGTCTTTCTCTAAAAGTCAGAAAAATTGCAGCAAACAGATTTCGACGGCCGCGTTTAATTAACTATTATTTAATACTATTAATTTTACCGTCTTCTACATTTATTGGACTTCACGTAATAAAAGTGTCTCTACAACCATACACCTTACCACATTGGTTAGTGAGTTTGAATAACAATAATGAAAATCCAGTGCGACGTGTGCAGCAAAGACGAGGCGATGCTTTTTTGCACCGCCGACGACGCCGCCCTCTGCTCCTCTTGCGACCACCGTCTCCACCACCAACAACAACCCGATCTCCTCTCCTCTAATCACCATCGTTTCCCTCTCCTCTACCCTAACAACAACAACAACAACCATTTTCCTCTTTGCGATATCTGTCAGGTCTCCTCACCTTTCTCCCATAATAATTAGTTTTGAGATGAGAGAGCTCTATTTAAATCTAATTTTAGTTGTTATATTAAAATTTTCTTTTGACCCATATTTTGTATTGAGTTAGTGATTTATGATGAGGATGGTATCAGATGATGGAGGGAAGTCTAAGCTTTTGGGTACACTTTGTGTTTGTATGTTCACTATCGTTCAAATATCTTCGTTGTAGGAAAGAAGAGCGTTCTTGTTCTGTCAGGAAGACAGGGCGATTCTGTGCAAGGACTGTGATGTTGCAATCCATTGGGCGAATCAAGTTACTCGGAATCACCAACGCTTTCTTCTTACTGGTGTTAAGCTTTCATCAGCTGCTGCTTTTTCATTATCTTCTTTACCTAATTCCAATTCGCACCTTGTAGGGGCTAATAATGTTTCTTCTACTCCTGTCTCCCATTCGCCTTCCGTTGCTGAGAGTTCTACGGCCACTGCCTCCGCCGCCCACGGTTGCGGGTCAATGAACGGTGTGGCGGAGTATTTGATTGAGCCGCTTCCCGAATGGCATTTTGAAGAATTTCTTGACTCTTCTTCTACCACTACTACTAATGCTCCTCCTCCTCATCCTCTTGCTTTCTCTAAGGTCTGCCCACTCACTTTTCTCTTTTTCTCGAAAAAGAAAATACAATCGTTTCAACGTATCATTGTTGAACTCAATCTCATACTCTCCACTTTTTAACACACAAACAAGAAATTAGAAAAAAAATACCACTTTTTTCTTTTGTTGAAAAACACAAAAGATTGTAATTCATAGCTTTTGAAACAAAGAAATAGTAATAGTGGTAGGAAGTGATTATTATAGTTTTAAAATGTTAATGAATATTTTTATCATTTTAATCTTACAATCTTAGTCTAATTTACACTTTTAAATTTGCCCATTTTTTAATTAATTTACTTTCAATGAATTTTAATTTTAGTCTTTGAAACAATTTTTTTTACCATATTGGGTAAAATAATAATAATAATTTTCATGACATAATAAAATATGTTTTAAAATTCATAGCAAAAATGCTAATAAATAATATTTTTTTAAAAATATTCTGAATATATAATTGTGTTGATTAGATTTAAGATTTATGGAAAGATTAAAAATTATAATTGAATAAATTTCTAATTATAAGTGTGAAAATGATATTTAATTCATTACAATTTGATTCCACCTCCTTAAACTTATTGGTTAAATAAAATTTAACTCATACAAATACCTTTTTCTAGCCTGAAATTTGTTTTAAAAAGATGAAAATGAAAGAAATTGGGGTTTTAAAGTTGTTTTTGTTTGTAATGGAAGTGTGTTGAAGAAAGGATATAAAATGTTGATATTAATTTGTATAAATAAACCCAACTGCAGAGCGATGATGGTGACTGCATTTTTCCATTTGTTGATGCTGTAGTGGAATTAGAAATAACCACAGATTCTCTCTCGCTGGAACATTGGAGGATTTCAACTTCTGTGGATGTCCTTCCTCTCTGTTCTTTACTAATAAGGTATGAGGTCGAGATGGAGAAGAGGAACGAATGTAGCAGCGATAGCGATAGCGGCGGAGATTCTACTTTGGTTGACACCATTAAGATGTTCTTGAAATCTCCTGCATTTCATTGCAATGGCAGGCCTTTTGCGCTTGGTATTTTGTTTGTATGTCTACTTACCATTTTGAATAAGAAAGAAGTTTGCTCTTCGATTTCCTTCCTATCTTTCATTCCTTATTACATATTATTAAATATTGTTTGTGTTGATTGAGTTTAGACATATTATTAACCTTTAAATGCACTTGATCCTCAACTGACACTAACAGTTAAATTTGTAATTTGTAAAAGAAAGATCCACAAGAACAAAGAAAAAACTTCCAATGTGCTTGCGGTGCATGCCTTGTAGAGTCAACCTTGATCGAGGTCAAACATATAGCTTGAATCATGGTAGACAACTCTCTTCGATCTTGTGTTAATTTTGGTCTAAGAGCGTCCTTTCACGTCAACATTTTGAAAATATTTTAAATGCAAGAAAGATTGATGATCACCTAGACGTTTTGATTTGGTTTACATCTTTTTTGCATCTTGATCATCATGTTGTTTTAGCACCTTCTAAGCCAATTTTGGTTCAAGTTTTTTGTTTTTAGTTAAATTTTAGTCTAATATCACTCCTAACATATATTTGTCTATGTATTTTAAAGACATATCATTAAACATATATAAGTGAAAATTCCTAGACACTTTAGAGTACATGATCTAATTCATATGTATAATACATAGATATTTTTACTTTTAAATAATTGAGTTGCATTTTTTTCAAACGTGCAATATTCTCAATTTTTAAACATAATATCATTAAAATTTATCATGTCATGCATATATATGAATATGACAACCTACCTTTGTTCTCAACCAACGGAAGTATATGTATAATTAATCGGAATAGATAATAATTAAGAGTATATAGGAATATTTTTAAAACGAGTAATATTTTATTACTTTTTTATATTCATGAATTTATTTACGTTTATCTCTCAATTTAATGTTAATCTATCATTGAAATAATTTTCTTGTTTAGTATAACAACTACAGAGATCGATGAATGATCGAACCTTCAATCTTTAATTACAACAAAACTAAACTCGTTAACCGTAAATGTATTAAGTCCAATTTACTTTTTTTTCTCGAAAATAAGTTAGGCTTCATTAGATTAGCCAACCAATTGCAAAATTTGGGCATAAATATAAAACATGGCACTACAAATATAAAACCATCAAAACCAATCAATGAAAAGGAAAAGGACTTTCTTTAAGGCTGATTTTGCACATTCAACTTGAGCTAAAAAAGAAAAGAGAGAAAATCATTTCTCTGCCCAAACCAAGCAAAATGATATATTACACTTTCACAAAAACTTAGCAATCCAATTCATCTCCCTCACACTAAGGTGAAACAGCTACACAAACTAAAGAGTTTCAACGATAGGAATCAAAATCAACTTCCTTTTGATCAATTAGCAGTCAAATTAAAATGAGTTGAGCTAAAGAGTGGTTATTGTAGAAGTTATGGCGGATCATGCAAACTAAGGGCGTCGATTACAGTGAGCTTTACACATGTATCGACAATCATAAAAGCAAGGTCCGCCGCAATGGAGTGGACAATCTAATCTCATTCCTCTGCATCTTCCTTTCACCATACATTGCGCAAATTCTCCCATTCTATAATCTTTCTCGCTGTACATTCTCTTTCCCTTCACATTTCTGCTTCCTCCGTTATCGTCGCGTCGTCCAACTCTCTCGGATTTTGGCTGTCCTCCACAACCCCATTTCCACCACCCACCTCCACCTCCACCCCATCCCCATCCTCCACCACCTCCACCACCACCTCCTCCTCCTCCTCCTCCACCACCACCGCTGCCCCATCCCCATCCATAGCCGCCGCCGCCTCCTCCCCCGTTTTGCTTGCTGACCTCCACTGTAGTACTATTGCTAGAACTGTTTCTCCTCTCTCCTGCATTCCTCTGTGGCAGCTCTGAGAATGTTAAGAAAGTTACATTCATGGGCATACTTCCATTTCCTAAACCTTCAGCAGCTCTTGACCCAGAAATCACTGTTGCTAAAATCACCAAAGCACTTAATTTGATTGGATTTTCCCACCCCATTTCTTGCAATTGGATCTACTGTTTGAAAGCCCATATATAAATGTAATGTAAACTCCATTGGGTGTTTGTGATTTCTTCTTTTTCAACCCCACAAACCCAACCAAATGTGGTGTACAGATAGGATGCCTTAAAGCATACTTCTTTCTTCTACCCCACTTAATCAAAAGGTACTGGTTTTGGTTTTTTTTTTCTTTCTTTCTTTTTTTCCAATGAGATCCTAACCAAAATTGGAAGAAATAGTTGGGCCAAATGATGCAAATGTAAAATGAATTTTGACAAATAAGTTTGAGATGTTGGAGGGAATTGTTATTGAATTTTATAGAAAGGTAGTGAAAGAAAATTAAAGTGATAAGTTGAGTATTTGAAAACATGAATTAAATTCATTGCTGAAACTTTCAAATTATGCACTCAAACATCCAATTAGACATTGTTTCATTTACAAATTTAATTAGTTTTTGTATGTCAAATACATAGTTTCTTTTGTTTGATGAGTTATGTTTGAATTTGTAAAGTAATTATACAGCTTAGATGTATTGAAATATGGCTCCATTGTTATTTTATTATTCTATATTTAAAGAGTTTTAAATTGCTCAACCTTTAATTATTTGTTCATGTGTAATATAATATCTCATTTTAATTTGAAGAGTTTTTCTCTCCTCTTCTTCTTTCTTTAGTTGAGTTTGAAAGCAAATAACTAATTAAGATGAGTAGTTTGATTGTATTGTTCTATTAGAATAATTAGTCATTATATTCTATTTAATGATACTATACTCTATTTAACGGCTTATGCAGAGTTAATAGTTGCAATATGAAATTGATCAATAATAGTAAAAGTAAGAGGTATTGTTGAGAAATAAGATTGGGATATAGAAAGGAAAGAGTTGTTTGGTTTGGAAGAGTGAGGGGGTGGATGATTGCAAGTGGTGGGGTTGCAATTGTTTGGTTATTTTAGATGCCAATTATACCCAACCAAAAAAGTGGCCTACAAACTCAACTAAATATACCCTTACAAGTTTTAACTCCAAACACATCCAACTAAAGTTTCCCTATATTGATTGTCCAATATCCAAGGAACCACCTAACATCATTGTGCTCTTTTTATCACACACGAAAAGAAAAAAAAAAGAAAGAAAAATCTTGGTGTTTTAATACTTTTAGTTTAAATTTAAAATGTCAAATTTTGATTTTTAAAAGAAAAATGTTTTTGATTTTGACTACAACCACAAATTTGTATTTTTGAGAGAAGAGATTGTTTGACAAAATCAAAACGAAACCACACGTTGGTTTTTAAGTTGGCTTTCATAAATTTCATATTTTAGGAAATGTGAGTTGTGCAACTAAAATAGGTATTTCTTTTCCTCTCATTATTATAGTCTCTTTCTCCTTTTCTTTTAGGTTTTTGAGTCAACTCCTTATTTCTTAAGCTTTGGATCCCTCGACTCACTTTCTATACCCCACTTTGTTTTTGGGCTATCCCTTAAAAAATATGTGTGTGTGTCATAATAGGTCGATTTAATCTTTGAATCGTGACTTCTTTTTAACTTTCATCTTTTAGCACTTTTTTCCCAATTCAAATTACGTTTCAATTTAACTATGTTTAGTTAGGAAAGTTTCTAAAGTTTTATACTTTTTGGATGTTTTGAAAATTATACTCACTGAGATTACAAATCCGTTGTAGTCTAGTTGGTTAGGATACTCGGCTCTCACCCGAGAGACCCGGGTTCAAGTCCCGGCAACGGAATCTTTTTTTTTTCTCTCAGAAGTGGTTTGTTTTAATGTTTTATAAATACCTACATCTTCCTCTACCTCTAACTCTCTCCTTCATGCCCTATCGTAAGTTTTCGTTATCGTTCGTAAGTTTTAGAGAAATAATATATATAGCCCAATCATGAGCCCTCTTTAAGACACAATAGAATTTCTTGACCTTAAAATTAGATAAAAGCAAACTTAAATAGAATCTGTGATATGTACTATATAATGTCATAAATAATATAAATTAAAGCCTCTCAATTAGAGCCTTTATTAATTTGCTGGGTATGGCTACATGATCAGAAAGCTGGAAACCCACAAATCCATGTGGATTTTGATTTATTTGAGGAAAAACAAAAAGGACTCCAAGAATAAAATCTATAGCCATTATTAGGCCTTTTGATGTTATTATAGGGTTTATTACGACACATAGTGTAATATTGGAAATTGGAAAAAATATAGCCTCTAATCTCTGTTTTTGTTTCTATTTCTCTACTGATCTCTAAAATTCCATCCAAAATGTAAGTCACATATGTTTAATTGTAAAAATTTTGTACATCACACTGTAGTGAATAATCTCTCATCTAACAAAGAGTATGTGTGTCTAGAAATATTAAAAACCCTAAACCTCATGGCACACAATGCTACATGTGATGCTCTAGCCTAATGGCACAATTTTGAACAGCACCGCAGCGATGATGTGTGATTGAAGCTAGATGATTATCAACTATGCAGCTTTGCAATAATATTTATATATTGATATGTGTGTGTGTGTTGGACAATAATCTCCATATATACCATAGTGAGATGTGAAAGAACTAATAATTTGGCACAAAATCCATCCAACAAATTAGAGCAATATTGATTCAAATCAAGCCATGATAATTGTTTGCAGTATCAACAAAAGTAGCTAGTTAAACAAATTAATACCAAAATTCAATTAGAAAAAATAAAGTGCAAACTCATGAAGTATAAACCCTAGTACGTCATAAATCAAAAAAGAAGAGAAAAGAAAATCAAAGGCATTAAATATATGAAGTATAGTACTTAATTTATTTAAGTTGACATATAATAATTGAACTAAATAAAACAAAGACCTTAATGAATAAGAATACTCCCATGGTCTTCAATTAGCATAGAAGCCAATCATGTGACAAAGTACGGACAATATAATAAAAAGCAATGAAAAAGAAGATAAATTAATTAAATTCCACAAATGATCTACTTAATCACATATTCAAAAAAAAAAAAAATTAATCCATACACATTCAACCATACATATACATGTAAATGAGAGGGTTGAATATTTGATCACCCAATATTTCTTATATATTTACATATATTTTATAAATACACATAAAAAAGATATCATTAATAAATTTGAATGAATACGAATACAAAAAGCATATTTATTTATTTAAATAGTTTTTATAAATATTTTGATTTAATAAAAAAATTTATTGACATCTATATATGACCATAGATAATATCGACTTAGTTCAAATATATGTATTAATATTGTAAATCAATATTTTAATATTTTCTCTTAGCATGCATACGAGCCTCTAAACACATTATTGATCCAAAACTAATAACATGCAAAATCTATTATTTGCCCTGTTTTATGGTCATAAGCTTAGCCTTTTTGTATTTATTAATTTTTTTCAACTATAGAAAATGAATATTCAAACCTTTGATTGATGGATGAAAATTATAAATTTAGCTATGCTCATATGATAATTTATGACATATGAGAATGCAAAATTAAATATAACGTAGGGATGGATAGAATTTAGAAGTTGTATCTAGTTATCATCATCATCACCATTGTATACTCATACATTAATTTAATTAAAATAACATCATGATCTTATTTTATTGTGTTCATTCAACACATCATAAAATGGAGAAGTTTTTCTTTTTCTAGTTTAATTAAGAATCTCCATTTTTGTTAGGTTCTTGTGGATGGAAAAAATTGCGTACCGGCGTTGTTGTATGTGTGGTTGATTGGGATAGGATACAGTGAAGATTCCACAAATGGGGCAGATGATGATGATTGGCTAACTCTCCCGCTCCCGTTGGATGCTCCAATCACGAGATCGAGCAGTTGACTGTCGTCTTCTCCCCTGTGGCAGTATGAGCTCTCGCCACCAATATCGATACTCATATTTTGACTGCTTTCGGGACCGTGGTCGTAAAGAATGCCTTTGAACATATGGCCACCAACGTTCACTGATGTTTGATAAGCTAATTGTTCTTCAACGTTGTCAATGGCACTGACTTTTACACACCGGAAATTAGCTGGGGAATTGAATTCAGCTGGAAAATGTGCAACTTGTAACCCTAATTTAATTCAGAACCACATTGATTAGAACAAACACTCAAAGCAATCATCTCCACCAATCTAAGCCATTACATCATTGAGTTCGAGGTCCAAATCATCCCCACCTCCATCCCAACCCCATGTTTGTTTGAACTTAAAAATAATAATAATAATCATAATAAATTTTACCGTAAACCATCGGCTTAAGCTTATTTATTTGTTTAATTTACCTGAAGTAACAGTAGGAGTTGCAAGAAGTGGCTGATTTTCTCCAAGTCTTTTGAGAGTGGTTTGATCTGATTGATTTGCTTGAGATTGTTGTCGACGATGGTTCTGAAAAATCTGATGACGTTGTTGTTGTCGTTCCCGTCGCTTAGCAGCCGGAACCCAAGTACTCTTAACATGGGTTTGGCATTGAAACCCTCGACTCTTACAACAAGTCCTGCACCTCAAATGAGAACAATCTTTCTTAGCTTGATTCCCACAATCTTGACAATTCATCCCACCACCACCACCTGATCCTCCTCTCATCATCGAAAACCCTAATCTGGAAACGAACTCATGATCGGAGGCGTTGATGATCAAGTTCTTCCTAGTAGGACCCACAACTCCAAAGGAAATGTAGTTCTCCACATTTTGTTGAGGCCAAATCTCCAATCCCTTGGAGTAGATCTCTTCATTGTTATTGTTATTGTTTGTACTATACAAAAACAATTGTTGTTCTCTTCCTGATCTTAGACTTTCTTCTTCATCTTCCTCTTGTTTCCCACCTAAATACAACAACCCTCTCATACTTTCTTCAACTTAATTTTTCTCTATACCAATCTTAATTTGGCTAATGACTTTATATATACTTCAAAGGCCCTGCAAAAAAATCTGTAGGTTAAATTTTAGAAATTTATTAATTTTGTAGGGATAAAAGTTGAAAGTGAAAGAAGAAATTAAGAAAGAGGGTTAGGTTATGGGTTACCGGTGGAATATTTTGGAAGAATATGGCCTGAAAATGCCGTCGTCTTTAATACTGCCGGGATTTGCTCTGATCATTTAACACAACTAAACCAACACACACACTCACTCATACTACTCTATAAAATACAGAGGGATTTGGGATTCTTTCCTTTTTCTTTTGCAAAGGAAAAAGAAAAAGTTTTGGGGGGTTTAGAGAGAAGAGAGAGAAGAGAGAGAAGAGAGAGGAGAGAGGGATTTAATTCATCATTATTTACTTTACTAACACACAGTAGATCTAGTTTCTTACTTCAATGAACCCAATTGACTGTGTAAATGACCAAAGATATATCTCATCTGCATGGAGATGGATTGTAAGGACGACTCAAACTGTCATTTCAATTTTGCTTTTAATTAAAAGAAAAAACTCTACGAAAACGTAGCTCATGAAAAAAAAACTTCTAACTACATTTCCATGTCGAGAATTTAGCTTAACTCATACATCTATATATGTCTAAGATCAAATTTTTGTACTAAAATGAAATGATTTTAGAGTAAAAGAAAGAAAAAGTGTGGAATAGAATGAAAATTATAAACAGGTTCGTGGTTTTATTTTTTCGTGGAAATGAAAATGGAAAAAGAAAAGAATATAGAAATTTGTGGATTGATTAATTAATTAATCTCCCATATGTATATTTAGAAGGAAAGGAGATGTTTTGTTCTGTGACTTTATAAAATAGTGTTAAATATTCAATTTTACTAACTAAACTTCATCAATGTTGACGATTAAAACTTGCACATTAATTTATATCCTACTTTAAACTAACTCATTAACATGAAACGTTGTATATTGATGAGTGAGGTCAAATCAGAAAAGAATAATATTCATCGTTTGGTTTGGAGTATGGAAAGTTGGAGAGTGTGTGTATTAGTGCTATATTTTTTGTATTGAAAAGTTTGAAATATATATATATATATATATATATATATATATATATATATATATATTGTGAAATAAGACAGATGTGTTGAAGTGGGAAGAGGGCAGGAAGCATTAGTATATATTTAATTAAGGCAAGAGGAATTAATGGTTTAGAAGAAAAGAGAATAAAGCAACATTTAATTGGGAATAATGAGGGGGGGAAAGAGTACATTATATTTGTTATATTGTAGGGGAAGAAGATATAAGTAAAGCACTCATTAGTTAGTTGAGATGTATTGATGCACCATTTATCCCTTTTAATTAGTGAATATTTAACTTTAACTCACATATTAGATAGATTTGATAAGTTGATTATAGATATAAATTGAAAAATTATGGAGTGTAATGTATATTCATTTAAAAAATGAATGGAACCCTAAAAAAAAGTGTATAAATTAATAGAATAGAATAAGAATGAGTGAAGAGAGAAAAGACAAATATTTGTTTAAGTATATGGGGATTAATTAAATGATGAAGCGGCGGTGGTAGTTGGACATGTGACCTCCAAAGAAAGGAAACCCTATGATCATATCATATCATATAATATAACAAAATATGATTCATTCATGAATGGAGTTTATATTAGTATAGTTGGTCAAATGAGATGAGAAGTACTGTTTGCAGAATTTGCGGGTAATATAAATTATAAACCAAATGCCTCTTTCTTTTTCTTTCCTTTCATTTTATCTCTTTAATTTATTCACTAATTGCCTTTTTTTTTCTTCATCTAATCATTTTCCCTTTCCTTCCTTTCGGCTTTACTTCCCTTTCCAAATCTTCTCCATTTTTGACCAGATAATATCAAACATCATCTAATCTCAAAATAATATTGTTTAGAAATTTTAATATTAAATCAATCTAAAAGATAAATCCACATTTTTCATCTTCTTCTTGAAGGATTTGTCATTAGTTTTTGTTTTCAATGTGCAATAATCAAATTGTAAACATAGTTGAACGAGTTAAAATGAAATGATGTGTGTTGTGACTTCGCTAAGAAGTTATATATATTTGATTTGATTTTTTTCTAATAGTGTTTTACACTAAATGTGTTTAATTTAAAATTGCTTTTGAGAAAAGTGAGTCAAACTCATGGTCTTGTGGTTGCAAAAGTATTGTTATATATAGTGGATAGGTGGCTGATTAATTAGACAAATTTTGTAGATTATCTCCTCATTTACAATAAAATTAATATTATATAGTAAAACAAAACAAAGAGTGATATTTTTCTTTTGGCTAAAAATAAAAATAAAAAGGTGATAAATTAAAAATATAAAGCCACGTTTGAACTGTCGGGAAACTAAAGACAAAGATAAATAATAATAATAATGATAATAATAATGATATTGATAAATAAAAAAAAGCTTTTGCTAAATGAAATAATAATAGATTTTTTGCTATTTTTTAGTGAGATTTGACGAATAATTCACAAGAAATAGTATTATAGAAGATCAAATTAAAATTAAATTAATTTAAAGATCAAATTTAAATATATGCAGAAGTAGTCAATATTTTTTGAAAGCTTTTTTTAAGTTTAGTATTCTATTTGTGGTTAAGTTTACTTTGTAGGTTTTTATTTAGGGCTACTTTAGTGCTATTTATAATTTTATATATATATAAATATAAAGATGCTTTGGTTTTTTCTCTTTCCGTTCCATGGAAAAGTTTTGATGCTTCATTGGCAGATAACCTTCTTTTCTTTTTCTTCCTTCTTCACAATTTTGAATTTGAATTTTGTTTTGTAATTTATTAATTGTCAAAAATGAATTTTGAGAAAAATATTTAAAATGTGTGTATTTTGTTATAAAATTAATTTATAATAATTAAACTTTTTGAAATACTATTAGTATAAGACAAACCAAACACATTTTTGTATATAAACGTTTATAAATAGGTCAAACCAAACATGTAAGTGTTTAGATTTTAAACTTATTTTACAAAGAAAAAAAAATTAAAATGTATTTTCAAAAAAACATTTTTTTTAAAAGGCATTCCAAACAAAATCTAATTGATGGTAATGAATGTTGAAAAAGAACTAGAATGTTGTCGAATTTAAATTAAAAAAAATCATTTACACTAACTTTTATGAACTCCCTACTCAAATTTCTTCTTTTGTCTAATTTAATTGAGAAATCATTCCTTATCAACTTCATCTTCCTAACCCAAAATAAATTTCAAATGCTAGAATACACTCTTTATAATATCAAATGCATGCATGAAAACCATCCTGTCTTTGCAACCTTCATGTATGCATTCTCTCAATTTATTGTTATCTTTATGGAAGGGGGAGGGGGTGTTTGTTTTATATTCCCAGAATCCCAGTTTTGATGTACATATCCTGATTCAGATCTTTGTATGAACATTTATGATACTTGTTTGTATTTCAAAAATAAATGTTCTAGAAACCTTCTCACCATATTTTCTTGGATATTGACTGGAGAAAGATTTGTTTATAATTTGAAGGGAAGCAAACCTCTCATCAACAAGGGTTTGGGTTATTTTCTTGATACATTGAAAGCACTATAAGTAGTTTGACCTCAAAGAAAATGTCTATGATTTTAACCGATGTAAAAACTTCCCAACGTTCATCCTCCCGGTATGCCAATCTTCATCCAAATTCAGATTTTGGTAGACAAATCAAACCGTCTTTTGTTTCTTCTTGGGAATCTTGCGGTTTTAGTTGTCTCGAAAACTTTCTTGTAGCATTTTCCATCATTTCTACATCCCCAGGCACTCGTTGATTCGTTGTGAGTTGCTCTACTTGACAAGATAATTGAGCAAATACACGATTGTATATCAATCATTCTTGATTTCCTCAAACGGACTCCCACCCAACTGCATTGGACCAAAACTGGGTGAGTGTCCTCTGCTTCCAATGTAATCCAATTAGAAAATTTCTAGTATTTAGGTCGCTGCACTCTATAACCAAACTACCAATGGCTGTAAAACATCCAAGACACTACTACAATGATTTGCAATGAGCTAAAATAGCTTGTGAATACACGTTTATAAGCTGAACAGCAGCCCTTACAAACTGTGGTTAAATAGCATTAACCAGGCCTGCAGAAGTTAAACAGAGACTAGCCAAGAAACCGCTGCAAAAGCCCGAAAAATACAAGAAAGTTTAAAAGAAGACTTCCAACATCAATTACCTTTAATTTGACCTCAAGCTAGCTATATCAAAAAGGATAGCAACTTTAGCTGGTGCTCCAAGAGCAACAAGTGGGAACATCATGTTCGGATCCAACTTGGATTTCTATAGGAGTAACCAGAATGCAGGTTTGAGTCAGGTATCGTAGCCAGGTTGGGTAGGGAACAAGAATAGATATACCTATATCTTCACAATTTGGTTGGACAGCTCCTGGCTGATGTTACCGGTCAAAATAATCTCCAGAAATGTGTTGCTATTGCTTCCCATCTTTAGCAATCCAATGAAACCTCATTGAGAAAAAGACGTCCAATCACCAAACATCAAACAAAATTCCTACTGAATTAGTGAAACAAATAGAATTCGCATTTCAACTCATATACCAGATAACAACTTAACACAGCATACCCTTTCTTACTCCTCATGTTATATTTTGTTAGATTAGGAGACCCTTGCTCTAGGGTGCTCTGAGTTCATTTTTGTATGTCCTTATATTATTTCGTTGTTTTTTCCCAATGAAAGACAACCATTTATTTATATTCATAATAATTTTCTATTTATTAAAAACAAAACTTAACCAGGTATACCTAAAGAATCCATGAAGTGCAGAAAAACGAGCACCTCCCAAGTGTACAACTGTTCATGCTAGCTAGGTTGACATCTGTCATCATGATTGAAACTCCTGTTTGTGAGACATCTTGCCTATGTTATCCAAATACTGCTTCATACAAGTTTGGTTCGACTCAAATATAAATCGCATTGCCCTTATCTGCAAATGCACACAGATGAAAAGGGAAAACATTCAATTCTCAAGCATAGACGTACAGCCCAACACGATCAAGGTGAAAATTCAGAATTCCAACGCCCTTCCCAGGCTCCAGGCCCACAAAGAATAGTAATTTAACAGGTAAAATGCGGAACTGTTGTATCATCTAATCATGTTTTAAGCAGTGTCTACCTTACGTACAATATTTCATCCATGGGAAGAGTGTGTGCGTTCTCTTTACATACCTTGGGTCATTTTTCTCCCATATAATGAAAATCATGAAACAACACTACTTCATCCCACCAGTAAATCAAAGAGATGTGGACCATTCTCCCAAAAAAGTAAACCAGAACTATTAAGCTGTTCTCCTTACAGTAACTAGAACATACCTCAATAATGCAGCCAGAATTCAGTCGCAGGCAGTGACCAGGGGCCACATCCTTGCTATTAATGGAGATTGAGCATTTGCCAAGATTCTTCAGGGAGAAAAATCCATCTTGATCAATTTTTATAATAGCCTGGAAAGAGAATATGATCCATCCATTTCCATTAGGAAACCATTTGAAAAGGAGGCAAATAAACAAGCAAAATTTTTTTTAATAACTTAATTTGAGAAGATATTGAATCAACTCTACCTGCCGTCGAGATATTTTGTTACCACTTCCCTCCCTTCCTAAGTCAATGTCCACAATGACATCCTCCGTTGCTCTACCTAATAGAACCTGCATACAAATGACACTAGATAAGCCAAGTCAGACAATATTCCTTTAACTTTCCTTTAGGAACAAACCCACTCTTATTACATTCTTTAGTTGCTTCAGTGCATTTTAACGAGTGGCTCAACATTATCCCGAAGTTTTTAAATTGAACTCAACTACATCCTTCTCAACCAATAGGTCTGTCCATTGTCCAAGACGCTAAGGAAATCATTGAGTAGGGAATCAAAAGAGAACAGCAGGAAAATGAAGCATACGGCAGGGAATTCAAATGGCAGAAAAAACCGCCAAAGGAAAGGGACCTAATACTCGGATGCTAGTTGGACAAAAGTTTTGTCACAAAACTGCCATATCAACATCCTCGGCAGTGGCAAACATTTTACATTCTATCCAATTCAAGTCATCCAATGACCTCATAAATACCCCTCTCAAACAAGAGCTCCGTGATTAACCATTGATAATTGGCTTACTTGAAAACATAAATCATTTAAGTACCTCTGACTTCTTAATGAAATGCCTCGAATGCCGGCCATGCAGAACTGCTAATGCCCCATGAGACGCAATAGATCTTTGGGTGCAAGCATTAGCCCCTTGCTCCAGTCTTATGATGCTCTTCCGTGTCTCCACATGTTGGTATTTTAAGACTATAAATTAAAAAAGAATATAAGCATGTGAGGATAAAATAAATAGAATGTTACTCGGTAAATAGAACTGATAGTGTACAAATAAAGAAAAGCTAAACTTGGATCACAACCACGTGGATCTGCAATAGAGTGATCACGTAAAGTGAGATTAATGTGCAGCCACTTGTACGCACACAGTAGCTGACAGTGGAATCATCAACAGGCTAGTTCTTGCTACAATGTATTAGGAGTATTTATAAGCTAGCTATCAAAAGCCAACTAATATTTGAAATTTAATACTGATACAAAACATGGAAACTTGACTTCTTTCAAAAACCAAGCTTGGAATATATAGGAGGTTCTGTATCAATTTGCCATAACAATATTTTCCAATATAGTTACAAAACAATTTATAACAAATTTGCACACTACACTCGAGCATGTGCGAATTATACATGTCTAAATAGATTTCTTACGAAGCATTTAAAAGATGAGAATAAAAGCATCTTAATAATGCAATCCATTGATGGAGAGCACCGACCAAAATAGAACCAAGAAAGTACCATAAATGAATTTAATTGACAATAAACTTACTGACATTCATTACTTTATTCCAGAGGAGATAAAGTAGGAATAATGAAACTATAAAAAAGTTGTTTCTAATGTTCACTAGAAGTGCTAAGAATTTGCATAGTTCATCATTATACCCTTTTAACTATATAAAACCTGACTACATGAGAATGAAAATCCAAAATATGATGAATCCAATGAATAATTTGCACTCAAATTATAAAAAATCTTTTTTCATGAATCAAAACCCTGCAAATTCTAACAATTTCAATATGGATAACTTCAAACCAAAAACAGAATTTAGAAACACTATTGATTTTAATCTATTTAAATTAAATGATTATCCAAAAAGACAAAACAAAGAGGGCACTTCGATCCTGTATTATGATATCAGATCTAAAATTCCATGAAAGCAAATGGAACATCATATGCAAACATACAGATGAATAATAGTTCATGGCTATTTCATCCTCACATGACCAGGACAGTAGGATTTGCAGTTAGCAAGACAGCAACATATTTAAGAACTGATTTAACCAGAAATAACGTGAATAAAAATTAATAATTTAATAACTATTAGTCATCTATACGTTACCTTCTTCACTAGAATACAGCTCCTGATCTTCTGGATCCAAGTCCATATCAAGTATCTGAAAGAGAGTTTTAAAAACCCGTAAGAGACAAATGAAGCAAGAGTTACAAATAACCATCTGTCACTCAACCAATTATCACAAAAAATTTACCATTGCTTCAATATCTGAAAAATGTGGTATGTCGTCTTCACTGTCAATAGATAATAAATCATCTTGATCGGATGTCGAAGATATTCCATCCTGTTCTGCACAAAAAACACCTTGAGTACCCTCTTCCTGTGATAAACGATGATCTTTCAATGTAGCCAATATATCTGGTTCCTGTTTAATGCCACAAGCAGCACTTGGTGTGTATCTTCTAACATTGTCAGAATCAAAGCCTGGCTTCTCTACATGAGCATTTAAAAAATTTTGGCCAAGATGATTTACCCGAGAAATTTCATTGTTTTCTTCCTTGAACACAACAGGCTGGATAGCATCACTATTTACATTTATTGAGCTAATATTATTCACAGGTGACAAGTGTCTGGAGTTGCCATGGGATAATTTGTTCAAATTAACTGAAGCTCCACCAACCAGATGCTTTTCAACTCTTTCAGGGAAACCGTGCAATGCACGAGGTTGTCCATGATTTTTCCTCTCCCTCACAAGGTACTGAGTCTCACCAGATTTCTCATCATAAGTGAAATCCTTGGTAGATGAAAAGGTAGAATCTTGAAATTGGCTCCCCATTGGTGTTAACGGAGGTAGAAAAACATCGTCATTGCTCGGGATTTCTGGGTCTTCTGTGTTCAAGGCGCAAAAAAGAGGTTCGTTACCTTTTCCAGGGCATTGACTGCCTAAAGAAGCGGATGGTGACGGATGGGCTTCTGAACTACAATCCAAATGTCCAACACCACCATGGGATTCTTTTTCATATAACTTTCCAGAACATGCAGTGGGGGGGTCTACCAATGCATCCGTTGGCCACCCTGTTTCTGCATTAATTCCAGTAGTTGTTTGGTCATGGTTGACTTCATTAGGTGAATTCAACAAAAGTGAGCTTAAACCATCATAATATGACTTATCAATCACATCCTTTCCATCAACATCCATGAAAAGTAGCTCATCTTCATTGCTTAAGTTCAAAAGAGAATTAGACAATTCTGCAAAATCAACTTCAGCAGTGGCATTTGGACTTTTCAAATGGTCGTGCTGGACTTCAATCTTCAACTTCAAGTCAGAATGAGCATCATAGCCTGCTAGTCTTGCATTTTGAATGTTTTTGTTCCCATCATCATCAGGTAGATCAAAAGAGTCACCTATAGGCATATCCTTATCTGCAAAGCCAACATCAATAGGCAAGGCCGGTGCTGAGGCATTTCTCCATATTGGCATACCAGGAAGAGGAGATGAGTACTCAACATTGTGAAATGATGCACCAGAATCAGAAACAGGAGAATTAAAGACATCATTATCCTCTAGTTCAGAGCCCATTGCTCTCTGATCATTGCTAAGTTGACCAAAAGTAGAATGTCTCACCTCTAAATCATTATCAAAGAGACTGTGGACTGGAAAGCCAGCTGATGGAGCCATTTCTTCTACATGAGATTCATTTGCCGAGAGAGGAAGACTCTCTCCCATAATGTGAGAAATTCCCTCCTGTCCATTCTCAAGGCTCCTAGAAAAATGCTTTTCAACTGTATGTTGGCATTCAGAATGAAAAGTGTGTTCTGCATCATCAGTATTCATCCCATTTTGAGCAAAATTACATTGCAAGATCCCCAGCTCTGAGCCCTGAAGTCCGAAACCATCTGATGTTGGAGGAATACAATTTCCTGATATAGGTTCTTCAACACCATAGTTACTATCACTGGGTCCAACAAGAAAACCCAGGTCCATAGGGTTAAATGGTTCATTGCAAATTCTTCTACGCAGAGTATAATAGCGACGACGTACAGTCCCATATTTTCTCTTCCCACCAATACATTTAGTTTCTTTTGGATTACCAAATTTGTTAAACTTTGACGGAAGGGGAGAAGAGCGCTCAAAGTCAATCATGGACATAGATGCATCTTCAGATACAATTGGATCATAAAGTAAAGAATGCCATCGTTCTTGTAATTCTCTTACTGTGTATCTTCGAGAAAACTGCACAGCACCTTTAGCAAGGGATTCCAAGGAAGCACCTGCCTGGAAGTTTATAAAAAAATGTGTATAAAAAAAACACCAATACACTAGTTCCCTTGACAGCAAAAAAGTGTTGAAATGCATTCCAAAACAACTAGCACGTATACAAAGAACCTTAAGCATAGTTACCAAAGACAGTCTTTTTAAAAAAACTATGTTTTTAGTTTCCAGAACTTGGCTTGGTTTTAAACATTGTTCGAAAGTAGGTAATAAAGTAAGAATCTAGAGGTGGAATGGGTATTTATTGCTTTAATTTTTAAAAACTAAAAGCCAAAAACAAATTGGTTATCGAACAGGACCTAAACGACCTATTATTGGTATTTAATTATCAAATTATAACTTCCAGATAGATAGGGCAGTTAAATGCTTTCCAATTATAAAGAAAAAGTTCCTATCTGAATCATCCTCCCACGGATTTTCTAGCACAAACATCCCGCGTACCATAACTTGAACTTCGTGTGAGAGTGACCATACATCGTAAACATAATCACTATGTGGGGAGAAAAAATGAAGGCATTCAACAGAAAGAAACCAAACAGCAATCAAATTTAAATCAGTTGAGCGGTAAGAAAATGAATTACCCCGAACCACAGTTGAGAGAGACAAACAAGACCGAGTAATCAAAGATAACAAGTCTTACGCGTGAATCTCGAAAGGAGTTTAATTCAAAAGAGAGGAAATAGTTTTACCTCAACGGCATTCTTGAGCAGAATATCGTCTTCAGGAGTCCAAGGCGCGACAGGGGCAAGAGCTCCCATCTCCCTAGGGCAACAATTCCTAAACCAGTCTCTCTTTGTAGAGTGTGTAATGTTATCACCAAGCGTAGCAGCAAGAGAAGTAAAACGAAGAAGAGTATGGGTCCAAGATGAGAATCACCGGTGGTTCGAGGGTGGGTGAACTGCCGCAATAGCGTCGGAGAGGAGACAGGATCGCCGGAGGTGTAGAGGACGGGCGGTGCGTGTATGGCGGCTTGAGCACACGTGAGAGGGAGAAGGAAGAGGAAGTGGATGGGGCTCATGGGGCTTAGGGTTTTCTTTCTTTCCTACCCTTTTTTTTCTTTTTCTTTTTTTCCTTTTTTCTTTTTTTCTTTTTCTTTTTGACAATTTGTTTTTAATAAAAATGGAACAAAAGAAAAACTTTTTCTATTTTGAATATGAAATTTAAAATATAGCATTTGGTTGTATGTTCGAACTTTTAAGGTAGGATTGGAAGCAGATTTAGAAAATTTGAAAAGGATATTAAATCATTTTCATGAATGATTAGGTTTTAAATTTCTACCCAAATTTGATGTAAATAAGTGAAAATTAATTGTATATGGCAAAATATTCATCAACGTTGGTTGCAGACTTAGCTGGTGGAGTTGGTATTTATAAAAAAAATGGATAAAATATAAAATAAAGATTAACTCGATAACCAAATATTTTAAAATCTAGAGAAATAGCAAATTAATAAGAACATTTGAATTGAAATTATTGGATGACCCGTTTCAAATTGTATTTGATTATCATCTAATTGTTATTTGATTGTTGATCTAATTATTCTTTTACTTGTTTGGCCCAAGGATTATTACTATGTACGTAAGTTATGATAACTCAATTCTTGTTTGGAGGAAAGGTTATCATAACTTGTTTTAGGTTTATCCTAACTCATCTTCTCTCTCTTTTTTTTCAATTCTTCTTCAACTCCCCGTAATTCTAAACTCTATTCTGTTTTCTGTAATTTTATTATTTCATTTATTTTTAAAATTTTACTATTTTTAGTTAGTTTAATCATCTTTTTTAAAAGAATTATTATTTCATGTCTTTTATTGAGTTTGGAAGAAAATTTTTTAATATGGTTTCTTAAAAAAATCTCCAATAATTTCATACAATTCCATTTTGTATTTGAAAAAATTAAGGTAAATTATTTTATGAAAACTATGACGGTTTGATAAATCAAATATACGAAATTTGTGTATTTTGAGTTAAAATATGAATTTTAAAAAATATTCGCACCTAACAATTACGTAAAAATGTTGAAAATTGACGTCATATTTTAAAAAATATACTGAAAATTGTTTTATGAAAGTAAGACATTTTGAGGAATTATATACGAAATTTGTGTATTGGATTTAGAAAATAGTTTTTTCTTTACATCGATAAATTATTTACATGTAAAAATTATTTAAAATACACACTATATTTAAATAAATTATTGAAAAATGTTTTATGAAAATATGACAAATTAATAAATTAAATATACAAATTTTGTGTATTTAATTTAGAGTACGATTTCTTTTTAAAGTGTATAAAGAAATAAATTTCATAATTCTACCTAGTTAATCATTCCCCCGAACACATTTATCATAACTACCTCCTAAGTGTTCCTACGTTACTCTTCCTCACACATGTATTATCATAATAGTAGGTTTACATAACACTAGTCATTTATAACCCGACCCTTTCCACAAACAATTTATTGTTATTTGATGTTCATGGTTAATGACGTTGATTTACCATTTGATTGTTATTTAGTTTAACATTTATTGTTATTTAATGCAAATGATACTAAGTTATTCCATGACCTTGCATGTTTTTTGTAGTTACTAATTAATTTACGATAACAATCTTGTTGTCTTTCAACTTTTGTCAAGTATTTAGTACTTATTTATTACACTCATATTGCGTATGATTACCTTTCATTTTTTATCGGTTGATAATGATTTTTTAGGGTTTTTTCAATAATAGAACAATTACGAAAATATTTACACCTTATTGAATAATTTTGAAAAATAAAAAATTCTACAAGCTCACGATGTGCAATAACAAAAATATATATCGATTGATCAATTAGACAAGACACAAGTGAAAAATCGACTTTGTATACCGTCTAAATGATATTGTACCACAATACAAAGATCTTGAACCTTATACTCAATCTAAACGATTATGGACCCATGTACCTATATAAACGATTTGGTACTCAATCTAAACAATCTTATACAAAATCCAAACGATCTATTAGTGATAGTGGTTTATATCTTTTTATTTTATATAAACAACTAATCATTTAAATATTGATACACGATCATTTAGATCTTATATAAAAATGGAAAAAAAATAAAAATTTAAAAGTAATATAATGATTAAACACCAAATAAGAAAGAAAAAAAAGTGAAAAAATGATTGTGCCTTCGCAGGCTTTAATTTGTTCAAGTCAGTATTTTTTTTTGTTACATTTATGATTGTAATATAATTCCATTATTATTTTTTCTTTTTTTTTTTGCTAATTACTAGATAATTTCTAGATAATTTTTTATAATATCACAACATTGAAAACACTGTCACCATGAAAAAACAACTATATAGTTTAATCACGGTAAAAAAAATACACTGTGACAGTCATTTAATTAATTTTCTCAGCATTGTCATAAGATCCTCTTCTACCTTTTTTTTCTTTTACTTTTAGTTAACTATTTGATTAAAATTAACACCTCGTACTTTTATTTTTTTTTTTCAATTATACTTAACCTTATCACATAATCATTTAATTTGATTTATGATTTTTTATTACTTTTTTTTCTTTCAATTATAGTTCATGAGATGAGATAGTTATGTTTCTCAATTTTATCCCTTCTTTTTTCTCAATTTTAATACGAATGAGAAACTGTTTTGACCACCTTCTAATTATCTTTTGTTGTTTTTTTCAGTTTTAATTAATTAAATAGTCACATAACGTTATGATTGTTTGAGAGTAATTTTTTTATATTGTTTGATTGTCTTTTTTAATCGTCATATGATTAGTTTTTATTATATGACATGTTTAATTTATATGTGATATTGATTGTGTTATCTAATTGCTATTGTATATTTATTTATGATGAACTCCACATCTCAAACCATACATATCTTCAATGTAATTCAATAAATAAGTCAAACTATTCCACCCAAATGTAATCAATCTCAATCTAATTGACATCTTATTACCTAATTGAGTTTTTAAACATCAACACTGTTGATAATTAAATTAAAACCAACCAAGTGTTCATATTTATAATTTGTAGGAATTCTTCCTGATTCACGTAAAAACACAACTTTATGCATAATGCAACTCCACCTCACAAAATTATTGAGTTTAATTCAAATAGAAAAACAAAACTCATCACATGTTATGCACGTTGCAGCCCCACTCCACATCTCTCTCGTGCCTCATGCCGCCAGACTGATATATTTTACTCTACAAAAGAACGTTGTTAGCTTGTTACCTCCATCATTCATCGTTTTACTAGTAGTCGGTCATGTTTGGTTGTCAATTTCTCTCTTTGTTTCATTCAGGAATGTGATTTAGAAATTCCGAAATTGAAATCGAAAAAAAAGAAAATCAAAGGAAAGAGGGAAGTGAACGAACAAAATAAATGGAAATCAGATTGGAATAGAGAGACGAATTATTTTGGGTTGAATGGTAAAAATGAATATGGAGTTCGCATCTACATAATTACCCCTTCGTCCAAGTCACGTGGAAGTGGAACGTTCGGTTGACGATGTAAGCAATAATTTGAGTGGGAAAAGAAAGGGCCATTCAAACTCAATTTCTCCTCCTTTCCGTTTGTCAGCGGCGGAGTGGTTATTATCTCTCCTTCCCCATTGTTGTATAGCTCGCGTCGCCATTTACATAAAAGGATAACGGAAATGGAGAGTGGAGCAGAGCCACTGGCGGTGGACCATGACAAATGGCGACTCTACGAAGCTTACAACGAGCTTCATGGCCTCGCTCAGGAGTTCCACACTCCTTTCGACGCTCCTGCAGTCCTCGTGGTCGGCCACCAAACCGATGGCAAAAGCGCCTTGGTTGAAGCTCTCATGGGCTTCCAATTCAACCACGTCGGTGGCGGAACCAAGACTCGCCGACCCATTACTCTTCACATGAAGTACGACCCCGACTGCGAAACTCCCGTCTGTCATCTTGTCTCCGATGACGACCCCACTGCCGCCATCCATAAATCTCTCCACGAAATCCAGGTATTGTTGGTTGCTGACCAAGCTTTTGGCTGTTAACCTCCCGATTTGTAATCGTCTTCTCTCCTCGTGTTCTACAGGCATTCATTGAAGCTGAAAATATGAGGTTGGAGAGTGAAACGAGTCAATTCTCGGCCAAGGAAATAATTATTAAAGTGGAGTATAAGTATTGCCCTAATCTTACGATTATTGACACTCCTGGGCTCATTGCTCCAGCTCCAGGTCGAAAGAATCGGGTGTTGCAGGTGAATTCGATTGCTACTGATACATTTTTTTTTTTTGTTTTGGGTAATGTTTCATTCCTGAATTTGATGCTAATGAGTCAATGAGGTGCCTCTGTTCAAGGCTCAAGCTCGTGCAGTCGAGTCACTAGTACGAGCTAAAATGCAGCACAGAGAGTTCATCATATTGTGTCTTGAAGATTGTAGTGACTGGAGTAATGCGACTACTCGAAGGGTCGTAATGCAAGTACGCATACATACTTTAAACTCTTGTTCCATTTTGTATTGTTTTTGCGAAGAATGTATCATTAGTTCTGCTTTTTAGATTATTGGAAAATGTGTTTTTGTTGGGGAGCGTTCAGAGTGTCATGTGAAACGTAACTTTAGTGACTTTGTCATCAGTTCTTTATTTTGATCTTCAAGAAAACAGACCTGCTTTTGTTAGCTGAATGCTTTACTAAATAGTGGGAATGGTATGAAACAACCCAAATTTCATTGTAGATTGATCCTGAACTCTCAAGGACTGTGATTGTATCAACCAAACTTGATACCAAGATACCCCAATTTGCTCGTTCTTCAGATGTGGAAGTCTTTCTTTTGCCTCCCTCTTGTGCACTCGATGGCATCATATTGGGGGACTCTCCATTTTTCACATCTGTTCCTTCAGGCAGAGTTGGTTCTGCACATGATTCTGTTTATAAATCAAATGATGAGTTCAAAGAGGTATTTTGATCCAAATTATATTATCTTTAGATACACACACATACATTTTCTCTCTCTAATAATCCTTGTTTATGTTAACATGTTTGTATATTCCATTTTTGTAGTAGAGTTGCTATTCGTGGATGGTAGGTAGATAAGTTCGTCAATAATATTTGAGATTGAACGAAAGTTTCAGTTGGTTGGTAATTACCATTGGTCATCTTGTTTATCAAAATGTATGTATCTCTAAACACAACTTGAACAACTTCTAGTCTAAAACACTGAAAACATGGAACACAATCTTTCTGTTTTTAAACAAATTTTTTACTGAATTCTTTTTTGACGGTTGTGAAACACACAACCTCTTGGTGGTGTTTGAATTACATCAAAGTTTTTTGTAATTATCTTTCCATGATTTTTAACAAATTGGAAGGTTCTTATTCAATAGTTTCTTTTGGGGGTTGTCTCAACCCCTCGCCTTTACTTTGTTCTCTTTTGTTTTTTGGCTGAATATACAAATTTGTTTCATATAAAAAAATATATTTTTTTTACTGTCTTATTTTCAAATGTATGTTTCTAGATCTCCAACCAAATGCACCTCAGTTTCCTATCACAAAGAAAGACAAGGAAAAGAAATGAGACTCTATGATTAAAAATGCTACTGGAATTGAATCTGCATAAGGGTATTTTATGCTTGTACATTTATTGAGCGTGATGATAAACTTGATAGTTGTTTGAAATTTAATCGTCTGTATATTTGTTTGGTTTCAGGATTGAGTTAGTTGTATGTACTTTGGGACGTTTTAAGTGGTTACCTGTATTTCTGGTGCAGGCTATAGCTTTGAGAGAGAAGGAAGACATTATCCTTTTGGAGGAAAAGTTATGCCGACCTTTGGCTGAGAAAGAAAAAGTGAGAATTGGTGTAAGCAAATTGAGAACGTTCTTAGAAGAACTGCTACAGAAAAGGTTGTTTGCTTTTCTTAGGTTTAGCTTGGGGTTGCTATAGCTTTTAAAATAATCGCTGGCAACTGTACTTCTAGAAAATTCAGCTCTGAAATTAGTGTTTGTTAATTTTAGCTTGAAACCTTAAAGAGTAGGTTATGGTGTTTGATAAATAAATATAAATAACTAATTAACTTTTTTTGGGTCAATATTTTTTTTTTTTTGTCTATTTTCAAATATAACAAAATGAACTAAAATATTTACAAAATATCACAATCTATCTATGATGAACCTATCGTCTCTATCATGCTAGACATTGGTAGCATCTTGGTCTATCAAGATAAATTGCGATATTTTGCTATATTTGTAAATATTTTCAAAAGTTTTGTCATTTACAATATTTTTTAATAGATTTTAATTTAACATAATTTTTTAGAATGATATTTTTTGTTTGCTCTAGATTGCTTTTTAAATATTAAGGGGAATCATTTTTTTAAATCAATAATGTATTATTCTTTTAAAATTGATACATTCAACTAATGAAACATAGAAGATAGATTTGATTACACGAGGAATGGATAGATGTATAAAATGAATCTTAATTTTAAATGATTTTTTTTTAAAAATGACAAAGCTGTTGAAAATATTTATTAATATAGCAAAGTATTATAGTCTATCAACGATAGATTTCATTTGACTACTATATGGGTCTATCACAACGCAGATAGTAGTCTATTGCTGTCTATCGTAGTTTGTCATTGATAAAAAGTAAATTTTTTCTATATTTGTAAATATTGTAGATATTTTAAATGACAAAACTGAAAATTAAATATTTATTACAAAATAAAGGAAAATTGCATCAAATGATAAAAACTGCTCATGACACCAATTTTTTGCATATTGCGAATATGTCGAAATCAGTGATATCAGACAGCTATCAGACAATAATCATAGGGGCTTTTGGAGGGCTATCATAGGGCCATAATTTTTCAAATTGCTACTTTTGCAAATTTAGGAAATGTTGTGACATGAGCTCTATTATCATAATTTTTTTTTGCTATTTTTGCAAAACCCTGAAAAATAAAAGCATATGATTTTAGGAGATTCTAAATGCTGATAGGATACTGCTTTTAACCCTAAACACACCCTTAATGTTGCTCTCAACTACGGTCTGGTAGCAGATGTGCATTCTTTTTGTTTGCTAATTTATTGACTAAGCTTTTAAATGATATTGTATTTATCAGAAGATCTGAATATCTTATTAGGTATATGGATAGCGTGCCCTTGATCATTTCACTTCTTGATAAGGAGTACAGGAGCACAACTCGAAAACTGAATGAGATTGATCAAGAACTCAGGTCAGTGTTTTCTTTTAGATAAAGCATTTTCATGAGGAACTGCTGGTAATAGTAGCATACATGCATTTATGTTTAATTGCTCGTCTTAATGCCTCTTCTTGGTGTTGTCTGTCTAAGGCTTAGGCATCTGTGGACTTTTCCATCCAAAACTTTTGCCTAAATTGGAGAGCTTTTATTTTTACTGACCAAAGATTTTTTACTTGTGTTGTCGGTCTCTACCTTATTTTGTTTAGTCTTGTTGTTTGCTGTTAGTATCAAGATTGGTCTCTTTTATGATTGTATTTGTACTGGACATCATATTGATGCTAAGGATGTGTCAATCTAGTTGAGATATCCTGCACATCAATGAGGTCCGGTTTCTGTTTTTCTAGAAAAGCTAAGGGGAGGTGTGATATAGTGAACTTGGATTTGTTGACTTGAATGCCCTGTAGGAAGTTCCATTTAGACTGTCCACAACAAGGCAAAGCAAGGAAGGGGAGAGAGGATTTTCTGGTCTTGGACTGTTAGGCCTCCTTCTCGATTGTATATCACTACAAAAGAAGTAAAAAGGTCATGACAGGAGAAGCAATTTATTAGTTACATGGGAGTGAGGAGTGCAATGAGAATATTGGGTGTGGGGACCATTGGTAGTGTTTCTGAAGTGTATTAGTTGGGTAATAGGGTTATCCTTTTCTTTCATCGTTCTCATGTTATGCCTCTATTTCTGTCTGAGTTCTTCTCGAGGGATTGTCTTAGGGCTAACTATCATCATATCGATTGATTTAATACATGGTGTGGAAGTTTCCTTACACAGACCTCTTGTGGCATACAGCCTATCTCTTGGTTTGCCATTAAGGGTTAAATATCTCATGTTCTAATGTAGTTAAAACTATGATCTCCACTTGTGTCTGAATCTTTTCTTATTAAAAATTTTATCCAAGAAATCTTAAGCCGCATGATCAATCATAAAAGTAATCTCCCCTGACTTACAACTTTTAACATTGGCTACAAAAGCTTTCCAAGATTTTTCCAGTGCCAATAAAATCACCCTGAGAATATGAGATTGTCTTTGGGAGCACTTCCCTTAATCTACCTGCTACAACCTTGGCAAGGACTTCTCTTAATTTTTGTCACTGCATATAATTATTTAGTACCTTGCATCTGTTCTCATTAAATTCTCCTCCATTGTTTTGATTTTTTTTTTATTATTTTCTGCATGCAGTAATTTGGACGAAGTAACATTGAAGGAGAAAGGAAGAACATTTCATGACTTGTTTTTGACGAAGGTCTATCTTACATGTATCTTCGTATTGTGGCGATGTATTATGATTAATATAAACAGGATAATTGACCTACTTAATTATTTAATAATGTTCAACTTTATGAAACCATGACCAAATCGATAGCTTAAGCCAATGAGTGTAGGTAAATTTAATTTTATATCTACCAGCTTTGCTACCATCTTAAATCGTTGATTGAGTTAGTTTAAACTAATGAGTATAGGTAAATTCAGGCTTTAGGGTTTTGTTGTTATTTTTCCAATAGGGAAATGACCAAGGTTGTCTCTTTTCTTGTAAATCCTTCTTTAGATTGTTTTTGGATCCCTCCTCCACTAGGGAGTGAATTTTTGATGTGGTTTAGAGGATTAAGATTCCTAAGAAAATCAGGTTATTTTTCAAAATTTACTTGGGTGGATGAATTTGTTTTTTCTTTGCAAAAAGGAAACCAGTCTCTTTATTAATGAAGTTATAAATAATGAGACAATAGCTCATAGTACAAGAGGGCTATATAACGAGCAATGCAATTGGATTAGCAAGCGCATTCGAGCATCTCAATTAGGTTAACTCCCCCCCATAACGCCATTGCCATCTCTAAAATCTACAAAAAAAAAAAAAAACAAAACAAAATTGGCTCGGCAAAACCTAAACAACCTTTACCACAAGATACAATTGCGTTGCTCATTACTTTTTAGATAGGCTCGCTAGGAAGATGACCTTGTTAATGGGGCCTTCAAGGTTTGAAGTTTGATCCTCCACCCTGCATATAAAAAAAAAAGACTAAGAGGAAAAATAGTAGTATTTAGCAATTAAGAGAGTAATTTGTTCTTAAAAAAATGTAGAGAGATTGAAGATGTTTGGGAAGTTTTTATTTTCGTTTCATCTTCTTGGTATCAAAAGTTTTGGTCTTATTGTTCTTCATTACTTAATACTCATTAGCTATAATGTGTGCAAAGAAATCCTTTATTAGCTCTTCTTCACTTTAAGGAGTTTTTTTCGTTTCATATTTATCAACAAAATTGTTTCAATTATTTGTTTCTTTTCTTTGATAAATTTGGATTGGAATTCAATTTAGTGTTCTTTCTTGGAAAGAATGAAATTATTTTGAATTTTTTAAAAAGCTCAGAGAAATACTTCTATTTAATGGATTGAGATTTCTATATGACTTGGCCTTTTTCTTTATGCAGTTATCTTTGCTATTAAAAGGAACAGTTGTTGCTCCTCCAGATAAATTTGGTAATTTTAACGACGCTTGAAATAAAAAGTTTTGAACATGTAAACCTAGCTCTGTTTTGTACTTTTGTTTAAAAAAATGTATTTTACTGTAAAATACTTTCTGTCTCTTTGTCTCTATATTTTCCTCTCCGACTTTATATGATTACTCCTTTTAGGCATAGGGTCATCTTGTCCAGATGGCTTCTTCTACGTTGTTTCTTTTTTCAATTAAATTTTCTCAACTTATCAAAAAAGAAAAAAATGACATGCAGGTGAAACACTTCAAGATGAAAGAATCAATGGAGGGGCTTTTGTTGGTACCGATGGTCTTCAATTTCCGCAGAAACTAATCCCGGTAAATATTGTTCTTTTCAACTCAAATCTTGTCAAGTTGGTTGTCATATGTGGACTGAACTTTTGGTTCTGCTTTATGCCTTCTTTACACACCAATGCTGAGACCTAAGGCATCAATATAAGCGAGATGTATTATTGTTCTGTTTTATAATAAGGAATATATTGTTTTTGTGAAAAAGAATGCAGGCATGCGTTTATATGGTGGTGCACAATATCATCGTGCTATGGCTGAGTTCCGTTTTGTTGTTGGGGGCACAAAGTGTCCTCCAATTACAAGGGAAGAAATTGTAAATGCATGTGGAGTTGAGGACATACATGATGGAGCAAACTACTCTAGGTACTATTGTTTTTGCGTGCTCATGATCTCCGTAATACGTTTGTTAGATGTGAATTATTCCTATTTTTCCTATTCTTAATTATTATTTTCCTTTGCAATTTATAATGAATGGTTAGAACGGCTTGTGTAATAGCTGTGGCCAAGGCTCGAGATACCTTTGAACCATATCTTCATCAGGTGATATTTCTGTATATCTCAATTGTTTCAACTTCTTACATTTGTTTACTTATCTTTTGAGTCATTTTGATGGAAGGTAGTTTTTTCTCTTTTTTCATTTTTTCTTGTCGCCTCTTTGTCTTACTCCAATTCTCATACTTTAATTCTTGATCTGCAAAAGAGTGAAGGGATTACCTTTTTGGCACCTAATGTTGAATCACATACTTTTTAGTGCATACCTAAAGTACCTTTTTCTTATTACCTTATTAATTTAGCCTAAAGTAGCCTCAAGGAGAAATCCTCCTAGAATCAAGATTGTAAATCTTTTATTAGAATGAATAATGTGTTTCATACAAAATGGGAAACTCCTATTTATAGAGTTTTATTAGAAGTGGGGGTCATAATGGAATTAACCTAGAACATTACTTAATTACTTAATTAATCCCTATTCTTCTTTACATCATTTGACTCTAAAAAGAAAAATTGTCCTCGATGTTTGAAAAGAAAAAAAAAAAGGAACAACCAAGAAAGAAAATGAGCTCGTTTAATGGCATATGGCCAAACCAACCTCCTACGTTTTAAACAAAATTATTCCATTAAAGAAGTCAAATGAGACAAAAAATCCAATATTGCCACCAAAAGATCGGCCAAGTAGATATGTTATGCCAAATCATACATATATTTTTTTAAAATATATGAATAAGAAAAAGTTCATTATTCCTAAGAAAAAAAGAAAGAAAAAAAGAAAGAAAAAAAGAAAGAAAAAAAGAAAGAAAAAAAGAAAGAAAAAAAGAAAGAAAAAAAAAAAGAAAAAAAAAAAGAAAAAGAGAAAGAAAAAGAAAAGAAAATCATTAGGTGGAATGAAGAAGAAGAGATTATAAAAAGTTTGCCTGTTCATTCAATAAGGGATACTGTAGTGCCCAGTTATATATTTCTCAGCATGCTATCATGATTCTATATTTTGTTTCTTCGGAAAAATAACTGTGCTATGCTTTATTTGGCAACGTATTTTATCTGCCTCTGATATTTGAGAAGTAAGACTATTGTTGAAATTATACCTTTTCCCTTTGCAACAATGTGCCGAAGCAAGAGCAATGGAGGTTTCATGAAAATTTACCAAATAAATCTCAATGAAACAAGTTTTGGTTTAACACTATGTTTGATTCTCGTGGATGTTTAAATTTGATAGTAGGAGGTTCTATCTCAAAACCAATTGGCAATGAGAAGAGTAGCCCATCTATCTTATATGGAGTATGAATCTCCTTGGTTTTTTTCAATGTGGGGCTCTCAACTTCTCCAACAGTGGGATTCTTTTTTGTAAACTTCATGAATTTGTTAAGTAATTTGTTTGCTGCTGTTGATTATGGAAAACTAACATGTTTTATACTTGATGTAGTTGGGCTGTAGACTATTGCACATTTTGAAGAGACTGCTTCCCATTTCTGTTTACCTTCTTCAGGTTTGAGCTTGTTCTGAAAACTTTTTGTATGACACTATCTTTTGTTATTTAATATTCTTTAGAACCCTTCAAAGTATGAAGCAGCAAACGAATTTTCACCTTAACTTGCAATTCTTACAGAAAGATGGGGAGTATTTAAGTGGTCACCAGGTGTTTCTCAACCGTGTTTCTACTGCCTTCAACAACTTTGCTGAATCTACTGAGAAGGCATGCCGTGAAAAGTAAGCAACTTGGTTCTTCAAGATTACTGCCATTTTAATCTGCCTCTGTTCAACTTTCTATAATTTGTGCTCAGTATACTGAAAAAATAGGATCTTGCTAGTTTACATTTTTTTGTTGTAAGAAACAATTTCATTTATGTATGAAATTACAGAAGGGGAGGGGGAATGACACCTCAAACCAAAGGAGTTACAAGTTTACGATTTAACATGTTTTTTAGGTTTTAAAAGTAAGGCTTAGGAGTGAGAAGCTTAAAAAAAATGCTAAGTTTTGTGTATCTATTTGTTATTTTTATGCACGAGAGAAATATAGTATTATAAATAATAAGATACTGATAAATATAGCAAATTAAAAGGTCAGAGATTGGGAAGTTAAAGTGACATTATTTTAGAGACCTTGGTAGTTTCTTTTTAGAGCATATATTTATTTATTGTTTAAAAAGAAGGATTTTGATGCTGAGGCATGTGCTGTGCACACTTACATTGAGGCTTGTCCTTGAAGTAAGATGCCTTCTTGGTAGTTATTTATTTTGTATTTTGATTCTTTTGAACATTATGATTTCTGGTTACGAAAATCATTTTAAATAAAACTAAATGGGACACCTTAATATTTCATGCCGGCAAGCAAATGTTTTTAAGCAATTTTATTGCTTTTTCTCTTGAAGTGAAGGTTAAGCCTTGACCAAAACAAATATATCGACAAAAATGATGAAAATCTAAACCAAGTATTACTAAACACAGCAATTTTGAAAAAACTCATCTATTGGAAGTTACCTCATGCCAACAATCTCCTCATGTCTATTGATAGTTACTTTCTTAAATAATATTTTATATATCATTTTCAACAACGTCAGCAGTGTCATGTTAGTCTTTAAAATTTTTCATCAACCTTTTTTTTTAAGTTTTGGTAGCAAAAGTCGTTATGAGCTAAATTACAAATTTTGTTGCAGTTTATTTACACCTAAATTCGTAAGTGAATGTTTATGTTTTTAAAGACTTTTATAAATGGTTTTATTCTTCTAGTTATTTCATAATGCATCGGGAAAGTTCTTTTACGCTGACCTTAATTGTGAATATAGATGTTTTTGACAAATGTTTTCCACTATGTTTATTACAGCATTGAATAAGGTGAGAAGTATCTTAGATTTGCAAGCTTTTGAATAAGTAGGCCACATATGTGTTAATGAATGTTTTACCACATTATGCATGATTTTATTAGGTCATGTGGTTTGTTTTATACCAAATTCTTTATTCCTTGTTGCAGATGCATGGAAGATTTAGTTAGCACTACCCGCTACGTCTCATGGTCGCTTCACAACAAGGTCTATAATGAAAACTTTGAAATTGGTTTCTCCAAAGAGTCAATAACTTTGCACCATACTTTAGTGTTTCTACTCACTACTTATTCTTTTGTTTTGATAATGATTATTTTGCAAGGCATGTTTTCAAGTACATGGTCTGATATATCATATATTTGAGCTCACTTCTCCATAGCTTTTAAGAAAATTTGCAGAATTTTCCCGGTTCTTGCCATTTAAGTTGCATTGTGGATCTTATCTCTCTTTCTGTGCAATGCTGTAGAATCGATCGGGGCTACGTCACTTCCTAGACTCTTTTTGTGGAAATGATCAATCCATCATGGGAGGGAATTTGGCTTCTAGTGGCCTTTCTCAAGATTCAACTTTTGGATCTCTTAGCAATGAGCGGCAAGACAATAAACCAAGGCCAGATGTAAAGCTCAGTCAATTGGCATCAGGAATTGACTCCAGCTCTTGTATTCAGGGAACAGAAACAAGGCTAGTTGATCTCTTAGATTGCACGCTTTGGAACAGAAGGCTTGCTCCTTCATCTGAAAGAATTGTTCATGCTCTTGTACAGCAGATATTCCATGGAATTAGAGAATATTTCTTGGCTTCTGCAGAACTAAAGGTTGGTCTCTCGCTCCTCTTTCTTTTTTAATAGATTATTTTAATGTGCTTCTGCACTTTACTTTGGAGTTTGGACATTAGCCTCTTTAGATCAGGCGGTCTATTGTGACTTATGAAGATAATGTCTTACATACCTACTTGTAATTTTTCTTCTGTCCAAAGTAACTTGGGATCAAACAATTCCTCTACGCTGGATGTAGTTAGTTTTTTTTTGCTTTTAATTTAAAATTAGTACTATCATCATCATTATTATTTTTTAAATGATGCATGTATTTTTATCTTTTATTTATTTTTTCTAATTAGAAAACCAAACTTTTGTTGAGTTTAAAATGGAAAAAGTACAAGAAGAGAACACACACAAAACAAGAAGTATACAAAAACAATAGTCTAAAAGGAGCCAAATTTGGAAACCATCCTGGGTTGATCTAGGGGTAAATAGAGATATAGTCTCCATAAATTCTCGATGGTCACCTACTTTAGGAAGTAACCTTGACACTTAAATGTTGTAGGGTCAGACGGCTTGTCTTGTGAGATTAGTTGAGATGCACGTAAACTGACCTGGATACTCACGAATTTTTTTTTTTTAAAAAAGGCCAAATATGAACTAGTCTAATGGACAAGGCTTCATAGTTACAAAAACCTTTTGACGTAGCTGCCCAAAGTGAGACGTTAAGCTAAAATATCTAATTATTTCTCCTGATCAAAATACATCATAAAACAACAAAATATTCAGCTCTCCATAAAACCCAGCCTTCTCTTGAAAGGGAACCAAATCTCCTCCATCATCAGATGACACTCGTCTATCTGTTATGGGTTAAACTGACTCTAAAAGTTTCAAACAAACCCCTCCAAAACCGAATGAGTAAACTGACAACTCTAGAGTAGATGATCCATGTCCTTTCCTAGAAGTTCTCCTACAAAGACTACCCCAATGGGAGAAACATTCTCTTCTCTGTCCTCGTAGGTTTCTAAGGTAAGTTCAAGTCATGTAGTTCTAATATAGAGAATAGGTGTGAGGCCAAGAAATCTATCTTTATGAGTATTTATTGGAAGGAAAAAAGTGGGATCGTTCCTTTTTTTTTCTTTTTTCTTTAATTATTTTTTGTTGTTGTTATTATTATTATTTAGTTACGCTTCCATGAATGTTTTGCAATGGTAATGGTTGCTCCTCTTTGGGTAAGTCCTTTCATTGTTTATTTATCCAAACAGAAGCAGCTTGAAAATGATTTCTTTAGGATCTAAAAAATTACAATCGGTATGGTTGGTTTGTGGAACTTTTCTTGCATCCAATGGAGGTGGAAAAAACAGTATATTGGTTAGAAGGAGTTGGTTGTTGGCGCAATTAACTCAGCAATTTTCAAAGTTGGTTGCACTGATTGGTGTGGAGAGTATGTTGGAGTACTGAACTCAGCAACTTCATATGCTAATACAACAACCTCATTTAGTAAAATTGTTTATTGGCTGGTGAAGTTTTCTCCCCAATTTCAAAGGAGCCTTCTATTTTTTTTAATTGTTGGATGACCCTAAATAAATCGTCTATCTCAAAGGATATTGTTGGAGGTATGTCTTTATCTTTTGGAGTGGCTCACTCTTTGAATGATAAGTCTTTCCCATTGGAGGCTTTTAGACGTGTCGAATTCTCTCTTGTTTTTCTTTTGCTCGTGGATATTATTTGTTTTGCCTTTTTAGCCTATTTTATTTGATTGGTTTTTCCTTTCTTCTCCTTCTAGGAGGCCATTTCCCTTGGATATCTTGTATCTCTCCATCTATTATTGAAAGATGGTTTCTTGTTAAATAAAGAAAACTTATGTAAAATTTTTCACACACAGTTGTTTATCTTGAGATTCAATCTTAAAATTCATTGTCATGATGAGTATAATAGTGCAATGCGCTTCTCCAGGAGTGAGCTCACTTATTGAAACAAAAGGTGTGAGTTCCTACTTCCTATTATTTTGTATCGTATTCAGAGCTTCGATGGTTTTAATGTTCCTGCATTGACTTAATTGCTTTGTGCTGAAAAACAAAGTGCATTTATTGCTGTCTATTTTTACCTATCCATGTCTCAAAACCACTTCCAAGTTCTTCACTTAGCTCGCCTTTCTTTTTGCAGTTCAACTGTTTTCTTCTAATGCCAGTAGTGGACAAGTTGCCAGCACTTCTTCGCGAGGACTTAGAGTCTGCTTTTGAAAATGAATTGGATAATGTTTTCGACATCACGAATTTGGTACACTCCTTAAGCCAGCGAAAGCGCGATGCTGAGGTTGAACTAAGAAGGGTATGCTCTCCCTCTCTCTCTTTTCTTCTCACTACTAATATTAAGTCTGTTATCTGACACAATTGTGTCTTCTCCCAGATTAAGAGGCTCAAGGAGAAGTTTAGAGTGGTACATCAGCAGCTCATACTGCAACAATCAAAGCCTGAAATGAAAACTAGAGAAGGTGATACGAAATGAAGCAAAAAGGAAAAAGGATGATAAAGAAATCACCGTTGAGATGAATTGTGCCACTTCTGATATGATAATTTCTGTTATGTTTGTAAGCAATTGTTGAGAAGATTTGAGAGTAGCATGTATAATAGGTAATGTGTTTAAACAAACCGATAACTTAGTTTTGTTGTAGCCAAACATCTTGTTATCCAATAGAGAGAGTGAATATCAACAAGAGTTTTAGCAAGCTCTCTTTGATCGTTGATAAATCTTTCCTGTTAATATGTGCATGAAGTATTGGACTAATTTACTCGTTTAAGTCTTTGATTGAATTTTAAATTTTTTGTGATAACAATTTATGACATAAATCACGAAAAATGTTCAACAACCATTTCACTTTTAATTTTTGAGTGGTTGAAAATTCTACTTCTAAATTTTTTCTTTTATCGATTTTTTATGAATGTTTTCACACCTCCACTTGTTTCAATTGATAACCATCTCATTTTTGTTTTTGTTTTTAGATTAAATCTATTTTCTTTTCTTTTTATGTTTTATGATGATTTGATTATTTCTAAAAGACAATGGTTAACTTTTAACCAACTTTACTAAACAAAAACAATTTTTAACAATTTTTTGAAAGCTAATCAATTATTTATTAATTAATTAAATTTTAAATTTTATAATTTGGTTTGGTTTTTTAAACTATTTTTAGATAACAAAAGAAGAAAAAAGTTGGAGATGAAAGTAATATTTATGAACTTAATTTTTTTAAAAAAATGATTACAAAGTAGGACCTAAAATATTTGTTTTTAAAAAGCTTATTTATTTTTTAGAATTTGGTTATTAAATCAATCCATGTACTTAAAGAAGAAGATGAATCGTTATAAATAACACAAAAAGTAAACTATTTACGAAATATAACAAAAATCAATTCATACGAGTTATTCATAATGACAAATAGGTCAAAAGTTCATTTTACCCTTGTAATTACTTCTATATCATTAAGTACTACTAATCCTATATAAACAATTTAATTTATGGTTTAACCATAAACTAAATCGCTCTTGGACCAAAGAGAGAGTGAGGTCCAATTGTTCAAGTCCCGAAGTCAGCCTTTAATATAACTATTTATCTGTTTATCCAATACAAAAAGACGTGATTCATCTTGTAAAATTATGTTCTCAGCTCCCTACGCAGTCAAGTCCTCATAAGGGTAGGTTTATTGATCAGTGGACGAATTACGCCACTCTCATCCATACAAATTAAATGACAAAGCCTAATAGGCAGAAGTTCTAGCTCACTAAGGATTACCTTGTATAATATTAAATAATCTCTTCGATTAACAATGTTGTAAAGTCGCATTAATTATTCCAGGATCAATCTTATACGAAATCTTTGTATATGATACCACTTTCACATGTTTCTATGCACTATAGAACTTTTAAGTTATTACTTGAACACAATCCACTTGTATTCCAAGTGTAAAGGAGAATTCATTATTGCATATTTAGAAATGAAGTTAAATACTAAACTAAATAACTAATTAATTATGAAGTTAGTTTTCATCCAAAACCAATATGAACCAATACTTCATAGGTATGTTTTAAGAACTTTTATTTTATTATTATATGGTGTATATTAGCAATTTTAATTTTGAAAATAAACCAATTTAAAATTAGTTTTTTAAAGAGTTTTTTTTTTCATTAACTATTTACACTCCATCCAAAAAAAACTACTAAAAAAACTACTAAAAGACGAAATTCAATTTGTGAATATGATATGTTTTATTGTATTATTAATTTATTATTTTTAAAAAAGTGTGGAGGGTGATATAGGTATCTGGGTCTTTTTTTTTTTTGCAATGTTTCATCTCATGTGGCTATTCATGAAATGGGAGTTTGATACATTTTTGTAATTCAGCTTACTCAAATCAAGTTGTGTAAGAAAGCCTAAAAAATTATATTCCATGTTAGTAAATAACCCGAAATTTATAATTTAGAAAATAAAAGACCTACAAAACAAAGACTTAAAAGTCTAGTAAGATGATAATAGAATAGGGAATAAGTGGTAAGTTTATGTTAGGATGAAGAATTATTTAGGTTAAAGATTCTAAACTGTTAAATATGTACATAAATAGTACACATATCTTCACCAAATAACCAAGTCCGCAATTATGATTACAATGTTCATCCAAATTCTCTATTTGATCTGATAGATATGTTCACCAACTTTTTTCCACCTCATAGATATTAGATATTATTTTTATACCATGAAGATGGAATATATATAGTATATATATAAAAGTCATTTTCATTTCAATAATTTGAAAAAAAACCAAACCAAACCAAACAAAACCAAACCGTTATTTTATTCGAATTGGTGCACTCCTAATACAAACAAAGAAATAGAAATCATAAGCCAAGGAAGGAGAGTGAGTGAGCGCTGCCAACTTCCTGCAAGATTTTGCTCAAAATCTTCATCCTTTCACATCTTGAACCTAAAATTACAATTAAAAAAAAAACTCAACAAAATTGAAATTATAGTTTTTTTTGGGCAAAGTTGGAACCTATTCCACATACACTGTTGTACATTACAGTAATAGATAATTAAGAGTAATAAGAGATAAACACACCCTCTCATCATACAAACTCAACTCCAACTTGTCATCATTGACAAGTTCTCTACAAGAGCTATTCTTTTATGAACTAAACTAGACAGTAGACACATTCAAAGTCACTCAGTATCGCCTCTATCAAATCATATCATCACGGTTTTGAAACCACCTACTACTTATAACTATCCATCACTTTGCTGCTGAGTTTGTTGCTGTTGCTGAGGTTGGGTATGCGGCCATGGCATGAAAGGCATCGATGGTCGGGGCTGTTGAGCAGTGGCACCGTACATGTTCGCTTGATCTAATTGCTTCCCCATTATCATTCCTGTAGCACCCACTGGATGCTGCGATGGAACATAGTAATAAGGAAGATCAGCTGGGGAACCAACTACGGGAAGGGAGGCTTTTGTGATTCCGAGGCCTTCCTCTTTCAGTTCATCTCTTGGAATAATATCAACCAAGAAATCAAAGACATCTGTCCTTGAAATTGCAGCTGCAATATCGTTCTTCTGTAAAGTTCTCCTTTTGTTCTCTTCTGTGTGAATCCAGGATCGCAGAGTCAACTCCAAGATGAACATTTCACATGCTTTTGCAAATATAACCGGTGCTTCAGCGGAAATCATTCGGACATCTTCATCTGCTTTCATTATTTTCTTGATTCGAGCAAGAGGGAGACTATGGTTCTTAAAGTCAGTTGTTTGTTCAATCTCTTGCATTTGGTTTGCCCAAAACATTTGGAGCTGTTGTTGTTGCTGCTGCTGTTGCTGGTGGTGGAAGTGTTGAGCCTGCTGGTAGGCAAGCTGGTGTGGAGAATTGGAGAAACTGGATGGTGGTTGAGTTGGGGGAATCGTAATAGCAGGAGTTCCGGAAGCCACCATCGGAGCTGTTTGGTAAGGATTAGAATATTGTAATTGGCCTGCACCGACACCGCCTGCAGGTTGCTGTGATTGTTGCTGATGCTGAGAACGCTCCGATTGATCCATTGCTCACAATACTTGGTGTATTTTCCACACTGCTGATTACAACACAAAATTCTATCAACATTATGAAGAGTCTAACTCAGTTCCAAAGAGCATTCCCATTGAAGATTCCTATAAGTTTCAGAAGAATCAGTAGCAAATACAGGTTCTTCTAACTGTATACAAATTCAAACAACAAACGACTTCGCTTTTTTTCTTTCAATTTTCCATTTCTCAGAAACAGAAATAAGAATAAGATGCTTATCGTTGTTTTACTTGCAAAATGAAAAATTAAAATCTTTGAGAACAAGAAAAAGCAAAAAGAAGTAAATTTCTGTTCCTTCGAAAAGAAAAAGAAACACAGAATAAGAAAAGAGAATATTACCAAAAAGCCGCATCAAAAGTAAGCAGTTCAACATTTTTATTATGCTTAAAGAACCTTCAAAGTTTTGATCATCTAAGGGAATAAGGAGGATTCTATTCCCAAAGACTTACATTACACTATTAACAAAGCTATTAAAAGCTGCAGGCAGCATCAATCAATTAAGTACTGAAAAAAAGAGCAAAGACCTCGCTTTCAAACAGCCTTCAATAAAGCAATTAAAAAGAATTGAGACGTGAATCTACACACTGATCAAAGAACTAGTTCGAGCTAAGGAAATTCATCGGAAGTGAAAGAGAGAGTAGTTATCCACAAATGAAATCTATGGACTCCCAATCCCTCCCTCCAACAGAACCTTTAATCGGACACATGAATTATTTTCCAAAGCTTGGATTGATTGAATCAGTCGCTTAGCCATGGATTTCAATTTGAAAATCATCCGATGGTGGGAAAAAGCAGAAAACCAAGACAAACCAAATGGTATTGGAATCTTGATCTCCCTAAATCAAAATAAGGCAGAGAGTTAAGTAGAAAGAAAGAAGAAACAAAGTCTCTTCATGCAAAAATTCCATCGCTTTCATCTCATGCACCAAAGAGCAAACAAAACCCCCATAAAAGCAGAATCAAACCAAAAGGGGAAAAGAGTTTATGAAAATCAAAACCCATGTTCCAAAAACAGTAATTAAACAACAAAAACAAGAAGAAAAAGAAAAAAAGAGATCACCTCTGATTAACAAAGCAGAAGGAGAAGAGCAGCAAAGCTCATCAGTAAGCAGAGCAGAAACCCTAAGAGAGAGACAGAGAGATAGAGAGAGAGAGAAGGATCAAGAGAGAGAGAGAGAGTTGAAGGAAGGTGTTTGAGAGAGAAAGAAGGAGGAATGGTATAAAAGAGAAACGTGTCGAGGTGTGAGAGCTATGGCGGAGTACAAGTGGCGGAGAGAGAGTGGGGGAAGAAGGAGCAATGGTGAAGGGGACGTTTTTCACTACAAAACGGCATCGTACTCTATTTCTTTCTCTCTTTTTCTCTCAACCTATGATTAATTACAATTACAACAACAAAGTGTTGTTTTATAAATGGGCCTTTCCACTTTCCTTTGGTTTTGAAAGTTCTCAATTTGTTTGGTCCAAATGGAGGAATTGGGCCTTTTCCTTGCTCATCATACGTCAATCACTAATAAGAGAAATGCTGACATTTACTTCACTATAAAAGGGTGGAATAAGAATTAAGGAAAAAATAATTAAACATCTTTATTTATTACATAATAATAAAATAATAATAATAAACTTATGACACGACCATACACATCCAGTAATGATATATTTTTTTTAAAAAAAATACATATGAGTCTATAGATATACCAGGACATCTCCACTAGGTAGACACCTCCTTAGCACCTTCATCATTTTTAGAGTAACGATATAGTTAAAACGATCACAAATAAAATGTATCGTTTTGTGAGAAATTAATTTTCAATTCTTTGGTTACTTACATATTTTTCAAATTTTAGTTAGAACCCAACTAGCTAATCTACTCCTACGGTAATGACTTTGTTAGATTAATTATTTAATTAGCCTTAACCTTAGATTGATTTTATTCTAACTATATAAACCTATAAGTCTTTTTTTGTGTAGGTATTCTCTTTCAAGTTCAACCTTTTTTAATACCTAACATTAACTCATTTTCTGGCAATCAATTAATTAGGTATATCATAACATCATTCGTTCATTATTATTAGTCTCTATATTAATCTCTCTCCTAGCTATCACCTTCGTGCACATTCAATTAATAGTTTAATGCTCTCTCTCAAGCAATACATTACGTAACAATCATTCAATCGGTGGCTACGTATTTAAAAACACTAGGATTAACACATGTTAAAATAGATTGTGCATAAATAAATTTTCCAAGAAGCAATAATTCATAACGTAGTCAAAAACTCTAAGGACTATATATACAAACTCAGTCACTCATACTATGATAGGAACAAGGCAGTATATATATGCTGGATTTTAGAAATCAGATAAACTTTTTACCCTATAATTGCTCTTCATTTGCATGAAACCCTAAAATAAATTGAATTAGGGTGAAAGATAAATTTTACTAGCTCCTAATTTGCTTGCAATCTTGATATCTAATCGGAGCACCATTAGAATTGACTTGGTATTCTTTAGACTAAGAATCAAATAGTGGGATCCGATAAGTGAAAGATTCAAGAGAGAGATGGAATTTGGAGATTGGGCTTAGGGTTAAGAATTGGGAGAAAAAAAAAACAGTTTAGGGCAATTAGTTTCAAGGTAATAATAAATCAAAAAGAGACAAAAGTTTTTTTTAACAATATAGAAATTGGCCCCGATCTTAATTGATCCACCAAAAGCTCTAACACCTCAATATCCAATATCTATTATGAGGCTTTAGTGGGCTTGGTGTCAACACCATATATTGACACCAAAATATCATATTAAAAATTAGTGGGATTATCCAACAAAATTTTGGATTTTCTTAGTAACGTTTGTCAAAAGATAAAAGGATCTTTTTATCATTTTAGTCAAAGTCAAACTTTGGTTTCTAAGTAAAAAGATTAATATTATGAATTTTTACCATTTTATTTGTCTTGACTAATTCAACTTTCAGAGTATGAATCTACATTCATTTTTCTGAAATTCAAATTACATTTGAATATAAAATTGAACAAAGTTAGACTTTTCAAAGTCAAAAGTCAAACACCTATCTACTAATCCTATAACGAGTAGGAGTGAATTTTGTCTTGCACCTTGTGTCTCCAGCTATTCATCTTTAAACGAGAGACTTATTAGGCCAACGCTGAAGAGATGCATTCACCTATGCAGATCTAAGGATAATTCTATGTAAATAGAAGTTTAGAGTTAACATTTGATTAAGATTAAGTTATCTAGATTATCAATAATCAAAATAGTCAGTTTTATATCATCAACAATGTTATAACGTAAAAGTGACTATTTCATGGTTCTAGTCGTCTTATGTAAACTCTTTATTACAGAGAATGCCCCAACCACTTTCATTTCTCCATATATAGTGTTTCTATAACTATCTAACCTTATTCATATACTATAAATCGTTTAGACTATATACTCAAACTTGATCCACGTTTTATATTTCTACATAAAGTTCAAGTTTACTTAAGATAGCCTCGAGACTTTAGTTTAATTTATTGGATTCAAGATTATTGTATTCAATTTCACTAATAATTCATTGTAACAACTTTGTTGAATAGAATATGATACTAAGTTACAAACTAAGAGTTTAAGGACATCTATTCCAACGATACTGTGGTCTAAATACAGAAAAAAAATCAAAGATTAGAGTAGAGAAGAAAAGTAAGTTGAGCTGTGTGGCTGTCCTTTCTCAAGTTTGAAGTCACCCTCAAACGATCTCATCAATCATCAACTTCTCTAACATCCATAAACTGTTCACTATCTAGAATTCTACTCTTGGTGGAGGCCTTTCACAAACTCTATGCATGTATATACTTTTCTATATAATATTGCAAACACTGTAGTAGTGTCGGGACAATACTAATTAAAAAAAAAAAAAAAAAGTGTGTTAAAACTTTTCTTAGCATGTATCCTGACACTACCTTGTTTTGTGCTCTCCCAGCTATCTGCAGCATCGTGGACAACATTGCAGCACAGCGTCCACACCCTTCACATTTTTCACCTCTTCTGTTCTGACCAATTTTCACATCTCATCATCTTGCCCTAAGCCAAAGTTTGTGGAGACATAAAAGCATCCAAGGACCACAAATTATTAGCCAACAGAAAGCATTTTTTTGAGTGTTTTTCCAAAGTCACTGTACTCAACAAAACCTAAACATCAACAAAAATAAAAGCTTTTGCTGACCACAAGTTCATCAATGAAAACCCTTAACAAAGGCATGTTGACATTTTTGTGGCCATCAACTATATGAACAAATCATAAATGAAACCTGTACTTTATTGCTCTCAGTTTTACGATGCCACGAAGTGCCGAAGGGAGTATTGCAAGTGCCCCTTATGCATAACCAACTTCTTTTTCTCCCTACTTTGGGAAATTAGCCTCTAATATTTTGTTGAGTATCAATATATTATTAATCAGCTTATAAATATATAATTTAAGAAAATTTATCTTTTTAGTCTAATTAAAGGTGCATTTAATCTACAAAATTTTATTAGATAGGTTAAGGATTTCATTTCGATTTATATATTAATTGGATATTTTTTAATATTATTTTAAATTTTGATATGGTAATTTTAAATAAAAATATACATTTTCTCTTTCCTCTTTCCTCCCATCTACACTATTCTCAACATCCTCCCCTCCTATTATTATCCGTGGTGAATCAACGATTTCAAGTGAGGGACACAATTTCATATAAGATTAAAAGTTCAACGTATGCATTTTAAATTTGTTTTGAGACGTGATCTCAATAGATTTTGAAATGTGTATATTAAGTTCGATAGATTCATATGTTTTTAAGTTCCAATCAACATGGGCCTCTTTATTTTTTAAAATGTTAAAAATTAATCATTATACCATATATATAACTTTGTGTCCTGTGTATCTCTTGTTATGTTTTTTTTTTTTTTCTTTTAACGAATTAATTACTATCTACGGCTTAATAAATTAAAATTTTAATTAGGCTCATTTAAATACAAAATTACTTTGTTTGTCGAATAAAAATAATTAACTTTAATATCAAACTTTTATTAAAACACAATTTAAAAATTTTGGAGACTCAATTTATAGTTTTAACATTTATAGTTAAGTAATATTAATTTTTTTTTTAAATTAGTCTCTCGTGTTTTAAATCCATTAATTTAGTTCCTAAAATTTTAAGAAAATAGGATTAACAGTCTCTCTATTTGATTTTTAATTCCTGAGGTGGCAAGATGACATTTTCCCTTGCTTTGATACAAAGATCATAAGTTTGGACTTCAAGTTCAAGCTGCGATCTCAATGTGGAGAACTCTCCCCCACCTCCAGCTACTCACAAAATCTCCAACAACATGCATCGGAGTGTGAACAAACCACCCCCATGCCATCAACCTTCACCATATATCATATATACTCTTATCCAAATTATATATTTATGACTGTGACATTTTAAAATATCAATAGATATGGATAAAGAGAGGATGAATGGAAGAGAAAATTTTGGATTCTCATTATATTTCGATATTGAATACAATGCTCAAGTATATAGAAAAGTTGAGGGATGAAAAACTCTTAACCCTAGACTATCACATACACTAAAATTAACAAACACTTTATGGAATAATACATAACCAAAGAATAAAAGAAACAGTTTGTCTTAGATATATAAAGGATTAACATATCTATGACTATGACATACATTCCCTTTTTCATCCAATGACAAAAGACAATTGATAAACATAACTGAAAATCAATGCAGTAATATATAAAACTGAAAGTTTTTAAAGCATGCATGTAACAATAATATGTATATTTATAGTTCTTAATCAACTAAAATTTTCTCCCTCAAGCTAGAAATGAGTTGATCAATGTTCTTCATGGAACTGCCACCATTTCCAAGTGCTTTCAACCCAAGCTGTTTCCATTTCAAAGCATTTTCTTTGAACTCTGAGGCCCTATCTCCCTCCATCACTCTTCTTATACAACCTTTGATCTCTTCTTTCCTCACAATCCCATCCTCGCCCACCTTCACTCTCACTCCCACCTTCCACACATCCTCCACGTACTTGGCGTTGGTCGGCTGATCTGTCCACTGTGGCATCCCCACCATTGGGACCCCCAAACACAGAGCTTCAAGCGTTGAGTTCCACCCGCAGTGTGCGAAGAAGCATCCAACTGCTTCATTTGAAAGCACTTCTAGTTGGGAGCTCCATTGCAATATTAGCCCCTTTTCTGGCGCAAAGGAGGAAGGAAGTTTTGCCTTTTCTGATTCCCTAATCACCCAGATAAAGTAGTGGTTACTTTCAACTAATCCACTAGCCAACTCTGTCATTTGAGTATTGTTCAGGTTGGCCATGCTGCCAAATGACACGTAAATAACAGAGCCCTTTGGTTTGTTATCAAGCCACATTCTTGTTAAAGATGCCTCCTCTGGCTCGATTTTGAAGAGATCTAACATGTATTTCTTGTCATCTATGTCATGGTTGTCTATGTAGAAAGATGGAATAGTTGGTCCAATCGTTAGTGTTGGACCAAATTTTGCTAGTTCATCTGCTTCCTGTAATATTTTGATGGAACACAAAGTTAAATATCATTCATTCAAGTTTTCAAGTACCACATAATTATTAAAAGGTAATATTTTTGTTCTTAAAATGGAGATAGTTCATATTTAGCTCTTGTTATATATTAAATAACTGTTGGATAATTTCAAATTACTTAGCTTTCTTTACGATTATTTTTCTCGATCCATAAAAATCCTTTGGAAAAACATCCTCTCCTAACGGTTGTTTGGTTGTCGGGAGAAGCTACGTTAATTATTCCGACGACAATTTCATTTGGTTTCGTAGATTAAAAAAATCCAAAAAGAGTCGTCTTACAATTGTTGAACTATGTTTGCTTAGACATATCTTCCGCTTTGTTTGTGTTGATTGTTTCTTGTAAATGTAAGATTGTTTTTCACTTCCTACTCAGTTAAGTATGGCATGTCATGATATATTTATAAATATAAAAAAATGTCACTAAAAATGGACACACAAATAGACATTCATAAAGCAACACATTCAAATTTTTGTTTGTTTCATGGCAATCATTGTTATTACTATTCTATTCAATTAATTGTGATATGAAAATTATTTGCATCAGAGGGATTAAATTATTAATTAAAAATTACATACTTAAAATGAGACATTTGAAAGTATATTCTTTTTTAATTAAGAGGTTTCCTGAACTAAAGTATTAAAAAATTCAGTGTTTAAGAGTATACATTTAGATTGGATTGGATCTCAAGTGTTTAATTTTTTTAAAAATGGGAGTATTTTGAAAGTCGTCTAAATAACTTTTTTAGGTGATTTTAAATACTTTTACAAAAGGAATTTAAATAAAAATGATTTTATTATAAACAACTTTTTTCTTTTTAAGTTAATATTAAGAGGCTAAATAGTTATAGGAAAGTATGTTTTCTATCCTTAGAAAAGGACGTGCGAGCAATGCATGATTTAGTGGGTGGTGAAAAAAGAGATGACAGTCGAGAAGAAGAAATGAAAATAGAGGGAAAGTGTGAGAGAGGATAGAGAAACAAAGAACCTTTGGCTCAAATTCGTAGATAGAATTAACAAGAATCCAATCAACTTCCTTTGTGTTGGACCACTGATTCAACACCAACTCGAAGTAATTCGGGTAACACTCTGGCGCCGAGAAGAAAGACGGCATCTCCTCCACCCGAATCGGCGGCAGCCCAGCTATAGAATTGTCCTCCAAAATAGGAAGACTCAACAACCCCTCATGAAAACAGTAATAAATCAAGTTGACCGAGCAAGGCTGCGTGAAGAACGTCGCTGCCATAATGCCGAAGTCCTTGGCGACATCTACAGCCCAAGGCATGAAGGAGTCGTACACGACTCCGTGTATTGGACGGCTGGAGGTTTTGTGGCGGTGGATTAGGTCAGTCAAGGTTCTTGCTCCAATCGTCTGGATTCGAACAAGATATTCGTCGATGCTGTTGGCTTCAGCGAACCCGCCTTCGTCGAAACCATCGGAAATAGTGTCCCAATCGAAGAAGATATTTTTGGAGGGTTTGAAGGTGTTGAAGATGAAGGTGGTGACGGCTACTGTGATGTCAAGTCCTTTGTAAGATAAGAACTTGGAGAATTGGATTAAAGGGTTTAAATGGCCTTGAGTTGGATATGGAATTACCAATACGTGAGGTTTCTTTCCTCTCTCCATCTCTCTTTTTCTAAGCTTTTCTTTTTTGAAGTTTCTATTCTTATAACTTAAAACTCTGTAGTTTGGAAGTGAGTCACATGGAGATGGAGATGAAGAGACAATTGAGTTTAAACAGAATATTTTCTCAAAGACCTTATATTGGAAAAGATAGAGAGATGTGTATGAATTATTTCTGTTATCGACAATTGAATTTAGAACAATTAGATTCTATGTTTGTCTAATATATAGTAACAATACATGTGGATTTGAAAGATTGGACTAATAATATGTAAATTACTACTCATGTTTTTTTCTAAACTTTTCTTTTTTCTTTTTTGAAGTTTCTATTCTTTGTAACTTCAAACTCTGTAGTTTGGAATTGAGTCGTCACATGGAGATGGATATTTTCTCAGTTTTGAAGACCTTTAGGTAAGATAGAGAAGACCTGTATGAATTCTTTCTCTTATCTACAATTGACTTAGGGATAATTAGATTTTATGTTTATCACATAATAATAATATACATGAATTTGAAAGATATCGGATAAAATTAAAGTAAAGTTAGATTAGACTAATAATATATGAATTACAATGTAACTTGATTACTTTATTGCTTTGCCTTGACTCATCAAATGTATGCATTTGTCCCAATTAAATTTGGGAATTGGATTATTATAATTATTCATTATGTTTGACACATTTACCTTACTATCCTGTGTCATTTTCACCTTTGTTTAAGATTTCAAATATTGTTGAATATTCAAAGAAGTTTCACTGTACAACTCAACAATTTTCAACATTTTATGGCCTCATGTGATCATTAAGATAAGGCCAAGCGGAAATTAATGTGATTGTAAAAAATTCTCATTGTATATATACAATACTAAAAGTTATTTAACAACAGTTTTTTGAATTGTCATTAAAAGATAATTTGTTGTCGTATTTCAGGATAATAATTGTTTATTATCCGTCATCATACGTATACGATGTCATTTCAAAATTAATTATCGTTAAAACTGAAATTGTTGTAGTGTTTGGTCCAATTCAATAGAGAGAATACGTAGAATGAATCCATGTCGTAAAGAAATGTTAGGGAGATCGAGTTTGAGGATGTTTATATCAAATGCAACCAGATTACAATATTATGATATGAGTGGCCAAACTCATGTGAATTCCCAGTTCTGAACTTTTTATCTCTTCCAAATGTGGGGAAGGACGACTCATTTTTCTTCTCTTACGAGTAATTACGTGTTATTCCAAGTTTAGTATAATTGGAGTCGTTGAACAAAGCTTCCAAGGATGATTTGGAGACTGATAGGGATAGATATGATAAAGAAATCACGGATTGAAGAGAGAAGGCCTAGAAAGCAACTATTTGGAGGAATTATATATATCAATGGAAATATTTTATTTGAAAGAATACAAAAACAAAAAAGGACAAAAATTTTATACTTTATCTCCTCCCTCTCAACTATTTTTTTAAAAAAAGAAAGATAATACACACATCTATTCTATTGGTAGACTACATGTGTGTACTGATTGAATTTTAGCATTTCTTTTTCCATTTTAAGCTCTTGGCCTTCAAGTTGAAAGGTAAGAGAATGAAGTTTTCTTAGACATGGGATTATATAATGTCATACTCAGTGTGTAGAGAGTGCGTTTCGGGTGAAAAGAACAACAGATGTCTTTATTTTGTTGACACTAATCTAACTATTACTCTTAAAGTAGTTGTGTGATACTGTTGTTCCTTTAACATAGCATGGATTCTTCTACTTTTAAGATGAAAAAAATTATGTTAATTATTATCGATTAATATATAATGATTGGATAGTTTTATTTTTATATGATGGAGCGATAAAGAGCACATGGGGCGTTCAGAAGAAAAAAAGTTTCGTTATTGGGAGATGGAGTTGGTGCAATTAATTTGATCATACTTAGTTAAGTGCTACTTGTTATACTTTCACATGGAAAGAATATCCAAATGTTTAAAAAATATAAAGCTATTTATTAATATAAGACAACAGCTTTAAAGTTGAAGCACCTAAGTAAATTCATTTAAATAACAAAGATTCTAGCTAGCAAAACAAACATTAGACAAATATGCATAAAAAAGTTTAGTTTAAAACGAAGCATAAGAAACTAGAAGTAGCAATCCCCAAACATATAATAATTAAGGTAATTATGGTTTTTAAACACTTGGTATAATTTTGTCCCTCAACCCAGAAATGAATTCATCAATATGCTTTGATGAACTTCCACCTTCCCTAAGTGCTCCTAAACCAAGTTGTTTCCATTTCAAAGCATTTTGTTTGAACTCAATTGCTCTGTCTCCTTCCATTACTGCTTTTACACAAGCTTTGATCTCATCCTTCCCTACGATCCCATCCTCACCTACCTTCACTCTCACTCCCACCTTCCACACATCTGCCACGTACTTTCCGGTTGTTGGTTGGTCCGTCCACTGTGGCATTGCCACCATCGGTACGCCCAAACACAATGATTCTAACGTCGAGTTCCAACCACTATGTGTGAAGAAACTTCCAATCGCTTCGTTTGAAAGTACTTCCAGTTGGGAGCTCCATCTCAAAACTAATCCTTTCTCAGGTGCAAACCCTTTTGGAAGTTTCTCTTCCTCGGAAGCCCTAACTACCCAAATGAAGTAGTAGTTGCTTTCGACTAATCCAGCTGCTAATTCAACCATTTGAGTTGTGTTTAGTTTGGCCATGCTACCAAATGACACGTAAATGACCGAACCTTTTGGTTTGGTTTTGAGCCATTCTCTTGTTGATGATGCCTCCTTTGGCTCGATTTTGAATAGATCCAGCTCGTATTTCTTGTCATTTTCGTTGGATTTGTCTATGTAGTAAGATGGAATGGTTGGTCCTATTGTCAATAATGTTGGACCAATTTTAGACATTGCATCTGTTTCCTGTAATATTTTAAAATAAAAGGAACACATTGGCACTGTCCTTTCAATAAATTATAATATCACCCAAATTGGAAAGTGTGAATTATTTATGTTCAAATTAAATTAGATGACAGAAGGGGTTGGACCTATTTCATCTCATAATATTTTTTCTATTTTAAAATATCATATAATTGTTTAAACTACAAGTACAAAATTATTTTTTAAAAATATTTAAATCCATTTTTTTTAAATTAAGGATTAAAATAGGTATATATTTTGAAAACTGGAGATTAAATAGATCTATTCTTGATAGTAAACCAAAAACCAGATTTATTTTTAAAATTCATGTACTAAACATATATATTCATCCAAATCTAAGGTCCAGAACTTTATTTTTTCTAAAATATAAATATTGCAGTTCTAAATTCATGTAATGATTAGAAAACAGGTAATTATATATTTTTTTGGGTTACCAATATCATTTTTAATTGTCTAATTTTAGTCCATCGTCTTTTTTCAAGAATCTAAAAAGAACTAATCACCGAAACCAAGTTGTTATTGATTTTCTTAAAAAACTTTTGTTATAACGTGACATTTTTACTATACATTTTTATATTATTACCGTTTTCTTTGTTCACATACAATATTGTATTAAAGTGTGAGATAGAAAAATAAAAAATTATTGATCGATACAAATATTATATCAATTGAACTACACGTTATATTAGCATGTAATACATTTTTTTTAACTCTTTAAACTTCAGATTTGAATTTAAAATACCTCAGATTGCAATTTGATCAACCCATTCCCAAAAGGTTTAAAAAGTAACCACATGAAATATTGGACAAAAATGCACTCATCACAAAGCTGTGTTACCCTGACTTGAAACAAAAAAATGGTAATCTTTTCAAATATCAATACACCATTCCCATGTCCAACTCCAATGAATCTCTTTTTTCATACTAACTTTGAAAATATTCAAGAAAAATTATTAGTTTTTATGAAAATAAAGACATAATTTATAGTTAAAAAGTATAGAAGAATATCTATTTTTCATTCTAGTTCAATTGTATGTATAAATTAAAATGAATGTATAATGAAAAGATATGATGAGAAAAGAGAGAGAGTATACAGTACCAAAGGTTCAAACTCATGGATGGAGTTGACAAGAATATAATCAGCTCCCTCAATATTTGGCATCTGATTCAACAACAAGTAAAGATACTGAGGGTAAGAATCCGGGACATATATAAACGAAGGCATATCCGGCGGCATTAGCGGGGGGAGGCTCGGAAGGCAGACGGGATACGAATCCTCCGGGACCGGCAATCTAACCAAACCTCTATCTACATAGTAGTAAATGAGGTTGACAGAACAAGGCATGGTAAAGAATGTAGCCGCTGTAAGGTTGAAGCTTTTCGCAATATCGAGAGCCCAAGGCATAAGGGCATCATACACGACAGCATCGATCGGGTGGCCACGATCTTGGTGGCGCTGAATGAGCTCTATCAAGGTCTTGGAGCCTGCCTTCTTCATTGTCTCGAGGTAGTCTTCAATGCTGGTGGCTGCGGAGAAGCCACCTTCATCGAAGCCATCGGAAATGGTGTCCCATTGAATAAAATTGGAGGCATCGGATTTAGGGTTGAATGTGTTGAAGATGAACTTGGTTACAGCGACTGTGGTGTCTACTCCTTTGGAGGATAAAGACTTGCAAAATTGGAGCATTGGGTTAACATGACCTTGAGTTGGGTATGTCAATACAAGCACATGGAGATTCTTATTAGCTTCTGAACCCATTTATGGATTTCTTCCTAAAGATAGTTCCTAACTTAGTTCTTTGCAGTGTGAGTACTCACTTTGTTGACCATGTTAAACTATATATAGAGAGTTGTTATTCTATATACCTACCACCACACTTACCAAGTTGTTTAGTTTAATTAAGACTAAATATTTTACTTAGTTTTGAAGAGAAACACGTTTTAGATCAGGTAATAGTGATTAGATGTATGCCTCTAGGGTTGCGTGTTTGTTTTTAGTTTTGTATATACGACAAATTAAGTTTGTTTTTACACCAAATTTTATAAAACAATTGAAAATCTCGATATAGATTTAAAAAGAGAAAGATAAGTTATTAAAAACTATGCTTTTGTTTGTTTGCTTAACTCATTTCTACTGTTTCTTAAAATTATTGTGTGTTGGTAATTAATTTACTTTTTCTTAACAAGAATATTGTTTTTAACACTATCAAAAAAGGAAGCTTAAAGAAAATACATTACGTTTTTGAAAAGAAAAACACACCAAAAAAAAAAATCGATTACTAAAGATATATTGTTTTTGTTTTTAATAAACAAAAACTTTTAAAAAACGTTAAAAAAAAACCAAAAACAAAAACTTTGAGCCATAAATATTTAGTTTTTTACTTTTTAGGTTTTGAAAATTAAATTGTTTATTAACGTATTCTTTTTTCATCTACTATCAATTCAAAAACTAATTTAATTTTGAAATCTAAAACAAATAATTTAATTATCAATAATATTAATTGGTATTTAATTATTCTCTAACTATCAACCGGTGTTCATGACAATTGTTATTTGATTGTAAATTTATATTAATTATTAATGATATCGATTTATCATCGGATTATTATTTAATTTAATATTGATTGCTTTCTAAATAATCTTACATTTTCTTAAAATAATTCATTGGTTAATTATTAAGTAGTTCTTTATTACCATCAAATTGTCATCTAATTAACTTTTTTATTTTTCCATCATTTACTAATGATCTTTTTTATTATTATATTATAATTTTCATCTAATTACTTCACTTTTTTTCTTTGTCAATTACTATATAAGTTTCTAATTACCATGAAAAATGAAGTGATTAAGAGATTAACCAAAAACCATGAAATACTGAGAACATATAAAAAAAAACAAAAAAGAAACTATAACACACTGATATGTAATACCAAATACATAGAAATAAAATATAAATCCAAATCCAAATGGTAATATATTATATAGCAATTGAATAGTAATGTAATAATTAGATTAATATACAATGATCAGTTGGAGTTTAATTTTGTTTTGAAACCCAAACAGAACGGATCGGAGAATCCAAAACGAAATGGGATTTAGTGGTTGTTGCGATGTGTGGTGTAGAATTGTCCACGTTGCAAAAATATGATGAATCAAATCATGTGGGTCGTAAGAGTTCTGATTTTGCAATCAATTTTAAATTATATTACAAAATAAGTACTCATTTAACAAGAACTTAATCCAAAATCTTGTTACAAATTGTAGTAAAAGAATCTTTACAAATAATAATGATAATGGTTTAAATCTTTAATTTCATGCTTACGCCCTCAAATCACGTTTGTAGGCAATGTGGTAGGTAGAGATATAATTTTTTTACTTTAGATCAATTAGTGTTTAATTTAAATCTTACTTCTCTCATCTTCATTGCTACTCTCTATTATTCTAATACTCCTTCAATAATATCTATTAAATTCACTTTTTTTTTTTGACAAATATTCAACCCTCTTCATATTAACATCTAAGTATGCAGTTAATTCAAATACATTGAACGGTCGTATAAAAAATAACAAAATTTTACTTTCTATTAATTTAAAAACAAATTAAATTTCATACATTAACCAATTTGAAAAATTATCAAACCAAAGGTAAGAAATGGCCTAACCAAAATTGCATTGGGTGGAAATTAAATAATGTATCAAATATTTCTTTTATTTGAATGTATATTAGTAGTGGATTAAGTGTATGTTGTATATTTTTTTTTCTTTACGTTTCATGGATTGATTTTCTTTTTGGCATTTTTATAATAAAAGTAATAAATCTCAACTATCAAACTAACTTATAAAACTTATTTGACAAGTGATTAATAAATGATGGGGTTTTTGTAGATACCATATAAAATCAAATTAAGCCTCCTATATTTTAAAAATTAAATAAAAGCATTCAATTTTGAATAGATTAGCTTAAACTTTACTCAAAAGAAGAAAAGTCAAACTTTTTAAAATATATTTACCTCATTGAAAAGATAAAAAGAAAAAAAAAACTACCCATCAATCATTAATTTGTGCAATTGAAAAAAAAAATTCATTGGAAAATGCTTCTTTTTAAAAACAATGTTACAACCATAGAAAACTAATCAAACAAAGTAGATTTTTGTGATGAGTTTAGTAAAAGAAAAAAAATCACTTATCTATGGGTATTTACACTAATGAACAATATTTATAAATACTAATAGATTTGGTTGGTGGGTAAATAGTGACATTTTGCTACATCTAAAAATATTTTCAACAGTTTTGTTGTTTAAAATTAAAAATAAAAGTTATCTGATTGTGTAAATACAAGTGATGCATATAATTTGTTGTTTTCATTTAGGCATTTGGGTTCTTTAATGTGACTTTTTGTAATAGGCAAAGGTTATGTTAAAGAGAGAGGCATTTGATAAATATAAAAAGATGGTGTAAGTTTTATAAAGAGAGTGCTATTTTCTAGGTCAATCTACTAGAATTCTTTTCAAACTTCTACTAACACCTATAACCAAAGACCAATTGGTTGAAGGTTTTGCCAATAGAATCTTGGAGTTGCCGGAGAAAATATCTCTTTAGTTAGATCAATTATCCGATGCATAGAAAACTTCAAGAAAAACGTAAAACGACTGCAAGAAACTGAAAAAGTTCATACTCCGGGGTTTGAAGAACAACTCCACAACATCCAACAACATCTAATTCGTTTAAGAAACATCCAAGAACAAATTACAAGCATTCAAAGAATATCGCAATAACATTCGAATATCGCCAAGACAGAGGGCTTCTCAAAGGAGACAACAACAAGAATTGAAATTGTTCAGTGAAGAAAATTTAGAAGATATGGTTCGTTGAAGATTGAAGATATATATCAAACAAGACAATAAACTTATAACTTCAAGCATTGCAATGTCATCTAGGAAGGTTTAATTGAAGCATACGTTCTCTATCTTTAAAAAAATTGATGACGGCCAATAGATATAAAGTACATTTTAGATCATTTTTTAATTGGCGTTTTGCTTTAATCTTATTTGGTTGGTCAACTCTCTTGTAGCATAGAGCCAATTAACTCAACCGACATCAGTGTACGTTAAAAACTAAGAGATTATAGATCAAATCCTCGTCGAAATGTAGTAATAAAAAAAACTCTTTAGCATGATGGTGGTTAAGTTTAACGAAGTGTTGCACTAGGGGCACAGTATATAATTGATCTTGAAATTGGGATAGGAAATTATAAGAAGACGAGGCCAAATATATTGCCCCAAGACAAACCTTATGGGCCAAGGAGAGGAAGCTTAATTGGGCCAGCCAAGCAAAGTACCCAATAGGCTTCGTGGGTGTATTTGTTGGCATATAGGTTAACTTCATGTGACTTCTAAACCTAATGCATCGAGTGAGATAAAGTTAATTATTTTCAAGTTCAACTTAGTAATATTAACATGTATTTTTTCTCTAATGGAGTGTTTGGAATTCAACTTGGAGTGACACTAGTATAAAATAAATGTTGGTTGAAAACTCAAACATCATGCGGACACATATGAGGTCAAATATGGAAAGCTAGTATCAAAAGAATCATCTTTTATTAAAGATATTCAAGATTTGTTCTCGTGATTGTCGTTGAATAATTTGTTTGACGTTAAATGTACATCAATGTTTATTTATTATATATTTTTTCTTGCATGCCCAACAATACTTTTCTATTACCTAAGATGCATTTATTAACTTATCACATTAGATGATTCTATGGAGCTCTTTGGGGGTGCTGTGACGACACATAACGTTTGTAGAGTTTATATATATATGGAGTATTCATAATATTTGTGTTTGCAAAATGATTATACTTCATGATTAGAACAATTACTAGACAATATTATGCTTTCCTTGTGGCTATGCTTGTTTTCAAGAAAATGATCATCTGAAGTATACATTCATGATTTTGAGCCTTTTTAAAAAAAGTTTATTGTGTACTCTCTCAACTCTCATGCTTCTTCAAGTTCTTTGCCCCTCTATCGAAGGTGACCTTTATCTAAGTTGATCAACTCATGTGATACTAATTGAGAGAAAGAAAACATTTATTTATGTCTGCTTACTAGAGAGAGAAGGAGAGTATTTTAAATTTTTATTACTGATTGTATTATATGCTTAATTGGTGTGATTTTCTTGCTTTTAAACATGTAAAACACATCAAGACTATCGGAGTTGTGAATACAAGTACTCAAAAACAAAGTAATCTTGATCCTAATAGTAATCTAGTAATCTTTTCACAGAAGAAGCTAACCCTACCCTTGTGAATATATGAAGTTATTTTCAATGTCAAATATTATGGATAGTATTAATTATATATTACAACAAGCACTTTGATAATAAATAATAGATAATATATATATAATAAAAGTTTGAATTCCAAAGTAATCGTTAATATATTATTATGGAGAAAAGAAAAGAAAGAAGAAGAAGAGGAAGAGGAAGAGGAAGCAAGTAGCAACCAACCACATGGTTTAGGCTTTAAATTCTAAAGAGAGTTTGCAGTATTTTATGGGTCAATGTCGGGGGTGACCGAATCAGCGTTTACTCATCAAAAATATCTCATTCAATTGCCTACCCTCCAATCATAAATCAACTACATTACATCTCATCTCTATATCTATATCTCTATCAATCTATATTTATAATCAATAGGTCTCATTCACTAATTCTTTGATTTTGTATGTATTTTTTAAAAATAAATTAAGATTATAAATACCTCAAACAAGATTTAAGATGTCAAATCTTGATCAAAGTATTAAGGAAAGGTCTTGAGTTTTGAATTTTCAATGAAAATAATGATAAAATATTGATTTCCACGGATACTTTTTTGAAAAATTTTATAAAGGAAAAATCTTTTAAAATAAAGTTTAAATTAATAAATAAATAATTTGTGATTTTTAAATAAGTTAACATGTTTTTTATTTATATTATATTTATCTTAGCAATATTTTTTATGTGTTTTTTTATTATTATTATTTATAGATTTTTTTACGATATAATGAAAATATTGGTCTTCATGGAAACACAAAAGTACTGATAGAAATATAGATATTTTCAGCCATTATATGTAGGTAATAAAAAACCAAGAGAAAGAAATTATGAGAAAAATAAGTACAATTTTTCTTTTTAAAAGGTAAACTATCATTTTGAGTTTAGTTTTTATTTAGTTCCATTGTTTTAAAATCTAACAAGTCGATTTGAATGGTTAAATAGAAGATTGATTAAGAGTGTATGACAATTACTAAACTAATTTTAAACCAAATTATATTGATGATGTGATTATTGGAATTAAGAGAAAAATTAAAAGGAAAATGAAGCGCGGTTGGTGGGATAAAAAGATATGTGAAACTAAAACTCAATCAAATTATTCTTTACCAACCCGAATTTTATTTATTTCTATTTTTATAGGACTTTTTCAAAAATAATAAAAAGTACCGACAAAATCAAAGATAAAAAATGTCTTTAATTAATTAGTACAGTGCACGTAATATATTTTTGTAACGCACCAGGTCTAAGATCCGAGATCTTCGATATTCTCCTGTCACCTGGTACGAATTTGGAGTTCCTATGATCGAACCACCAAAAAAGAAGGTGCACTTTATTGGTATAGATAGTAACTTTTAATTCTTTTAAGTATTTCTTAATGTTACTTTCGTGCACTCATTTTATGTCTTTAGAATCCATAGATGTGATACTGGTTTCGGACATTACATTTAAATTGGACATATTTGCTAAACTATTCTTTAGTCGATATTTAATTTTTTTTTAAAATTTTTTAGAGGATCGTTTAGATTTGATATGAATTATTTATTTAAAGATTATTTGTATTTTAGATTTAACTACCAAAAAGAAAAATACATTTTTATATAAAAAAAATGAATATTTTGGTCTCGTTAAACATTTAGCTATTCATTTTAAGTTTGAATTAAAATTTTGCTATCACCCAAAATATTTGTCAATTTTTCTATTTTTAAAATTTTACAAAAAAAAAATAAGATGAAAAATTAGAAAAATCTAAAATATATTTTTTAAAAAAATAGCTGATTTTACATGTTTTTAACTTTTACCATAAATATTCTTGTATTTTGTTATATTTATGAGAATTAATTTGTGTGTTTATTTGTTTGATTTATTTATTTAGGATGAAATTGATGGGTTAAAATAATTGGTATTGAAGACGTTGGTGAGGTGGGAGCACAGGCCCCTGACGTGGCACATTGTTTACACCCTGTCACATTTGCCGACATTAATTTAATTTATTTCCCTTTTCCCTCTCTCTCTCTCTCTCTCTTCTTATTGCAAGTAATTAATTATGAAATCCCCACCATACACCACACCACTTTCCTCTTCCATATCTTTTCCCATCTTCTATTTAATTCATTCCCAAATTTCATCCCTATCCTTTTTCGATAACTATAGCATGCGACTTGAGTTTAAATTTTAAATTTAACTCGTCAAATATGGATTAACATTAGATCAACGTGGGTCGAGTCATAAAATTAATGTTAAATTTATTTACAATAATTAACATGATTAACTAATTAGAGAGGCGAGCAAACACAAATTTGGAATGTAAACTAAAATTAAAAGGTTGGTTAGTTGTGTGTTTTCGTATTATTATTGAAGGAGTAGACATCCATGTGTTGAAAATCAATCTATAATTGTAACAAAGACAACGTAATTTTATGAGTGAAATGTTAGAAGATGTTAGGATTAGATAAAGTAGAGATGTGGGTGTGACAAGTTGAATGTACAGTGAGTATACAAAGCAAGAAAATGAGGCATTAAAACTTGGTCAAGGCAAAGGGGTTGGGTCTAGTTGTAGTATATGATAGTGAGTTGATGTTATTGTTTGCCCTTTATTGGCGTTTTGTGAGGACTAGACTTAGTCTTTTAAATGACACTTATCAATTTTCGACATTGATGTTTGGAAAAATATATATACTTTATTGTTATTAATTTCGATAAAAACACCTACTTATCTAAATTTATTTGTAATTTGGTTAGAAATATGAATAAAAACCTGTCTTTGGAAATTACATTTTTTTCTTTATAAATTAGTTATCTAAACTTTATAAATTTAAATGTGCTGTATAATAAATTAGGAGAGGTGGCAAAACCAAGTGTGACCAATAATATACATCCTACAAAATATAAACATTTGATTTAAATTTTTTCATAACTTTAATTTTTCTTTTTTGTTAAAAGAAATTTATATATTCCTAAGTTCTTCTGGATCCCACGTGTTGAAAATTTCAACGCAATTTAATTAGATTATACATAAAAAAAATACTATATGTATATATATATATATATATATGTAAATTTCCTTTCAACACACAATTACTTTATACCAACCAAACTTTTATGACACTCAACCATTCTTCAAAACTTCAATAATATAATGTTTTATATGTAAATGTGTATCACAACATGACTAGAAGTCTACAGCAAGTGCCACTCACATGCTTCTTATTCCTAGAATCATATTCATGGCCTATATGTCTTGCATTATAGGCCATGAATATTAACTCAAACTTTATAGCATACGTGTGAAATTTCATTAAAATTTAATAATAATTTCTTTAACAATAGCCTAATCATTATAAATTTGAAAATACCAATAATAATTGTTAAATTGTTAAAAAAATAATTTTTAATAATTTTATCTCTTTATTTATATAATAACACAACTCAATAGATATAATATATATTTGTAATATTAATTTGAAAGTCAAAGCAACTTTGCTATAAACTTAAACTTTATATATCAAATTTTGTATCTATATAGTGTGTATATATATAATTATAAGTTGAAAAGACATTGTTCCACAAAAGGATATGCATCTCAACAGTTGGACTATTTTGTTAGACTTTTTCTTATGTAATACTTGAGTTAGGTTATAATCTCAAGCAATCAAATAATGAAGGGTGTGATGTGATATATGTAACAAAAACATTTCTCTAAATTATTTCATTTATTCTTATATATGAAATCTCTCTCTCTCTCTCTCTCTCTCTTTTGCTTTAAAGTGATTTGAGAAATGGAAAGGAATGGGAAAGTGTGGGCAATAATGGGATTTATTTTTTAGTATAAAGTTTGGCTAAATTATTAAAGAAATGAAAAGTTGTATTTGATTGTGTATGTTTGTGGAGCCCTATTGAAACGGTCGGTTAGTGCAAAATGTTGATATTCTTTGTTCTCTATAATAATGGGTGTTGCTCACACACGCATCTTATTATTACTTCTATATCATTTCAACATTATTATTCTTGTTTCATATAGTGCATATTTATAAAATGAAAGAAGACAAAAACCATTTTTCAATTTATATTTTGATTTTTTATTTTCATATATATTTGGTTTCATTTTTATTTTTAACTTTTACAATAATATGATGCTTTTTAATTGAAGTAAATTAATTAAGAGGACATATAAACTTCATATTTGTTTTTTTTTAAATATCACTTTCCTTTCCAGTAATCTATATTTCTCAAGATCCAATAAACTATATTTTGTGAAAAATAAACCTAACTTAAGTAAGTTAGTGGAAAAAAAAGGGAGAAATGATGTTTTTACGAGAAAAAAATGATTATCGAAAAAATTAGTTTAAACAATTTGAAGATCATGTGGTTACATATAGACTATTTGGGGATATTTGAACAATTCCGTCTTTTCTTCAAATTATTATTTTTTCTAAAAGACATATTCGCTGATGAAACAACGTAACTCTAAGGGTAGATATTTTGACATAGGATCTTGCCGTAGAAACTCCAACAATGGAAGATTTCATAATTAACCATTAATGGGAGGAAGTGATAATCAACAACATAAAGATCAATATACAAAAATGTGATGGATGAAATGACATCAATAAGTTTAAGGAATGCAATTGATAAGTGTCACATTTGACATTTAAATAATTAAACAAACTTTTTTAGTCTCTATACAATTAAATAAAATAACATTTTAACCATTTATATCTACAACACGTTAAAACAATAATATATTTTAAAAAAACCAAGTTTGTGAAATTATAAAAAGAAATCGTAAAAAAAAAGTAAATTTGACAAAATATTTACAACATATAACAAAAATTTCTAGATATTGATAGTTAGACACTATATGCTTCTATCAATGACGTTAATAAATAGTTATAGAAGTTTATCAGTTTCCAAAATTTTGATATAGTTTGTACATATTTTAATTATATCTCTCCCTAATCTCTCATAGCCTAACTTTTTTCTTTTTCACTTTTAATACTCTATTATGCTTTGCACCTTTTCCTTTTTTTACTTTTCCCCCCTAAATCTCCTCTAATTGACTTTTTTAACCAGTTTCATTTTTTGAACTTTTATTAACAAGTATTTCTTTACATTTTTACTTTTTAAAATTCCTATTTATCTTTTTCTCAATTTAGTAGGGTTTAATTTTCTTTTTAATAAATAAATTAATTAAGTGAATTCAGGTAATTTACCATTAATCTTTAAACAAATATTATCATGTTCCTGTTTTTTTTAATTATTATTTTAAGTTGGTATGTATTAGTGAACAATAATTTAGGAATGAATCTAATTTAAACTAATTAACTCATGTTAAGTTCATCTTCATTTGACGTAATAATAATTAATTTTTTTGCCCATACCTAACTAAGCTTACTTTAACAATATCAATCTTTCTTTAATTAAAAGAGAAATTGGGATAGCTTAAAAAAAAAAAAAATTGATGCATGAATGAAGTTACCTAGGAGTGTTGCAGTTTCTTTTGAATTGTTGCTTTCACAAATACTTTATTGCCTTTTTATTTCATATTTCACATTAAAATTAGTCTTTTTCTTCCCATTAAAAAAATATATAATATATTTGTTTTCTTTAATTCAATAATAATTAATGGAGTATATGGATTTTGAATTTGACTTGAAGAAATTAGTTCATATTAGTTATGGTCAAGCTAAGCTTACTTTAACTTAAATGTTGTGAGAAATTTTTTGTTTATCAAAACGGCTCTATATGTAAGATTTTTAAGGATATATAATTAATTTGTTTTATTGTCTAATGCTCCTATTTCGTAAACCAACCGAATTGATTAATTATTGAAAAACAATTTGGAAATCGAAATCAAACTGTGTTAATTGAAAAACCAAGTCAACTCAATTGCTTAGATCAGTTTATGAGCCAACTAAGGAGGTGGAAACAATTATGAACATCTTTTGTCTAAAGTAAAACTAAATTAAATGTACCGTTGTATTCTTTCTCTTAATGAAACTCGTAATTTAGAGGTTATCTAAGCATTTTTCTCATTCACTTGATAAGCGAAAATAATTGGAACTCTTGTATTCTCTATAGACAACTTCATAATCGAGAAGTAAATGAATGAAACTTTTTATTTGATTGTTTAAACCTAAAACCCTAACAAAAAAAATCTCAAACCAACCGATTTCAGTCTAAACCAACCATCAGTTTCATTCATTTTTAAGTTGCTTACACTTCTATACTAGGCAGCTAAACTTTTATAATGTGAATTATGGTGAATAACATAATTACAAAGTAACACCTAAATGAATATATTATAAGAGTTAAAAAGTTTTAGTAAGTGATGATTGTGTGTGCCCATTTTGAGTGGGTAGATATAATAGATATGCAAATTAGATATGATACACAAATTTTGCCACTAATGGAAGAGTGTAATTATATTAATGGAAGAGTGTAATGATAATTAGTTCTAAATAATGATATCACTGAACTATATGTATAGCATAATCATTATTATTGTTTTAATAATCTTATCCGTTTGATAATTGATAGATTTATTGTTTCTAAATTTGAAGAAAATGGTAATTAGGGAATTAAAAAGGTTTAATAATCTATTTTTGAAGGAAAAAAATGCATGGAAAATGATAAAAACAAGAAAAGAAAATCTATTTTGATATTTGATTTTAACAAACAAACAAAAGAGTGGGTTGGGGTCCACAGAAAAGGTGTTTAGAGAAAGTCTTAGAAAAAGAAAAAAAGAAAAAAAGAAAAAAAGAAAAAAAGAAAAAAAGGGATTTTCTGCTCTGTATTTTTTCCATTATTTTCATTGAACAAAAATGCTTACAAATTGCAACAACAAAATTGGTTTGCCTTAATTTTCTGTTCCCCCTTGTCTACGCTTCATTCGGATCTCTCCCTTCTTTCCCTCTCTTCCCTTTCATGTTACCCCTTTCATCCATCCTCCTTCTCGGCATCGAGAGCTTCCCCTCCATTTTCCCTTTCCTTCAAGCTCTCGATCCCCTTCTCCCCATCTTCTTCCATCATCCTCAATGGACAACATTACTGCTCAATTAAAGCGAGGTATCTCCCGCCAATTCTCCACCGGTTCTTTACGCCGTACCTTAAGTCGTCAGTTCACCCGTCAATCCTCTCTTGATCCTAGAAGGAACAATTTGAGATTTAGCTTTGGGAGGCAATCTTCTTTGGACCCTATTCGCCGCTGTCCCGATGAAGATAATGAGCTTTCTATTCCTGACAATTTGGATTCCACCATGCAGCTTCTCTTTATGGCTTGCCGTGGCGATGTTAGAGGTGTTGAGGATTTGCTTAATGATGGTACTGATGTTAATAGTATTGATTTGGATGGCCGTACTGCTTTGCATATTGCTGCCTGTGAAGGTCATGCTGCTGTTGTTAAGCTCTTGCTTAGTCGTAAGGCTAATATTGATGCTCGTGATCGTTGGGGGAGCACGGTATTTTATTTTACTCCATTTTCTCTGTATATACCTTTTTTCTTCCCCTAATTGAAACTCTTGTATTTAGTAACAACCCCCGCTTTCTTTCTTCTTCTTCTTTTCCCCTTCTTTTCTCTGTTTTTGGGGGATTCTCTTCAGGCAGCTGCAGATGCTAAATATTATGGAAATACAGAGATTTACAATATTCTCAAGGCACGAGGAGCAAAAGTTCCGGTATAATATTTCCCTTCTTTATCCTTATATGTAACTTCGAATTAATGAATCAATTTAACCAACCCCCTTTTTAATTTCATCTCCTCTGTTTTAGAAATTTAGGAAAACGCCAATGACTGTTGCAAATCCTAGGGAAGTTCCAGAGTATGAGCTTAATCCATTGGAGCTTCAGATTCGAAGGAGTGATGGTATATCAAAGGCATGTCCCTTCACCATTTATTTTCTTTTATTATTTGCTTTCATTCATAAATTATTTAGTAACGGTTATTGTAGAAACTGCTTTTATTGTACTCTAATTGGTTAAGGCATTGTATTTCCTTATTTGTATGTAACCCTTGTTAAACTCAATAATAAGGGTTAAATAATAAATCATTATTCCAAAGTTTTAGAAAGTGGTTTTACGAATTCTCGGATTAGATTACTAAAATTTACTTTCCATATAATGATTATTTTTCTAAGTGATTGACTGGAATGCATTAAAGTGATTTTAGATCTTTTTCCCCCTTCTATAATTGCATCTACAACATTGCCTTATATTGTACTTTAAAAAGGAAGTGATTTTGGCCGTATGAAAATCTAAAACATGCCTAGTCTACAACAAATATGTTATGGTTTTTCTGTTCCTTCAGTTAAAAAAAGAATAGCTGTAATAAACTGTTTATTCAATCGCTAATATCTTTAGGTATTCGGGTATTACTGAGTAGATCTAGTTTGTTTGTTGGTTTCATTCCATGTTCTTCATGTATTCAATCTACATCTCCAAATTCAGGAATTAACTTTTGTGACAATAAGTTTCTACTTGTTTTTCTTTGCAGGGGGCATATCAAGTTGCCAAATGGAATGGTACAAAAGTCTCTGTAAAGATTCTTGATAAAGATTGTTATTGTAACCCAGATTCTATGTATGTAGTCGCCTGAATCCTGTTATGTTTGATTCAATTTGAATGATGCAATTATTTATTTGTGTGCAATAATTCTACTTCTAGCACCTAAATTTAGAAAACCTACTAATTATGCATCTAATTAATTTGAGGCCCCACTTTTGCTCTTCTCTTCCTACCTACTGTCAACCAATGTTTTTGTTTTTTGTTTCTTGTTTGTAACAAGTACACTTTTCTTATATCTTTTTTAAGTTTAGCAAACGTGTGGGTGAGGATTTGAGGCTTTAACCGTTGAGCTATGGAATATTATACCATCTTTCGGTAGGAGTGGCCTACTTTTCAGTGGCTAGATAGTTGGAGCCAAATAAATCTCTTTCACCATCATGTTTGAAACTATTTGCTACTGTTTCATTTTGCTGAAACTTGAAGACTTTGTTTAAATTCGTATCTCTCACATATTGCAAGTTTTCTTATTTTATTGAATTTCACACAGAAATGCATTCAAACATGAGTTGACATTATTGGAAAAGGTCCGACATCCAAATGTAGTGCAGTTTGTTGGTGCTGTTACCCAGAATTTGCCAATGATGATTGTTTCTGAATATCATCCGAAGGTATGGATAAATTTTCTTATGCTTTATTTTATTCTAATGAAAATTATTTCATCATGTTCCATAGCAAGCATTTCATTACATATTTTGTTCATATATGATGAATGATGATTAGTTTTTATATCAACTTATTCCCTCTTCCATGTACATTTCATCTTCCAGGGTGATTTAGGGTGCTATCTTCAAAAGAAAGGTCGTTTATCTCCATCTAAAGCCTTAAGATTTGCCCTCGATGTGGCTAGGCAAGTTCTGTTTTTCTCATATCGTAATTTTAGCATTTGTAATTGTATGCTACTAATTTCTTTTATAAAACCTCATATTGATCTGATACTTTGTAGATCTCTCAACTTTGAGTGACAATTTATGTGAGCCTCAAATGGCTTTCTTATAATCAAGCATTTTGATATTCTATACTTTTGTAACTTATAATACATTTCCTTTCTATTTCCGAACCTTCTAGCAATATTTCGTCTCCTAACAAGAGACTTAATCTTCTATATTGTAACTTTATGTAAGTTTTTTTTATTATCAGGGGAATGAACTATCTTCACGAATGCAAACCAGATCCAATTATCCACTGTGATTTAAAGCCAAAGTAAGGCAACCATATTCAAAAGTCAGTCTGCGGATGATAGTTGCTTTAATTTGAGATTTAGTTTTCACCATAGACGAATTCTTTTTTAATATTGGAAGTTTTTGTAAGGTGCCAGAAATATTTTGCTGGATAATGGAGGACAACTCAAAGTTGCTGGATTTGGCTTGATAAGATTGTCTAAAATGTCACAGGACAAAGCAAAATTAGCTCACCCAGTTGTTATTGACTATTCAAGTAAGTCTTCATTTAATGATCAAGATAGTCTGCCGTATTGGATTTTAATATCCAGCAGTTTGAAGTTTATAACATATTTTAGAGGTGATTTGTACTTTATAAGTAAAAGTGGACTTTTTTATTGCAATCTTGAGTATTTATTTGGTCATATTGTGTCTCCTTGTAGACTTGTACTTAGCACCCGAAATTTACAACAATGAAATATTTGACAGAAGCGTCGATTCATTTTCATTCGGTCTCATTTTGTACGAGGTATCTACAATTTAACTGTTTTTTGCATTTCCTTAATCTTTTTGCATCATTAAGAGTTGAGAAGAAATTTGTGGCTGCTTTGGATTCGCACTTGCAAGCAATTTTTTTATCACTTGACAATGACTTATTTTTTTCTTCTTTTGCATTTGTATTTAATTTGGTTTTCATGGGCAGATGGTTGAAGGTATTCAACCATTCCATCCCAAGCCTCCAGAAGAGGTTACCAGAGCTATTTGTGCAGAAGGAAAGAGACCTCCATTTAAGATCAAATCAAAAAGTTATCCACCTGACCTAAAAGAGTAAGTCTCGTTGTGAAATGTTATACCATTACCTGAGTAGCTAGTACATGAATGTTTGATTATCTTATGCAAGTGTCTACTTGTGACACAAAACATATCTTGATAATTAAAATCCCTCATAAAAAGCAGCTTCAAGACAAAATGAAAAGGCAGAGAATAAGATCCAAGTAAACAGTCAAGTGTGCTTTGGTTTTTATTTCAAACAATGCATCATAAGAGAGAGAAACAAGAGAGCTTTTTTCTCTTCTTTTCTTTTCTTTACTTTTTGAAAGATACTGCAGAGCATTGGCTCTTGAAAGAAATTGCTGATATGCATATTAACTTCAAGCTGATTGGCAATCTTTAAAAAAGCGATGTAAACACGACTCTTGATCAACTATGCTCGAACAGAGAATAAGATGTTAGATGTGGATTCTGAGTTATGCTCATACATAATTGCCACAAAATGCAGATTGATTGAGGAATGCTGGGATCCCGAACCTGTTATGAGGCCTACTTTCTCCGAAATTATTGTAAGGTTGGATAAAATAGTTGCCAACTGCTCAAAACAAGGGTGGTGGAAAGACACATTCAAACTTCCCTGGTATGTTGTTTTCACTATAAATTGGGTCTCATACTCACAATTGATAAATGTTTCCTATGCCTTCTATTTTTGTTTCTTTTAAGGGAAAAGAAGCATTCTTGTGGCCCCTAAATTATAAAATGATTTGGGAATTGTGTGCAGGAAATAAGAAGATAGGAAACTCAACCCACTTGGTCTTCAGAAGGAGGCAAAGTGATTATGAATGAAGGACAATTCTCATAACATTGAGAGCTTCATTGTTGAGATTGAGAACGCCATTAATGATATCCAAATCCTTTTTTTCTTCCATAAACTTATTTGTCTCTCATTCATTTTCAGATTTTATTGTCTCAATGGACTGGAGGGCTTCCTGTGTAAAATGTGTGAAAAGGCAGTATCTTTTTTCTTTTTTCCTTTTTCTTTCTCTTCTCTCCAATATGAAAGGGAAATACCATTTGTTCTGCTTTAGTCTTGCATTATACTTCTAGTTAGGGAACATTTACTTGATATGGTCTGGAGACACCAACGATTGCTCACTTATACTGAGTTGAGGTTGATAAAGTGGGATCACAACAAAACAATACCCCTTCATTTTAAACTAACTAGGAGTATATGGAACTGTATAACTTATCGGAAATACGAGATAAATCAAGTACTTGAGGCATTTCGACTCCCAATTTTGAGATCACTTTCAAGCTTTGATTCACCCACCTCCTTTTAAGCATCAATTTGAAGTCTTTCTAACTCTCTTTCCTCATGTTTTTCTTTTCACACTCTCTTCTCTATTCCATGCGTTCCTAACCACTCTTTTATCTGTGAGATGGATTTCATAAATTTTTTTCAACAAATTTATCTCCAATCATGCACGAGTAATTCTTCACTTTTAGATCACTTTATGAGTTTTCACTTCGTTTTCTGCATTATTTGAATTGCTTTTATTGGATTTCATCAAGTTTAATTTCATCCAGTTTTGGTTTTCTAAGATTTGGTTCAAATTTTATTTCGAATTCTTTAAAGAAAGGCCTAAAAATGTAAGTTTTTTTTTTTTTGTTCAAAATCTTGTAATTTAGGAATAGATTATATTCATTTTTTTTTAATTTTCCTAATTGGTAAATACTATTAATTCTAATGATCATCATTGAATTTTTGGTTAGGATTGATTTGGTTGTATTAATCCTTTAATCATGAAGTTGATTGAAGTTCAATCAATTTGAAATTTTGTTATATTTTGTAAATATTTTAGTTTATTATACTAATATTTGAAAATGTCCTTAATAAATACATAAAACATCTTAGTATTGTTTATTACCGATTTCAAATTTACCTACTAAAAATACATTATAATAAATCCAAGGAAACGAAAAACTTAACCAAAAAAAATTTACATACATATAATATAATCGAAAATATGACAACTGTAATTATCCTAAATAGAAAGAAAATGAAAATAGCATACATTAATATTTATAAGTTGTCATTTCTTTATTATAAGTTGGGTGGAGGATTTGAACTGAAAGTTACTGAGAAATGTTAAGCTAAGCTGTTTGTTGGTTGAAATATTTTTGAACTTTGGTTTGGATTTGAGCAACTAAAGAATGACCAATTATGCATTAGGTTTTGTAAGTTGTGCCACAAAATCATATCACCTTCTCTAACACACAACTCAATCTCTTCCCTTCCAACAATAATCCCACTTTATATATCCTTTGGACTTTCCCTAATACCCAACCTTCCACACATCCTTCACACTGGCAATATTAGTCATTTGGTCTATTCATTGAGGCATTGCTACCATATGGGAATTTCACAGGTAAGAGCCTCTAAAACTGAGTTCCAACCACAATGAGAGTGACAAAACACCCCACTGATTTGTGAGCCAAAACTTGGACTTGGGGAGTACCATTATATAGATTTCACCACCAATTCCATTCCCCCATCTCTTTTGTGTCTTCAAAGAAGCTTTTTGGAAGCTTATTTTGAACTAATTCTTCCTCCTTAATGACCCAAAGGAACACTACGTTGGCTGCTATAAGCCCCCATGCAATCTGCTCCACTTGCTCGATCTTCTTCCAACTTTTGATACACTTTCAAATGATACGTAAACCACTGAGTTGTTGTGTTTGGAGTTCCAACCACTTGATTATTTTTTCTTCTTCTCGGTTGATTTTACCCTATCGATTCCTTAGTTATATGGTCATTCATTCCTTTGTTTATGAGTGTTGATGGAACAAGTACTGTTGGTGCTACTGTCTTTAGTGTGCTACATTCTTTTGTATATATATTCCACTCTAATATCTGTGTATTGACTGAACATTTTGTTGGAGTTCTTTTTTCTTTTCATTAATTCATACACAGATGGGTGGGGTTTTAAAATTCTTGAATGTAATTTTCAAATACTACACCTAATCCAAACTAAAGCAATATTTATAAAATATAGCAAAATTGTATATTGATAGACTCAACATGTATCGAGTTTTTAAGAAAAATTACATATTGATAGACTTAACATGTATCAAGTTTTTAAGAAGTATATAAAATGCCTATTAAAAGGGTAATCACAAGAACACACAAACAAGAACAAACATGTTGTAGAACACATTTTCTAAATAAAAAAACCTTTCTTTTTATGCATAGAAGGAATAACATTTCATTTAGAAACATTTAAATAATAAAATCTCACATGTTTCCAATGTAATTTGTAATCTTTGCTCAACACTTGAATATTCGTCAAATACCCAAAACGTTTAGAAGCAAAAGAATATCATCTTTGATCATGAATAGCTTCAAAAGTTTTTTACTTTTAAATTAGAAAATGATGAGTTCAATCACATACTTTATATTTAAATCCATTGAAATCCAAGTATATTGGCTCGAAACATTTTTAAGCAAAAATCATTCTATTCCTTAAGGTAGCAAACAAACACAAGAATATATATGTATTTGGGTGTGATCATAGCGTCATCACAGACTGTATAGCTTAGTGCAAATACTTCACAAGGGTGTAAGGCATTAATTAACTATTGTTTGGGACAAGAAGGAATGGAAGAATCAAGAAGCAGAGCGTCACTCAATGGATATATATATATATATATACGTCCATATAGCGTTGGGGGCCTTTTAATTAATTATTGAACAGTTGTTTTTGTTGCTACACTCATGCATGCATGACACAATTAATGTACTGTACTTTCTAAACCCTCAATCCTTTATCTGTCGTTCTCTCTCGTTTATCTCTCACCATTCCTACTCCATTATCATTATCTCTCGCTTGGACAAAGTGAGTCGTGGACAAAAAAGAACCCGAATATATATAACAACAAAAATGAGAATTAAGTCCTTAATTACCTAAGTTCAAGAGACAGAAATGGAATGGAATTTTGAGTACACAGTTTGGTTAATGCATATATACCCATCATCCAACAGCGTGAATCACGTTGGAAACTATTGGGATTATGTATGAATCTACCAATATGTACAGAAGATAAGAGAAACAGTACAAAAAGAAGATTAATTTGTTAAGTGTAAAATTATATCAACAAGATGCACCTTCTTTTTCGGTGACTCGATCATATGAACTCCAAAGTTGAGCACGCTCGAATCATTATGATAATAAATAGTAGGATAATAAGTAATAACCAATCTATCATTTTTCTTTTCTTGCATCAAATTACGTTTAAATTTCATGTGGTTTTTCCTCAAACCATGTGAAAAACGTGGTTGAATATCATGAATAATCTTTTATCTCTCACAAAGAAAACCCTACAAATTTCCACTCTTTTCTTCAGCTCTATAACAAATTATAATTCTAAACTGCATATTTGTACATAAATATTGTGCAAAGCCATTAATTTATTATTATCTTTTTACAGCCTGTCAATGTTAAATATATAATTTAATTCAAGACTAATGATCATAAAACTATTAAAAAAAATCCAAATAACACTATAATCATATATATCGATAGATTATTATCACTATTATATCATCTATTACTAATAAATATTAATAAAAGTATACCATTTCAAGTAATAAACAATCAAAACTACTAATAAGAATAGTTAGAACACTTACTCATATTCACAATTAAAAAAAATTGACCCTATAGTTGACAACAAAAACAATTTGAAGAGATCGGATTAAATTGGGATATATAAAACATTAAATAGGGAGCTTTTTAAACCATAAAAATTGAATGAAAAAACCCAATTGAATTTATTAAAAAACAAAATTCTAAAATGAGAATTAAATTGGATTACATTGTGACGACTTCATTCGTTAACAAAGATTTATAAGAGAGAAGTAATCGAAAATAGAAGAGAGACAACAAAGGAAAATGGAGAAAGTGGGAGAAGAAGGCAAAGTTCACATTTTGGTGATTCCATTCCCAGACGAACAAGGCCACATAAACCCCATCCTCCAATTCTCCAAACGCCTAGCTTTCAAAGGCCTTAAGGTCACTCTCCTCAACCTCCTCCATGAAAAAAATACAACAACTTACCAGCTCAGTTGTTGTTCATCGTTGAACTCCACTATTAACGTGCTCGAGAGGCCTCGAGCCCCCTACAACAGCACCGAGCCCGAGTCGATCGAGTCATACATGCACCGTCTGAAGACCTCCATTTGCTTCCATTTAATAAACCTCGTAACGCAATACCAAAACTCAAATTTTCCATTTTCCTTCGTGGTATACGACTCTCTCATGCCTTGGGTTTTGGATCTTGCTAGAGCATTCGGGCTTCGTGGTGCTCCTTTCTTCACTCAGTCTTGCGCTGTTATTGCCATTTTTTACCACATCATTCATGGTTCCTTTAAGATTATTCCTCCTGTTGCTGATCAGACAACATGTGTGTCATCGTTGTTGCCTGGATTGCCACTTGATCTCCATGCTTCTGACCTTCCTTCTCTTTTATTACCTGATAACAATAATCCCCAACAGAATAATAATCCATTTTTTCTCAAGTTGATGATTGACCAATTACATGACCTCCCTGAATTGATGTTCGTCAACTCCTTCCATGCCTTGGAAACACAAGTAATTCTTCTAACTCTCGTCATCATTGCTACCTATCATTTTTCTTATTTTTTTGTACAATTCTGCATCACTGTTGTATGAAATTAATTCCTTGTTAAAAATATGCTATATGTGTATTTCCTTTTTGGGTGTTGTTTGTAGTTTTATTCGTTTTTATGTTTTCAAAATTAGATAAAACGTTTATGTGGAATGATTGTTTTTCTTTTTCTTTTTCTTTTCTTGACAAAGTTTATGGAATGAAATTTTTGCTGTCCGTAAACAAATAAGATAAGGATAGCTATCTGTTTTTTCTTTTCCTCTCTCTTATGATTAACAATTTTGGTTCTTTTATCTTTTAAAGGAATAAAAATTGTTTGGACTTTTGTTTCTCTCTCTCTTATGATTTAACAAGTTTGGCCAGTTGGTAGATTAAAAAAAAAACTATGATGCATGTATGAATCATAGTTTTTTATCTCATAATAATAATAAAGTGTTCAAAAGAAAAATATGTTTGTTGACAAAATTATATATTTAGTAGGAATTTTTGTGTTTGAATGAAAAGAAAAATTAAAATATTTTAAGATTTAATATAAATAGGCAATGGAGTCTACTGCATGCCAAACTATGAGCTTTGGAACATAATATATCAGGTAGACCCTATCATGAATTTCAAAACATGTATTTATTATAACTTATAAACACCTATCTACGGATATGTATACACAATACTTCAAATTTTCACTTATATCTAAATATTTTAATTTACTTGTAACATGAACAACGTGAGTACATATAAAAGTAGATATGCAGAACTATACAGAACATGTGGCAGTCGTCACGTAGTTCCATTCGGTTAGAACTCAAAAACTGCTACCTCGCAGGAAAAATAAAGGAAGAAAGGTTAAGCTAACAAGCCGAGTAAGCGGTGGTTAAGTTTTTAAAAAAATACTTTAATATGTAAAAGTATAAAATCCATGAAACAATGATGAAAAACCAGAAACAATCGAGATAAAGTATGTGCAGTTTAATATCAAACGTTATATAGTTTATTAGTTTCCATAAATTAGTAGTAGAGAGATAAACATAAACATGAATAACAAATTTATCAGGAAAATTAGTACCGAACATGGTCATCCCATATATAAAATATTTAACATATATAGCAGAGAAACATTGGTCATATATACTATACAGCGAGTATGCTCAAATGCATGGCAAAGAAACATGGTCATATACATGCACGCTGAGCAGCTTTCCAAAGGCAAAACACTCCAAAGCAAAGTCCAAAGCCTATGTGCGTGCCGAAGTGTGTCCCAAAATCTCATGGCTACAATATGGAAACACATTCACCGTAAGTCTAGTAGGTAATCATATCCAATCAAAACATGATTTCATAATAACCTATCAAACTTTGATTTAGAATCATGAAAATTCCAATACAATTATAGGATAATTAACAAAACACAAAACCATATATTTATATTTGCTTGAAATTATACATAATGATAATTTTTCAGCAGAAAAAAAAAACTCCATGATTGAACTTCTAGAGCTTAAAATTTGGACTGTAAGCTGCTCTAAAATCAGGATAGTAAGTTGTTCTGATTTCGGTTTTCCCTGTAATTAAATTAATTGGGTTACCGTTTGATGTTAATCAAATTTAACCCATTTTAACTAACAAAATTAGTAAAATCCACTTCTCCCCTCTCCCTTTCTTCTTCCCAACCTTACTATTCTTTTTATTTTATTCTGAAACTAAATAATGTTTTCTTTTAAAAATCAGAAGTCAAGCTGATAATTTTTCCTAAACTTTAATTTGTTTAAAAAATTCTAACAAAACATATAAATTCTTTCTAAACAAAACTTTCCTACGTATATATAATTCCTTTTAGATAATTCTCCTTTTCACTTTCTTATATTAAACATTCTTCAACCAGTACCAACTAAACCATGTTCATTATTTATAAGTTCTAAAAGAATCATTTCCATCATCAACTCCCAATAAAAAACTTAAATGTGGAAATTGCGTTCACAACCTCAAGTTTCAAAAAACAAATTAAAACGGTACGTACGATTATCAAATGAAAGCCTAAAAACTATTTTTTTTACAAACTTTTAATTAATCAAATATGATAGATGCAGTTAAGTATTAGTTTAATTATTTAACAAGTTATCGTAACATGAATTCAGGTAATAGAATATCTACAAAGCCAGATGCCACTGAAGATGGTTGGACCAACAGTTCCATCCATACTCATAAACAAGGAGTTGATGGACGACGACCATGATTACGGAATGAATCTAATCAATTCAACTGAAGATGACAACAAGAAAATCATGGGGTGGTTAAACTCTAAAGCTCGCAATTCAGTCATTTACGTGTCATTAGGAACCAGAATATCAAACCTTGGAGAGGAGCAAATGGAGGAGCTTGCATGGGGGCTCAAAGCAACCAACAAACCATTCCTTTGGGTCATTAAAGAACCTGAATTCCCAAATAGCTTTTTTGAAAAAGAGGTAAAAGAGATGCATGGAATGGTGGTGAAATGGTGCTGTCAAGTCCTAGTCTTGGGTCACGAATCAGTGGGGTGTTTTATGACTCATTGTGGTTGGAACTCAGTTTTAGAGGCTATTACTTGTGGGGTTCCAATGGTAGCGATGCCACAATGGGGAGAGCAAATGACTAATGCTAAGTTTGTGGAAGATGTGTGGAATGTTGGTGTGAGAGTTAGTACTTCAAAGGAAAATGGGATGATTATTGTTAGAAGAGAAGAAATAGAGTTGTGTGTTAGGAAAGTGATGGAGGGAGAGAAGAGTCATAAGTTGAGACAAAATGGAAGAAGGTGGATGAAGTTGGCAAAGGAAGCTGTGATGATCAATGAAAATGGAACATCTGATAAGAACATCCATGATTTTGTGACACAACTCACAAATCCTCAAGTATATTGATGATTTTTCCCATTTTATTTTCCAAACCCCATCGCTATAATTAGTGTCTATCAAATTTGAAACTTCTCTAATTTTGTAATTAATATATTACAACAACGTATTTTGTACTTGTATATAAGTATTAAATTGTAAAACAAAAAAAAAAATCTAACAAATCTCTAACATTTTAATTATTTTGTCTAATAAGTCAAACATGTCTAACAAATATACAAACATTCTATTTTTTTATACTATAGATGAATAATATTAATTTTGCACCGTTGAGTTGAATAAAAAAGCAAGATAAATTTTTTCTTTTTTTCTTTTTTTCTTTTTTTCTTTTTTAAAGTATTAATAAAAAAATATATAGATATTATAATTAGATGAAAATGATTATTTCCAAATTTCGAATACTAAATTTCACAAAATGTCAATTTCTAACTTTCTTTTTCTTTCTTTATGAATTGTGGAATAAGTAACTATTTTTCGTTGAGATTACAACATTTAAAAGTAGTCTATATATATTAATGAAACGTTTGATTAACATAGAATATTTGTGAAATTACTGACATGGAATTTAGGTCATTAACAATGGTCTAAGAAGTGAGGGGGTAAATTAGAGAATTGATCGAAAAAATAATAAAACAAAATAAAGATATCACTTGAAATCAAAAGGAATCCTTTTTTGTCATACGTTACAGGAAAAGACAAAAAACTCCACACATTTAAAACCCTTTTATCAACTCTCAATAAATAATAATTAACAATTAAATAATAGGTTAACACACACTTCCCTAAACCCTAAACTTTCCCAAACTTAAAAACAATTTTATTCCATGCCACAGTTTAGTTCTTATTTTGTAATCAACTCGAAAAAATTGTTGTTTTGTGAAAATTTTGGTGATAAATGTGATTTTGTAAACCTAAATAATATTTCTAAAGTTTTAATGTTGGGTTTAATATTTATTTTAATTTTTTTTATACCACTAGAATTGTATGTTGTGTTAATTATTGTTAAGCCTAACTCATTTTGGTCTTTAAATAACATTTGAATTTATTTGTTAAAAAATTTAATTTGATATGTTCCGACAAGAATGCGGGTTTTAAATTTAAATAATGTAAATTGAGTATACAAACTTGAGTTTGTAGACTAAAAATATTAGACTTAGTGCAAACAATATTTATATTTATTATGTATGTGAATTAGCCCTAAGTGAACACTCTCTCCTTCACATGGGTCGGAGCTTTGAAGAAAACACCCTTCTTTTTTTTATTTATTTGTTATATTAACTAAAAATGAACTAAAAGGCAATTGGAAATAAAAGTAACGATTTAAATATACATAATTTGGTAGATGAACTTTGATGTAAATAAAATTTTAAACCATATAAAATTTAATTCGTAACACTTAATCTACTAATGTTGGAATAGTATTAGGTTTGTGACTTTTTTATTTTTTTCATTAATGACAAATAGACTCAATGAGCTCAATAGATCAACCAACCAAGAATGTGTAGCTTTCAATAGTCAACAACAATACAACATGATCACTATTATTGGAATCACAAACACCAACTCCATTCCCCACACCATCATTCAAAACTAGATAAACAATGGTTGTGAGTTAGTTGTGAATGGGAGAAAAAAGCCTACCACACATTAGTGGAATAATTCATGATACAATAAAATCAATTAAATTTAGCACCATCGATCAAACCCTAAACCCTAAACCAGAAGTCACCAAATACATTTACTACTTCCCTAATAAAAAAAAGCATATTTATTTATTATTAAATTAGCTAAAAGAAGGTATTAATTAATTAATTAATTAATTAAAAAAAAGAAGAATGTAACGTATTATTATTACATTGAGAATTGTATGTATGAATGTATGTATGTATGTATGTATTATAGTTTGAAGACTTTACCATTTACAAACACAAAATATAAAATTACACGTGGTAGGTGGAAATCGAATCCTACTCACGGTTTAGAATGAAGCAACCCTATTAAAACCCTTCATTTCTCACCTTTCTCCTTCATCCCCCACTCCTTTGCTGACTCATCCATGGCCGCCGCCACCACCCATTTCGCTCCCTCTATCTCTGCCTCTTCAGCCAAAACCCTAAAGCATGCTGCTGCTCTGCACCCTCTAGCTCCTTCCTCCTTATCCTTTCTGTCTTCTTCTTCCTCTGGCCTCAACGCTCTCAAAGCTGTTGGTATTTCTGCTGCCAATGGCATCGGCTCTGCTCTTGGTGCTCGCATGGTCTCTGTTCCTGCCATCAAGCCCTTAATCTCCCTCGATTTTGATACGTCTGTTTTCAAGAAGGAGAAAGTTAACCTCGCTGGCCATGATGAGGTTTTTCTTCCCTTTTTCTTATATATATATATTGGGTTTGAGTGATTTGAGTTCAGAGAAATGGATTCTTATGCTTTTATTTACTGAGATCTGCTTGTTTTTTTCTTTACATTTTTTCTTGATTGTTTTCTTTGGTTTCGGATTGAAGTATATTGTCAGAGGAGGCAGAGATCTTTTTCCCTTGCTGCCGGAGGCCTTTAAGGGGATCAAGAAAATCGGTGTCATTGGCTGGGGTTCACAGGTGATGTTATCTTACACTCTGCTACCCCTCTTGTATTTCTTATGTTTTGCTGTCTCCATGATCTGATGGTTACGCATGTACTCAACTGCAGATGTTCACATATAAACTCTTATTTTTACTTTTGAGAATGTTTGTTTCACTTTCCAGTTGATTTTTGTGTTAATACTAATTGAGGAAAAAGATGTGACACTTTACTAAAGCGATGTCAAATTGGAGAATTTACATTTCAACTTTCAACCTACATGCAAAATTTTTGTTCTGTTTTTTCACTTGGGCATATGATTGGTATGAATGCAAGGAGTTGTGGAAACTAGAGCATGTTGGTTTTGAGAAACTGAGTTGATGTGTGCATCTGGATGTAGAATGTATGCATGCGTCTTGTTCACCAGAAGTTTTCATTCTCATTCAGAAAAGCGCTTTCTTAAAGCCCATAGACTCTTCCCTTTTCAGGAAGGATGAACTTTTTCTCTGACCCTTCTACTGGTTCTTTGTCAGGCTCCTGCACAAGCTCAGAATTTGAGGGACTCCCTTGCTGAAGCCAAGTCTGATATTGTGGTTAAGGTGATTTTATTTTATTGTACATTTCAATTTATTTAGTCTTTTGTACAACATTCTCTGGAGTGTTTATTCTCTATAGTATTGTAGGTTTTGATATTGTGTTTGTTGACTAATCATCTATATGAATGCTGATTTTTCCTTGTTGGTTTTTATTGATGCAGATTGGTCTGAGGAAGGGTTCCCGCTCTTTTGCAGAAGCTCGTGCAGTTGGATTTTCTGAAGAGAATGGAACTTTGGGTGATATATATGAAACTATATCCGAAAGTGATCTTGTCATGCTTCTGATTTCTGATTCTGCACAGGTCAGTTGGTGAAGTTATCTTAATTTTGTTGCTTCTAGTACTATTAAGCTAGAGTTAGGTGCTTTTGATGGCAGATATATTTATTTGTTTGATTTCCTGTATTCTTGGTATCCTTTCCTGTATGTTTGCCTACTTCCGTTTTTTACACATTTTTGTACAATTCTGAGTTTCTTAATATCGTCGAACTTTGCAGGCTGATAACTATGAGAAAATATTTTCTCACATGAAACCAAACAGCATTCTTGGTCTTTCCCATGGGTTTCTTCTTGGCCATTTGCAGTCATCGGGGCTTGATTTCCCTAAGAATATCAGCGTGATTGCTGTTTGTCCAAAGGGGATGGGTCCATCTGTGAGGAGACTTTATGTGCAAGGAAAAGAGGTCAATGGTGCGGGAATTAATTCTAGTTTTGCAGTTCACCAGGTAATATCGTTTTCTCCACTTTGAGAGGTGGATATTGATTGATGTACTTGGTTGCTAACTATGTACAGTTTACAGGATGTTGATGGCAGAGCCACAGATGTCGCATTGGGTTGGTCCATTGCACTTGGTTCTCCATTCACATTTGCTACAACACTAGAGCAAGAATACAGAAGTGACATCTTTGGCGAGCGAGGTAGACTTTCCATTCTACTTCTTGTGTAACTTTCAAATACACATGAACTGTGGTTACTAAACTCCTTCTGCTGTGGTTGATAGGTATTCTACTTGGTGCTGTTCATGGAATTGTGGAGTCCTTGTTCAGAAGGTACACTGAAAATGGAATGGCGGAAGAGCTGGCTTACAAGAACACCGTTGAAAGCATAACAGGAATTATATCAAGGACCATTTCCACCAAGGTCGTATCTGCTTACTAGATATAACTTTGTTATTTTCCATTCATTCGCTTGCTTTTGTGTTAATGGTTGTGACTTTTTCTTCCTATATAGGGAATGTTGGCAGTGTACAATTCCTTCTCTCCTGATGAGAAAAAGGAATTCGAGAGAGCATACAGTGCATCATACTACCCATGTATGGATATTCTCTATGAATGTTATGAAGATGTTGCCAGTGGAAGTGAGATCCGCAGTGTTGTGCTTGCTGGTCGACGATTTTATGTATGTTGGTTCCTTCTTTTTGCCTTAACAGCAATAATATTTAGTGAAAACAAATACTTTTACTGAAAATGAAATCTTTCTTTTAATATTGTTGTTACTCTCCTATTACAGGAAAAGGAGGGTCTCCCAGCTTTCCCAATGGGCAACATTGACCAGACCCGGATGTGGAAAGTTGGCGAGCGTGTCCGACAATCACGTCCTGCAGGTGACCTTGGTCCGCTGTATCCTTTCACTGCTGGTGTATATGTGGCATTGATGATGGCACAGGTATGAAATTTCTGTCCTAATAGCAATTTGCCAACTCTTAAACCTTGAATTTTACTGTATTCCGTTGGTTTTCAAACGAAGAGATGTCTGCCTGCTTCATAATAAAATTTTCTACTTTCAGATTGAGATTCTGAGGAAAAAGGGCCACTCTTACTCTGAGATCATCAACGAAAGTGTGATCGAATCAGTCGACTCTTTGAACCCGTTCATGCATGCTCGTGGTGTTTCTTTCATGGTTGACAATTGTTCCACAACTGCAAGATTGGGATCTCGAAAGTGGGCTCCTCGCTTTGACTACATTCTCACCCAACAAGCTCTGGTTGCCATTGACAACGGTTCAGCCGTTAACCAAGACCTTATCAGCAACTTCCTCTCTGACCCAGTTCACGGAGCAATTGAAGTTTGCGCCCAGTTGAGACCTACTGTTGACATTTCTGTTCCAGCTGATGCCGATTTTGTTCGCCCAGAACTACGTCAAAGCAACTAAAATGTGCCAACCGGAACTAACTAGCTTGATCATGCTGGATGGACTCCTGTATGTATCTACACAATATGTACTGTTATCCTGATCTTCTTCAAGATCTAGTTTTTTCAAGTTTATTATAAGAGTTAGTTGAGCGCGTGGTAGTAATAAATATAATGTTCCTGAGTTTTCGTGGTTGTTTTGCCCAAGTTGTTATGTAGACCTGTGAGGATTGTGCTAGAATTATCAACTACTTTCATGGCTTCTAATATTAGTTTCATCCTAAATTCCATTCTACTGTCAAACTCTCATGTCTTACCGATTCGTTTGATTTGGGTTTTGACCGAAGTAGCTGAGATTGATTAGTATTATCGTATGGTTTATTTACTCAATTTGTGATATTTCAATTACTTAAACGATAAGTTAGAAGCCAACCGGCTGGATTCGAGAAGCGCCAGACCTATCTAAGTACACATAGGAACAGGCGTTGCCCTCAAAACAAGATTACATGTCAGACATCAAACCAAACTAACCTCCAACGGCTAAAATGGCCCAAAACAATTCAGCAATTCCCAATAAGAAGGTCCTTTAGTTACTGAGCCCATGAACCCTTTTCTTTCTTCTCACATCGGGGGCCTAACACAATCTCTTAACTTCTTTCTTTGAATACGGTTTGTGTTTCTTCACTAGCTAACTAAAAGCTCAAAGATGAGAGGTGTCAATTTTGTACATCTAATCAGTATTTAAAATTGGTGCAATCCTCGTAATAGTAAACTCCACGGTTCATATGTTACGATTACATGTAGATGTAGTAGCGATAAACCAAAAACAAATGGAGATTCCTTTCTTCTTATGTTTTTGTTGAAATAATAAACAGTGAGCTAGGGTTGTTTCAACTTCTACAGTGAGACTAAAACCCTAGGTCGTGGTCAATTTCAGTTATATCACCATCAACCACAAACCAGCTCTTGTAAGTTTTAAGCTTGGAATGTCCTTTCATGGCTGCCACGTAAATGATGAATTAACATAACTTAATGCGGAACACATGGAAGTGACCCTTTACTTCAACTCCAAGCTCAAAAAAATCAAAATCCTAACAAGTTTCAACTTTTTTAATTAGTCTTCCTCTCTATAAATTTATAATTAACTTCAACAGCCTATTAATCTCTCTGAGTTCATAAATTTTTCTCTTGGATCAATACCCATTAATCCTAATACAAAAGGTAGTTACAAGTCGTACAATTTTCATAGCTAAGAGTTATTTTAAAAGAATCACAAATAAAACAAAATTTATCCACGACAATCCCCCATCTAAATTCGTTATATCAAATTGCCTTGAACTTGATTGCTAGATTTACAACTATCTCTAAAGAAAAATTAGCAATAAGCTAAGTAATTCATGTATTTCATAGAAATTTCATCTTTTCAAGATGAGGTTCTCGACAATTAAATGGAACGAATCGACTCTATCTTTAGGACAAACTACATTAGTTTGTTTGATTTTAAGAGAATAAAGTGGTTAGTCTTAGCGTGACATTGGAGCTCATTGATGGTAGATAAGAAGAAAGTAAGAGATATCGAAGGAGAATAATTCAATCTACGTGATTGGAGAGTATGAAAAAAATAGTAATTCATAGATACAGTTCAATCACACAAAGAAAAATTAGGTATTAAAAAAATATAGTATTTTTTTAAATTTGTCACGTGACAATTTGTGATTGAACACTTGAGTGAGCTGCACAAAGATAAGTGTAATTCATAATAAAATAATGTATGTTTCATCCAGAAATACACATTAAAAACTTGACCATAATTAAACAAAATATAAATGATGTCAATCATATTTTGTATTATTGAGATTAGCATTATTATGAACTATGTTAATTACAATTATTATTGTAGAAAAAAAAAAGAAAAAAAGAAAATCAGAGAGAATCAAATTAGAATCACATTCTGATGGTCTAAAGACAAAACCCATAATGTAATTATCCAAAATTGAAAAGAAAATGGTATCTTTTTGTTTCACTAAAAACATGAAAAGAAAATAATTATAAACTTATGAGACATTGGAAGAGAAATGAATCAATTATATGAAAGGAGTAAGTAAAGAAGAATAATTTAGTGGAATGAATAAAAAAGATGAACATAGAGCATTGGATCCCCTAATAACGTGACTAAACCCAATTATATAAAAACCATATAACAAGGTTAGACATATATAATCACATCATATAATTGTATAGATTAATTAAAAAATTACATTTATTTATATAATTATATGTTGACAAAGGCTCACGTTAGTGCTTAGCATTTAGCATAATGTTTCCATTTTTTGACATTTGAAAAATGTTAGAAAGCGTATTAATTAATTAAGATGTGATGTAGTGGAATGTGCTAGACCATACTACATTATATATACATAAATTTGAATTTTATGAAGGAAGAATGAATGATTTGCATCTATACAATTCTTAAATAAATGAGATAAAAATTTCATTGGCCCACACCTTTATTTATTTATTAAATTAAAAGATTACATAAGAAAGAAATTGAAAAGAAAAGAGAGATTAAATAAAGAGGTTGAGCAAACTGTCGTGATGAAAGAGCACAGCTTTTTGTTTGTTTGTTTTCATTTCTCTCTCTCTCTATTCCAAATTTGCCCTCTCTACCATTTTAGGAATTATTTAAATTTAAATTAAGAGAGTAAATTAATTAATTTGTATTAAGATTGGAATTGAGAGAGATTTAATAAGGAGAATGTTTTTTTTTTTTTTGGGGGGTGTAATTAAGAAGAGAATTGATGGGTTATGGTCTTTGGGAATGAATTAAGTAAATGAGAAGTGACAAAGAGAAAGAAAGGGAATGAGATTCCAAATTCTACCCTTACCTATTTTTGTGTTCCTAAAGAGAAACACATTATCATTATTTCGCAATAGAGAGAGAGAGAGAGAGACATTACACATAACCCATCACTTACCTTTGACCAATGGAATTCCCCTTTGAAATTCCTATCCTTCTCTTCTCTATCGCTAAACTTTTTTTTTATTATTAATAAAAGTTAGAATTATAATTTCCAATTTAGCAAATAATAAAAAGATAAAATTTATAAATTTAAAATTGGATGTAGGTTTCTATATTTTTTAAAGAGGGGTTTTGTTTGTGTTGGAGTGCAGTGGAGGAGTTGGGAAGAAGGAAGAAGGAAGGAGGAAGAAACGAGAATTATTAGGGATAAGAATAAAGTGAATAGGTGTAGCCAAACAGGATCATATCTTCCAAAGACAGAGCCTAACGGCGCAAAAAGGCATAAATGGTTTCGGCGCCTCACCCCTCACTCACTTTGCCTTAGCTGTAACCTCTTATTCACTCTTTTGCCCTTTCCCCCTTCCCTACTTCATAACTTCACATCTCCTTGGTTTAAAGATTTATTAGATACTTTTTAAACATTAAAAAATCTAAACTTTAGAAGCAAAACTTAATTAAACCAGATTCAACTTTATTATAAATGCTAATTACTATCTATTTCATTTAGTTGTATTTTTTTTTTCCTATAAAGAATGAAACCATTTGTTGACCTAATTTAACCCAAATGGCAACCAAAAGTACTTTTCTCTGACACTAACATTAGAATACATTAGAATGCTACTGTCTTAAAGTCTGTCCTCTCCTACCTTTTCTTTTTCCCAATATTTTATATTATAATTACACAAAACTATAACAAAAAAAAAAAAAAAGCTTTTTTTAATTTATAATCTTTACATCTAATTTATATTTGCTTCTTAACATTCATACCATTACATATTTAGTTCTTAACATTTCAATTTTATTTGAATTAGATATAAAAATATGAAGATTTGCATGATTTCTTTTACTAAATACTATTTTTTGAAAATCTCATCACTTGAGGTAAAATGTAATATAACAATTTGAAAGAAAAAAGAAAGATATTTTTCCTATAAATCTTTTTAATAAAAAAAAAAACTTGGAATATGAAAAGATATTGAATTTATATGGACATATTGATATTTGCATGTATATGGAAGGAGAAGGGTATTATGGTAATTGAGAAGGAGAGGAATGTAGGGTTGGAGGGGTTAAAATGAGTTTTGATTTGGGTAAATAGAAATACACGTAAGCATAATTTAAGAGCCTAATTGAGAAGGACAGGGTTGTGACGTCAGCACCTAGGACCATGCCAGCTCAATTCCATCAATCCTATACCTTCCCACTTTTTTCTTTTTTCTTTTAATTCTTTTTTTCAAATATTACATTTTTAATAAATAAAACTTCACAAAAAAAAAAAAAAAAAAGAAAGAAATATATTTATTACATATTCTAACAACTTATTACCAATTCCACCTATGCTAATGAGCTATGTCTTCAACACAAAAATAATATCGAAACTAATTAATTAAACCTCAATTCCAAATTTAGTCTAACTTTTTAGGTTTCATAGACAAAACTTCTAATTCAAAAAATCTATCTTTTTTTGTCCACTAACAACAACCTTAAAAATACATTTATTAATAAAATTCTTTTTTTTTTTTTTTTTTTTTTTTTTTTAAATTTAACTTGATTTTTGAAAAACATTAAAACAGGTTCAAGCATTATAAAATGTAAAGAAGGGTTGAATTTTTTTTATGATTTGAAATAAGATGATAAAAGAGAAGACATGATGAAATAGATTAGTGTGGTCAAATTGGGAAGTTAAGTTGAAGGTTAAAGAATGAAAGAAAAGAAAGAAAGAAAGAAAGAAAGAAGAACAAATAGGGTAACATTTATGAGTTTTTGGCAGTAACATAACGAAATATTAACGATTTCTTTTTTGGATAAGGATCGAAAACGAAGCCATAAACACACATTTTTGTTTTCTTCCCTTCCCTTATGGGCTCAATGTCGTCAATCTTTTTCTTGAAAAAGATTCATTTTTCTTTTTTCCCATTAAATTATTGGAATTTGATACAACCCATTTAACCAAGAATCCAAATTGGGTGAAAGAATGAACAATAATTCAAAATTATTCTCCAATAACAGCCTAAAATAAAAGAAGTAGAGTGAGAAAACAGAATGTAATCATCTGGAGGATAGAGAAAAATGATAAATTAAGAGAATGTAGGCGCATGTATATATATATATATATATAGTGATTGATATATAATGGTTGAAAAATGGTGATTTGTTAAGTAAACGGGTAGCCGTAGAGGCGAGGAGAGAAAGGGAAGAAAGCGGTGGCTCGTGAAGAAGGAAAGAAAAATTCGAAGAAGAAAAAGTATGGAAAATCTGAAAAAGAAATTGAAAAGAAAATTTAACAATATTAGTCCAATTTGTTTCTCTTTGTAGATTCATTCCTTGCTTCCTTCTTTAATTTCACGGGATCCCCATTTTCTTCTTCTTCTTCTTCTTCCATGTCTTTCTCAGACACCTTCTGTTCTTCTATTTCTCTGTTTTCTTTCTCTTTTTGTCCTCCTTTCTCTATACTGTTCTTCTTTCAATAACAACAAGGATAACCGAGAGAAAACAGTTTGTGTTTCTTTTTATGGTAATTGGGTTTTTGTTTTTTTGGAAGTAATTTGTGAAGCAATGTCTCACACTGTGAAATCGATTCAAGAAATGGGTTCTGATTCTTTAACTGGGCGATTTCGTGATGGGTTTAGTTTGGGAGATAATAAGCCCGATGTGAAAGATCACGATCTGAGTTCACCGGTTTCGCCATTGATGATGACTCGGAGCTCGGGTACTGGTGACAATGGCTATGGGATTGGTGGGCCTAACACTTCTAGTAGCAGTTCAAGCTCATCTGGTTCTGTTACGGGAAAAACTAATAATACCCAAATGGGTAAAAGATTTGAGGGCAAACCCAACAATCATTCAGGAGAGCTCTCAGTGTCCTCTGAGACGAGTCCGAGCGGCTCCGATGGTCACCGATCCGCCGCCGCATTGCGAAATTCGAGACCAGGTCACCGACGGTCGTTTTCGACCGGATCGCCACTAATCTATTCAGGTAAAACTCTTACAAGTACGAGCAATGGAGTTAATGGGAATGGAATCAACTCAGTCTCCTCGAACCCTAACAGCAATGTGTTTCCAAGCGGCAACATTTGCCCTTCCGGCAAGGTTTTGAAGGCCAACATTGCGCAAAGAACCTCTAATCGGACTGACACGTTGGGGTCCGGCACAGGGAATTACGGCCACGGCAGCATTATTCGTGGCGGTGGTAGCGGCGGCGGGGGAACCAAATTGGGTAGTCCAGGAAATCTTGCTGAAGGGAATTTTGGGTCTGGGAATTTACAATTTGGTAGTGAAACTTTGGTGGTTAAAAGGGCAATGGCGAGCTCCGATCCAGAGGAGGTCAAAAGGGCTGCGAATGAATTGTATAGAAGAGGGAGTTTTGTAGAAGCTTTGTCGTTGTATGATCGTGCAATTTCATTGTTCCCGGAAAATGCTGCTTATCGGAGCAATAGGGCGGCGGCGTTGACTGCACTTGGTCGGCTGGGCGAGGCAGTGAGAGAGTGTGAGGAAGCTGTGAGGCTCGATCTTGGCTATGGCAGGGCTCACCAGCGGCTTGCTGCTCTTTATCTTCGGTAAGTGTTTGAAATTTTTGTCAAACTGAAGCTGTTTATGATGCTTGGATATAGGGAATTCTAAGGAGATGAGATTTTCTTTTTTCTTGGAAGACGATTTGATGATTTGTCTATGTAGTTAAGATCTGCATGGTTTCTGTTATTGGTATCAGTGCTGATTGCTTCAATTTTTAGGAACATAGGTAGATTCATAGTTAATTTGTACTACTTTTTACATCATTTTTTTTACACTTGTTTTATTAACATCTTTCCTTAGATCAGTAAACGCCACTTGAATTCTAGTTCTAAATGTTGAGGCAGATATCTTTAATGGTGCTCCTCAATAATGTGATAGTTCCCCAGTTTGTCTTTTGTTTCATAAGCTATAGAAATGGTTTAATATTGGGATATTTTCATGCTTGAATTATATCTCCTTCGTTGCCGTGAGTCTTCTGAGATTTTTCAGCTAAATGCAGTTTCTGGTTTCGTTTGTCCAACATTATTTTTCAGCTTTGGGCAGGTAGAGAAAGCCCGGAGCCACCTTCTTTTCTCAGGGCAGCCAGATCAGTTTGAGTTGCAGAAGTTGAAGTTGCTCGAGAAGATATTGAATCAGTGTGCAGATGCTCGGAAAGCCGGTGACTGGAAGAGTGCTTTAAAGGAATCTGAAGCAGCAATGGCAGCTGGCGCAGATTTCTCTCCGCAGGTAGAACTCATAGATATGTTTGCTTATGTTTATTTGTATGTTCAGATTTACTGAAACTTATGTGAATGCAATGTAAAGCTTGTTGCATGTAAAGCCGAAGCCTTTTTGAAACTCCATCAGCTTGAGGATGCTGAATCCTGCCTATCTAACATTCCTAAGTTGGAAACTATGGCTTCATGCTCACAAACCAAGTTCTTTGGTATGCTTGCTGAAGCTTACGTGTTTTATGTTCGTGCCATGGTTGAGATGGCACTGGGAAGGTAATACATTTTTGAAAAATAAGTTTAGTTTATAGTTTAATGTTTAATGCTCACATTCTAGGGTTGAGTATAAGGGTTCGTTGGTCTTCTTGCAGGTTTGATAATGCAGTTCTGGCAGCTGAGAGAGCGGGCAAGATTGACTTTAATAATCTTGAAGTTGCAAACCTGTTGAGCACTGTGAAAATGGTGGCAAGAGCTCGTTCTCGAGGTTTTGATCTTTTTAGCTCTGGAAGATATACAGAAGCCTGCACAGCATATGGAGAGGGTCTCAAGTATGATAGTTCAAACCATGTTCTTTATTGCAATCGAGCGGTGTGTTGGGCGAAGATTGGACTTTGGGAACAATCTGTTCAGGACTGCAATCAAGCCCTCAATATTCAACCAAACTACACGAAGGCCCTTCTTCGCAGAGCCGCTTCAAATGCAAAGGTGAAAACTGCAAAGGATGCTAGGTGTCTATTCTTTCTTCTTTTTTATGGAAAATTATTTTATATGTTTTGACATGTGTTTTTGTATGTTTTCGTGCTCTCTTGTTGAACATTTTAGCTTGAAAGATGGGAAGAAGCTGTGAAAGATCTAGAGTTTTTAAGGAGAGAACTTCCTGGAGACCATGAGGTTGCTGAATCTCTGCATCAAGCACAGGTTGCATTGAAGAGATCTCGTGGAGAGGTAGTTGATCATAGAACCGTAAGTGGTGAAGTAGAGGAAGTTTCTACTCTTGATAAACTGAAGGCTGCAATTGCGTCAACCGGTTAGTTCATTTGGCAATTACTGTCTGAGAATCTTATACATATATCCGTCTTTAAACATCGTTTCTACTCTGTTTTTGCTGCCTTTAAAAGATGCATGTTTGGTCTCTACAATTATTCCCATCCTGTCTCTGAAGGAAAACTTGGATTTTTCAGGTGTTTCCGTGGTTCATTTCAAAGTTGCAAACAATATATGCGATGAAACATCTGCATTCGTGAATATGCTATGCATACGCTACCCTTCTGTTAAGTTTATAAAGGTATCTATTCATGTGATCATCTTGATCACAATGACATACCTCATCATAGTATAATGCATTGTCTTGCACGTACAATTACATTAGACCACTTAAAATCTCCACTAATCTGAATCTGATGTTTCAATGGAAGGTGGATGTGGAGGAGAGCATGACCTTAGCGAAGGCTGAAGGCATAAAAACCGTTCCAGCATTCAAAATTTACAAGAATGGAGAGAAGTTGATCGAAATGATCCGACCAAGCCACCATTTTTTGGAGGACTCCGTGAGAAGTTGTATTCTTCAACAGACACTGCCAGCATTGTCTCATGGTTCAAACCTCTACAACATTTGAATGGTAACTTTTATCATACAGAAAAAGCTAGTAATTTTACCTGTAACATAATCAACTACATAATTGTTTCCTAGAATTCTAGGCAGAGGAACCCTCAGAGACTAAAAGTTTCTTACTTCACATTTGCGGAAATTTATTTCTTTCATTTGTAATATTCAAGCATATTCTTCCTTATTTGAATCCCATTTATTTTTGGCCTGTATGCCTTTCTTTTTCCTTTTTCATGGTCTCATTTGTCAGTCTCAATTCAAAAATTTTGTCCAAATGAGTATTCTGTACAAATGTAATTATTTTGTCTCCCTGGCAGTAAATCATGGGCATGATTCTTTTTCCCTTTTTTATTTATTTTATTTTTAATGTGACTGGCTCAATAGTTTACAGTTTGGCATGTTTGGCATGAAATATTGGCTAAGTTTGAAGTCTGTTGTAGATCACTTCTTCTTGTCTGTTTCTATTTTTTTCATGTAAAACAAACAATGCTATGCTTTTTAGATATATCCGACTCCTAGAAAAGTTCCTGTAATTTCTGTCACTTTATGTTAATGTGACATGTTTTCGAATAATTTTAGCTCCATTGATGATATAATGTGGTGTAAGTAGTTGGATAGAGTATAAGGCTGTTTTTTTTTTTGAGTGATATTAAGGATCAGGACTGTAACCTTTGAAAGTTTTGAGATAGTATTCGAACTTTAGGGACCAGAAGAACCATTGAAAACCTGTGTCCAAACTTGTGAAATGGTCACAAAAACCACATCCAAACTTCAGAAAGGAAGGAAAATGGCAAGAAAAGCCAATATTTTTTCTTTTCTTTTTCTTTTTGTCTATCCTGCTGCGAAGTACTGCAGCTTTCTTTGGATTGGCACTACTGATTTTATTTATTTATTTTTCAACTTTCAAACTAAAACTGATGTTTGTGGTAGATCAGATGAGAACCGACATGGCAGAGAGCTTACACTTGCTTTTCATCTTCTTGGTTAGCCAACCTGTCTTCTGTCCACTAAAATCTCTCTGTACAACCATGCTCTACTGGTATTGTTATGGTACTATTGTGTACTTGTTGACCAATGACTGACCTTTTTCACCACATGCACTATTTTCTTTGAGAGAGATGACTGGAATAACTCGATCAACCTACACTCAACCTTGTATGGTTTGGGTTCGGTTGAGTTCAAAGCTTCCAATAAATAAAATTTTCATGAGTTTGGTTTGAGTTGTTTATCTTTTATTCAATATAAAAAGAATGAAATATTATTGGTTTACTTGTTTTCTTCGTAGAAAAAACAAGACTAGAGTAATCTAATATGTATATGTATATATGTATATATTATTATTTTGCAATTGTAATTGGAGGAATAGTTTGTATGATAGTGTGTGTGTGTGTGTGGGGACATGGAGAAATGGAATCAAGATTATGGGGCCCTAATGGGGTGAGTGATGGGCCTTTGTTTGTGCTTTGCTTTGTGCTTTGATTTGACAAGTAAAATTGAAAGGACTGAGTGAGTATGCCCCATTTGCCATTGCTAAATGTTAGAAAAGATTGGGATGCTATGGCCACTGCTTTTGTCCTCTACTGAATCTAAAAAGAAAAGGGGCAAATAAATATCATTCATTTCCAGAAACGGTGTCGTTTTCAATCTTCTCTGTTGGTGTTGGTTGTCACCTCACCGACTTTCATTAGCTTTACTGTTCATGTCTACCATTGTCTTTTACTACACCTTCCTTCATCAATGCTATAACCATAGCCACCACTGCCACCACTACCACCACCACCATGTTTCCTTAATTCTATTTTTCTTCTTCCCTACATTTTAATCTTTTTTTTCTTTTATTTTTAAATGCCTTTTTGGAGTTTTATCAACAATTTTCTTGTGTAGGTGGACATCCCATATTTTTTTCAATCCTTATGTACAATAAGGATATTGAATTAGGAAGGATTGGTTGACGAAATATGAACAACAGACTCTATTTTGATATACTTGAGAATAATACATTTTTGTTACAACGTGATAATATGTACATCGATATATAGACAACTGCAGATAATAATATGATTGGACTTAAATTTGGAACGAGTACACATGACGATATGAATCATTTGAAAAATAAACAAATTCTTTCTGTCGTGGTTCTCTTATAAGATTAAAATTATTATTATTATTTTCTAACAAACAGATTTGTTACGTCAACCTCATCACTATACCAAATTCGTTACAAGATTATAAATAAATGACTTTGTTCTTACGCGGATCTATTATTATTTTTCATTAATTTTAAAATAAATATAAGAAAAAAGTAGTAGAAGAAGAAAAATATGACCTTTTCTTCATCATAAATTACTTATTTTCCGTTCTCCGTTATTATTTTTCGCTACTTTTAAGATGAAAATTAAAAGTTTAAAGAAGAGATTAACTTAAATTGATTGATTCACTGACCATGGTCGGTTTGTACTTCTTATGGTCGGAGTCTATTTGAACCTTTAGGAATGATTGAAGTTGGATTTCTGGAGGGATTGGTTGAAGTTGCATCGAGATTCATTGAACTTGTCCCGAGATTTGAGTCACTGTTGAGTTTCAAATTGCTTTTAAAGTGTAAAATCTCGGGGGTACATGTGGCATGAGATTGCTCGAGACTTTATACAGATTTAAACTTAAAACCTTTATCTCGTGGCACACCGGGGTAAATGTCCCAAATTCTTCATGAGATCTCTACTGAGTTTTCCCGAGTTTGCCTTGAGATTTCATGCAATTTCCATAGAGATGCTTTCTGTCTTGTTGATATTTTTTATACTTCATTGTCCCATGATTGATTGTCCAACAAACTTGTTTTTTGTGATTTGTTCAGCAGATGACATTGGTAACTGTTTAGCGAAAACTTTCTTGAATATTAAAAAGTTAACACCTAAACAATTGTACATGTTTAGGCAATCCCTTTTTTTTTTAATCATTTTTGGACGTTAAGTTAGTTTTTAACATGCATCTATGCCATTTTATCGTGTAAATTAAAAAGGATACAAAAGATGTTGTTAGCTTTAACATATATTGGGCTGGAAGGTCTCCTTTGACGTGACGAGGTTGAGGTATAGGCTCAGAGGAGTAGTTAAGTTTGAATAAAGTATAGCTCTTAGGATTAGAGAATTATATTTTGGTGTTAGCTAGATAGGTCCAACATGTACGAAATTGAGTTGGACAGATTTTCTAGACCTTGAGTTTCAGAGCGGTGAGAATGGGGTGAAGATAATCACATGTATTCTATTTCATTGAGTTGGAAATGTTGGGAAGGGAAAAGCGAATACAAATGGACTGGACCAGTGTGGCTCATAGATGACTTGGAGGACTTTTGTAGCTACCACTAGAGGAACATGATTTTCAGTAAAACATTGATCGAGCAGCTTGAAGGGTGCACTTAATGGGAAAATGGAGGCATAATGAAGGATAAGTCATCCGAGTCATATAGCTTATATGGATTTTCGTTCGCTTTCCAGGTTCATTATTAATTTTATTTTATCATAATTGTTGTTGGTATTTTTCGACTCTAACCTCCATTGATGGTTGTTTTAGATGAGGCGTACGTAGTAAAAGTATTGGTGTATGAGCCAAGGGATCCATATTTTTCTGTAGTTTATTATTATCATTACATGACATAAAGAAACAGTTAACAAATTAAATTAGCATACACGAATATATAGTTTACGGTGAAGGAATATCATTTGCTGCTTCAAATATCTTCTTAAATGCATCTTCCATACAAGAATTTAACTCGTGGGCATCAATGAAATCCTTTTCTGTTCTGAATGCAACTCTCAGTTTCCCCATATAACTCAACATCGTTACCGTAACACTCTGCAAAAAATTAGAAAAATACACACACACACATATGAACTTTTTTTAATGATTTTTTGTTTCTCTCTCTCTCTCTTTCGTGAAAAAATTATTGAATTTAAAGCTATATTATATATAAATAAATAATGAAATAAAAACCTGAGGTGTGCCCACGATGGTGAAGTATAAGCCGCTGATGGGATGATTATCTAAAGCCATTTGCTGAAGTGGATCAATCACATTTGAGATTACTGTGGTTGTGTTCTTCAATAAATTGTGGAGGAATTTTGCTACTTCCTACCAAATTATATACACAAAGTGTGAAATATAGCAAAATTTGTTACGATTTTTAAAAATGTTATACATGAAGTCTTAATTATTGAAATTTACTTAGTTTCAAACTTGAATCTCTACGTACGTATACATTTTTTTAGCAGTTATATAATAGAACTAGAGGATGCACCCCAGTCTTTTTTTTTTTAAAACAATACTAATGATGAAGATCGAGCTTTTGAACCATAGTAAACCAAAACGTATGGGATTGGTCAAATCGAAAACAATAGTTAAACCTAAAATTTGAGTAATATTATATAGTAATAATTTTACCTGATGACCACGAAGTTTTCTCAAGAGATTCAAAAGATGAGCCACAACATGAATAGTGAAGGAGTTTCGTTTGTTGTTGATGGAGCGATGAGCAGCCACGACAAACTCAAGTGGGTTAGTGTTGGTCATTTTTGGGATCATAGTTTCCAAGTAAGATAATTGGTTTCACCATAGTCCTTTGCTCTCTGGTTTTGCCATCTCTGTCGCCGGCCGGTAGGTTCCAATCACTCTCGTGTTCACTATTGTCAATGCAGTCGCTGCGACTTCACCGGAATTTTTCTCCATTTCTTCCATGTACAACCTTAGTCCCATGAAGGTTATCCCTGTTATCACATCATTTACTGTCTGCATTTTTCAGTGAAAAAAAAAATAACACTCGTTAGTATAAAATAAATAACATATATGCATAGTCATGTACCTAATATGAATATGTATTCAAGCCATTGAGGCAAATTTGACGTGACAAGATCATATGGTAACGACCAAACAATGGTACTTTTTTTTTTCTTAAAAAGCTGAACTAATGGCTAAATTGGGCATTTCGAAAACTGAAAGACTAAAATAAATTGTTATAACTCTAGTGGTTAAAAGGGTTATGCGAGTTTAATACATAATTGAGAAGGATGAATTCAATTAATTCATGATGATATCGTTTTATAAATTTTCTTGACATTCAGTTGAGGTAGGTGTATGCAGGCATGGACACACAGATATGAATATTTTTTTTCGCAGCTTCAATATAGAGTTATGCGTTTTTCATTACAAAACTCACCACGTCGAGCTTCGTCTTGATTTTCTTTATGTAATTGAGCGAAAAGGACACCGTAAAAGTATTCATCGGCATGAATTGTAGCCCTTCACGTCCTGACCTTATAGAAGTTTTCTCATCTATTCCTTTCAAAACACTCTACCTCAAATTCGACGCCGTTCTACAAACAGCGGAAACAATTCCAGTCAAAGACTTCACAACACCGTCCTTGAATCGTCGTTGACGTCGGGAAGGAAAAGTGAGAGGAACGTTAGGTCTGAAGCTGTGTGAAGACAAGAAAGAACGACACCCATGAGAGAATAGCCATCGCCGAGGGAGTGGTGGACCTTTAGAACCATGGTTCCAGCGACGGTCGGGGATGTTGGATACTTGAACAAATGAGCTTCCCATAGCGGTTTGTCGGGTCGAAATTCTTCCATGGATATCTTCGTTAAGTACTCATCACAATAAGCTTTGTATGATTCTATATAGTTAAACCAGGTGGATAGATTGGATCTTTCACATGTTCTTCCACTTCTATGTTTACCTTTTCCACTTCTTCTCTCCTTTCTCATTTGTAACCTGTCATTCGATACAAGTTGAGAAGAGAAGATAAAGTTAAGCCGTCACTAAGATTCAACTTCAACTGAACATATATGTTTTCATCAACATAAGATTCAACAATAATCAGAAAAATATGTCATGAGTTTGAATACATGACATAGTGTTTCGACACAAATAAATTAAACTCACTACTCAACTCATGTCCATAGAGTCAAAACGAAAAATGATGTTCCAATGGTTTTGAATGCAAGTTAGGTCTCTTGACATGATACAATATGATATTAAACTATTGTATATGTAAACAAAACTTAAGAGTTTAAGTTGACAGGTACAATCTTTTCTTCATATTACCAATACGGAGGAAACCGAGGGTTGATGGGGAGGAAGAGGCTGCGGAGATTGAAAGTGAGATCCAAGGTGTGAATTGGGACTTGAAATTCCAAGATGGCTAGAATCGAAAGAGAGAGCATGGGGGAGCTTAAGTATTCAGCAATAGGACTTGGTGGTTGCTGTAAGAGAGAAGAATCCATGAGTTTGGACCAATTTCATTAAATACAAAAACAAGTCATTTGATTTTTCAAATTCATTCGCTCAAAATGCTGATATTCCTTTTAAAAAGTATATTAACCTTTAATTTAGAAACTAAGTTGTTTTTAAAAAAATTAATTTGAAAGCTACACAAAATAAAATTTTAATTGTATTTTACACAAATTTTAGGAAAAAGAATTAGACGAAAATGGATTTCTTCGATAACATTTTTTTTCTTAATTTAATCCAAACGATCCAAATGTAATTTTGATTTATTTACTATTTAGTCAATATATACTCATAATTAAGACAAATTTTATGGAAAAAAACTATTTATAAAATATATTAAAATAAATTTATAAATAGTTTCAATATTTTCCTATTTTTGAAATTGTGTGTCTCATTTTCTTATTTTAATTAGTCTCTATAATTTCAATAAATCTAAATTTTCATACATTTACAATGTATTTTTATACACTTAAATAAGACCCTTTCATTTAACTTAGCGAGGTGATTGAATTGGGGAATTAAAAGAATGAATAAACTGTTCACTAATGAAAGAAAAAGGTAGAAGCAGTAGCATTCTAGAGCAATTAATCCATGATTAATTAAGGACATCCTAACTTGGGAGAGACTATTAATGGTAGGGTTAGTAGATATAATTAGGGTTAGGAAATTAAACACAAAACACCAACTCAAAATCAACCCATTGATCAGAAGCCATATGTGCTGTTGATGAAAAATCTTTTCTTTAGAACTGTGTGCTGAGCCCAAACTTTATTTGAAGCCCAAATCTTTTCCTTCTCCATTGCATGTTTAATTCCAACTCTTCTCTCTCTCATCCACCATCGTCACACGCCACCACTGCCTCGTTCCCTCTCTATGCTTCTCGTCTTTCTTCTTACCCTTGCTTGAACCACTACCAAATCCTACCTCAACCAGATCTTCATTCTCAATTATGTTGCCTAAACGATTTTCATTTTCTAAGGTCACATTTTGAATCTCTTCTTCGTATACTTATCGTACATATTATTTGTTACATTGTGGTTTGACACTTTCTCAGTTAGATTCACTTGTGCCATTTTCCTCAATACTTTATCCCTTCTATAATGTGTTTTTGTTGCTATTTTATCTATCATGTTGATTAATAATTCTTAACTACAACAATGTGAAATGCAGTAGTTATTATATATATTTTCCATTTCATATCAATGAAAGGGAGGCACATGCACATAGTTTTCCCATTTTTCTGCCTTTCTTCTTGATTTTCTTTATTCGTATACACTCTCGTTATGGTTGTTGGTCTTCGTCTAAGAGAAAATACAGAGAAGAGAACATCGTCGTTGTTGAATACGAAATACGTGGAAGGAATCTTGAGGAACAAGAACTCAAAGAAAACAGAAGAGGGAGTTTTAAACAGGAAAAATATAATAGAGATTGAGTTAGAGGGAGAGAATAAAATATTAAAAAGATCTAATCCAATCTAGGCCAATATATCCAAGTACTCTACATATGTAAGTAAACTAAACAAAGTTTAAGTTTGAAACTAGTTTTTTATCATCCACTAGACCGATTGTAGTTTCTATAGTATGAACACACTTGGACTAGTGTTAAACTCATATACTTCCAATGGGTGGTAAAACATTTGTCACCTATCAAAACTTCATTTAATTTTCATACATTTACAATGATTGTATAATTATTTATAAGTATCAGCCCAAACAGAGTAGATCTAGCGTCATCCAAAATTAACGATTTACAAATATAACATGATCTAGAATCTATCGATAATAGACATATCGTTAAAATTAAAAGAGTCTATCAGTGTTAGAGTAGTATGCGTTATTGTTACTAGACTTCGGTATACTTACAACTTCTGACATGACTTCTTAAAATGATGCATCTTTTAGTCGATTCAATCATATCTATTAACTAGCTGAAAGTTAAATCCATTTAATTTATAATATCATTGAATGTGTAAGGGATCTATTGGATGGTATACAATTGATATTTTTAAAGTTTCACAACTATATATAAACACAAATCTAAAGATTAATAGATTAAAAACTTCTAGATATAGATAGATTATTATTGGTATGTGTTAGTAACATATATAAAAGTCTAGTCTGTTAATGTCTATCATTGATAAATTTTAAAATTTTGATACAATTATAAATATTTTGATTCATTCTGCTATATTTAAATTTAGGAACATGATGTTTATATAATTATCGTACACACTATGCAACGGTGTGACCGCCATCACATCATAATGAGTCTTGAGTTCTCCCGACCATGTTCATTTATATTATGAAGGTTACGTAGTTGAAAGTTCAATGGTGGACGAAAGCCACATATAATTTTGATGGTTTGAATACTTCGTTAACGAATTCCAAAGATATTGTTTTCCAATGAGAATCTTTTGAGCACCACACAAAATGAATGGCCACAAATTGGTAAAACCATTGACAATTTAATTCATGAACAATTAAATCAATAGCCATCGACGTGAAAACATTTGGTGATTTTAGTATTTAGTTGAATTTTCTTTTTCATGCTTTGAATAAGAACTATTTTTCAAGTGAGCTAAAATATTTATAAAATATCACAATCTATCAATGATGGATCGCGGTAGACCAATATAGACTACTATTTGTATTTACTATTGTTAAATAATGATTTGTGTTCATACCCAAGAAATGGATCCATCCTTAATTTGTACTTTAAGTAAAAATAGTTTAAGCATCTTGTAAGACAAAAGAAATGGAGCACTAGTGTGGTGTCAAGCCACACAAACTTTGACGCTCAAGTTAGTCTCAGATTTATGAGTAACTTGACAGTATAAAATAGTAGAGGATTTTAGGCATATTGTTGGGCAATGAATTTGACTGTATATATAACTGAGTAATGTGTAACTGATGCACAATCTCATATAACAGATCCTTTTAAATTTTTTGAATCGTTGAGTCATTACTCGTTGGCCAAATACAATACCAAATAATTAATTTGAGATTGTGGTTGATGCTTAAGTGTATCACTCACTCAATTCTTCAGTAATTTCTTAATGGATCTGAGCAGTTTCAAATTAACGATCAATCACTTTGAATCATTCCTTGGGTCTTGTAAAAGTCACACATAGGTCCTCTAAGATTTTCTAAGACCACTAAGTCCTCCATGGGGTTCTACTAGAGGGTCTTTCATGGTCCTCTAAGGTCTATCTCCATCAGACCTTGTAGAAGTCTTTCATGAATTCTCCAAGGTCGTACATGGGATTCCTGGAGAGTTCTTCCAATGACCATTTAAGCTCTTTCATGGGTCATATAGTGGTCTTTCATAAATTCTACAAGGTCCTTGCCATTGGCTTTGTAGAAGTTTTTCATAGATTCTATTAAAGTTTTTCACGCAGAGTCCGGTAGAACTCTTCCATGTAACAACTCCTAAGTCCTTCAATCAAAGTAAAATTGAACTACCTCTACACTGTCTAGTGTATTGCGTCCTATAAATTTGTTTTAAGCCGTCTCATAAGTTCTTTAACCCCAAGGCCCGCTCGTGGGTCTTTTGAGACTAAGCTCTTCTGATCACGCTAGACTCCTTTATTGGTCATCTAAGCTCCTTCTTAGACTTTTTCATGGGTTTTTCTAGGATACTCTAGACTCTTTTCATGAGTTATATGAGTTCTCTTTTGGCCTTTTTTGATCACGAGTTACGTTATTTGAGCTTTTTATGTCCATAAATTTTCTCTCTATAGACTTTTGGGTTTTGTTAATTCATTTTGGTATTTTCTTATTGTTCCTTAATTGTATATATGAGCTAGAGGGAAGACATTACGGACCTTATAGATTATAAGCTCTAATAATGATACAAAATCATGAGTTTGAACTCTTTAATAATCAATTCCTTTTATTCATTAACTATAACAGTCATTCCACTACTGACATAGAGTTGTACTTTTATGCATAGTAGTCTGTAGGGTCACATTCTGCAAATCGATTCTTTATGAGTTATTAATAATTATCATTGCATATATCAAATGTGTTTAATTTGTTTACTACATATTTCATCTTAATTATAAGCCCTAAGCCCTAAACCACTTTCCATCTTTGAATGAATGACTTTATGATCCAAAACAACTAAGGTAAGTAAGAATGTGGCTCCCCATTATTCAAGTCTTCAAACTAACACCCAATTATGTAACTGATTCATCTATTTATATCCTCCAGGAGATTCATGTGAGATTATAAGTTCAGTTCCCTATCTGGTCAAAGTCTTCAAAATCGTAGGGCTCAATGAATCGGCTACAATGACCACTTAGCTTTCATCAATACAAATAGGATGAGATCTTATAGATAGGAGATCAAAAGGCAATCCAGATTAAAATTGAGTCGCATATACATCATCTTGTTTAAATATTAATCTTCTCAATTATCAAATTTACAAAGTGAGAGAGTTGAATTATTTCAAGGTTGTTCAGATTTATACAAGCTATCTCATTATATATGATACTATTGCTCATATGGCCTCCACGTGAATAATGATTTGAATCAAATAATCATTTTTAATTAAACAATTACAAAGTGAGTTGTATATCTATAATATTACTCAGGAAAGTGTCTAGGTACCTTTAACCCTAGCTATTGATTATTATTTTCTAAATAAGTTTATCTTATATGTCTCCTCCTATTGTTAAAGATTACGTATACTAATAACTTTTGAGTTTTGAATAATATAATATAATATTATCTTGCAAACATAATATTAATGAATTGGGAGACTTTAAGGCACAAATCCAATGTATACAAGTTTTTCATACATAAATTTAACGTTGAAAGCCATCTAAAACTACTTTTGAGAAAAAATATCAGAATTTTCAACAGCTAAAATAACACCTTTTCAAAGTTGTAAAGATATATTTGAAATGGAATTTCTATAGCTGAAAAGTCTTATTATTATTAACACAAAACACTCTAAGCAACTCAGCATAGGGCTCGATCACAATATACATGTATTAAATAGTTAGTAAGAGAGACATGTTAAAAAGCAATAACTAAGTGCAATGTAAACTATATTCTATATCTAATCCCATGCTCTCTTTTTCTTTATAAACAAAGAAACAAAATCATTAGAAAAAGTGTTATATGACACATTTCTATATAATATTACCAATAGAGATGTACAAAAGAGATGGGTACAAACCCAACTGTAACCAACACTTGTAGGTATATATATAATTAAATTTGACACCACATAATGTAAAAATACAAATAATAACAAGGAAAGAGTGATAAGGGAAAAAACATATATTTGGAAAAAAGATGATGATTCAAATTGAAGAAAGAATCAAATGAATTTAAAATTAATAGTGTGTACGTCCATCTAATCTCCATGAAAAACATGTTGAACTTTGTCTCGAAGGTGACGACCCACGTACAACTACCAAGCTTAAATTAGATACATACATTTAATTTTTCCATCTACATTTTCAATCAACTTAATGTAGTACTCCTCTATAAATGTTTCAAAATCTTCCCTTTCTTATTCCAAAATCATCCAAGCTTATTGGGATCATATCGGTATATCACCTTCTTTCCTTCTTTAAGCAAAATACATACACATTTTAATTTTCTTTCTAATTTTGGAGTGGAAAACTAGCTTAAGTCGTTTGGTGATTTGATGCTTTAAAGAGTTATTTCATTTTTTTCTTATGTTTGATCTTTGAAATTCATGTTTGTTTATCCTTATAATCATTTAAAGCTTGATCACTATATTTTGGATGTGATTATATAAACGTTAATAATGTACTGAGTTTCTTTAAAATTCAACATTTAAATGGATCTTAGCGAGAATAGTAATAAATTGGATGAGCACTTCAAATTTTTCGTGTTTTATACTTTTAATAAATGGTTTTTTTTTTAAACACTTCTAAAAATAGGTAACTAACATAGCTTTTGAATATTTTTGTAGGCATTATTGAAAGAATATTATCGTACACACATTATTAATTTGTACTCATAATAATAATGGAGATTTATGAAGATTCAACAGCACCCATGAGCCCTTTGAGCCAATACTTCAACACTTGTGAAATGTGTGTTTCTGTTTTGGGTGTGATTGAGCTTGAAACTCCAATCTCTTCATGGGAAGACATATCCTCCATTGTCACTGATGTTCTCGTCCCTGCCAACCCACGTTTCACTTCAATCATGGTTCTCTCTTTCTTCAAATTTCTCTCTTTTGAGATAGAAATATATGTCTAAATCATATGTTACATTTAGTTTAACTCTTAACACATCTACCATATGGTTAAGTTTTTGAGTTGAATGGGAATTAATTATATAGTATATTATTAATGACAATAGATTGGTGATAGTTTGTTGAAACTAATTTAAATTGAAAAAAAAAAACAATAATGAAACCTAAATTTCTTTAAAATAATTTCTTTAAAATAATTTCTTAAAGGTAGGTGTTTGATAACTATGTTTTGTTTTCAATTATAAATCTTTTAAACCTGGGTTCTACTTTTGAATTTTCTAAAATTTTCTAGGTCAATTATTCTTCACTTAAGTGATGGTATGTGTTTTGAAAACTATGATCTTTTATTGCTTTTTGAAATTTGGCTAACTATGAGATTTTAAATATTTCTTTAGAAAAAAATATATAAAACAACAATATATAATATTTATGAGAACTAATACCACTCTAATTATTAAATAAGATTTAAAGGAGTTCTTTATTCGAAGTTCAATAGTTAAAGTAGATGGAGGCTCGGACCAAGATTTGGATGGGGCTCGAACACGTATGCACACCCACATAAACTAAACAGTAGATAGACAAGAGAATAATTATGTTGTGCTATTATATCTCATTTTTTGGGAACCCTTGGATGTTTAAATCCTTGTCTTACACATTATTTTGCACTAAACAGAAGTTTAAGAGGCATAGGGTTTCATAATATGAAAAAAAAAAAAAAGGATTCAATTTACTTATTACTATAACCTATCAACTTAAATTAGATGATGAGATTTTGGGAATTGGCATGCAGGTGAAAGAAAAGACTGAAGAGAGAAAATGGAAGACAACTAAGGTTAACCCAAAAGACCATATTTACATACCAAATTTCCCAATGGAACTCTCATCATATGAATATGATGCTTACTTTGATGAATATGCAACAAAAACAGCCACAAAACCATTTTCACAGGCCATTCCTTTGTGGGAAATTCATGTTTTCAATTACCCTACAACCCATGCAACATGTAGTATAATTTTCAAGGTTCATCACTCTATAGCCGATGGATTTTGTCTCATGAACACTCTTTTAAGTTGCCTTAAGAGGGCCGACGATCCTTCTCTTCCTCTCACTTTTCCGTCTAGACAACGATCAAAACAACCCGGAAACGAACCCAAATTTTTTCGTCTTAGCCATTTCCCAGCTCGCTTTTTCTCTTCCATTTCCAACTTCGTGTTGAACTTTGGATGGAGTATCATGAAGAACACTTTCGTTGAAGATGATCCAACGCCCATCAAACCACAAAAAGATTCCATGCAGCTTGTTAAGCCAATTGCCATATCAACCATGACCTTTTCTCTTGATCAAATCAAACAAATCAAGAATAAGCTTAATGCGGTATACTCCTTTTATCTTTTCTTTGTAAATTAATTCATCATATATATATCTTCTATTCTTTTACCAACCTAGCAAAATTTATAAAATTAAATATCTATCTATATGTCAATTGACACTTGACGATTCGAGGTGATCGATACATCGGGAAATTTAACGACATGTTATCATATAATTAAATATTATCTATACCTATAATATGGACAAAAGTGTGAAAGTTTTTTCTTTTAACGATATTAATTAACTTCATTTTCTTAACACGTAACATATACATAAGCTGCCCTTGATTTTTATTAAAGCATTATGTTAGCATGTATAACAGGTAATGAGTTATAACATATAGAAAAAATGAGTGATAACTCATAATCTTGATAAGATATATAAGTCAGTGTCATCTCACTAACAATTAATTTTAAAGATAAAACCATGTCAATCCAATTATGGACACACGTACAACTCAATTTAATCGGTTATTAAAGATTTGCATTTTTCTTCCCTTTCATCCATCTATTTCTAACTTTGCATCTCTTTTAATTTCCCCATCATATGTCCACACACATCTCTATCTTTCTCTCTCATTCTTCTCATCCATATATCCAAATTTCTCTATCTCATATTGAATTCATTTTCTCACCCCAGTTAAATTTTTCTTGCTTATACTATTGTCATTGAAATTAAAAGTTCCAAATCTTTTATTACATAAAAAGCTTTGTTTATACATTTTAAAATGAATACTATATTTCTGTTGACATTAATATTTTTAATAACTTTCTCTCGATGTGATTTTGAATTTGTTTATTAAACAGAGCGTTAATGATGTACTCACTGGAATCATATTCTTGGGAATTCGATTGTACATGCAAGAACATAACCCCGAATCAAGTGGAGCAAATTCAAGTGCATTGATTCTACTGAATACAAGAAAGGCCAAAGCTTATAAATCAGTTAAAGAAATGGTCAAGAAAGACAGTGATGCACCATGGGGAAATAAAATTGCTTTCTTGCCAATTCCAATACCAAAGCTAATTGATTCTCCTGTTGTTTCATCAACCCCTTTGGAATTTGTGGAGAAAGTCAAAGAAAAAATCATGTTGCAAAGAAGCCCTCTCTCTGTTTTTTTGGCTGCTAAAGTTTTTGAAATTCTGAAGAATGTCACTGGCCCTGAGGTGAGAACTACTTTGGCCCATTAATTATACCTTTTCTTATATCATGATCTCGTGTATGACTATGTATGTGTTTGTGAGTTAGATTGGAGCAAAGTTGTTCAAAAGGAAGCTAAAAAATTCAAGCATTATGATATCAAATATGATTGGACCTGTGGAGAAAATGGCTTTGGTCAATCTTCCAGTTAAAGGCTTATACTTTACGGTTCCTGGCATGCCTCAGGTATATGATCACAACTTAATTTTCTCTGGGGAAAAAAAATCCGTATGAAAAATGTTGAATCTTAAAGGGCACTATCTTGAACGACATCTCGAGGATTCAATATTTCCAAAACTTCACAACTTTACTCTTTATCCTAAACACATCCTAAAAGTTACATAGACAACTCAAATCTCAGACTTAAATTAAAAGACCAAAATATATAATTTATATATATAATTAGTATATATATTTAACATATCTTTTTGTCTTTGATTGTAGAGTCTAATGATAACAATTGTGAGTTACATGGGAGACCTGAGGATTGTATTTGGAGGTGAGAAGTGCTTCATAAATCAACAGAAATTGAAAGTATGCATTGAAGATGCTTTCCAAAGGATACTAGCAAAAGCAGTAATTAAACAAAAGCTTTAATTTCAAAAAGTGAAAAAAATAAAAATAAAAATATTTCATCTATGAAACCTAAAAGCTTCTTATAATGTCTTTTTCAAGACCACAAATAGAAAATTTTAGTTTCAATGCATTAGTAATTAATCCTTGAATGATCGTGCATTAAATCGATGTATAAGCTATCTCCAGGTTGACTATTAATATACTACTATTATTATTGAACAATGAAATAATTTTTTATATTAAAAAATAATCGAACAAAAATGAAGGTAGAGCTAGTTGAATTGTTGAACAAAGCCTTTAGGCTCAAAAGGTCTAATCAAATATACAACGAACTCTTCCTAAATAGACTCAACTAAACCTTACCAAAAGGAAGCTTATGGAAGAAGAGAGGTCTCTTTTTCTTAATAAAAACAAGGCTTTTCTCCTAAATTATTAAAAATGATAAAAGGGAGCAAAATATTTACGGTACCTTCTATATTTTTTATTAGTAAGGTCTTGGTATCATGAGATTTGATGTACACAATAATGTGGTATATTGAATTTGTTTAGTTTTTTTTAACATTTGAAAATTTCAATTAATTTGATTTTAACAAATAGGTAGAACCAACCCAAACTACTATGAAAATTACTTTAAGATCTATTGTTTGAATTCTAATTCTTAATAAATTATTTACCATGAAACCCAATTAAATTTTTTGACAGTCAGTGATTTAACAAAAGAAATATTAATTTCGTCAATATTTTCATCCACGTTGTTAAAGATTAAGATTTTGATATTTTTGTCAACATTGACATTTGGAACTTTGCAAATCGATTTCTAAGACATAACTATCAGGATGAGTTGAGTTTTAAAGTATACCTTTTCCTTTGGAATTGAATAATCAGTAAAACTACATGTCAAACATTTTTCAAATTAACTATGAGACTCAAACATGTCTTAATTCAAGTACATAATTGTTTCAAGAAATCATCCAATCCAAGACCAAAAGTGTATTAACAAGCAGTTACCAATTTAATTCAGTGAGTGACTTGAAGAATCCCAATTCTTCTGCAGTTTGCACAATTACTTAACATAAACTACTAAAATATTGGTGCAATCGAACAAAAGCACCAACCATAGTAAAAAAAACATATATTTACTGCAGTCTGCCACTAACAATTAAACCATCCAAACCTTTAATTAGTTTTCATCAGGTTAACAGCTCATAGAAAGCATTAAAATAATAGCATTGTCTTATTGACAACTAACTTACGAAAGTTTGAACAATGTTGAATTAGATACCATCAATTAACATAGCAATCAATAGGTAATCATATAACTTGGTTAGAAGACAAACTAGAGTAAATATTTGACAGCAAGCTAGATTTTTTGTTTTTGTCCCTCCTTTGGGGGCATCCCATAAAATTAGAACCATATAGAGAAGATTGCATGTTCCAACACACAGATCGATGACTTGCACATTTTCAGGATGTTTAATGCTCTACGAATTGATGTAAAGTTTAAACCAACAAAAGTAATTAGATCATGTTTCACACTACTCCCATCTAGAAAATAGCTCATCATAAGACCCATAAATCATGCTTGCAGTCATAGCTAAAACTAGAAAAGAATAGAACATAGCAAGATAAAAACTCACACGAGTATATTTTTAAATCTCAGTAATCTTAGCTATAGGAGCATATATATGCAAAATAATTATGATGCTAATTAACATCATAGAACAATTAGAACATAGTTAAACCAAATCTTTGTAAATTAATTAACATACTTCATAATATATTAGTAACAATAAACAACTATTATATATTCTTTAGTCTTTATATAGATCGTGTGTACCGAAATCTACTTCTTAAACATAAAATATATCCAACGCATTTTCGATATTGTCTAGATCTAACAGTACGCTGAAGAAAAAAGAACGAAATTTATTCAAAAGCATTTATATCAAGCATGCTTTCATTGGAAATTTGTTCTAAGAAGAGTTTTGAGAAATATTCTTGCTTCTGATCATACATAAAATTTAAGTATTGTAAGTGAATAATATGTACAAACATATTGAAAACTCAATTTGAGGTCAATACAATCCTTAAATAATTAAGGATATATTCTGTAACTTTCAAGTAGATGCTCTTGACATTTTGAAAACTATGATCATATCAAAATCTCCACTTTTCCAAATGCATTAAATAGATGAGGTTCAAGATCAATCAACAATATTCATCCCAAAGAACTAATTGAAACACCACACAAGGGTTCATCGTCCAAGATTATCAAAACAAACCACATATAATTTTTGGATTAAACATGCATGTCCAAGATTGTTGGAGGGATAGCCCCAAATTTTTTAAACCATAATCTCTAATTTTTTATTTTTTATTTTAAATGCTGCTCCTAAAAAGAAACAAAAAAATAGTGCTAATTGGAATGCAACTGATCTTCAAAACCAAAAATATTTTTTTAAAAAAAAGTTATCATTTTTCATTGTTGGTGTGGGGATATATGTTCAAATTTAATGTGGATAAACCCATCTTTTCATTACCAATGCAAATGTATCAATGAAAATGAAAATATTAGTATATTATATTGAAATATCCATCAAACCTTCTCTGATTTATTTAAGTTTATTTTTACTATATTTTGATCCATAACAATTCTCATAACTTTCAATTGATATACAATTTTTAAATGGAAACATCAACGGAAGCTGCCTTATACATATGCTCGAAAGCTGTTTTCATACAAGATGTGAGTTTCTCTTGATCTATAAATTCTTTCTCACTCCCAAAGGCAATCCTCAAATTTTCCATGTAGCTTACCATTGTTATTATCAAACTCTGCAAATATTAACAAACAACTAAATTATTATAATTCTCTCATGAACATGTAAGAATAGCACAATTAGCTAGTGAAGTATTGTATTATGAATTTAGAAGTCAGAAATTCAATTCTTCTCCAGTTTATATATTTGTAAAAAATCATTTAAAGTTCTTTTGCATCAATGTACTTAATTAAGAGTTGGAATGGTACCATATTTCTTCCATTTAAATAATAACAAATAATTAGGACGTGTTTGAATTAACTATTCACGAATTTATAATTTTTTTAAAAAAGTATTTTTGTTTAAATTCTTTTAATAAAACTATTATTTATTAATTATAACCTTAGCACGCGAGAGGATAATTGTTTTAAAATAACAAAACTAGTGAAAAGATTTTTAAATATAGCAAAATATTACCATTCATATCAACCCTGTTCATATCAACCCTACCTGAGGTATACCAAAAAGGATGAAGTAGACTCCTTTTGCCGGGTGGCCAAGCAGAGCCATTTTCTCCTTTGGTCCGATCATATTTGATATGCTTAAGCTTGAATTTCTAACCATCTTGTACATGTATTTGGCTGCTACCTATGTCAAAAAATTTAATACGTACATGCTAAAAGTTTTATAAACTAATTATACTTGACCACACCAAGCTTGAAGGGTTGCAGTACAATATTTAGTTAATATCTTTAGATTTCAAAATGTAACAAATGTGATCAAAAGTAGATATATTATGAGAATAGAAATTAGATTTACGTACATACCTCTGGGCCTTTAAGTTTATGCACCATCTCCATGAGCTTGTCAAGGAGGAAAGTAGCATAAGAATATCTCTTCCTCTTGATCAACTTTTGTGCGGCTTTGATGAATTGGATTGGGTTTGAAAGCTCATAATCAGTGAGTTTTGGAATGTCAATAAGCAGTAGGGCAAGGCGATTCCCCCATGGGGCATTTGAGTTGGGTTTTAGCATATCTTCTACAGACTTGTAATTTCCAAACATCCTTGTGTTGAGTAAAACAATTGTTGTTGAGTTAGATTGGATTGACTCGGGACAAGTCTCATGCATGTATAATCGAATTCCCAAAAATATTATTCATGTGATCACATCGTTGATTGTCTACAAACATGAATTCACATTTATAAGTTGCAGAGTGATTTGATCAATTCTGTATCAGCTATTCAATCCTTGAAGTTTTAAAATCGACATGTCTTTAATCTTGAAAAGTTTTTTTTTTTTGCAATCACTAAAGCCAAACATAGAGAACGCAAGAGCGTCACCATGCACATTGCTTCAGGGCCATGTATAGCAAGCACGGCGTAGTGTCAAACGGCGTTTGATGTTGCATTTAACTCCAAGACATTTCAACTTATTATGCCTTGAAGCAGCTTGGATTGAATTTGAAATTGACCAATTTCAAAACCACTTTTTAATTGGTTTCCATGTTGTGGAAAAGAAAAAAAATTCTAAACTCATCTCGAAAAAAACCAACAAATTAGGGTTTCAAGTTTTATTTAGTAATTGTTTGATTTTCTTATTTTTAACTATTGATAAAAAAATATTTGACATTGATTAGCTCAAGTATAGAGTGAGTAATTTTCCGGTTCAAGTGTTGCGACTCTTCAAATTTATTGAAAAACTTAGCTTGAAAGTTACTCGTTCTAGGTTTTAGCTATTCAATGTCAAATGTTTTTTTATCACAAATTCTCAAAACTAATAAAATCATTTCTCACAACTTAACTTTGTCCTTAGATTTCAACTAAACAATTGGAGTGTGCTCTAAAAATTCAAAAAAAAATAAAAAATTAGAACCCTATTATGCAAGGTAGGAAAATGCAAACATAAATATTTTATTTGCAATATATATATATATAAAAAAAAAACTACTAAAAACTAAATACCAAATGAAATTACCACATCATCATTTCGTTAGCCAAATCTACTCTATTCGAGTGTGTCCTACATTTGCTTAAATAAGTTTTTAAACAATAGTTAATTTTATATCCATAGATAAAAGGGAAAAATTAAATCATACCACTCTAAGTTTGGATTTGATTTGTTTGATTTGATGAAGAGAGAATGAGATTGTACATATTGCAACTGGCCTAAACTCCACACCATCACCACCAGATCTTATAGGTGTCAAATCATCTTCAAGAACACTGCTTTTGATAATGCTCCATCCAAAATCTAAAACACTATTCATAAATGAAGGCACATAATTTAAAACATGCCTTAAATTTTTATTATTGTGATCATCTGAATTAATTTTCCTTGAAGGAAAAGTTAAGGGAAGAGAAGGATTGTCTGCCCTTTTCATGCTTGAAATAAGAAGGCCCATCACAGAATAGCCATCTCCAAGTGAATGGTGAAACTTGAGAATTAAATTAGCAGCTGCGTTACTTGTTGGATACTTTATGATATGAATTTCCCACAAGGGTTTGTTTTTGGCTAACTCTTGGGCACCCAAATTTGTAATATATTTATTGAAATATGCATCATAATTGATGTCATCAACTACTGACAAATTTGAGGGGAATGTTGGCACTAAGATATGTTCTTCAAGATTCACTTCAACTTTCTTCCATTTTCTCTCTCCGTTTATATCATCCACCTGTTGGTAATCATTCTAACTGGATTAATGTTGACAACTGATACACTTGAAATATGCTATAATATATCGAACTATCTTCTTTCGATATAACCAAATATTAAATATATTAGATACTACGTATATTTGATGTTAGGTAATTGTTTCAAACGACAAAGTTGTTAAAAGTATTTATAAATATAACAAATTTTAATTATTGATTAGTGATAGATTACAATGATACGAATTGATAGATGTTTATGACAAATTCTTTTTATTATATTTATAAATAAGTTTTGAAAAGAACCCATCAACTAATACACATATGAAATTTACATCTTAGTTTAGATTTTTTCCGATATCAATTTTAGTTTGCATCACTGATATACCCAAAGAGTAAAATTAGAATACTAAACAAACATAATTATGTTTTAAAAAATATGCTATATTTGCAAATCTAGACAAGTTTTACTCTTATGTATTTTCTCTAATATCCATTTGCCATTTCTGTAAGAAAAAAAAGATTGAACATGAACAAAGTGATCTTTAGCTTTTTGAATATTATATTTCTGTATTTGAACACAACATATAATGAAAAATATGAGAGATTAAACTTATGATCTAATCGAATAATTAGAACTATTTAGTTGAGATAGTGAGAGACAGAGAAAAAACACACGATGAGTATGAAAAAAGAGAGTATAAGCAATTAAAAAGTGAAGTTGGAGAAATTACCATAATAGAAGTAAACAAGATAGAAGTAAGCAATTAAATGGTGAAGTTTGAGAAAGTACCATAATAGAACTAAACAAGGGGTTGAGAGGAATGAGATCCTTAGCATAACACATAATTTGAACTTCATCAATAGGAATTTCAAATTCCAAAACAGCAATAACAGAAATAGACAATGCAGATGAGTTGAAGCATTGAGCAGTAGGGCTCACTGGCTCTAACAACTCTTCTTCTTCTTCTTTCTTAAACTGATCCATATTATGCCAAAAGGACAGAAGAGATCTCTTACAAATTAACTCAAATCCTGATTTGACCTAATTTTGTAACTCCAACACAAATACACCTGTGTCATCTATATTTATAGCACTACAACAATAATTTGACAACATAATTAGGGTTGTTGGGAGATCAAGAGTACGTTCAACCACCACCAATTAACTTCCTTGAACTGTTAGTTTGACTAAATTACGAACCACTCCTATCTCGACATGCGACGCGTTCATCATATTCACCTTAAAGTGCTCAACCTATCGATAATGAGTGTGGGCCGCCTCGAAATTATACATATTTGACAAAAGAATTGTTCGTAAGAGGCATCGAAATATTCTATTACATCTTTTAAGTAATTGAATTCTTAATGGCATGTTTGGTAATACATTTGTTTTACGTATTTTGTTTTTTAAAATTCTTTTAAATAACAAATGAGTTTAGCGAGTAATTTACTTTTTTGTTTTTAAATAAGAAAATTGTTTTTAAAATTATGAAGAAAATTTGAAAATGAAAAAACCAAACTTTCAAATACATACATTTTATCTTTAAAGAACAAAAAAAATTGTTACCAAAACATAGTATTAAATTTCAATCATGTGTCGATATTTCCATCGATAATTCCACTTTTCCATGGATTAGATATCAAAAACGAGGTGAATCAAATCGATATTTTTAGTACATCGTAGAAAAATCCACGAAAAACAAAAAGAATAACTTGTCAATAATATAAATAATAGACATCATGTATTTATTTGAAAATTTTTAAAAATCATGTAATAATTTATATCTAGGGACATTTTTAAAAATAACAAAATAAATTAAAATATTTACAAGCTGTAGCAAAATTTTGGATTCTATCAATAATAGTCATTGATAGACTTCTATCACGGTATATCAATGTATACATCATTGTTATGATATTAGTTTACATCATTCTAGAAATTTAATCTATACATTTAATATTTCAAGAACATTCTAGTCAGTGTATAATAATATTTAATATTCAAGAACATTCTAGTAAGTTAGTGAAAATTGAATTTTTTTTTTCCCCTAAATTTGATCAAAACCTTTTTAATTTAGTATTATTTGAATTATATAACTTTCTATTAACTTATATTATATAATGTATATAATGTGTATGTTAGCTAAACTATATTCACTTAAGTTTTTATAGAAACTTTAGCGATCAATGTAAACAGTAATTGTATTATTTAAAATCATAATCAAAATAAGAAATAATAATGTCTAAATGGAAACATCTATGGAAGCCTTATGTATATGGTCAAAAGCCTTTTTCATACAAGATGTGAGCTTCTCTTGATCTATAAATTCTTTCTCACCACCAAAAGCAATCCTCAAATTTTCCATGTAGCTTATAACCGATATCTTCAAACTCTGCAAATCAAAATATGATTACTTTTACCTCTGGTTTTTTTCTCTAAATTAAACAATTAATAACAATTCTTGTTTCTATATATATAGATATAGATTATTATTAGTAGTAGCAGTACTGTAGTAGTAATGTGCATAGGTACCTGAGGTATACCCACGACGGTAAAGTACATTCCTTTTACCGGGTGACCAGTCAAAGTCATTTTCTCCTTTGGTCCGATCAAATTTGTTATGCTTAAGCTTGAGTTTTTTATCGTCTTGTACACATATTTGGAAGCTACCTATCAAAAAATTTCATACGTGTGCATGGTAAAAAGATTGTAATTAGTTGAAAGGTTATCATAAGTTTAATATTCTGTACGAGCTAATTTATTAGAAATTGGTTCTTGATGTTGATCAAAGAGAAAATAACCTTACAAGAGTTTAAACCTATATATATATATATATATATTACTTTTGATACTGTTTTAAACTACAGTCGAACCTAAAATATCTTAAGCTAGTTAATGATAGTGTATTTCTGGTGGTTTAGATATAAATGTAATAGGTTTCATCATGTCTATTTATTTGTTTTTCTTTCTTTCTGTGATGAGAGTGGAGAAAGCTAGTCAAAATGGTACGAAGGTCTTGTGTTTTTTGCACTAATGGAATTCAATCAATGGTCCCTTCAAATTTGGAGTTTTGTTTCAATTATTTTTGGTATCAGAGACAACGTAAATCTATTTTAAGACCAATAGACAATGAGGGAGTACCCCCACATGTAATTTATAAACATTATGAATTCTCTTGATTTTTTTAACATACTTCCTCAATAGTATCTCTTTTGGTTCATGGTTGTTAGATGTGATTTCTATTTTTATATATATTTAGACCGGTTTCTCTTAAAGCTTGAATATAGAGGTGTCCAATATAGTTGGAATGTCCCAATAGTCCACCTAGTGACCTCAAACACATGTATTCAATTAGATCCATATGTAAAAACAATTATATTTTTTTAAGAAGTTTTAATTTTTAGGACTAAAACTATATGTATATAATGTATGCATATACCTCTGAGCCCCTGAATTTGTGTATAATCTCCATTAGCTTGTCGACGAGGAAAACAGCAGAAGAATCTCTCTTCCTCTTGATCAATTTTTGTGCGGCTTGGACGAATTGGAGTGGATTTGAAAGATTAAAATCAGTGAGTTTGGGAATGTCAATATGCAAGAACCCAAACCGATTCCCCCATGGGGTATTTGAATTGGGATTCAACATATCTTCCATGCACTTGTAAGTTCCAAACATCCTCGTGTTGAGTAAAACCAATGCTGTTGAGTTGGATTTGGTCGAGTCAGGATGAGTCTCTTCCATGTATAATCGAATTCCTAAAAATAACATTCCTGCAACCACATCGTTGACTGTCTGCAAAAACATGAACTAAAACTTATCAGTCGTCATGTATGGGGAAAAGCTTCTCACTTATGCTACTATAATAATAATGATGATGAAAGTAAAGAAAGCGTAGAATATAAAGATCATCACAGAAATTTAGGCGATTCATTAACCGTTGTATTAGCTACATCTATAGCTAGAGAGCGAGAGATTCAATTTATTATATATTATACAGAAATATCATAGAATTGAAGATGCCCCAATAGAGTTAAGGGAGTTTAATATGTAGACTACAAAAGTTATTAGATAACAAATTCAATGTGTTCTAAAAAAAATGATAGAGAACTTAAAAGAAAACAGCAAAATATAAAAGTTAGTTTCTAATTGGTCTAAAAATACACATCAACACATTAAAGTTTCAATCTAGTAAACATAATAAGTCTAACTGTCACATCAGGTCAATTTATATCGAATGAAAAAGAGAATAATGTCATCTGTAAATAATAGTAAAGAAGATGTAAAGAATTAAATGAAAGAAATCATACCACTCTAAGTTTGGACTTGATTTGTTTGATCTGATGAAGAGAGAAAGTGATTGTCCATATTTCAGTTGGCTTAAACTCCACGCCATCACCACCTGATCTTATAGGTGTCAACTCATCTTCAAGAACACTGCTTTTAATTAAGCTCAATCCAAAATCCAACACACTATTTATAGATGACAACAAAAAATGAGAAACGCCACTTGAAATTTGACCTAATTTCTTTGAATTAATCATTTTCCCATTAAAAGGAAAAGTTAAAGGAAGAGAAGGATTATCTGCTCTTTTCATGGTGGAAAGAAGAAGACCCATCACAGAATACCCATCTCCAAGTGAATGATGAAACTTGAGAATTAAATTAGCAGCTGCAGTACTTGTTGGACAATTTAGTATATGAATTTCCCACAATGGTTTGTTTTGGTCCAACTCTTGTACACTCAATTTGGTTATATATTCATTGAAAAATGCATCGTTGAGCTCAATTGACAAATCTGAAGGTGGAGTAGCTACAACAATTTGCTCTTCAACTTTCACTTCAACTTTCTTCCATTTCCTCTCTCCATTTATATCATTTACCTGTGTATCAAAAAAAACTTATAAAAAGACAAAAAAGTTTGAACAGAAACTGACTTTTCTGATCAGGACACATAAGAGCAAATGAACGTATGAGAAGATGTTTTAAATTTGAAACAATCTTTATTTTAATAACAACTATATACCAAGGGTTACTTGAGAAACACCTCTAAGTAATTGGTGAGAAATCTTTTTTATTTTGGATTCTTGTGACACACATATGATTATAAAAAGGTTCAAATTATTATAAAATAAAAGAAATAAATCCCTATGAACATTATGGGTTGGTTTCAATTATTAACTTGAGCTTTAAAAGTTTTACTTTTAGCCCTTACAAAAATGGAGTTGTGTTAAAAAAACAACGTTAAAAGTTAGTAGCTACTTGTGTAAACAAATTATCTAAAGTACTCATAAATTTAAAAGAAGAAAAAGACACAGGGTGTATCTATAAACCATATATTTGTTGTCGATCGTCTTCTTTCTTTCATCTCACTCCATCCAATTTTCTCTCTTGTTTTGCTTATGATTTTTTTCGTTAAGTCTACCTCCTAAATTTACTACATTTATGTGTTTAGATTTTTTCACATAACCAACACATAAGCATATACAAAGTTTGCATAAATTTAACAGCAAAAACGTTCCAGCAACGTTTTGAACGGGAAAAAAGGGTCAATGTAGGAGCGTATAATTGAAACCAAACTTCGTGTATTTACCATAAAAGAAAAGTAAATAGTGGTGTTTGAGAGAGTACCGTAATAGAACTAAACAAGGAGTTAAGAGGAATAAAATCCTTAGCATAACATATAATTTTGGCTTCATCAATGGGAATTTCAAATTCCAAAACAGCAATAACAGAAATAGACAATGAAGATGTATTCAAGCATTGAGCAGTAGGGCTCATCGGCTCTAGAAACTCATCCTCTTCTTCCATTTGCCAAATCCCCCTTCTTCGATTATCAACCCTTAAGCCAACCACATAACTTTCAATAATATAAATAAGGTAATGTATATGTGTGTGTGTGTCAGATCATATATGTTCTAGCGGTACTACCTCTACCTAGCTAGCTCTTATTATTTATGACTACGATAAATTTTAACACAGGGTTAGTTGGCTCAATATTCAATTCTTACCCCTTCTCTTGTTACCACAGTGCAACCATCGCAGTTATTATCAAATGAGTCGATTTTTCTTGGATCTTTTGTTTTCTGTTGAAGAAATTTGACACAAAAGAAAGAGACACTCACTTAGGAATTAGGAGAGAGCACTATCTTTAAAAATTTAGAGACTTCCTAAGTATTTTTAAAGTTGAATAATTATATTAAAGATACAGAACTTTGTAATTATTTCAATTTTTTGAACTCATTTTAAAATTCTTGCGAAGTTTGAAACTATATTCCCAAACAAAAACACCAAATCTGCCGTTACATACACTCTTTTCTCTTCTCTTTTAAGTTTGCAATTCATAGATATATTAATAAATAGTGCACCTAATGTCATGAGCTACCTGTATCAGAAAGAGTGAAATACATTAATTTCCTCCTACCAAAATTTATAGCAAAGAACTCAACCTAAAATCACATGCATCATATTCTAAAGGTTTGTTTATGCATCATATTCTAAAGGTTTGTTTTTAAAAAAGGCATCTTTCAATTATTTTAGATTTGAAAATAGTGCACTTAAAATTAATTAGGGTTGTTTTCAAGTTCAACAAATATAAATATATATATATATATAGCAAACTGCCCTATATAGACATAAAAGTAATAACAATGGTATAATAAAAGAAAAAATATGCTTTTTTAATAAGATACTTTGGATCCGCAGACGCATCCAGACATCTCCATTAGGTGAACATCTTCATTAGGTAGACATCTTCTTAGCACTTTCACCACTTTGGCTTCAATAATAATCAAGAAACAACAAGGAATAAGTAAAACAGGCTAAGAGATAAATCTAAAACGATTCAAGAAATTAAACAAAAGCTCGAATGTTTAAAGCTATATAATTGAAAAAAGATTTAATTTGCTACTCGAACATCAGGTTATTTGGAAGAAAAAAAAAAGTGTTTTCAAAACTATTTAGGTAAAAGAGGTAAATTTTCCGTCATTTTGTGTGGTGGCTCAATTTCTATAAATTATTCATCTTAATTATTATTGTTGCTACTTACTATTACTATTGCTATTACTATTAATGATAATAATAATTATTATTATTATTTTTGAAAACAATAAATTAAATGTGATGGGCCACTCACCATTTCTTTTCCTTCTTTTACAAAAATTAAAAAGAGTAGAAATAATGTAAAATTTGTCGATTGAGAGACCCATTCTTATAAAACAAAAAAATCCACCACTTTCTTGGGGAATTGCCAAAAATTGGGTAGAAAAAGAGTTTTAGGATTGATTGTAAAAAAGTTGAGATTTATGACAAATTTGGGGTGAAATGACAAAAATACTCTTATTTAATTTTACTTCACAGTTTTACTCTGATGTCGTTTATCTCGCAAACATCTTGCAGACATCTCGCAAGTTCTTAAATTCAAATGTTTAAACTGAAATGAAATGAAATCCAAACGTTAAAAGTCACCCTAAATCAATTCATTTCAGATTAAATATTTGAATTTAAGAACATGCGAGATGTCTGCCAGATGTTTGCGATATAAAATAATAATAACAATAACTTGCTAACATCTTTTGAAACATCTCTAAGACAACCCTAAATCAACTTGAAACAATTAAAAATTATATTTGATTTATACATTTAAGATGCAAATATATATACATATAACACGATACGATTCAGATTAAAACAAACCACGGTGCGTGAGATATTCGTCGGAGTAGATGATGAACGACAACGAATTAAAGCGGAAAGTTGACAAACTTTTGAGAGAGGAGAAGAATATTCGTCGGGTTAGCGAACAGATATTTGAGTTCTCCTCTCTCCAAAGTTTGTCAACTTTCCGCTTTACTTCGGTGTCGTTCATCCTCTACTCCGGCGAACATTTCACGCACTGTGGTTTGTTTTATTTTTATTTTTAATCTGAATCGTGTTGTGTTATATGTATATATATTTGCATCTTAAATGTATAAATCAAATATAATTTTTAATTGTTTCAAGTTGATTTAGAGATGTTTCAAAGGATGTTAGCAAGTTATTATTATTATTATTTTATCTCGCACACATCTCGCAAAAATCTCGCATATTCTTAAATTCAAATGTTTAATCTGAAATGAATTGATTTAGGGTGACTTTTAACTATTGTTTTTTGTATATCGCAATATCATAAACATTTTGTAGCTGTCAAACTTTAAATGTCGAAGACTAAATTAGTCATATACTTATTCTTCTATGGGAATAAGTATATGGGCTTTGGAAACAAATACATTTCTAATGCTACCGTTGAATATTCATCCACTCCCTCTTACTCAGTTCAAAAAATAGGAGACTGAATTGGAAACAAGTAAAATTGTAACCATTGTACCGATCATAAAATGATCACAAAATTTCACCTAAGCTAATCCATCCTTACCTAGGTCTCTATTTAAAATTTCGGCAAAATCTTAAACATGTTTTTCTATCATGTACTAATTCACCGTGATCTCTGTGTGCCATCAACAAAGATTCGACTCAGTAAGCGGTCTTTTGATTCAACCCTAATTCACGTATTATAAAGGAAGAAAAACAGAAATAAACAAAGAATAGTTACCCACCAAATTGCTGAATATTTGAGTCGAAAATCAAAGGAAAGTTTGGAGGAAGAAGATTAGGGGGTTTAGTTTTTTCCTTAGAGAAGTAACAAGTGTAGCTTTGGCTCTTTGTTCAGATCTTTTAGTTCACACCGGAGGAGCGACGAACGACATCCGAGAAGCGATGATGTGCACCGAAGTAGAAGGAGAAGAAAGCGAATGTGTGTGTTTTTTTTTTTTTTTTTTTTTTTTTGCGTTTTGTTTCTGCGTTGAGGAGAAGGAATGGAAGGTAAAATGAATTAAGGGTAATTTAGACAATTCATACATAATTTGTCCTAGAAATCAACTTTTTAAAAATCAATCTCATTAATCTTTTATTCCTCCATTTTTGGCTTATTTTTTGTAATTTCCCCACTTTCTTATTCAAATACTTTTGAAAATACTCTTTTTTTATCATTTTTTTTTAAATACTCTTTTTTTAAAATCACCCTCCAAAATCCTACCGCATGTCTTTCCAAGTTTAGTCACTCCAAAATAGCTCTAAACTTTTAAACTCGTAATTTCTAAATAAAAAAATAGTCTTTAAAAAAAATGACTAATCGAAATACATTCAAATTTGATAGGAATGAATCCATGTTTTCTTTAAGAACAAGACTATTATAAATTGTAGCAATTAAAATCAAATTATTAGTATATGTAGCAACATCTTAAAAAATTATAAATATAAAGCCTTTTGGCCGTTATTTGATCGAATCTCCTAATACACATACTCGTATAATCCTAATATAATAATATTGTGACAAAAACAAAAACTTTTAATTATTTTGTAATCCTCCAAAGATTTCACCAAAAGAAATTGTGTGACTTTGAATGAATCTAATAGTTTCATAAATGGCCCAAGTGGATACATTGAAACAAATAAAACAAATGAAAAGATTAACCAATTCAAAAACTCACACAACAATGAACAAACTCTCACACCAAACCACTATTCACAAACCAAATCAAATGGACTTTTTATTACCCCTTTCAACACAAACTTCTCAAACCCATCTCTTACAACACCAAATCACAACTGCGAAGGGGCAACAACGGAATAAGGCGTCGGAGCCGGCCCCGGAACCGCCGCAATACTAGAACCATAACCTCCTCCGCCCCCTCCGCACGGATGCTCAAAACAATCCACAGGATGCTCAACCACCGCACTACATTCCTTTTTACTCCTCTGAAACGCCTTCTCCGGCAAACAATTCCGCCGATCATCAAAAGCAATCCCTTTCGCCGTCAAATTCCGGCAAATCCCTACTTCTTCACAGAAGTAATTGTAAGCAACTGTCACATTCTCCAAACTCGGAAGGCTACAGATCCCTTCGTATAAATTCCCACTAAACATATTATGGGCTAAATTCAATTGCTCTAATTGAGCTAACCCAGTTAAACTGTAGGGTAAAGGACCCATTAGTTTGTTGAAACTCACATCCAATACCTTCAATTTATACAAAAACCCAATTTCTTGTGGCAAACAGCCTGATAAACTAGTGTTGATCAACAAAAGCTCTTCTAAACTGTTTGCAAAACTTGCAATGGTTGGTGGAAGACAACCCTTTAAATTGTTGTTAGCAAAAACAATTACAGAAGCTGATTTTCCACCGATGTTTCGCGGGATAATGTTGGTGAAACGATTGCTGTTTATAAAAATGGCGTCAAGGGTTTTGTTGAAGAGTTCAGAGGGAATTGAACCTTCAAATTCGTTGAATCGAAGATCAAGATATTTTAATTTTGGAAGGTGAAGAACAACAGAAGGAAAAGGGCCAACGAATCTGTTGTTGCTTAAATCCAATTCAAAGAGAAGAGATAAATTGGCTAAAGATTGTGGCAAAATGCCACAGAATCTGTTACTATTGAGATGAAGCAGAGCAAGGTCTGCTAAAAGGCCCAATTCGTAGGGGAGGAATCCGGCGATGTCGCCGTGGTTTAAGTCAATTCCGGCGACGACTTGGATTTTTGGGTCATCAAGTGATGGAGCACAGTACACTCCAAAGTAATTGCAAACTGATGGCCCCACCCAATTGGTGGTGTGGTTTTTTGGGTCTGAGTAAATGACTCTTTTCCATGCTTGCAGAGCAAGGAATGCTTGATGAAGTCTTGGGTTCGAGTTTGGTGACCGGACACGGTGGTGGTGGTGGTCGTCGTGGTGTTTGGCGGTTAGACTTTTGAACAGAAAAGATGACTGAAGGAGTAATAAGAACAAGAATGAGAATGAAAATGGAGCCATTGTGCTTTGAGTGATTAATAGGATTATTGGTTTATATAAGCAACTACATTATGCAGCTAAATGTTCAAGTCTAATGCTTAATTATGGTTTTAAGTACAATAAGAAGCTTAATTTCTTCATGGGATGATAATGGAGGAAGAAAGTTTCTTTCTTTCTTTTTCTTCGCAATGGCATATGTTGTTACAACGATGGTTAACCGTTACGATTTGCTTGTAACTACATATTTTGAACAAGGGTGTTGAAATTTGAAAGCATAGAGGGAAGATTGGGTTTGATGAGGTGAAGTTTTCATTGAAGAGAATTACTTGAGCATGATAAAGACTTTGCTCCTCACAGTTGTTTTCGCAGTTTGTTTGAAGTGGAATTTGAGAGAGATGTCTTTATTCTTTAAATGAGGTTTCTTAAAACTTAAGGGATAATTATGTTCAAGGATTTCACTTGTTTGATCCAAATGAATATTTGGAATGAAATTGTTTGGTATTTACAAGTCTTTGCTATGTGTTAGTGCAAAACCAATTCATATCAGAAAGGAAAATATTAGTGTTTCTTAAGTATCAAGTTAGTTGACTAAATATGGTTTCTTCTAAACCAAATGAATTTAAAAGAAAAAAATTGATGTCCCACCTTGTGTGTCATAGTTGAGAGAATATACATTTTAAAATAAGAAATTCAAAAGGGAATCAGTAACCATAATCCTCATAGAATCATTATTAAAATGCATGAGAGAACCATATTCGTTATTAAGAATGGGGTTAACTGCAAAATGCTTCATTATTAAAAGTGAAGGTCTTCAATGGTTTGGTTTCAGGTTTGGCACCTCATTGAAAGCAAACTTGAATGATATTATAAAAGAAGTTACACAAAAAGCAGTATCCGAGACCTACATTCTGCTAAGAACAGAGTTGCCCGTGTGTCCTTACGATATGTACAGCAAAATACAAACATTTCTTCAAACGGCAGAAGTTAGCAAAAGGCAATCACTATGTTAAGAATTCTCTAATGACCAAGAATTACATCTTAAAGCTCAAGCACAAACAACAAACACTCAGAGATAACTTATGAGAAACTTCGCAATCTTCACTCATCCCTTGCACGTCTTAGAAGCTCTTTTAACCACCACCACCGGAACCATATTTCTTGCCAAGAACGAGGAGCTGAAGTTTGTCATACCCAGCCAACACACCAGCACCGGCAACAGCACGCAGAATGTTTGCCCCAGCACCCTTGAAGAGAGATTTGGTTCCCTCATTCTTAACGATCTGTTTGAATGCATCCAATGAGCTATTATATTTGACTGCTTCGCCTGAGGTCATCATCATTCTTCTGCGGACAGTATCGATTGGGTAAGAAGCCAAACCAGCTCCTATCGTGATACACCAACCAAGCAAGAAACTAGCAAGGAAACTATCCTGCCAATATAGAACAAAAACACTAGTTAATATGACTTCCCATCTTTTTGCCGCTCATCCAACCAGGTCTCTTGAGAATAAAAATTTGATCCATCTTTAAATCAGGCAGTATACAACTGTATTTTAAGTATGATTTATTTATCTAAAGATCGCGAAAGAAATTGTACCAAACAAATAAAACTACTGACCTGCAAATCGCCAACCAAAACCACGGGCTTCATTGAATCATACATTCCAAAGTAAAGACCACGGTACACAATAATTCCAACACAAGAGATGTTAAATCCACGATACAGCCCAGCAATGCCATCAGATTTAAGGGTTTTCTTGTAGACGTCAACAAGACCATTAAACTGCCTCTCACCACCCTTTTTTGCAGCCTTGGCATCATTGGCCAGACGAGTTCTAGCATAATCGAGGGAATAAACAAATAAAAGAGATGAAGCACCAGCAGCACCACCAGAGGCCAAATTCCCAGCAAACCATTTCCAGTAACCATCTCTGTCTTTCTTGAAGTTGAACAGCCTCTTGAAGTAATCCTTGAAGGCAAAATTCAAAGCCTAGTGCACCAGCAATTTTTATATATTTAACATCATTATTGTAATGGTAAATAACGGGAGCCAAAAAACAAGCAGATAACAAAGAATAGTGATAATTAATTATTTAGAAAAATTAAAATTTTCTTATCAAAAGAAAACAGACTTGTGTGGGGAAGTATCTGATAACATTTGCAGTGTTTCCCCTCCATAGAGCTATGACTCCTTCATCTTTAATTGTTCGGGCAAAGCAGTCGGTGATTCCTTTGTATGGCTCAGATAGCCTACCAGTTTTGAGCATCTCGTCCTGATTTTGGATCAGCAATTTGACACGCTCAATTGGAGCAGCAGCTGTTTTAGAAACAGCAGCAGATACTCCTCCCATAAGAAAATCCACAGCAAATCCAGCTGCACCTTTCTCAGAAGGAGCTTGTACAAGAAAAGGAGAAGTGGGTGAAACTCCAGCCAAGCCAGTCCCATGATAAGCTGTCTTCAAGGGATTCTCCAAAACCCCATTAGCAAATACACCGGTCAACCGTGTGGAGTGAAGGTTAGGGGAAAGTCTAGAAGTGAGGTAAGAATGGCCACATATCTTCTGAAACACCGATGATTGGTGTGAGGAATCTTCCATCGTAGAGACTCAGATGGGGACCTATACATAGGTGCAAGATAAACATGGCTAAGTTTTCTTTTTAATAAGAACAATTGCAAGATAAAACCAAGTTTTGAGCATAGAAAGCATAACTAAATAATTTTGCTGAGAATGTGGTATCCAAGTATAACAAGAGCTTGGCAAAAATAGGCATTAATTACATTCTTTATCAATATAGTATAAAGTAGGCTACTCTGGCATGGTCCTTTCAACTGAAATCATTGCTGTATGTGCAACTACCAAGAATTTTTTCCCTCATCTATAAACATCTCTTAAAAACAAGATTAGTTCGTTAAATCCTTAAATTCTACTCATACATCGTGCGCAAGGGACTTGAGTAGAAGCAGCCAAAATTTTATTTATAAATTACGGATTCTAAAGTAATTTGCTCCTTACAGTCAGAAAAAAAAACATAAATATGTACTGATCTCCTAAAGGAAACCAAATCATAGAAATTTTAAAATGTAAGGCTTCTCCAACCCATACCAGCATGTGGTGAGCCAATACCACGTATGATTTAAAATATGTCGAAATCCAAGGATAGAAACAGAACCTAACCATACTTATCACAGTTATAGCTTCCAAATTCTCCACCCTGAGACAAATAGTCTTTCTCCTCTAAAGAAAGAATTTAGTAAACATCCAAATATAACATTTGGCCCACCTACCATAGACAAAACCAAAATAAGAGCTCCGGATACTAGATGAAAAGGCAGCAGTAAATTAAGCGAACACCCAAATGATCACCGTTGTACCAGATAAAAGGAAAAGCCCCACTCTTCAGTATCTGTGGGTTCTTTCAGTATACCATTTTTTGGTACAAACTCGTGTTTGAGAATCTAAAAAAAATTTAGGATATCTTTCCCTTTATATTTAAAATAAGATAACTATAACCACACCATTAAGGTTTCGACCTTGAGATTCCCACTTTGCATTAACCATACCAATAGCACAGAATATTATTACAAGGAATATACAGCATATAATCGGCTGAGTGTAAAAGACACAACCTATTCTCAATCTCTCTACAAGACTAAGAAAATAAAGAAAAAAAGTTGACTTTTCAGAGATCTTCCTGAAGCTAGTAATAACAATGATCTCCAACAACAAACAAAATACCTTATACCTCTAACAAATTCTCCGTAGCTACAGAGCCAGAACATGATGAACACAATCATAATAGTAGAATTACACTATGATTTCCATTAAAAACAACGTAGATCGCCACATAATGAGGTAAGAAGCAAAAACGAACTAAAATTCTTTCCAACAAACTTGAATATTCTCAGTGAGTAGAGAAACAGAGTGGAAAAAATGCATGAAATCAAAGAAGAAAAAAAGTCCGACCTGTAAAGGCCGGTGAGTGTGAAAGAGACAGAAATGGTGAGATCACCAAGTGGGTGCCCCGCGAAATGCAATTTCATGCAGAAATGAAACTTCGGTATATAGTCAGAGTGAAAGAGCTCGCAAAGACTAGGGTTTGAACCACAGATGACAAATTCCCCCTTCCATGTACATATAAATGACAACTATGCCACTCTCTCTTTCAAACGATTAACGACTGTAACTGAATGACGCCGGTGCTGGAAGAGGCCGAGAGGCCACACCGTCGGTCAGATACTGGGCCTAAAGTCAAAGCCCAAATTTAATCCCGATTTTCATTGGGCTTCATTTGGCTAACTGGCCCACAACATGGACGCCCAAAAGCCCAAATTTTATCATGGAAGTATTCCTAAATGGTAATTATAATCTACGCAAATTTTAGAAATAATAACCATGCAAGAACATTTTTTAAAAATTACAAATATAATAAAATTCATCGATAATAGATCTGTATTTAAAACGTGGTCTATCAGTTATAGACTTTTATTATTGATAGATTTAGAATTTTGTTATATTTGTAAATTTTTTAAAATATTGTTATATATTTAATTATTATATTTGTAACTATCTTTAGACTAAAATGAACTAAAATATTTACAAGTGTATAGCAAAGATAGAAGTTTAGATTATAAAATTTTGTATGTTTGTTAATATTTTTAGTAGTTCTGTCATTTCTAACAATTTTCTAATTTATTAGGTAGTTTATTTATTTATGATATTTTCTTCTAGAGTTAATAGTCTATTTTCAATCAATTTTGAAAATTGGATCTAAATTTGTTATATTTGTATATTCTTTTACAATATGCTATATCTGGGGCTTAATTGTCCTATTTGCTATCCATTAATATATTTTTAATTAGTATTTGAAAGAAAATCACATATTTGAAATGATTTCTAAAATGCTTAAAAGTTTAAAATTAAGTAAATGTTTGATTTTATAGTATTAAACAAAATTGATGAAGCATTAAATAATTTTGAAAATGATGAGCAATTTTAATCATTAAAATCACTTCTAAATATCCCTTAAATCGTGCAATTCTTAGGCATTATTTTAAAATATAAGAATATCGTGGGGCTTAAGCAATCACAAAGTTTCACTCAGAAAAAGCAAATTTGAACTGTTAGTGAACAATTTAACCTATGTGAAACGATTCTCTATTTTTATAACTTCCAAGAGAATTCATATCTAAAAAAAAAAATTTAGGGAAAAGAAAGTGAAACAATATATATGTGTATATGTAATCTAAATGAGTATCTGCGACCTACTACATTACAGCTTACCTTAAGGATAAACAATGAACCCCACAAGATACTGTGTTTCAAAGAAACCACTTATATTACAACTATTCAAATTTTTTTGTTTTTAATAATACAGACAAGAAAAATGAATACAAACATTTCATCATCAGAGCAATGAACTGAACTAAGTTTGCTAGAGGCAGACACGAACCATGACGTACAAATGTTGACTTCTACCACCTACATTTTTTTGGGAATTTACATATATTCAAGAGGAGGTTCTAGATTAAGAAGTACACAAGGAAGCTCTTTGTTTTACAAGTAACTCCTTTAACTTCCTTATAAGTTGAGGATTGGAGCACATGTAATCCTGGAAAGATTTCCTTAAACTCTGCAACAACTCTTTGTTGTAATGACCTGGTGTGATATTAAGCAACTTCGTGAACAGATTCTTCCATAATTCAATGTTCCAATACCTATAGAGGAACAGAGAGAACAAGTCAGAGGGAGGAGGTGAAGAGGGCAGTTACCCTCTATAAAACACTTCTTCCATTTGTTTTCTACATTTTTTAGCCAATGTTTTCAAAACCATGACATAATTTGAAAACTAAAAGTAGTTCTTAAAATATTATTTTTATTTTTGGAATTTGACTAAAAATTAAACTCTGGTTTTAAAAAAAAATGTAAAGTATGGCAAGAAATTGTGAGAAAATACGCTTTACATTTTAAAAAACAAATGATTACTTGATGGAAGCTAAAAAGTAAAAAATCGTGACTAATACCGCTTAAAGGATGATTTGGGTAAATAAACAAAGTCACCATCAGATGATGCCTTTTTCTCAACTTCCATGTAAGAACCGTGAAGCATCGTGTGGACGACTACACATAAGCCATAGATGTCTACCTGTACAAACGACAAAATGCAATTGGTAGAGCTTCTGTTTTCTTCTTTATAGTGGGTTTCCTTTAGAGCTGTTATAAACAACCACAATGTAGAAGAAACTGACCTGATATTTCCAAGGTCTATTCTCTAGCATTTCTGGACAACGAAAGCCGGAAGTTCGGCAATCTCCTTTAAATTCTACATTTTCAGGAAAGAGTTGCAAATCTATACCTCTTCCCCAATCAACAAGGCAAAGCCCCTATAATATAAAAACTACAAATAATCTTGTTTGCTAACAGTTAATAGGGTCGGCTTGGAATGCCTTTAAAAGTGCTTAAAACGCAAAAAAAATTCATTCAGAAACACTTTTTTTTCAGCACTTAAAAGGCCATTCCAAGTAGACATGTAATGACTTGGGAACAAAAAAAGGGGATGATACTACATACCTGATCTTGCCAAGGACCATGACGTTCCTGAAAACCATCTTCTGTTACGCTTTCACTGCATAACGGATAAATAAAATAAATTGGTAAAGAACTATTAAATTGGAGTACATTCTCCGGCCGGGTGCTAATCATTGTTGGTAGGCTGAAGTTGTAATAAGAACTAGAGGTTTCATCTTTTCATTTATTACGGTTCTTTTTTTTTTTCACGAGTATTGTAATTGGGAACTATATAATGAAATCAACTTTCAGAAAGATGGATGTCATCAATAAATATCTAGAACCAAAATATATTTACCCCGCATAACGAATAAGCAGATTGTCCGGTTTAAAATCCCCATGGATAATGTCAATGCTGTGTAAAGTTTCTAACATGTAGAGCATCTCTATGGTGTAATAGATGCATAAAACTTCTTCCATTGTCTTTCCAAGGACTACATACGAATTTATGGCATCCTGCACGAGGTTTTAACAAGATAGTTACTTGCAATGAATATTTTAAAAGGCCATAAAGTATAGAAGGTTCAGAATCTGTATACTAACCTGCAATGTTCCATGAGCCAAGTAATCACATATAAGTATGCTGTAGTCAGAATAGAGATACATGGCATGAGCACAACCAAAACTTGACCTCTGACATTATGAGAGAGAGAGTAGGAGTATAAATCGAGTTGCTAACATTTAGAGGTAATAAATGCTTGATGAAAATAAGGGGCTAGTAGCCTAGTACATACTTCCTTAGCAGCGACACGTAGATCGAGTTGACGATACATGTAGAACTCCCAAGGAAAAGGAGGTGTTTGTATCTGGCAAGCATTCGAAGGGAATCATGATATCCAACTAGATCGCATTCAGGTATGACATACAAGGAATGCTAGAAAAAAAGGACATATGCATATTGCATATCAATCAATAGGAAATTTTACCTTCAGTGCTACTACATCATCTGGGTTGCTGTCAAGATATGATTTATATACTTGAGCAAAACCGCCGGTACCGGCACAGCCTTTAATCTCATACTTCTTTCCACCTGTTAATTTTGGTAAGGGTATCATTATAATAAAATATGAATCCATGCCATAAGAGAACTATTTCCTCCATTTCTCATACGATATTTCAAGAAAGCTCGTTCGTTTGAAGGATAAACTGAAGGTAGTTATATCCGTTTAGGTGACAAATCTAAATATAATGTGACATAAAAAATTACCAATCTCAATAGTCTTATTTCTTGATGAATTGCGCAATGACTTTAGATTCATCTTTTTAGAGTAGGCTTTGGTACTTGAATGGTAACCCTGAAACAAACATTAAATTCATATTAAATTTAGTTTGAGAGTAATATTTGAACAATATAACCAGCTTGTTTTCATCATTTGGCAGAAGAAAACTGCAATTTCTTACATCATACTTCATAATCTTTGGACTAATCTTGTTTAATAAATCGCTCATAATGGAGGAAGACCAAGGGTTGATGTAACTTTCTGCAAATTTGGTGGATTCACTGACATCATTCTACAGAAATGCAAACCAACAGTTTCAAATTTCTTAAATTATACAATTGAAGGAATGTGAACTTCAATGGTTTTATGCTTTAAGATCACGTACCACTTGCATTGAATGAGTATTGACCAACTCAGATATCCTATCAATAAACAATCTTTTTGCCTTTTTCAGCCACTCAAGGGGCTCGGCGTTCCTATTATCAGTTTATCACTTAAAAATATAAGGAACTAAACAACACAGAACACAACCAAATAAAAAAAATCCTAATCAACAAAAATTTTCTCAGGCGTAATCTACATGTATTTAACAGCAGTCAAGGAGAGAGAGAGATAGGAATACCTCATCAACCCAAGCTCATAAACTATGTTAGCGTCGTTCAACCTTCCCTTGGATTCGAGAAACGCCGCCAACCAAATATAAAGTAAAGAATTGCTAATGCATATCTCCTGCTCCAACAATTCCTTGAACCCAGTTTCAAAATCCTCCCTCATACCAATCTATTTGCACGAACAACATAATGTTAATTCATTATTCAAAATCAACAACCGGATTAACAATTGTCGGAAATGCCTAACTTTTCAAAGAGATCCAAGCATTTACACATAAAACAAAATTATACAAATCATCTAAAGTGAGCATGATTGGAAAAGGAAAGAGAAGGGTAGGGAAGTAGGTAGCATAAGCAAATTTCAAAAGATACTTCATCAAAAACATAGCACATGCTCACATACAAGTTATCAAATCAACCGCATGTATGAAACAAAGACGATAAGTTAAACCCACAAATATAACAGTTAGAGAAAGATAATTACGCACAGAGAGAAACCAAATCTTGAGAAATCGAACATCGTTTTTGTACTTGACATTGCCGCGGAAATTTCCAATGCAATCGGAAAGAAGCTTGGCGAGTTCTGACCCAGAAACATTGCCTGAAGTTGAATTTTCAAGAGCAGCCTTGATGGACCTACAAATGGAACCAAATAGCACGAACAATTTTCCTGAGACTGAATGTAAGAATGGCTGTAAATAAGCTCTATCACATAACAGAAATCAAGGAATACCAGAGCCAAGGCAACAAAGGGTCTTGAGGGGATGCTGTGGTGGTGGAGATTTGAGAATCGGCAAAGAAAATCGCCATTGGTGGTAGCTTTCTGCTCGTTTAAGGACGAAGAGAAATGGAAGATGTAAACTCACTGTACATTGGCTCCAAGGAGAGCGCCATTTTCCAATTCAAATTTATTACTTATTAATTAGGAATAGAGAAAGGAAAAAGAAAACAAAAGAAAAATTATTATTTAGAAATAGTTTCGAATATAACATATTTGTATTTTTTTTAAATGCACTTAATTATTATTTTTAAAATTCCTAACTATTATAATTATCCTATTATTTATATATTTACTCTTTATTCTATTAATTTAAAAAATATGTCCTTTTAAAATAGATTTGAGTGTTTTGGAAACACCTCACTATTTTAATTATTTTTTAAATTATTATTTAAATAGGTTTTATTGATCGTATTTAAATGGAAAAAAAGAATTCTATCTCATTTAAATTGATTTAAATTTATAAATAATTAACAATATTTTTTAAAAAAAAGTATAAATATAAGTCTATTAGTTAGTGTATAATAACATTCTAAGAAAATTGTTTAAGTTCAATCGATAAGTCCATGAAGTCATATATAAATATGATCTATTAATATACTTTTATCATTTAAGAAATTAATTGATTTTGCTATATTTATAAATATATATATATACATGTTCTTTTTACACTTCCATTTTTTTCTATTTATTAAAATATAAAAAGTTTTATTTTAATGACAAAAGGAAGAAAAGAGAAAACATAATATATATAAAAAGAAATAATCAATCATCCGTATAAGAAATGTCGGATTTTGAAGAGACGACCATTGTTAAATAAAGATACTGATTACACGATCCTGACGAGATATCAAAAATCACCATACCACTGCTTTAATCCTTCTCTCTCTTTTCCCTCTTTAAAACTCCTCCTTCCCCCCTTTTTTTCTTCAATAATTCTTTCACTTTCTCATAGCCCTTTCGGATGTTTTCTTCTCTAGCTCCATGTGGGTTCTTTTATTGATGTTGGTAAGATTGAAACTAACAGAGGAAGCAAGATTTGGGAGAAAACTTACTGACTGCAGTTAATTTCTTTATTTTCTGTATATGAAAAATATTTACATCAACCAAGCTTGGTATTTATAGATGCTTGGCAACAACTAATAACTGTCTAACAGATTAACTAATACAACTAATACAACAGAAAATAACAGTCTAACTACTTTTATTGTTAATACTCCCCTCAAGTTGGACGATGAATGTCTTTCATTCCCAACTTGGATATATATCTGTTTAAGGTAGATGAAGGTAGTGCTTTAGTGAACATATCAGCTAGTTGTAGGCTAGTGTTGATAGGTAAAACCTTTAGAAATCCTTCAACTATTTTGTCTCGAACAAAATGACAATCAATTTCTATGTGTTTTGTCCGTTCATGAAATGTCGGATTCGAATCAATAGCAATGGCTGCTTGATTATCACAGAAAACAGTGGTTGGCATCAAGGTCTTTACTTTAAAATCAGTAAGGAGTTGTGTGATCCATACTAGCTCACTGGTGACTGATGCTAAGGCTCTATATTCAGCTTCTGCAGAGGACCTTGAGACGGTTGGTTGTTTCTTAGATTTCCAGGAGATGATGGAATCCCCTAGGAAGATACAGAACCCTGTGACCGATCTTCTAGTGTCAAGGCACGATCCCCAATCAGCAACAACGAAGGCTTTTAAGTGAAACGAATCAATAGGTTTTATTAAAACACCTTGTCCTGAGGAACCTTTGAGGTACTTCAATAGGTGATGAGCAGCATCTAGGTGATGTTTAGTAGGTTTGTGCAGAAATTGGCTTAAGCGGTGAACAGAGAAGCAAATATCAGGTCTGGATATTTGTAAGTATATCAGTCTGCCAATTAATCTTCTATAGCAAGTGGCGTCTTCCTCAATTAGTTGTTCTCCTTCAGATTTACATAGCTTCAGATTAGGATCCATAGGTGCTACAACTGGTTTAGAATCAAGAAAACCAGTATCTTCTAGGATTTGAAGACAATATTTTCTTTGGGAGAGCATAAGTCCTCGTTCAGATTAGGATCCATAGGTGCTACAACTGGTTTAGAATCAAGAAAACCAGTATCTTCTAGGATTTGAAGACAATATTTTCTTTGGGAGAGCATAAGTCCTCGTTCAGATCTTGATAATTCTAGACCCAAGAAGTATCTTGCTTGTCCTAGGTCCTTTAATTTGAAGTGTGCCTTCAAAGAATCTTTGACTGAGTTGATATTCGAAGGAGATGGTCCTGTTAGTAATATGTCATCAACATATACTAATAATGCTACAAAGGTGCTTCCATTCCCCTTAGTAAATAAGGAGTAATCAGCCTTGGATTGGATGAAACCATGTGAGGATATTGCTGCTGCAAATTTTAGGAACCATTGCCTTGATGCTTGTTTAAGACCGTAAATGGACTTATTTAGTTTACAAGCCAATTTCTCTCCTTTGTCTGGTACTTGAGAGGTTTGATAACCCAATGGTAGGGTCATGTGCACTTCTTCAAATAAGTCTCCATTGAGGAAGGCATTATTTATGTCCATTTGGCTAATGGACCAATTATAGGATGTGGCAAGAGCTAAGAATATCTTCACAGTGCTTATTTTCGCCACTGGTGAAAAGGTATCCAAAAAATCAATTCCCTCTTGTTGGTTATAGCCCTTTGCTACAAGTCTTGCCTTGTATCTATCAATGGTACCATCCGATTTGCACTTTACTTTGTACACTCATTTGCTACCAACGGTGTGATGATCCTTTGGAAGGGATACAATTGTCCATGTATTGGTTCTTTCCATGGCTTCTATTTCCTCAGTCATAGCTTTTCTCCAAGTCTGATGTTTCACGGCTTGGTGATAATATGTGGGTTCATAGATGGAGGTAACATTGAACATATAGTTCTTATGGTGTTGGGAATAGGCATTATAGGAGAGGTATTGGTTAAGGGGAAAGGGAGTTGAATTTTGGGAGGTGAGGTTGCAATGGAAGTCTTTTAGGTAAGATGGTGGGTGGTGTGGTCGGGAGGATTTTCTGGTCATGATGGGAATTGGTTCTTGGTCAGTGTTACTGGTTTCTTCTGAGTTACTGACATGTGGATTTTGATCATCAACACCGTGGCTGTCTTCAGGGGTATCCTCTGTCGTAGGTCTTGCATCAATACTATCTTCCTTTTCTAGGCAATCAAATAGAGGGCATGGTATGACGAATTGCTCAAGGAAGTCATGGGAGATGGGAATGTCCTTTTCTTTGATAGAATGAAAGGGAAATAGTTCTTCAAAGAATAGGACATCCCTAGATATAAAGAACTTTCTCTTGGCTATGTCATATAATCTGTATCCTTTTATGCCTGGTGGGAACCCCATAAAAACACAAGGTTGTGCTTTAGGATCAAACTTAGATCTGTTTACTGAGGGGGTAGAGGCATAGGCAAGACACCTGAAGGTCTTAATGATGTTGTAATCTGCTTTCTTCTTGAATAGAGCAGCAAAGGGAGTGTTATTTGATAGTAATACCATAGGTGTTCTGTTGATCAAGTATGCAGCACTCAGAACACATTCTCCCCAAAAGATAAGAGGAACCTTTGATTGGAACATCAATGCTCTTGCTACGTTAAGAAGGTGTTGGTGTTTTCTTTCCACTACTGAATTTTGTTGAGGAGTGTAAGCACACGAGAATTGATGAGTTGTTCCAGTTTTGGCAAAAAGATCCCTGAAATTCAACTCAGGAGCATTGTCAGATCGAAAGACCTTGATGACTTTTGAAAATTGGGTTTCAATTAACTTGAAAAATCTAGGAATAACTTGTAGGATATCACTCTTATGTTTCAAAAGATATACCCAAGTGTATCTAGATTTATCATCTACAATGGTGGCAAAATATGAATGACCAGCATGTGTTGGGGTTTTGAAAGGACCCCATATGTCACAATGTATAAGATCAAATACATTTTCAGCAATATTATTCAATATAGGAAAAGAGAGACGTCTTTGTTTAGCTAAGGGACAAATATGGCAGACTTCTTTACAATTTGGAAAGTCAGAAATTTCTATCATCTTAGCTAACTCCTTTATTCTGCTGATAGAGGGATGTCCCATCCGTTTATGCCACATAGAGGCCGAGACTTTACACATTAGTGCAGTGTGCTGAATGCAATTAACTCTTTCATTTTTCATTCTGAGTAGGTAGAGCCCATTAGTTAATTCAGCCTTCCCAATCGTTTTCAAAAGCCACTTGTCCTGAATAAGACAATTAGAATCAGCAAATGATATGGCAAATTTGTCATCCTTGAGGAGAGTACTTACTGACAGCAGGTTATACTTGAAGTCAGGAATATAAAGTACATCTTTCAGGACTAGATCATTTGATATGAAAACATCTCCTATATGCTCAACCTTTAGACGAGTCTTAGTGGGCAAAATAACAAACATATTCTGGGCGCTATAGAGATTTGTAAACATAAACTTGTCATGGCAAATATGTGAGGAAGCACCAGAGTCAATGATCCATGTTAAGGGATCATTGAGTGAGTTAGAGAGGCAAGTACCTGCTATGTGTGTAGTCTCATTTTTGAAATTCTCACCATTTTGAGGTGTGTTGAGATGAGTTTGAAGCATGCCCAGAAGCTGTGTATATTGATCACTGTTGAGACTAGCAAAAAAGGCAGATTGATTCCTCTTAGAAACTTCTGTCACTTTGTCATTTCCATCTTGGATTGTGTTGTTCTGTCTTTGATGGACAGAATTATTGCTGTTGGCAAGTCTATGTCCGGGTGGGTAGCCATGTAACTTGTAGCATTTGTCAGCAGTGTGTCCTTTATAGCCACAGTTGGAGCATATAGGTCTTGTATCTTTCTTCTTGGATTTATCAGAAGAAAATCTTCTTTCAGAGTTAGCCATCAATGTGATGCTCTCAATGGAGGGTGAAGATCCAATGGATCTTTGTCTTTCTTCTTGGATGATTAGAGAAAAGACTCTATTTATGGGAGGTAAAGGATCAATCAACAAAATTTGAGCTCTAATTTTCGAATAGGATTCATTTAATCCCATGAGAAAGGTCATTACGAATTCTGCATTCAAGAAATCGATCATTTTCTTTGATCCTTCACAAGTGCATTCATCCATTGGACGATATTCCACAAGTTCCTGCCATATAGTGGTGATTTTTGCATAGTATATTTCAACTGATAAACTTCCTTGTGTAGTGGTTACTAGGTCCTTTCGTAACTGGTATATGTGAGGTCCATTGGACTGTTTATACCTTTCTTTCAATTCATCCCACATCTCCTTTACGTTTCCATTATAAACGAGGCTTGCTGCTATCTCTTTTGAAATAGAGTTGATAATCCAAGAAGCTATCACATCATTGTTGCATTTCCAAGCGGATAATAGATTACCTTCTGAAGGTTTCTTGATCAGGCCGGTGATGAACCCAACTTTGTTCTTTCCAGATAAGGCCAGCATCATTGCTCTACTCCATGATGAGTAGTTGTTCGATCCTGCCAATGGTGTAGAAACAAGGTTGGTGGTTGGAGTGATGGAATGATGAAGCATGAAGGGATTTAGTTGGGCGTCAAGATCAGAAGAGGTAATCGGAACTGAGTGGTTGGAGCTGTCGGACGTCGAACTCTCAGGTGTCGTCATTACTGTAGACTGCACGAGGGTAAAGGACGTTCGGGTTTTATTCTGCAACTCTTCTTTGCAGAAATAGCTCTGATACCATAACAGAGGAAGCAGAATTTGGGAGAAAACTTACTGACTGCAGTAAAATCCTTTATTTCTGTATATGAAAAATATTTACATCAACCAAGCTTGGTATTTATAGATGCTTGGCAGCAACTAATAACTGTCTAACAGATTAACTAATACAACTAATAACTGTCTAACAGATTAACTAATACAACTAATACAACAGAAAATAACAGTCTAACTACTTTTATTGTTAATAGAAACAATTCATCATCATCAAAAGCAGAGGGGGAGAGTGATGGAGAAGGTGAAGAAGGAGGGTGTGGTGGAAGGTGGAAAATATGATGAGTACAAGAAGAGGAAAGGAACAATAATTGGTGGTGGCAGTGGCTCCGGTTACAAAAGGGAGTGGAACACAGATGAAGGACAATGCCTGTACGCAGGTTGATGACAAGGGGAGAAGAATTCAAATGAACATTCAAGAAAATGCATCATGTCAACATTACTTTTTCCAGATCATATAAAGTTATGAACATCATTATCACTATCTGGCTCGTGTGCTCTCTCTCTTTTTTCTGTCAATGTCATAACCTTGACAGAAACTACAAAGTTAGACTGTTATTTTCTGTTGTATTAGTTTTTTCTGTCAAGGTTATGTATGTTGTATTAGTTTTTTCTGTCAAGGTTATGTAATGTGTTATTAATATCCAAATTAGAATCTGTGCAAGCTCAAGAAGAACAAACTACAACCCTGAGGTGTCCACGTAACTTTCTCTTCCGATTTCACACGAGGCTTTGCTATTGCTCGCTCCACTACGGATATTTTTCTCATCAACACAATAATTTTTATAATAAAATGAGAATTTCGAATATATGGGAAATTTTGTTCGGTTGGCAACACGGGGGACCGAGAACAGCCCGATTAAAAATATAATTAATTAATTATATATTTATTTATTATTTAATAATAGGTAACAAGATTATAAAAAACACCTATTTTGGTATTCTTTATTTCCTTCTTTTCTCGGTTCCATTTCTTTATTTTTTTTCCGAGTCCAATTTTTAGGTTGAGTATGTGATTTGTAAACTTTTCTTAAAAAATCATATCTTAAAATGTAATTGAAGCATGGATTGATCTTTCATTTTTTTTTTTTTTGTCTTAATTTTTTAATTCTATGGATGAATTTCTAAATATATATTTTTTAATAATTAAAATTTAATTTTTACCAACTGCTAGAATTAGATATTTTAATGGTTTTAGAGAAGAAAATAGATAATATTCTATAAAAAAAATAAAACAACATTAAAAATGTATATAGATTTATGTAAATGTGGATTGAAAAATGAGATTAAACTTAAAAAAAAAAAGGACAATATTTTTTTCGAAAACCGATCCTTGCATGATGCCTGGGGAACCTCGCCCACGAAAATTGGGGATGGAGACAGGGAGTGGTGGACGGTGGACATCTCTCCCAGTGGTTACTCGTTACAAGTTTTTGTCCAAAAAAAAAGAGGAATTTGAAATTATCTCTACACTCTAATTTCCCAAAGTTAATTATTTACATGCTGATATATTTGAATCGATATAAAACTGGTACACACATATGAGATAAACTGAATAATCTCTCTATCATGGAGGGTTCAAGAGTTCTTGAACAATATAACATACATTGGTCTGTTTCACCTCAACTGAGTTGCAGGGCTGGACATTGCAACTTTAATCAAATTTTCCCTCTCCTTTCTTCTTTGAAGGACACGTAAATTTGGCGACTTTGCCTTTGTAGTTTCCTTCACAGACCTATTTTAAAGGAAGAGATGATGATGAGATAATCAAATCAGTCAAAAGAAGACTTTGGTGCAAAATAATCACAAGATGTTTGAGTTTTAATTGACCTTTGGGGGTGAAATGGATGGTCGAATTTGGGGACCGGTCTAGCATGATGAACCAATGTTCTTCTCAGTTGTTTCAATGCTTTCTCTTCCTCCACCTGAAAATGAAAATATATATGGATACGTGTGTTTTAAGTATTTTTCTTGGGAACAGATTTGGCTTGTTATTGCAAGAAAATGAAATCTAAAAGATCTGAAGAGAATGGAACCAACCATTTTTGCTGCGTCACTCTCTTCTCTGTATCTTTTGTACATCATCTCTTTCTCCTTAATCTGTCAAAGGGTTTTTTCAAAATTAGCAAACAAAAACTCTCTTTGTAATTATTATGAAAGTGTGAGGGGCTTTCTTCAGAGAAATCCAAACACACATAGATATTATATATACAGCACCTTCTGATCGAACTCTGCTCTATCCACAGCGCGATTATCAACATGAAGATTAAACTCCTGAACTTGTGTGAGGGGCTTCCGAGATTTCTCTGGTAGTGGAATTGGGTCCCTGCCAAGTTTACAGAATACACTTAATATCCTTATTCTGGCTTTTAAATTTCCTGCCTTTCTCCGTTTTTATGATATGTGTAAAAGTAAATGAAGTGTTACTTACTCTTTCAGAACCGGCTGAGCCTTGAACATTCTCATTCTGGTCTCTTCTTCCTCTATTCTCCGTCTTTCATCCATTTCTCTTTGCATTTCTTCCTCATGCCTCACCAAGCTTTCCAGTTGGAAAGGTTCAGGTTTTGTGCAGTGCTTGGGCTCTGGTTTTGGTGGAATCTGCTCAAACAACAGTTATTCATTACTTGACAAGTTGACAAGTTGTTGGTTATTCTCAAATAATCAATTGTTACAATTAAAAACAAATTTAATATCATGATGTCTAAGGAGGATCTTTCTAACCACCTACTTTAATACCAATCTTAAAATTATTGATCAACTCACACTCAAAAACTTTTATAGCATATCATTCAAGTGTACTTACCACAGGATAATCGGTGGTATAAGGATATGGGGTCGCCCTCGGAATGGCGGCTCTTTCCTCTTCTATTTGCTTCTGCCAAAGTCCCATGAAGAATTTTCTTTCTTTCTCTGCTCCTCTTTCCTGATGCCAATCACAAGAAGCAAAAGGTGAAAAATTTTGAACTTCAATCATGACCTTGTAGCTTAATAAGATTGGTTGGTAACTTACCTCTGTGTAAAGGTGAAAGGGGTTTGGCCTGGTGTTTCTTGGCAACGGAAGCTCGCTGCGAGTTTCAGAACTTATTGAGAGCTGCAAGACCAAAATTAAAGAAGATGATAACGTATTTGAAATTACAAACAATACTAATCACTTAGAACTTTAAGAAATCGAACAGCTACTACCTTGTCGAACAGATCAGCAACGACAGTAGGTGCTGGAGGAATTCTCTCGTTGGTTGCAAAGTGAAATTCTTGCGGTTTTGTTACATGTTTTTTCATGTTACAGAACACCCCCAACTCCCCCTTACTTTCAAAAATCTGCAGCATATCAGAAATGAAGACAAATCAATCGTATAGAACATAAACAAGTACTGTTGTTTTCATGTAGTCAAGTACACACCTTTTTATCTAATGGCCTTGCTTTAAACTTGGGAATTTTCTCCAGCGCCTCTTGTTCAATTTCAAGGAAACTCTTAGCTCGTGGTGGACGAGCCCTCAGTGATGTGTGCAGAACAGGGGTCTTTGGTTCGGTAAGATGAGGTTTCCATTGATTATTCTGAAGCAAAAATTGAAATAGCCACTAGATTTAGCTGACTGAAAGGATGTTGTAGGTAATATACTACTAAAATGGACTTCTTAAAACCTGACGAGACGATTCTGTAGAGATTACTGAAGCTGAATCTGCATGTTGGTTCGCTCTAGCCATTGTTTCAAGGTGAAATTCCTGCAACAATCATGTAATCGGTAAGTCAATCGAAGTGAGGCTCTAAAATTCTCCATCACTGTTTTATTTTAGGCTCTGTCACCTGAAATTCAGGAGGCTGGGGTGTGCTCCTCGGTACTGCAGGTACTTTGGGAGCTTCCAAAATCTACACAGCATAAAATAACGAGCAGGAAAATTATATTCAGTGTGCCTATTATAACGATGTAAAAAGACAAGAAAAATGGTGTCAAGTTGCCTATATTTACCTTTTTGTTGAGTGGTCTAGCTTTAAACTTGGGCATTTTGGCCATCATCTCCTCCTCTAGCTCAGCTGAACTCTTCACCTTGGTAGAGCGAACTCTTTGAGCTGTTTCAAATTCAGGGACCTTGGGCCTAGTCAAAGTCAATTTGGGCTTCGTCTGTGTAAAACTACCAGCATCCTGTAAAGAGAAGTGATCAGTCACTGTGGAAAAAATGAGACGCGGGAGGAGAGAACATAGGATTGAATTAAGACATTTACATGAGGCAATGATAAATCCCTGGTACTTGACTGAAATTTCCTCATCATTTCAGCCATTGAAACGAATGGTGCTGGTTCCCGAACATACATCTTTCTTTCTTCTTTGTTAGTTTTGACAGCAACTGAAGAACACAAATTAGAGGTGCCAACTTTTGACTTATGGGGCAAAGTATGGGGTTTGACATTAAGAATCTGAAACAAAGAGAGTTCATGGAAATTATATCAGTCACAGCCTAAGGATCATCAACACACAATTTTAAGGATCAAACTATGTAACAACAAACAGTCACCTGTCTAGACAGACCACCATCTAACTTTTGCCGCTTAATTGCCTGATTCTCTTGAGCTAAAGATGAAGTTCCACTTGTGTCTTTCACATTAGTTTCCCTGTAGAAACGTTTGATCAGCACATTCCTTACCATCAAAAGTCTGATATCATACAGAAAATTAACATAAACATCTAACCTCTTCACACTATTTGGTTTAACGTTTTTGGTTTGTGATAACTGCAAATGGCTTCTGGCTTTCAGAGTTGATGGGTTCTTCACCATACTGGCAATCTTTCTTGCTGTCTCGTGCTTCTTAGAAGTGGCACCTTTAGTTCGTTGTTCACCTTTGTAAGTACTCGAAGTTGGAAGTGGAGTACAAGCTTCATTTTGAACTTTAGATAATCCACTCCTCTTCTGTTCATTATCTTTCGAATGGATTCCACCGTTTGAAGAAGTTCCTCTACACGAAAACGGAAAAGTTAGCCAAAGAAGAGAGTGAGAAAGTTTGGCCCCCTTTAACCAATTGAACAAATAAACTAACCTTTCATCTTCACAAGTACGAGTAGTTTCGTTCTGGGTAGATGCCTGAAAAAATATATTACGATCAAGAACCGAAAAAAACAAGTGACAAGTTGGTTAGTGACTCTATATCAATATAATGATAACAAACCTTTTCTTCTCTGGGCTCATTTGGAGTTAGCTCTTTGTTAGTTTCACTTGGCAGAATTACAGTTTGAGATGTGGTTGGATCAACGATATCAACAGAATTTGTACCAGATTGCTCTAAATCCTGTGATATATATGTATCAAAGACCCTTCAAAATAAGTCCATATGCGATATAGATACTATAAACAGTGAAAGAAAGCCCAACCTTCTGCATTTCTTCCGCTTGGTTGAAATCGCACAAGTTCTCGACCTTGACCGATCTAGCAGTCTTGATTTTGGGCATACAAGCTGTAAAAAATGGATTGGAATTCAAGTTATCTTCATTGTTTTAAATCAACCATAAACTAATTGAATATCCATTTCAATTGACAAAATAACAACGATTCATTGATTCGGTGCCCTAAAGAAGTGGCTTGATTTGCTTTAAAGTTTTGTGACCGTTACTCCAAATTTCACTGTTACTTACTTTTACACTAATTCAAACCAAAAGATGCGCAGATTCTATTCTCTTTCAAGGTCAAAAGGAAGCTCTATTGAACTTTCGTAACTGCCTAATTTGGAAAAAAGAAAGGTTCCATTTCCTAAACATCCTCATCGAATCTCATCAAATTATACATTTCCAGACGTACACTCCCTCAGCAACTACCAAAACCCTAGAAAATTTTCCGAAATGAAACTGAAATTCCATAAGATCGACTCAATCGTTATAAATCCACTTCAAGAAACAAAAAAGAACCAATAAGAAAGAAAAAGAAGAATTAGGTTAAAAGTGATGAGACATACGTGAAGGAGCATAGGTGAGAGCGGTGTCGAACCAGAGTTCAGCTTGGCACTTATCCTCCTCAGACTCGCCATTGACGAAATCAAAGAAGCGAGGCGCAGAGAATTCATACGTTTCATCAATCATAATCGACAGATCACTACTAGAAGAATCGTCAAGCGTAGCCATGGATGAAGTTGAATTTCCTTCTCCAGAGCAGAGATAATTTAGAAGAAAACTGAAGAAAGAAGTATTAAATTTCTCGTGTCTGGAGGAGAAAGATGAGGAGGTATTATTGTCGAAGAGAAGCACAAGTGAAAGTGATTAATGAGGAGAAGAGAGAAGTATAAACGTTTATTGGTATCTCTAACGGTTAGAAATTTCAAATTATTGTGCATTGTCCAACGGCCATATTAGGGAGAGCTCTTTGGCAATATATTCTAGTCTCTAACGGCTATATTTCATTCTACGACTATTCGACGTCGTTTCAAAGCAGATAACATCCAACTTCCAAAAGCATCAAAACGACGACGTCGATGTACTTGAAACGAGGCCCAAGCCCAACTACAAGTCTACAATGCATTGCAAGCCCGTACAAGGCATGGCCCAAATTGGTTGATTCATATAAAATTGTCTGTATATTTACATTTATGCCCTTAAGACCATGGTCAAAATGAATTGGTTAAAACCACGGTCATATGATAAATGCTTCCATACTTAAAGATCATCATCACACGATAATTGCTTTCATGGTAGTGGTTCGTCTACAACGTAATTTTTCTTTTCGACATTCATTCTTACATGGTTCATACACAACCTCCAAATTTAGGTGTGTACTTGCATAAATATGGATTATAATCAAGAAAATTGCTTAGAATAATAAGAAGAGTAAAAGCTCAAATCTATACCAAATTTGATGATGGAGATCAAGTTGAGAAGAATAGAAAACCAAAACAGTCACGGTTTTTCAATGGATATAAAACGAAAAAAGTAATTTTAATCACAAATATCAAAACATTTAAATTTAATATCTAAACATGAACCTGTCTACCCAACAAACGAACGACACATGTGGTGATAAGGTTATATTATCACCACCAACACACTTTGGTCTCACAACTAGCATGCCTTGATATTTATAACCTCTAAGCATTGTTAAATTCTCTAATGTGACGCAAAGACTTTTTCGATCTTTTAACCTTTGGCACATGCCTAAGCCCAATAGTCATTTTCAACAATTCATGTCTCGATCTTACACATTATCAGTGTTCATGTAATCCACCACCTACTTGCCAACTTGTTGATAAATATTGGTAATTGGTTGATCTTGAAGGAGGAATACACCTTGGTGAGAAAATCCACCTCACGATTCCCCTTTGAATTTCCATATTTTTCTATTTATTTATTTTATATGTTTAATGTTATATTATATTTCATCATTCTTCGAGTTTTCAAATTGTCTCGTTTTGCTTCTCAAATTTACAATAACTAGAAAATTTTCTAAAATTTCATTTCATAAATAATTATTTCTTAGATAGCTTTTTATTTTGTTTGTAAATATTTATTATTTGTGAGTTTTCTTTTATTCGGTGTAGAATGGGAAGTTTGAACCTCATACCTTAAGGTGGACAAAAAAAAAAAATTATGTTAAGGTTTCGTTTTATTCTTGTTGGTTTTATCATCAATAAATTCAAACAAAAAGAAGACGCATCAACATGAATATAATTCAATACCATAAACACATGGGTTTTTTTTAACGTGTAGTAGAGAATTTTGGACCTCCATATTAATCAATAGTAAATTTTGTTGGATTTGAAAATTACAAAACATGTGAAACACTTTTGACTATTTAGAGTGTTCTTTTCTTTATTTGAATGGTCTAGAAAACTTATAAATTTTAATATTTTTGCGGTTTAATTCATCTCAGAAAAAATGTATATATTATTAAAATTTTCAATCTTAAACTTGAATAAGTCTTGATTTTGAAGGGTCTTCCTTTTAAAGAATTGTTTTAAAAAGTATTTTTAGGATCACTCAATGTATTTACTATTACATATCATATAATAGTCAAACATAGAAAAATCATTAAATGAATGGGCTGTTTGTTGAAATTTATGTTAGTTTTTTTTTTTTTTCAAAGCTATTTAATAGTTGATTTTGGTGTTTGATTGAAGATCAATAATCTTTAATTTTGTTTAAAATAAATGTTTCCCTTGAGAGAAGTTGGGTTTTTTGTGGAAGCATAAATGGATTAAAAGGTGAAATTCTACTGCTTATCTAACGTCCAATTTGGTAGAATATTAATACATTTTGTAGAGAGAAAATCAACTTTTACCTCCAAATTCAACTAGCTTTAATCAAATTAAATCCTAAGCTTATATATATATATAGATAGCAACTTTTAAAAAATACTATTCAATTTTTTGTATTAAAAAACTGTCTTCAAATTTATAATAGATGCAATATATTTATCAAATATGAAAGCTGAACTTAGCTTAATATAGATTGGAAAAAAAAATAAATGAAACAAGCACTCATGAAAAAGAAAAATTAGTTCAAATGCAAAGGATTTGAATTCTAAAGAATAAGTGTAGAGGTAAACGGTTAAATTATATAGCTAGATTTATAAGAATTAGGGTTAGAATAATAGTTTAAAAAAATAGAAGGATTACTAAAGAAATGAGTTCAAAAATATATAGGTCAAACTTGGTCGACCTTGACCTCTATCAAGGTCGAGCCCAAGAGGAGGCCTAAGTGATCGAAAGTCCAATATAGGCTGGGTTAAAAAGGGATTGAACACGACAAACGCACCTAGTAAGGATAGGAATGAGACAAAATCTATCAATTATAAGGTCGAGTGGTGCATGAAAGAGGTAAGTTCTTTCACTCAAAATCAAATAATCTCTTCTCCTTTAACCTTCTAACTTAAGCATAGGAGTGATTATACCTTACATCACATCAGTGTGCATGTTCCTCTTTGCTTGCAGGTGAACTCTCTTCCTCTTAAAAATAAATTTACTATTATCATATACGTCTTGCTTCATCAAAATTTGACGTAAAATAATATGTATATATATTGTTGTTGTTAAATATTTAGAAAAATAAGTTGAAGTTAAGCTCTCTAATTGACTATTAACGATAATAATTGAATTGGTAATTAATGTCTCATACCAAATTAGAATAGTGCTCGTGGGACCAACTTCTAAGAAAAGTTAATCAACATAAAACACATTTTTTCTACGAGGATGGCTAATAATTTATCCACAACCTCTTGACCTCCAAACAAATAATATCCATATTTCACGAAAAAATAATTGATGAAAATGATCATTCACTAATCAAAACATGATCTCACCAAAATTATAAGTATTTATCAATTTTAAGGTTGGAAGTTCGATTTCTTTTTTCTCCACAAATTATTTAAAAAAAAAACAAAATCTGATTTATTCCTTCAAATAGAACGTGGAGATAAACGAAAATTGATAGGGTAGAATGGGGTAGAATAAGGATGTAAATTTTCTAAAGTAAAAAATACAATTGTTAGTTTTATTTTATAAACATCATTTCCATTTCTAAGTTTATTGTTTTGTTAAAAACCAAGTAGTGTATTTTTAAAGGTTTTAAATTTTGTTTTATTTTTTAAAAGAATTGGTTAATGAATTCAGCTGTTTTACTTTTAAAAAAAAAAGATTAGATAAAATTTAAAGATATAACTAAATTTATAATTTAATTATAAATTTTTAATGATAGCTATTTATTAGAATCATATTTCTCTAATTCTTAAGAAATTATATTTATATTTAGAAAATTATGTGCTTTAAATAAAACAAATGTAGCTGATTTCATTTTTTTTTCTTTTTTTGAAAAGAATATAATTTGTTTTTACAAAATTTGGGCGGAGAAAGACTTTTGGGTCCTTTGTGTATTTATGTATATTGGGCAAAGTAAACCAACCACGTGGCACAAAATATCAACAAGGCTAGTAATAATTTCGCAGCTTCGGCTGCTAACTACATTTAAATCTGTCTTTTACCTAATAAATTAAATAAATTTTATATTTAAATATAATATTCGTATCCAAATAAATACATATATCAAATGAAAATAAAAGAAAAATATTTATTATCATTTTTGTTTCTAAATTAGTTTGCTATTAGGATTCCGTTATATAAGGATGATATGAGCTTCTATATTTGGATTATTAAAGTTTAGATTCGTATTATTTGTATATAGAACTTATTGAGCAGCCATTTTATTAATTAAAAAAATAGTTGTGAGCAGCCATGTAACAAATTTGAACCCTGCTATAAATAATAATAAATTAAATCTCCACCTTTGAAAAATAATAATAGTAATAAAAAGAAAAACCCATCCTATGCATGAAGAATAGAACAAGGAAGGATGGGTATCATTATTGTAATAAATATTTGGACATTTCTAGTGTGCAACTTTGACCTAACGTCCACCTAAATTATTGCCTTGAAATGACATTAAATTATAGAGAGAAATTTTAGGGAAAATTCAATTTATTATCATATCCCCATCAATATTATTATTATTATTTTCAAAAAGTATTGAATCAGTAGACTGAGCAAAGAGTCTTATCGTTTCCAAGTCAAGATACAAAAACAACAACTTTAGAGAATTATAAGAAAATGAAAAATTACAATTAAATGCATCTAATTTGACGATTCAAGTAAGACACATAAAGAAACAAATCATTTGAAGCACGAGGTAACATCGTGGGTATGAAAATTCAAATCTCTATATCTTTGAATCGAATGTTTGAGATGTTGAGAATCTGACTCTTATGAAATAGATGAGCCTTATTTTCGTTACTATAAATTTGGTTTTTCTTTACGCACACAAACTATGATTTATTGATGGTCATGACAAAGAACTATCAGAAAAAATATTTTTCTCGATACAATATTTATCTTGACGGTTATGTACATCAAGAAAAGTCTCTTTATTTTGTTGAAGAAGTACGAAAAAACGTAAAAAATGTGAATTTTTTATTTTCTTAATTAGCAAAGCTCCCTTAGTTTTGTTAATAATCCACAAACGTCAAGAAAACTATTTTTTTTATGGATAATAAACATCAAGATAATATATTAGTTGACTGACAATGTCCATCAAGTTAGATAGATTTCTTGATGGACGAGGCTCGTCAAGTTCAATAGGTTTTCTTAATTTGCAATGGCCATCATCGAAAAAAAATTAATATATTTGTTTTGAATTTTTTGATGGGTTTATAATTTTTTCGATAGGTCTAAGGATTCTTAATGGACGAAGAATGATATCTTGATGAGCATTGCCCATGAAGAAAAAAACATTATAATTCTGAGTTTATGATAAGATCATGGGCAAGACCCATAAAAAAATAAAAAATAAAAATTATTTCCTTCGGACCCTCGTTAACGGACTTAAAAAACAGGTACGATATTCATCAATAATATTCTTAAAACTTTACTTTTTTTTCAATTATTATTGTCTATACATCAATAATACACTATTACTTTTTAAAAAGTTAACTGTTGTAATTATAGTTAGATCGAAGTAAGTGACTTTATCAAAATTGTATTAGTTATTATGTTGAACTTTGATGAGTTGAATTGAAAGTTTGTAATTTAAGGTTTTTAAAATTTGTAGAAGTTGAAAAACACGAGCTTAGCTCAACCGGATTCAAATCCTCAGTCCCGCATTAAAAATTTGTAGAAACTATTTATAAATTTTAGCATAAACCTAAGGTGGATTTGAGAAAATAAAAGAAAATTTATCATGGCCAAAGACCATCAAGATAGACATTTTTTGACGTGCTTTGCATATCAAAAAAGGCCAAATTTGTAGCAGTATTCTCTTATTAGAAAAGCTCTTAAAGCCAAAATAGACATTCAATCCAGTAAAATAAAATTGAGATCTGATCAAAATTGGTAAACTCGACATCATTTTAAGGAGATATGTTGAGGTTTTCGCATTAGAAAAACTAAAGAAACTCACACTTATTTTTATGATAAATGAGTTACTTCTCTAATTATCAATTGATTTTGAGATGAAACCTAATATTATCAAACACGAAAAGAGTAGTAGAGAATGACAAAGTTCGTACATATGAATTTAACTTATCCATAAATTATAAAATATATTTTGAACACAACAAAAACAATATTTTTTTTATCTTTTTTCTACCAAATATAATAAAACAATTGTTAAAGAAGTTAAACTAACCACAACTCAACTAATTAACACATTCCATTCATTACAATAATGTTAATAAACATTAAAGATTGCAACAATACCAAGGCTATACTTTTTAAATTGAAAACTACTGCTCAAACTCCACCCAAATCTCTAACACATGCTCGAGCATGTTTAATGTTGTATTATAACCAAAATTTAAAAATAAATGTGGAGAACAAAAATAAAAATAAAAGGCATTTCACTAATTTCTACCTAACATAAGAAAAATAAAAAGTTAAAAATAGTGGATAAATATATATAGTAATGTTAATTAACATATTTGATTTGCATAAAGTTCAAAAGTAGGTTGGAAATTGCCCATCGACATGCAGAAATGTTAAAAGATTTGGTCCATAATGGATGATCCATCAACCTTTAATCTCATGACCATAATATATAATAATAATTTTATGCAATGTCTATGCTTTTATATACACTTAAACCAACCAAGTTTGATTAATTAAACTCGGAATTGACACCTCTAATTTCATATCATCATTGTCTACTCACTTTAATATACATTTCTTCTATTATTTCCAAGAGGCCAAATGGCTCTCCTTAGGTGGACCACGTCAAAGAAAATGTGCCACATGTGTCTAAACAAACTGTGACTTGTATCACCTACCAATTTTGCTTTCCCATCTAATTTTATTTTATCGGTAAAGTACATTCACAATATAATTAATAAATAAAGATGTTTGTTTTGCTTTTCTCAAAATAAATAAATAAACATATTAAAGGTTATTCTGCTTCTTACTTCAAAAAAATTAGGATTACCATTCACTCTTCTTAGTAGTAAAAGTAACATTTTTAATTACTATGAGAAGATCCAAGATTATTATTAATCTATATTCTCATTATATTATCACATGTTGTTAATTAAATATAACGTTAAATTATAAATTTCATGTATCTATAATTTCTTAAAATTTATCCTAGTTATAATTTAGTTCTTAAACTATTTAATCTAATCAACAATTATAAATTATTTGGGTTAAATTATCACTTTCTCCTCATCATAAAAATCAAAAGACGAAGTTCTACCAAATATTTAGTATTTACAAAACATGAACATTGGTGGTAGAAATATATAACTTATTTAAAAGGATGTGAAATGAGAAATGGAATTAATTAATATCACAACTATGTTTATTTTAATCTTACAAGAGAAACTCTGCTATAAAAACAAAAAAGAAAATGTTATAAATTATAGAAAATAGGAAGATCACCTCTAACATAGATATTAAAATAAAACATCGATCGTCTCTGCTCTCATTATTGATGAAGGAAAAACAATGATTATTGTTATTGTGAGGAAAGCATTGCTAAATCAATAAATTATCCAATGATAAGTAGTAGAAAAAACGATGAGAAAGAAATATTATCGTCGGCAAGTACGCGTTTTCTTTTCAAGGAAAAACACGTTCCACATTCCTGAAAGCGGAAATCTTTTTATCTTTTATAAAATGTAAAAAATATATATAATAACAATAATAAATAAATAAAATAAAATAGTTGAATCCACAGCTCATCACAACTCCTAAAGTCAAACCTATCTATTTATATCTCACCTCTCTTTCTCTCTCTCTAAAAGTTAAAACTCTCTCTCTCTCTCTCTCTCTACTACACAACTTCTCCCAATAATTCTGTGTTCAACAAATTAATTTTACAAACCCAAATGACAACCGGAAGAGAAATTCTCCACAAGATGAAGGTTGGTCTGCGAAAATGTTATTATTATTGCTGCTGTTGTTGTTGTTGTTTTTTAATTTCCCCATCTTCTTAAATTAATTTTATAGAGTAATCTTATTTGGGGTTCTGATCGATTAGAAGTTATTTAGAAAATTTTAAGATAAGTATCGAGGAGAGAGATTATAATAATATTTTGTGTGTGTAATCAGGTGAAGGCAGGGTTTTGTAGTTCATCGGCAGCGGATACAGGAGGGAAAGGGAAAGGGAAAGTGACGACGGCAAAGATTAATAATAATGTAAGTTATGGGAGTTATTTGGTGAAGGGAAAAGCCAAACATCCAATGGAAGATTATTTAGTCACCGATTTCAAGAGAGTCAACGAACATGATTTGGGTCTGTTTGCTATTTTTGATGGACATCTGGGACATGATGTTGCTAATTTCTTGCAGAACAATCTCTTTGATAACATCCTTAAACAGGTATATATATATATCTACACACCCACACAAATAACTCTACTGTGAAATTTCTTTTTAATTACTACAAAAATGTTCCAAGTTTTGATAAGTGTGAAACTGTTTTGTTGGAGAAAGGGTGATTTGTGGAGCGAAACAAGAAAGGCAATAAAAAGAGCATACAAGAAAACAGACGAAGAGATATTGGATAAAGTGAAGCAACTTGGAAAAGGAGGATCAACGGCTGTGACTGCCATCTTGATCGACGCTCATAAACTGGTGGTTGCCAACGTCGGAGATTCTAGAGCTGTTTTGTGCAAAAACGGCGTCGCTTACCAACTTTCCGTTGACCATGAACCCAGTAAAGAGAAAAGAGACATCGAAAGCCGTGGTGGTTTTGTATCAAATCTTCCAGGTTTAGTTCAAATCATAATTGAAACTTTCTCAGTTTCTTTTTTTTAAGAAGATTAGATTTAGAGTTGGGTGTAAACGGTTGGAATCTTTTTCAGGCGATGTTCCTCGTGTCGATGGTCAATTGGCAGTTGCCAGAGCATTTGGCGATAAGAGCTTGAAAATCCACCTCAGCTCAGAACCTGACGTGGAAGTCAAAACGGTTGACGAAACTACGGAGTTCATGATTTTGGCCAGCGACGGCATATGGAAGGTCCCTCTCCCACCCTTCAATTAAATATTTACTACACGTACTTACTTTAAAAAATATTGAAGTAAGAATTCTATAGATTTTGTTTTAATATTTTGCAATTTTATATTTTTATTAGTAATACTTTAACAATTTATAATAATAAAATGATTAATTTGAGATTTTATATGAATAATTATAGGTCATCACAAATCAAGAAGCGGTAGAATCAATTAGACATGTAAAGGATGCGACCTTAGCAGCCAAACGACTTATCGACGAAGCAATTTCTAGGAAAAGCACGGATGACATATCGTGCATTGTTGTTAGGTTTCGATGATTTTTTTTTTTTCCTTTTGCAACATTTTAAATAGAATATATATTGTCCATGAAAGTGTCGATAATGTTGGACAGTAAATTTGTTTGCCTATTGGCTACTGTCCGTAAATCACTTATAAATTCAACGTGACTATTCTGTAATAATTGTAGTGTCAATTCAAAATCTTTTTTCTTCTTTGTACTTTTAAATCATTAGTGTAAATTGTAATTATTAGTTATATTGTAACAACCATTCAAATAATTTCTTTTTTTGGTCGTTTGGTTGAAATACCTCTTTGGTTTCGAGTTTGGTGTTTCTTCAACTATAGTCACTGTATTTCTCGATGTTCAATTTTAGTTTGTAATGGATCATAAATTTAGTTCCTATCACTTGTTTATGATTGATTTTTTTCATATTTACTAGTATACAATATTATAAATACATTTTCAATATAAATTTTAAATATATATTCACATGTGTCATATTTCATTGCAAAAAGATTAATGTAATTATTTAGTAAGTTTTGATAAAAATTAGTATTGATGAATTAAATTTAAGACTGGGAATTACATCAAATGACAAAAACATCTAGAAAAAATACAACTCATAATATATTATATATATATATATATATATATATTTATTGCATATTACGAATATGACAAAACTAGTGATATTATATGATAATCATAAGACTATCAAATGACTATGTTGAATTTTATGTCCCAAAACTCGTAGTTTGTAATCATATTCTTTTCAATAAAACCGTTATTAAGAAATTGAATATTATAATCTTAAATCAAATAAACTAAGTACTTTTAAGTAAACTTGAACTAGAGACATAAACATGGATCAAGTACGAGTATATAGCGTAAATAATCTATAATATATGAATAATGGTTAAGTGTCTTATTTAGAGAAACTATGGATGTGACCCGCTTTGTAGTAAATACAAACGAGGTGATCATGAATCGTTAATGTATAGACATGAAAGTGGGGGAATCTTATGTAAAATACTTACGTAAGACTGAACCATGAAATAGTCACTTTTACGTTATAACACAGTTTATTGTTTAAAACTGACTATCTTGATTATTGATAATATAGGTAACTTAATCTTAATCATAAGCTAACTCTAAACTCTTGTTCACACGAGATTATTCTTAGATCTGCATAGGTGAAGGCAACTCATCAGTGTTGACCCAATAAGCCTCCCATTTTAGGGGTAAGATCGGGTGGATAGTTGAGGACATAGGATGCAAGACAAAACTCTGATCCGCTTTAGGATTAGTAGATAGGTTATTCTCTTAAGTACTGAATTCAAGTCTTGAGCAAGGGGCCCCATCTTCTCATTGGTCTGAGAGGGATTAAGTTTATAGGTTGGACCTTAAATCAATTATTCAATAGTGGATTAGTGGAACGTAAGGAGCAAGATGTAGTCTTGAAGGTAAAACAGTATTTTGAACCAGTCGGGGTTATGAACAACCTATGAAAGATTAACTTACTGATAATGGTTTTATCAAATGGACACAAATATATTTATAGTGAGGAGAGTGCAACTACGAGACTTTAGTGGTATGACCCGTTAGTTAACGAATGTTAATTAACTCGGTCTAAAAGAGTTTAGCCCGTTAATCTTAAATCGTTGGAGCCCATGATCTATAGGTCCATTAAGTTCCCCTGCTAGCTCATATGAAATAAACTTAGAACAGTGTGATAGAATTAGTCGAATTTGGAGAAGAGAAAGAAACCGACAAATATATTTGATATAGCTGTTGGATTGCAGATTTGAAATAGAACTTTATGTTTAAATATGATAAATATGAATACAGATTCATACTCGAAAGCTCGAAAATGATGAAAATAGTCAAAGTTGTAAAAAAACCAAAATGCTGACTTTTGACTTTGAAAAGTCAAACTTTGGCCGATAATATATTCAAATATGATTTGAATTTTAAGAAAATTAATGTGGATTCATGATCGGGAGGTCAAAATTAGTCAAAATGTTGACTTTTGACCAAAAGACTATTTTGCCCTTTGACCATAATCTCACCATCTCTAGTGGGATATGTGTTGTCTTTCGATGAAGACAAAAAATCCACTAGAGAAAGTGGACTTTAAGTTATTGGGTTTTAGTATTGCATGCAAAATTCCTATAAATAGGGCCTTTGAACTCATTTGATGGGTTGTCTATTTTTTAATTTGGCTCTCACACCAAATTGTATTTCTTTTCTTATTTACTTAAGAAAAAAAGAAGAAAGAAAATTTACCAAGCCCATTTCTTTTTCCATCTACTTCTCTCTTCTTATTCTTTCATTCAATGGGTCCCACGATTCGATTTTGAGTCCAGAGGATAGTAGGTCAACTTTAGTGGTTGTTCGGAGAAAAAAAAATGGAGCTTCAAATGAAAGTATTCTAAAAACCCTATTTTTCAATTTAGGATTTTTTTTGTTAATTAAGTGCATTTATGGTTGAATTTCGATTCTTTTTTCGTTGTGCATGTCTTAGTTCTATCATATCAGACAATAATCATAGGATTATTGGCTTTTAAATTTGCTACTTTTACAATTTAGAAAATGTAGTGACATGAACTCTATTATCATTATTTTTTTAAAAGAATTGTACAAGAACACCTTTAAGATTTATTAAAAACTTAAAAGATCAATAATAGTCCACAAAATCAAATAAACCTCTCAAATATAAGGATAGATATGATATTTTAAATTTTTTCTTATAGTTGCAAATATAATAATTAGATTCAAAATAATTAAGTGTAAGAGTTTACAAAAATGGCTATATTTGCAATTTCTTAAAATATTGCTATATACTTATTATTAATTATTATTTATTATTTGGTTGGAGTTTTGTACGTTTGGTGTCTTTGGTCCATGGGCTTGAATGTGGGTTAAATTAATGGGCTTTGTGAGTATTAAGTAAGGCTTGATATAATTGTGCCCGAACAGTAGGCCCATTTGGATCGACGTACGGCCCATGGAATGGCTTAACCAAATCTTAGAGAACACAGAGAGAGAATATTATATCCATGAGACTAAATGCATATTGTTTATAAAAGTCATTCTAACGTTACATGTAATATATTATGTGTGAGATAACCCACCAATACAAAATCAAAATGAAATGGGTTTCATAATTTTTTTTTAAAAAAGCAATAAAATAGAAGTCACTTTTACACTTAATAATTGAAATTCAAGAAACTTCAAGCATTTAAATTTTACAATATGTTCAAAATTTCTTCACTTATACAATAAGATTCGGACGCCTTTTCACTTTAAAGTTTCATTTACACAATGTTGAAGGTTTTTGTACAACCATTTCAACTTTTCTTTTTATGTTTATTCTAATTAGGAAATGGAATTTGGGTATTGTTTACCTTTTCTTGCCTAAAGAATTATAAACAAAATTTTGGGAGTAATATTTAAATACTATCTCATTCTCGATATATCAAATCTATCCAATTATGATTGAATAACTTGATTGAATGTACATAATAACTTAGTGTCAATCTCACCATGGATAGATATTGTTTTTCCAAATTTCATACCAAAGTTTGTGTACACTACAAACAAAATTGCTCTAATAGACTTTTTTATAACATTTTCTAAAAGTCCTAAAAAGAAAAGGAGTTATATATATCCTAAAATTACAAGTGAGAAGGAGGGGATAAAGTACAAGGTAGGGAGAGGAAGCATCTAGAGTTTTTATATCTTTTAGGTCAAAATCAACATCTAGAAAGTGAGTTTGAGCCATTGAAATTGGTAGAGAATAATTAATAAAAGAGTATAAGTTTATTTTACAAAGCACATGACATGGGCCATGGGGGTGTAGAAATAGAAATTAAAGAAACTTGATGTAGGCAAGTAATTATTAGAAAAGCATTTTGGTAGATACCACAAGATAGTGGAAAAGGTAAATAAATAACAATAGGTTAACTTTAGATGAAGAAGCTTCATATGGTTGGGCCAACTCAATATTGCTAGAGATCAGAGACAGTATAATTAGAGATTTCCCAAACCTTATAATAATTTTGTAGCATAATCTAATCAATAAAGCCCTATTGCTTGGCTTTTTATTACCAAAATATATTTTGATCATTATGATCATTATCCAAACTTTTCTCATTCAACTAATAAACTCTTTATGTCAATTCATCATATATATTTATCACATACCAAGCAAACATAAACAAATCAAAATTACAAGAATTAATTTTTTTATATCCTTGATTATATTTCATATTCCTTCAACAATAATCTATAATTATATATAACTAATTTTAAGTTAAACTTAATTAGCTTGGTATCATATAATTCTTAACTAGAGGTTATAAATGGTTGATTGTATTATTATTAGTACAACTTAAATATCAAACTATATACTTAGTATAAGATAACTAATAAAAATTAACTATATATAGAAAAATATAACTTTTGTAGCTATTAACCGTTAAAAACACATAAATTAGAAGAAAAAATTGGTTAGATTTGGTTACTTTTTAGGATTCTTTTTATAGTCATTCACAAAATTTCATTAACATGACTCGCATCAAAAGAATCGTTTTATAACTCTTTAAATCTTCAAATAAAAGATTTTCTTTATAACCTTAAAGTCAATGTAAATTTAAATTATGCTTGAAAAAATTTATTATAAAATAGACATACAGAAGATATAAAGTATTATAGTATAAATGAGGAACGTAAAATAAGAAAAAGTGTAGCAAATAGTTTGATGGATGGTAACTAATAGAGGAATATATGGAAATAATAGCATAGTTATCCAAAATATGAAGAAAGGATTAAAAAAAACATATGGAAAATTGTAGAGGAAATCAGGAAGAGAAGGCGACAAAGGTTGCAATTAAGCATATTGTAAAATTATCCTATGGGAGTTTGGAGAAGAAAGTGATGATAAAAAGAGTATATGAGATGTATTAATGTGGTAGATAAGTACGAAAAGAAAAGGCACAATAGAAATAAAGAAAGAAAGATGTTAGAATGGCGGAGTGGTGCCAAAATGGGAGGTCCAAACACAGTAAACAAAATTCCAAAACAACTTTTATGGTGAGATGGGAAACAGTTTTGAATATAATTAATGAAGAAATTAGGGGATAAAATAATTTAGAAAATCGAAAACAAAAACTTTATATAGTTAAATATAATTGGGAATAATAAAGACAAAATAATTGAAAAAGAGAAGCGTATGATATCGCCACATACCCTTTTTTGCATGCTTACCCCAAATGTTATGAAGCCACGCATTTTGTGCCCCATACCCATACCCTCATTTCTCTTTTCTCTCTTTCTTTCATTATATATACTCTTCTTCTCTCTTCTTCTTCCTCTACCCCTTTTGATCTTTCCCATTTCCCCTTTATTCTACCCTTGAGAAACTCAATGAGCAGTAGTGTTTGTGCTGATCACCAACACAACAAATCCCCTTTCTCTTCTTTTCAATCTTCTTCTTCTTCTTCTTCCTGTTCTTCCTCTTTTCTTCACCACATTAACCTTCCCCCTACGAAGAACCACCTTGAAATGTCTTCTGATTCACCCCGCTTTTCCTATGCTGTTGAATCTCTTTTGCAGAAATTTTTGCCTTTTAATGGTGAGGATGAATTAGAGGAAGATGGGGATCCCTATTCTTCAGATCATTTTCGGATGTATGAGTTTAAGGTAAGGCGGTGTACTCGTAGTCGGAGTCATGATTGGACGGATTGTCCCTTTGCTCATCCTGGAGAGAAGGCACGACGTCGTGATCCTCGTCGCTTTCATTACTCTGGTACCATGTGTCCGGAGTTTCGTCGCGGCGGTTGTGGTCGTGGTGATGGATGTGAGTTCGCTCATGGAGTTTTTGAGTGTTGGCTTCATCCGGCCAGGTATCGGACTGAAGCTTGTAAAGATGGAAAGAATTGTAAGAGGAAGGTTTGTTTCTTTGCTCATTCACCTCGTGAGCTTCGTCTTTTGCCTCCTGTCAGCAATTTCCAAACCGGTTCTTGTTCTTCGCCCAATAATAAACGAAGTTCTTCTTCGCTTAGATCTCCCTCTACTGCCTCTGCTTCTAATCACTGCTGTTTGTTTTGTCATTGCGGTGGAGCCGCCGTTACTTCCTCACCGACTTCTACGCTTTTCGGAATGTCTCACCTATCTCCGCCGCACTCTCCCCCGCACTCGCCGGGAAAACCTATAAACGGATTTTCCCCGATTTCCAGGTACAATCCTGATCAGTCTAAGTTAAACGGAGTTTTGAGCTATAAAGATGCACTGACTGAGCTCATGAGCTCAATCGAATCTATGAATATGGATGACGCCAATGCAACTTTAGCCGCCGCCGCCGCCGCGGCTTCCGGTCCAAGACAAACAATCCCTTGGATCGATGTTTCCTCTCTCAACAATGAAGATCAACTGCAGTTCGTTCTCTCACCTTCTACTCCAAATGTCTCCACCGCGTCAGTGAAATTTTCCGTTGAAAACAATAATAATAATGGATGGGCCTCCGCGTACGCCTCGGCCTCCACCTCTGCCTCCGATCCAGATCTGGGATGGGTTAATGATCTGCTGATGTAAAGTGAAGAAGAACGAAGAAAACTAATACTTTTTTTTGGTCGAGGGAAATGTAAATATTACACCATCCGTATATATAGCGCAGTATTATTATATATATGGTGAGAAGGTGTAAAAAAGAAGTGATGAATAATGATTGTGAATTATTGTTTTGCAAATTGTTGAGGGGAGGGGGGAAAAGCAGCTGCCTGCTCATTTTCCACTTAGAGAATTGTTGTGTTTGTTTTGTTTATGTTTGTATTTAGGAACTCAGATGAAGGGATTAGAGGTGAGAAGGTGAGAGATCTAATTTGCAAAAAATTTCCTGTTTTTGTTGTGTATTATTATTCCTAATTTCTCTTAATGTAATTTTAATCCTAAACTTTCTTCACCATTTTTATTATAATTATTATTGTTGTTGTTGTTTATTCTAATCTGATAGTTATATTGTTTAGAGCTTTGCATGTCAAAATAACATAATAACTTACTTTACAAGTCACTCTTTAAAGTTCTTAATTTTGTTTTTAAAAAAAGTTCAATTTAAGCTCTCGTAGTTACCTTAGTTGGCTCATTATATACAGATGCTAATTCTTTTAAAATTTTGTTTTCTATGTCCTTTTTTAACTTGTAATTTTGTTGTTATTTAGATATAGATATGAATGTGAATTTGATTGGATTTTTTTTGGCTTTAATCACTTTTGAGAACTAGAAAGACTTCTTATTTTTTTATTTAAAAAAAGATATGAATTGTGTGGTTATTATTTAGATGTAGATATGAACAGTAAGGTTTTTCAGTGTTTTTCGCAGCTTAAGCTTTCCATTTATGGTTTTATTTGGAGATGAAGCCCTAATTTGATTTCTCACTCTTTCTGTTCTCTCATCTCGCAAATGCAAGGGAGGGTATAAGAAGAAGCCTTTCATCTATTTTCTTTGATTCTGAGTCTTTGTTCATCATTTCTCTTACTATTGACCCTCTGTTATCATAACTATAGATCTCTCCCTCGCCCAAATTTTATTACATCCAATTGTTTTGATTTGTTGAAATCGGTAGCTAAATTCGGTTTCAAACGAGTTCATTTTCATATGGCTAGGCCAACTTTAAGTAAGATTTTTTTGTTCGACGCCTAAAATTTCTTCTTTTTTATCTGATCAGAAAGCAACTATATCTAGCTAATTGTTTATTTTAGTACTCGGTTGATCAACTTTGTTCAACATGAAATCAACATTTGTGGATTGTTGCTGATCTATGCATATCATTTTCATCCATTTTGATTAATAAGGTTAGTTCAATGCATGCAATATTGAACTCTGATTGCAGATTTCTAAACATTTTATCTACTTTTTGTATGTCGTTATAATTTTCTTGAAAATATTTCAAATAATGAGTTTCAATAAAAACTTGAGTGAAGCTATGATGTACCTATCCTCTGTGCATCGAATGAAATATCATAGTTATAATAATATCAATCAAATGTTAGATTAGGAATCAAATGTCAAATTGGGTAAGAAACTCATTTCATATATTTGTATGAGTGACTTCAACTCCTTTGTCATTTTGAATGAATTAAAGCATAAACCTAATAACAACCAATTAATTACTAATTAGTCGTCCTCTTCATGTTTGAAAAAAAGTTGAAGTAACCTTACAAAGGTTACAAATTCATAGATGCAATTTAATGCAAATAAAGAATCTTATTGTTACAAGTCTCCATCTGTTGTTGATTCTGACAAGAATGTAAATGTACTTTATAGTGTTATAGTTATAGTGGATGGATGGATGAATGGATGATGGATGTTCATTTATTGATATATATCTTCAATTAAAATTATACTATTCCCTCTGACATCTCTTCTCTTTCAAGTTTTCATCTTCATTTATACTAAACAAAAACTTAGGTGCTTAGCTTCGATGTACCTCTCTTTTGGTGCACTTCCTTTTTATTCTTTTTAAATTACTTCTTAAAGTTGAAAGCACAAACGTCCAATGCATTTTAGAATGTATCGTATCATTGTTTTATTAGAGTTTGTTTGAATTATGTTATCGGATTTGTAAAAGTTTTATTTTGACTTTGAAACTCAAAGCTTAACTTTATAAGATATCATTGTGGAAGTTTGAAAATTGATGGGAGAGAGTTGGTAGGTGAAAGTTCATAACTTCAATTTTATAAATGCATATTTCATATATTGTCTTGTTTTTGTTATGTTTATTCATATGTTAAACCTCTCAATGTTCGTTATATACAAAATTTGATTGTGTAAAACAATATTTTGAGATGAAGTGAACAATAATAAAACTTATTAATTAATGTTCAATATGGTAACAAATAACACTTTCTTATTTTTGCTCACATTAAACTATCACATCAATTCCATTCTTTACTCTAAAGAAAAGGATACTTATTAAAATCAAAGTTTGAACAAGAAGACAACTAAATTATTTTTCAAACCCAAAAAAAACATAATGGTGCTAAACTTCAAAAGTATATATGTTTTGTAGCGTTGAAACAAAACAAAAAGGGTATAAAAAAAAAAAAAACTAAGAGAAAAAACTAAAATTGTTAAGTTTTTTTTTCATTTATGGATGAACTTCATCTTCTCGTTTTTCTCTATCTTGCATGTTTATCGAAAAGACTCTATTATACAATTACTCCAAACACAAACTTTGTAAGGTGGACGTATTAAGTGTAGACTATGGTGGGAAGATGGGGTGAAATAAAGAAGAGAAAAAGAGAAAGGGGGGAATGATGGGTGGGATGAAAAAGATGAGTACGGGTAGAGGGGATGATGTACCAACTCAATTATGGAATATAATTTGTTTCCTAGGAGGGAAACTTATCTGAAAGACAGCTAGGGTGGTGGGGAAAAGACCCATTAGGCCTTGTTTGGAATTTAAACTAAAATGAAAAAATGATAGGGTTTTTTTGTTTTTGTAGGATAGGTTTTCTTCATTGCAATGTTGGGTTAGGTGGTGGCTTTCACATTTCAAATGCTGTGGGCCTGCAGGGTTGGATGAAACACCCCATGCTCAAATATCACTATTTCATATGCCTTTAGGGTCCCCCTCAACCTCAACCTCAACCTCAACCTCCACCTCCACCTCCTCCCATGATCTTGACTTTTTTGAGGTCCCCTTTCTTTTATCTTGAAAAATTTTCAATTCACACACTTCTCCTGCGTTTCACACGTTCAATTGTATGCAACCTGTTTTAGTTTAGTTTAGGTTATAATTTGCGTTTGGAATACATACTATTTTAGTTTGGTTAATTATCATGGTAGACGTCCAAAGGAAAGTTAGAATCCAAACGTCCCCTCTTAAATCTATAGATAGTGTATGGATTTAAACATTGAATTAAAATTGGGTAAATGTAAAAATTGAGAATCTGTAACTGTCATTTAATATCTTCCTTCAAACTTAGTTTGAAATTATTTATGTGAAATACTTGAATAAACTTGTAATTGTTATAAGCGAGTTAATTTAGAACATTGTTTCTATTATTGTATTTGTGTAGATTTTTTCTAATGTAAACAATAAAATAATATATATATAGATAGATAGTGGTTTTAAAATGTGTGGAGGTTCATGTCATTTATTGGAAGCGTTTTAGTTGTGTACAATTATGGAGCAAGAGCCCCCATACTTGTGTAATGCCTGTGACATACTTCATGTAAGGTATGCCTGACAGCTCAAGAATCTCTACATTTTCTTTCTTTTTTTTTTTTCCTTTAGCCCCACATTTCCTTCAATTTAAATCCAAACATCATATGCTCAATACTTAAAGGCATTAGTAATTTAATGTTTGTGTCACCACGTCTACATTATTGCCAATACAACGGACCACACCTTAACTTCATATCTGACTACCCTAATTTAAAACATCAATGAAAAGTAGGAACAAAATCAACAGTAACCAACCGCTTCTTTTTTTTCTTTTTCCTTTTTTTGTGTAGAGTACAATTTGACGGATTGAGTTATGTTGGTGTTGGTAACCAATAGTTACAAAAGAAAGGGAAATAAAATTGTGGAAATTGGCTTAATTCAAACGTCAAAGTTGTGTGAACATTTGCAAGGTCTGTTGGTTTCACTATAGATTGGAAAATGGGAATAAATTATTTAAGTTCGTGTGTAAAAAGGTAAAAAGTAGATAGACTAGAATTAGAAGAAAAAAATTGTTATAAAGAAGGGAAAAAAAGTCCTCTTTTGAGCTGAGTTCCAACTCTTTTTGTTATAATGTGGTATACAAAGATTAATTATGATTGTGAAGGGGTCTAATTATCCTTATTTCTTGAATAACTACTTGGGGGTGGTGTCTGAAAGAAATCAAAGGAGGAGGAAGAAGATGCAAGAGATCTTCGAGTGGCAGTGGGAGAGTCTGATAATAAAGGTTCGTAAACTGTGTTTCTATTTTTGGGCTGAGTTATTGAGATTGGAGAAACTTCTTTCTCAATGGGCCGAGGCTGATGCTCAATGTTTTTTAGCGACAGAATCGGCCCACCCAAACGTTCAGCTTGTTGAAGTGTGTTGATTTTGCTTGGTCTGTATGTATATCTGAAGTATTTGATTGCTAAAAGTGGCCCCATTCCAACTCCTACTATTAGCTGTCAGAAACAAAAATACATATTGACAAACTTTTTCCAATCAATATCCATAAAACATAACAAAACAAAACAAAAGGTTTCGTTGCGAGTACATAGATATATTAGATATTTTATAATAGTAAATTGCGAATGGGTTCCTGGAGCAAGAAGAATTTAGTTTTGATGGATTTGATAAAAACCTCATAAATAGTCTATATGGTTTAAGAATCTCCTCGAACATCTAAATTATAAATGATGACTTTCTCTAAACCTTGTCAAAGACCAAATTTCTAATTCAACCTTCTAAGATTTATAAACTGAACCTATCAAACAATTTTTGAGTTTAGGGACAAGACAAATTTAAAAGTTAGATGAAAAGGGGAGCAGAATTTGAAATTGCGAAAAAGAAAATAGGGGCCAACGAAAACTTACAAATATGGTTATCCAATAAGAAGGTTGTCCGCATAAGCGAAACATTATTGTATACATCCCCGATGAAGGAATGGCGCTGAAGATCCAATTAATTACGTAAAATGCAGCTAAATTCCCCCATATGGCAAGATGCTGCAATATTGTGAATGAACTGCAAGAAGCGAGAATCAACTGAATCTCATATGGCATAGAAAAAAGGCAAAGTTGAGGAATGAGATCTCAGCTCAATAATGTCGTCAATGAAACTCATAACGACGAGAAGTTGCAACATTTAACCTACAGCAAAAAGATGACAACTTACTTGGTCTCCAAAGTCACTACAAAAGCTTGTAACCAAATGCACCCAGATAGTGCCACCATTGAGACTTCCACCATTTCACTCTTTTCATTAGCGTAGGCATGTATGCTAATTACAAACACGACAACAGCCTGCAAAATGTCAGCCCATATGGGGAGATGAAACCTTTTTTTTTTTCTGATAAACAAACATGCCTTCTTGCTTAAGGAAACATTCTTTCGTTATCCACAACCATTGATATCCGTACCGATTGACATCATAGTTTTCCAAAGTCAGAAACTAATCTAAATGCTAAAAGAGCTTCTCCCAAATAGATGATAACTGCAATTCTATTTCACATTACCACTAGTGTTCGGCTCAACTTATGTGCACCTTAACTAATCTCACGGGACAATATCTTTGACCTTAAGGAAACTTGTAAGATATTAATTACTAGGCAGCCCCATAACCTCCTACTCCTTTCACATTGTTTCCCAAAAACAAAACAGTGTTAAATGAAGCAAGTGATATGTAAATATTATCACTTACATGAAATAGAGATCGACCAAACCATCCAGCAAATGTGCTGGGATTTAAAATCCTGTTTCAAACAACAGATGAATGAATAACCACCATGGGCTGGGAAATTAAGCTTTTTATATGCCAACAAAATTCATAAAAATTTCCAACATAAAATTCCAAAAATAAGAAAAATGAAAGATTTTGAAATTCGAACCTCCCAGCTTGGCAATAAAACAAAATCTGAGGATGTTGCATCACCGTTTCTTCACTGAGATCTTTGTCAAGAACGCTAACTAATACAGGAATACTAGTATAGAAAACATTGTAAGCCATCAGGCTAACAGAATTAAAGAGACTGGTCCCAGAGACACCTGATATGAAAGAGAAACTGAACAAATATGAAAGTCAGTGTTGTTTGTACATGGGTGTTCAAAAATTTAAGAAATCAAGTCCATTTTGTTATATTAAATTTAGAAACACTTACGAGATCTGGATAAAACATATCAATAAGGATTTATAGAATGAATATTGTGACAAGAATGCTGTACGGTTGTATGAGTATCGTCCATGAACTAGAATCAATCTTTTCAGAAACCTGAACTCTGAAAACCAGAAGAAACAAACGTAACTTTTGGCATTAGCCAAAGGAATAAATCATTCCGTTCACCAGAAATGAGGATTAACGAGGAAATTTGGCAACTAATAAGGATAGTGACAAACAAAAATCTTGAAGGTTCTCACTCAGAAGTATACGGAAAATGTTACAAAGCTAGATCATAGACCTCAAAGACTACTAAGCAGTCGTTTTGACAATAAAAAAATATCATACGAAGTACCATTTTCTGACATCAGGGAGTAATTTTGAATATACTGATAAAAGTAACCATCAAAACTTAAGGGATATATATCCATCTTGAAGTGACAGTACTCGATCCCTTACATTGTAAGGCATTTGGAAACAAGAGAGAGATGGTAAGGACAAACTAATTCTAAACACAAATATAAAAAATACACAACCCAAGATGTGACCAAGCTTCTCGAAACAATTGGTCTAAATATGCCATTGTTTACTCCTGTCTTACTAAAAGGTGCACATCAAACTTATTCTATTCTTTCCAATTATCTTAATACAGCATATTAAGGTAGGTCGAGATCATAAAAGATTCCAAAATCTTTTTCATATAAAATAACAACGTTTAACATCATTCAGACAGGAGCACGTGAGAAAATTAAAACTTAGTCAATTGTAATGCAAAACAGGAACTCAACAGAATTTCTCATAGAAAAGAAATCCACTTAAAATATAGAGTTGTATTACATTACTTACTTCCAATACTATAATCAGCTGCCCTGGCTGCCTGCAGTCCTTCTCTTCCACTAATGCCAACTCCAATATCAGCTTGCTGTATCATCCTCACATCATTCCCACCATCTCCAATTGCCAATGTTCTATAATCACACGATTTTAAGAGTTCCACAAGCTGCAAATTATAGGATGTTCAACAACCCTGGAATCAAACCGAACGGGCACCAGCTAATAACTAAAAGAACTAGAAATTAGAAAACCACCTGAGCCTTCTGTGATGGAGTCACACGACAACATATTGCTGTTCTTGATAGTATTGCTAATTCAGTGAAAGCCCTACGATAATTCTTGAGAGCAATTTCAAGAGCCCAGCCATCAACAACGAAAGCAACATCCTGAAAGAGAAGAAGCCCACTATAAGAAATGAAAGGTGTTTTAACTCCATTGTTTTATGCAAAGCAAAAATTTCATTGATACAATAAAATTACAAAAGGAAGACCTATCCAGAGGATTACAAATAAATATTTCTAATGGGCTATAAGATGATTTAAGTCGCAATTAAAAAAGGGTGAAACCAATTTACACCAGGTGAGAGCCGTATGATTGAACAATGTGCCTTACCTTGGGTTCTGAGGTTGTGGTCTTCATAGTTAGAACAACTCTCTCCAAACTTCTGCAAACTTCATCCTCTGTTTTTCCATCTATTAACAATAACTGTCCTTTGGGCTCTACGACATAGTAAACGCAATGGAAAAAGAAGATTAAGAGTAATTGCAAGCAAAATGAAGGAAAGAAAAATAATGATCATAATCCCAAGGGACGAGGCAAAATACTGAAAGATACATCTTGTTTGAAAAACGTCCAAGGCTACAAGCCCACAGTTTAATTTGGCACATCTATGGCTACCTGGTGAAATAAAGTTGCATAAAAGAGCTATCTGAATGGCAGTGTTCTGCTTGTCTCCAGTCAGCATCCAGAAATTTATCCCTGCTCTTCTCAATGTTTCAATTGTTTCGGGGACGCCATCCTGAAATGTAAGATATGATGAAAAAAAAAGAGAGAAAACGTATCGGTATCAGTTCCTGATCTCAACAATGATATTTCGTTGTCATCTTTCAAGACCATTTCTCCTATAACAGGTTGAAATTGGATAATGCAACTACAAACATTTACCTGTAGCCTATCTTCTATAGCAGTAACTCCAAGGACTTCAAAGTTTCGCTCTAATCTTTGACAAACTTCAGCTAACCTCCACTGCAAAAGAGGAAGCAGACATGCCATGTAAAATTACATACAGAAAAGATTGCATTCATAAAAAGCATAAGACAAAGTGTACCAATTACCTCCCTGTCAACCAGTGTGCTATTAGCCTCCTTAAACATAAAAGCCCATTCTCGATACTCATCTTCCTCTAGTTCACGCCAAGCCAAACATAATGTGCGGAGACCAAGTTGTGCATATTGATCCACGGCTTCAATAAATGTTCTTGTTTGCTGGCCTGCAGTAAGATTAAAGTAATAATCACATAAACATAACTTGTAATACAAAGTATAGAATTCTCCAATTTCTAGTCATTAAATATAAAAAGGTACCAATCTTGAAGCAGTGGACAGTTTTTTTTAAACAAAGGGAAATGGTGGAGCAATTTCACGTTTTTTCTGTTTTAAAGGGCAATGGTGCAACAATTTCAGTTAAGTATTCTAGCCAAATACAATCCATCAACATCACTCAGAGTAACTGTAAATTGTTGTGCATACTAAAAATTGATTTACAGCTGCAAACTCATCACCACAATCCTTGCGTTAAAGAAAGTGAAAAGTGACAGTGAGAATCTTCAAAACGCAACTAAATTTTACGGTTACCAGCATAAGCATAAGGAAGTATAGCTTCATCTGCTCCTTTAGACATGAGAACAATCTTCCCATTCTGACAATCTTTAACAACCACAGACATTCTTTTCCGTTCAGATGTGAATTCCAGAGTATCTAGGAGCTCATATCTATTCAGCATTCCATTAAACTGAATTTCTGCAACCACAATTAAACAAGGGCATTATTCTAGCAGTTCATCTAGCTGAACAACTTTGCCTTAAGAAAGACGACCCTCACCAAGAATAGTAGCACTCTTATTGACAAATACCATATGCAAATAAGCAGCAGCATTCACAAGAGCATCCTCATCCTGTGACTGTGCCTTGTACAAGATATTTCCACTTTTGCTGAAAAAAAACAGAAAGATATATGAAAATTATATTTCGAAATGGAAATCCACACATGCAAGAGAATATATTAACTGAATTGGTAAAGAAATTATTGACGAATTTCAAAATCTGTTCAGCCTCCAGTTAAAATAGAAAAACAAAACAAAAGAGCAAAGAAGAAAACAAAACATAAAAAGGATAAAATTACCTTTTTGTAGGCACCACTGTATTACATATTGCCATAATTGTGAGAAATCTTAAAACATCCGGAGAGCTGTTTGCAATGGCATTGACTAGTTTTTTATCTACATGCAACAGAAAGTAGTCGAATATCAACTTCGAAAATAAAATTAATGTACAAACAATATCAAACTCATGATCTTGTGTCAAATGAATAAGGAAAATGCTCCAATCAAGTGAAACCAAAAGAGTTTGTCTGGTGCAATAGCAATTGCCTCTAGAGGGATTGAACCACAGAAAGCAACCAGCAAAATACTTTTCCATGACTAGGTCATGAATTATTTTGTAACTGAGAATTGACAGTGACAATCATAATCTATCTGATCTTTAAAAATCCTTCATCCCTACCGTGAAAAAAACAAACAAATTATATATAGGTGACAGAAAACAATGAAATGAGAACAGTGCTTTTGACGACAATCAGAGAGCCAAACCTTTCAAGGCATCTCCATTTTCATTTCCATAAAAAATGCCATTGATACAACATCTCCTGAAGATCATCTTATTTTCAGTGAGAGTACCGGTTTTATCTGTCAAAATGTACTCAACTTGACCCAGGTCCTCACTTATTGCTGTACTGCCACATGTAAAATATACCTCTAAGAAGTATGCAAGACAGGTGACATATAGATAGAAGCCACAATAATTTTTAGCAGTTTTATCCCAACTTCCTTTACTTACTTCGTAGCATGGGAAGGAATACCACTCTCACAGTCAATCATTTCATAGTCCCAATCGATAAATTTTGCATACAAGCTCTTAACAAGATCCAGAGATACCTGACAAATGCAAATGTTTTAGTCAACAATATTACAGTCAACTTTTCCAACTTCTACCTACCACTTCATGAAGATAAAAATAAAGCAAAAATGCAGTAATTGAACCCATAAGATATCCAATAAATGACAATTGTGAAGTCATCTAAATTGGTCACTTGAATGACCAACTCTTACTTGAATGAACCCTATGAACATCATCCTGAGCAATTAATCAACAGGGAAATTGCAACTACTAAAACATCCAGCATTCGTTCATAATACTTTCAGTTACCTTCATAAATGTAGGCAAGGAAAAATATGATAACAAAAGTGGAGAAAGTTCATGCATAATATGCACCAAACCCTCAACATACCTTAATGGAAATAGGTATCATGATTGAACAAAGAAGCTCAAACCGAAGAGGGATGACCAAAAGCTCATACCATGGGCCTTCCTCTGGATGTTGCACATACCATAGCTACATTTACCAAAGATCAAGTTACAATCCAAAGGAATACAAAAGCATGCATGACTAATAATGAATATCCAATCAGATGGGAGGAGAGAGAGACATTATAAATTGAGTAGAAACAAAAAACAGACAGTTTCATGTTAATTTCATAAATAAAGAATCAAGACAACAAGCTTCGGAAACAAAGAGCTTATATTGAACCTTTCGAGCTTCAGAATCCTTCCAAACATTGCCAGCTATACCCAGAACAACCACCACCACAAGTTGAAAAACAAATATAGCACCAGTTAACTTGTCGATCATTGCATCCATAGCTGTAAGTTTTGGTTCTGGGACACCCCTGCTCATCCCAAGCTTGGTTTCATTGCCTGAAAATGTCAAATATGCACTGTTCTGAAAAAATATCAAACATGCAAAGTAAACTGCAAGAGACTTGAAAAGAGTTATATGTAAAAGAGTTTGGCTCATAAATTTAGGCCACTCACCAAAAAGTCAATTCGTTGCATCTTAAATCCACCAAAAAGGGTAGAAACAGTAGCAAATAATTTTAATTTGACAACAACAATTAATCAACTCCAAAAAAGCTAAACTAGCTTGTAAGTAAGTCTTATCATTGTGTAAATTTCAGATCCTAGTTTTACAAACATGTAGTATCCTCCCAACATATAATACAGAGAAGGCATAAATTGAAAAAGCCGCACCCTGTTATCCTTCTCTACTCTTTCCCAACCATGAAGAAAACAATTTTTTTTAGTGAAGAGTGTATATAAACTTGGAATCTCTGCAAATGAACTTGCCTGTGTAGACAGCCACTCCACAGACCCAATCTGTGTTCCGCAAGTAACATGACTGAAGAATTGTGTTTTTTATTGTTAAAGGACACACATCATTGTCGATAAAAGGAGGAAATAAACGAATGTTTGCATCAAATCTTCTAATATCCTTATCTGGTTTAGGACACTCGATAACTCCCTGCCAAATGAAGATGAATAACAAATATTGTCATTTTCACGCTAAAGATGCCTACTATTTGATATCTGCATCACCCAAATTAAAACCATGTGACAAATCTGGCATGTTAATAATTGGAAATAAAAACCCAAACCTTGATCTTGTTTAACAGATCAAAATCGATTCCCATGCACGCTGAGGGTATGACCCTTGTCTTCAAGTCAGTTTCTCCATCAAGGGCAGATGTCTGCCAAATGTCAAATTATTATCTATTTATTTTAATGTAATTCTGCATCATACAATTGCAAATTCAAAATATGAATACACTGAACACATAAAATTGTTGTTTTTCAAAATTTTCAAGAGAATGACTCAATCCATTTGACTTCATGAATTTGAAAATAATAAAACAAAACCCAATTCACCAGACACGTGAACCTCCATACTAACCTCTATATAGCAAATTCCTTGAGGATCAGATGTACCAATCAAAACAAGATCAGAAGGCACTTCATCATTCTCCCTGAGCCATACCAAATTACCAACATGAATATCTTGTGCTTGAATCTACAAGTAAAAGCCAAGAAGTTAAGAAAATACAACAAAGTTAACCAAATGAACAGAAGTCGGAAGAAACAGATCATAGTTTACTTGACAATAAGGAAATTACATTAATCTCCAAAACTATGGTAGAATCCTAATTTCTAGCTCTGTTATAAAACGGTTTGCTATTCATTCACTCCAATCTCCATAAATGATCCAACTACTAGTGAACATGATGTAAATTATAATTGAAGATCTTCAAAGAAAGTAGCTATCAGGTTAATAAATAAAAAATAAAAAACCTACTAGAAGAAATGCAACAAATTAATAACTTTCAAATATGAAAACGAAGCCATACTAAATCAAAATATTTAGAGAGATTCCTACAATTTTTCTGGTACCCTGCTTCACAACCCAAACTTCTTTCTCATTTGCTTTTTTGTCTGACAAATATCTATTATAATCATCCCATGCCTCTTTTGTTGCGGACACGGCAAAAATGAAGATAAGTGGACCCCATGTACTGGCAGGATTTACTGGAGTTATAAGTGGCCACAACTGTAGGCATGCAATTAACAAAAAATATTGGTTCATGAAGCGGCTGAAAAAACGGAAATAACATATGTTAGGAATAACAAATCCATGCATAACTTGAAAGCATCTATAAGCTAGGTATAGTGACACAAAATTGTAAGAGAGAAAACTAGTAACTTCGTAATGAATCAATAGTGAAATCCTAGAAGAATATGAAAGACTTCAGTAGGTTCAAGCTAAAAAGTCAGGAAAAATATATAGACTGCTAACATATTGCTAGTTTTGACCATGCACCTCAGCAGCATTCAACTAAACATGCAATAACAAAAAAAATAAAATGGACAAAAGCAAATATAAGAGCAACAAATTTAACTCTAAAAATGGTATAAAGAGGAAAGGTAGGGCCAATCAGTTAGGAAATTAAATATTCATGGATTTTCTGAAGCAATTGCATAAGATATTCTTGAGATCATGCAACATATCATATGAAATGTGGTATATCATTCTCCAGGAACTACAGGAATCCTGATAAAATCTAATAAGAACTGCTACAATGAAACATTACCTGAACTGTTCCCATAAATTTTTTGGGAGAAAGTTCAACAATGTGTATTTCCTATTCGAAATGCGGTTATCGCAATAAAGATCATTTGATGGTTCATTGTCGTTGATGTAAACATAACGCTTCATTGTTTATCTTGAAGAACACAATCAAACTCTTGTTTCAAGTCCAATGCTGTCCTTATTTATGTTGAAAAGATCTGCTGCAGTTACTTATGACTTTGACTTCCTGCGAGGGTAAATTTCTAATTTCATATATTGTTGTCATTCCTAAAATGCAGTATAGATAGATTAAACAAAATATGATGGAGAAACGAATCAAAATAACCAAGCATTTCTATTGCACTTCTCTCCGAATAATCATGGCTGTCTGTCTAGTGTCTAGCCTATCAATTAGCATACACACACCAAAAGTACACATATGCAAGAGTTTGAACATGAATTTAAAAAGAAAGGTAAAATGGAAAGAAAGTAAGAAAGAAACTGAGGCAAAGCCAAATCGAAGTTGCATTGGGAAAACAAGTTAATGGATGAGTTTAACTAGTTCACTAATAGAAACAGCGTACCAATCTTTTGAATTGAAATGAAAAAAAAAAAACTCTTAGTTAAGCTTAATAAGCATTGCCTCAATCAAAATGGAAAGCTCAGCTCTCCGAACCATTAAAATTGTTATTTTCCTTCAAGCACCACCGGACACAACTAATGAATGGCATTACAATTTCCTAAACAGAAACTAATCAAGAAAATACTCAATACTCTTTAAAGACCTAACTAATGGGTCGAGCACGAGAACACAAATTGCCACTGCCAATTACATAGCAACAAATCTTTCTGAACATCAAACGATACGAATTCAAGAAAAGAACCCTTGATTAGAAGGTACTAAGCTAAAGCAAATGTCAACAAAGGAATCGAACATGGTAGAAATAAATGAAAAAACAGATCCAAAATTGAGAAAAAAAAGCATAGGAAACAGAAACAAAATCGTCTCGGCTACGGATTCGTAAGAAGAAAGAACATAAATCGTACCTGAATCGCCATGTGTAATCAATCACTTGATTCTTACGCATCCAGTTGTTGTAGTCGGGACGTAGATTTCTGTTTTGTATTAGCAGTGTGATGAGATTGAAGAACGTCCATGGCAGCTCAAAGAAAAAAATGAACATTGAAATGTAAATCAATACTTTGTATCGTACCTGAGGAAACGGTGGGAGGGGATCGCTCACCGTCTGATTTCTTTTTTCTTCCCAGTATGAGAGAAAATCAACGGTGGAGATAAAATGAGAAACTACTAATGGATCTAACAGCGACTCTTCTTTATCCTTTATTTTTCACTTCCAATATTGAATGAGTTTTTCTTTCGACGAATGAAGTTTGCTTCCTGCTTTAATTCTAAAACAGTTTGTATGAATAATAATAATAATAGTCAACGGTAATTGTACAAAATGCCCTTTCGAATATTTAATTTGCAAGTCCTCAACTATCGGTATCAGAATTCGCATTTGGAGGGAGATTAAATCAATTTTAGTAAATAAACATTACATTATTACTTTCGTTTTTTTTAAATTAAAATAATTTATACCTTAAACAAATATTATTATTATCTAAAGTCTAAACTATTATTTTGAAGGGTGAATCTCACACTCACTCTCAAAAATGAAAACGTAACGTAATCTTCTAATCTGGAGGGAAAATTCTGAAAAATCAATATCTGAATCCCACTAGAAGCCGCCTTATTTGGGCTTTCTCCACATAAAGAAAAGTTGGACCATTTTCACTACTTGACATACCACCACACCAATCTGGGCTTTTCTTTTCTTTTAAAACTTTCAAATATAACACTCAACCCTAAGGGTGGGGGGTTGTGGTTTTTCCGATTAGGGTTTACACGCTGGGAGAAAATGAGATCCACAAAGAAAACTGGGAAATGGAGAATCGATAAACAAAAATGGAAAATAAAGATCCCTGCAACAAAATAGATATGAAGGATTATGATTTTATTGGACAAGTAGCTGTAATTATGTTTCAACCGTGTATTTATCTTATTTTAGCTTAACAAAATAGTTTACATTCTATGTGTGTATATAGGAGTACTTTGGAATTTTCCAAATTTTTATTTATTGTATTTTTGTTCATTTTGTCATTTTTTTAAGAAAAAAACGTTTTCGCTATTTTTTCAAAAATCATAACTTTAAAATTGATATTTTTCTACTTGACTCAATTTTTTATTTGTTAGTAAGACATCTATTAGTAATATAATCTATAATTTATAATATTTTTTAAATAGTGGTATTTAATTATCAGTACAATGGACACAAGAGTTTAAAGCTTGAAAATAGTGTTACTATACCAAAAATACAATAAAAAAATACATATATTATTGGATGTATAAAGCAATAAATCAGATCATACAAATCATCTTCATCCTGCACTTATCTAATACTCTTATAAAATGCAAGAACGTCAAGAATGTCTTGAGAAACAAGTCTTCATCACAATAACGATAACCAATCCATGAATGACATTTGATCAGTGGCATAAACAAAACAAAATTCCATGGAGTATGAATTATTATTAAGAAAGTATATGTATATGTATATATATATTATAATTGAAAAAATGGTTTATTTTTAATTGTAATTATTGAATAACATGTCAGCTAAATACATAGATGGGACACGTGTCAGCTATGGAGAAAGATAAAAGAAAAAAGGTGGTGGGTCCAATGTTAAATAATAGTGGAAGGGAATAAATTGATACGCCCAGCTTGGCGGCGGGAGCATTTCGGCTGCCCATTACACAATACAACAAAGATTAAAAATAAAAAAAGGTTAGGAGTAAAAGAGTCTCAAAATATTCGAATACGTTGGTCCTTCTTTTTCCACACGGCTTTCTTTCTCCACGCCCTTCCGTACGCAACGGGGGCTGCCTTACAATTGGAATGGTGTCATGCTTTTTCCCCACTTTTCATTTCTAGCATCTATCTCTACAACTTCCCCCCCACTTGGATCTCTACGCAACTCTCAACCCCCCCATGCTCTTCACCCACTCCCCCAACCCTCTACTCCCTTAACCCAAGTATACTCGAATAAATATAAACTTATTCCTTTATTTTCCTTCTTATCTTTATTTTTTAAAATAACTTTAAATGGTATTATTGAATAATCTATTTATTAAAATATTTATATTCATAACAGCTTTTAATTAACTTTTTTAGTGCTTATATCTTGAAAATTCAGTCCAATCGAACCACCTATCAACTAGTTGACATGAGAAACTCGTATACAAATGTTGAGTACTTCTCAGACTTACTCTACTAGTCGAAACATAACATTGAAACTTGCTTGTACAAGTAGAAGCAAAAGCAAGAAGGTGTTTAAAACTCTAATGTCTCCCACCCATGTTACCTAGAATCTTCTTGAAAGAAAAAGTAAATATCATACCATTTCTCACTCTCGCGTACAAATATATATAGGTATACATGATCAATAACTTTTTGTTACTTTAGTTAAACACTAATTAGATAAAGTGTGAATACAAAATGTTGTACGAATATTTATTCTTATAGCCAAAGGAAATATCAATTGTCATTGTGTTTGATCATTGTATCCACATATTTGTTAGGTGAGAATTTCTAGTCTCATCAAAGTTATTGCCAATGTATCGGGGTCACGTCACTTTTTAGTTAACATCATTCTTTAGTTCTCACAGCTTATTTACAATGTGATGCCACATAAAGTACAAATATGACAACATAAACTTTAAATTTAGATAATAAATAGCATTTAAATCAATTACAGTTTCACTATAATTTCAAGATATCCAACTCTTACAACAAAAATTAAACTATTAGCACTGATATTTTAAATTTTGAGAATTTGAAGACTAGAAGAAGAAAAAAGGTTGGTTTTCACAGTAAAAGTTAAACACAGTGACGTTGAAATTTTAAAATTGAGGGCAAGAGATAATGATTTGATGTGTTTGAAGCGTAAAGTATTTTTAATTTGAAAAGAAAATAATAAATATGTATTGTTATTATAATGTTTGGTAACATTAAGAGTGAAATAAAGCGTTGATGGGGACGAAAAAGCAATGGAATGGCCACAAATTAGGTAAAAGAGGAAGGAGAAAATTGTAATTTGGAAAGGGAAATGAATTTGGGAGAAAAAGAGAAGAAATGTTAGTTTGATATTGATGATGATAATGATGGCCAATAAAGTCCATATTTTAATCATGCATGCATCCCGATCCGTTACGTGTTTCTAAGTAAAGGGAAAAATAATTAAAAATAAAAATAAAGAAGTAGAGAAGAGAAGGAAATGATCTCCACAGATTCCGCCGACGCAGATATTAGAGGTCCCACCACCTGAAACCGCCACCTCACGGCACTGTTCCAAAAAATCAAGAGGCGGTTGCGGTTGCGGTTGCCGTCTCATTCCTCCCATCCGGCCCCACCACATATCTCATCACTTACTTGGAAACCACAACACTTTTCTAAAATTACATTATTAATTTCGGACGGCAGAAACCCAGAATGTACACGTGCCGTCCAACACGATCCTGACATTTAACACCGCCAACACGGAATTCTTTAACCCCACCCCCCCTTTCTTTAACAAAATAATAATAATAATTAATCAATTCATTTTCTCACGTCGGCGTCGCGTCGGGCGGCTCTCATTATGCTCGCTAACCTACACGTGTCGGTCACCGTTTAAATCAAAAATCCAGTACTTTCTTCTCTTTTCTTTTCTTTTCTTTTCTTTACTTTAATTCTCTCCACCGCTAGATTTTACGGAGGAATTTTTTAGAACAATAATAATACTGCCCAATCGGGGAAAATTACTTCCACTTAGATTTAATAATTAAGTAGTGACGATCTAGTAAATGTAGAAATATGAAGGACTAAATTCGGAGTTAATTGGTTGATAAGGAACATTTTTTCTATTAGTTCCAACTTTAAAATTGAAGGTTACACTTCTTTTCTTACAGCATTTTTACAATAGCACTTACGAGATTCAACATTGAATTACAACATCTCTCAAGCTGCCACAAAAAAAGACAAAAAAAAAGAAAAAAGAGAGAGAGAAATAAACAGTACCCTATTTCCAGCATGTTAATTTTTTTTTCCCCTTTCTAAATCTCTAACAAAATTAAATCCCAAAAAAATTAATTGAAAAAGACTAAATTAGCGGAGAAATTAAGCATCAACCGGCGGAGCCAGATTAAGATCGAGATTCAGAATTTCCTTCGCCGGTCGGAAGTCAACCAAGGACGATGAGTTCGTATCGGTCTGGATCCCGCCGGTGAACCTCGACGTCAAATCCACCGTAGCCGGATCGAACCGTATAGGATAACCATGAGCTACGAATTCTGCTCTACCATAAACGTCCGTGAACAAAAGCGGACGAACGGTGCCGCCCCCATGTAAAAACTGAGGTTGAATGAATGGAAAAGTTCTTCCAACGCCGTAGCTTCGGGCGATCTCCGGAGAGGGGGTTTTCTCATGGGTGGAGGAGGAAGAGGAGTCGAGGGTGCTGGTAGGACTAGGACTTTGGTTGGTGTTGTGAGGAGAAACGTCGATGAAGTCGTCAGGAAGGGGAAAGTTGGTTTTAGCCTTGGCGCCACGAAACTGACGGGCGGCAGTGTCGTAAGCACGTGCAGCCTCCTCGGCGGTGTCGAAGGTACCGAGCCAAACGCGGCTTTTCTTGGTGGGATCACGGATCTCGGCAGCGTATCGACCCCAAGGCCTCTTACGAACGCCACGGAAATGGAGATCCTTAGCATTGTTGTTGGAAAGAGAAGGAAGGGATTTTTGGTTGGCAACCATGGCGGTTGTTAAACGAAAAAGGAGTGGTTGAAGGAGATGTGTAGGTTGTTTTGATTACACTGATTTGGGGATAGAATTAGGTGTGCTGGAGTTATGTTTTATAGTAGCGCCATCAGGATGGAGGTGGGCCCTACGGATGGATCATGTTTTTTTCTTCTCTTTTCTTTTTCTTTTTCTTTTTCTTTTTAAACATTAAATATTTATTTATTTATTTATTTATTTGGAAATTTGTAATTTACAAATCGATGGTACAAGAAACAAAGTACATCATAAAATTTGACTAAGAATAGTGAACCAAAGCTTGGGTAATATTCATATAGGGTTCAAATATCAATTTTCTGTCCCTGTACTTCTTGTTTCATTTCATTTTATGTATCATTTATTCCATTTAGTTACCAACAATACAAAATATATATATATGTTCCATCTACCTAAATTAAAAGTTCTCAATAATATTAAAATTACGAGTTTTCAATAATGTTAGAATTATCTCGTAGTGCAACAACAAGGATATTGTCAAGGTTCTTATTTGAAGATTATTTACTTCTTCTATTTAGATTATCGAATGAGATTATACCATTTGTTATGACAATCATCACTAGTGATTACAGGTAACTAATTTGTACATTTAAGATTACAGATTCAATACTTGATAGATATTATATTATATTATATTTGTCTTAATTCACTATCAACTTAAACTTCTGACTCGGTTACACTAATTTAAGATGGTCGAAAGAGGTCCTAAATTCAAATTTTAATAATATTAATTCTACTTTATTTGGTATTAATTTTCACTCGCGAGATCTTCTTCATTATATTTTAAGCAGATTTTTGAATCAATTGAAAGCTCTAGATTTTATCTTTTACTTGCAAGGCACGCGTCTTCCTATATCAACTCCCTTGATCTTATTTTAAACAAAGTCCCACAATGGTAGAATTTCGACATTGCCTATAGGAAGTCTAAGCTAAAAAAAGACAAAGTTGCATCTCAATGAAAAAAAAAAAGGAACAAATTTGAAAATTCAAATAGTTAAAAAAAGAAAAGAAAAGAAAAGAAAAGAAGGGAATAAAAGGGAAAGTAATAAAGTAAAGAGGAAGAGAAGAGGTGGGTCAATGGGAGAATTGACTGGGTGGAGGGGGCGCCGCCCAACCCACGAGAAAAGGACGAGGAAACATAAAAAGTGGAAAAAGAAAATTGTTATAATAATAACAATAATAATATTGTTAATATTAATTTAAAGCGTTATTTAGGAGTAACGTGGCACGCGGAAATTTCAAGACCGGTTGCTTTGCAGCTACACGTTTCTTTCTATCTTTTTCTCTCTTTCTTTCTTCTTCCTCCTCCTGCCGGCTTATCGCCTAACGAGCCGCTATTACGCCCTTTCCTTCCCCCATCCTCTCTTTCACGCTCTTCTTTAAGCGCCTCTACCACACGCATAAATCCCTTCCCTACAACTTCTTTTTCTTCTAATATTTTACCCATTCAATATACAAAACTAAAAACACCAACTCAAACTTTTATCATTTCAAAAATTAACTTCTTAAACAAACTTCTTTTTTCTTTCTTTCCATTGCCAACAACAATTAAGTCAACAATTGACTTTTTAACCTTTTTAAAATTAATAAAATAAATTAAAATATTTATAAGTTACAGCAAAATTTTACATAACATCAATCAATTTCTGTATTCATATAATTTGAAAATTTTGCTATATATAGTAAATATTTTTATCAAATTTACTATTTTTTTATCATTTTTTAAAAAGTATAGTTTAGTAATAATAATGGAACTTGGGAGTTTTAAGTTTGTTTCTTAGCCATCCAATTCTCATCACATACATCAACAAAATGAATTAAGGATACTTAAACAGAAGTAAAATAAATTATTTTAGGTGAAGTGATGTAACGATTTAGTGAAATCCACAAAAATCAAGATGATTGAAAATGAAAGAAAGTACTTTTCCTCGCATCTTCACAAAAATAGACCTAACACAGGATTTTATTTAAATAATTTTGATGAAATTTTAATATTTTCAAAATGTATCATTTCTATAACATATTAAGTTGGGTATTTTTGGCTTTTGCAATTATGCATTATCATTTTTGTTGAAGGACCGTTTAAAGTCTGACTATTAGATTGTATGGAACAATGTTGGACATATTGAATTTGGATCAATGAAATTTTTCTCTATGTTGATGACGAAGATTCATCACTAACTTCATCAATTCTTGATATAGGGTTGTATGGTTGAGCATTTAAGAAAGTTAGTGTATTCAAACCTAGAGTATTCGATCAAAGGATAATCTAAATCTCATCATTCCCTCTAAATTGTTGCAAATTAATTTTTGAGTTTTATAATTGGTTGATAAGGTCTAAATATTTTGGTTTCATAAATGGAGGCTGTAATCATCATACTAAACAAGAAAATAAAATATTGGGTAGGAGATTTTAGGAGCAAAGTGTTGGGGACCATTGTTAGAAATGCAATTAATCCTTCCCCATCAAACTTAAAGAAAAATTGTAACAACCCACTGAGTAAATTAGGAAATTTCCACTTATATCACATAGGAAGAATGTTTCCATGTAAGTGACCAGAAATATTAATGATATTTATTCATGCCCAACTGTAGGTTTCTATTACTACACATTGACAAGTAAAGTAAATTCAATTGACCAAAACATTATTTTAAGACTAAGAATTAAGATTCTGAACCATCACATAAACTCAAGGTTGGAATTTCATAGAACATTTATTATTCAAAAGAGACCATGGATTTTGTAAAATGTTAAATAGTTTTTTACAAATTTCTTAAATTTTGATGTAATTGAAGACACTAGAAAGGATGAGAAGTACAGATATTAAATTTGTAATTGAGTTAATATTAGTTTTGTGAAAGATATAATTGGAATAATAAATTGATCCTCCCTAGTAAATATAAGTTGAAGCTTTCATAAAGTAAGAAAAAAAATATAAAAATAGTTTAGAAATTGATAAATAATTAAAAAAGAATGAAGAAAAGGAGGTGGTCCCACGCGCCAAGGGATGGACTCAGCGCTTTCAAACAAAAAACGAAAGTAATGGTTCGGCTGCCGATTTTACACAAATACATTACAACTGTCACCATTCTATCTCTCTTTATATATATATATAGGAATTAGGAAGGAAATGCTACTTAGACCGACAGTTCGTAAACAGTATCATCACCCACCATTTACACACCGCCACCTGTCTACTTCTCCTCTTTACGCGTCTTTAATGACGAGCCGTGTCGTACGCGTTCTTTTATTTATTTTCTTTCGGTTCAATCACTTAATTACGTCTCTCTTTCCTCTCCTTTCCTTTCTTTTATTTTTAAACCTCTCTGCTTCTTTCTTAATTTAATTCACTTAGTTACGTTACAAATTTTCATTTCCAATTAACCTTTTTTTCTTTTATTTTAGTTTTTAAACTTTTCAATTATAAATTTAATATTTCTACAGCTTTTCAACTGTCCAATTATCAGACCCAACAATTTCAATTTTAATAATCTAAAAATAAGGTAATGTCTTTCTTTAAAAAAATTAATGTTTAGCCTTTTTATGGTATCATAGCCTTAAGATTTTATCATACTGAAATTTCCACCAATGTTGTCCATGTTTAGATATGACACTTTCATTAGTCACTATCAAATACCTGTAACCAACCAAATCTACTTGGGTAAGATTTATAGTTTTACAGATTAATCAGTTTAATGTATATTAGGTTTTGAAATCGATCTATGATAAGTTTATTATCTAATTTATTCAATTAATCTTTCTCAATATAAGTTATAAGGTAATTGTTCATTCATTGATCTCTCGCTCGATTATGCAATTGAGTCTCCACAATATTTATAGCAGAAACAATAGTTGTTGTAACATGTAAAATCAATACCAAGGTGCGTAAAGAGTAAACTAATTAATAGACCTTATCTCTTTTTGTAATGACAATTTCTACTGCAAGATTACCTATGCTTTTTAGTTCAATAAACTATGGAAGCATATAAACAATGTAATTTAAAAAGTTGATCCTCAAGCATATAATTCAATACCTATGCTTTTCGTAATAACACATAGCTTTTGTTTTATACAAAAATCAGTAATATGAAAGATACCTATTTTTACATAGATTCGTACAAGAAGCCAAGGGAAAGGAGGTGGGGCTTAAACCTTAATAATGTAATGTAATGGCCACTTGACACTTGTAGCCGTCTACTACACCTACCTTAGCGCAGCACAATTCTGGAAAACAGCCCCCTCTTCTCCCTATTTAATTCCATCCCATTTAAATTTAATTTATAGAATTTTAATCCAACAAATAAATTTAAAATCGATTGAAAATATATAAATTACTATTAAACTAATCGAAAATGTATGAACTAAAATTGAATAAACTTTAAATATAGAAATTAAAATAGTATTTAATTTATTTTATATTAGATCGATTAAAATTTTAAATTAATTGTTGTTTCAATTTAAATACATTTTAAAGACTCTTATGGCCTTCATTAAATTTTTAGTTTAATAGTTTTTTAAATGAACTTGTTTAATACAAATAATAATAATAATAATAAAAAGAATGAGAAAATGAGATGAATAAAATAGTGATTATTTAAGATGATTAAGGGAAATTTCTATATAGGCATAGCTTTGCTTCTAAAAGTGAAATAAAATAAACCCAACTACATAGCTAAGTGCCTCTTCACAAGAAGTTTATAGGAAATATTTAGGAAAATTTTGCAAAAATCTTCTTTCTCCATAAAAGTTGTATGATAAGGTATTTCTCGAAATTGGTAAAACTAATCCTATATATTCTCAATGGAGAATTGCATAGACTATGACAATTGCCCCAATTAAATTCCTCAACTTCCAAACGATTCTACTTTAACTTTGTTCTAAAATTAAAATCTCCCAAATTTTTAATTTTGTCTGACGTTTTTTTTATTTTTTATTATCAAATTTGAATTCCAGCGTCTAATATGGTATAAATAGTATTCAAAATATATGTTCCATTTTTTAAATTTGGCTATGAATTATCAACGCTTGTATCGAGGAAAGATGTTAGTCTTACAATGAGAAAGAAATATACTTTTCAAACACGAAAGGATTATACTTTACTTTGCAAGTCTTTTAGATTGATAATGAGGTGTTTTCAAAGAAATTACGAATGGGAAAATAAAGGATTAGTATTCGATGAACTCCACCAGCTCAATTTAAGAAGAAAGATAAAAGAAACTATTAAGTTGTTTGTAAGATGGGAGTTGATTGACAGTGAATGAGAAGTAATGGGATGAAACTGAAAGTTTGGGCTTCATTTCAAATTTCATGCTTTAGACACATAATCATTGAGATTGGAAAAAGAAAAAAAAGTGCTATAAATGGAACTTTTTTCTTAAAAAAAGAAACATTGATGTATGAATTTGAGTAGAAAATAATGGAGTGCAGATTATATTTGATAGGCAATTTCTTTCAACACGTACCTTTCAATTAGTTTGGGCATTGTAAGAAGAAAGAAGACGTCACCTTCGCAGAATCACAACCACTACTGCACCAATATGTCTCCCAAGTCACACCCTCCTTCACCCTACGTAACAATAACAAAACCACCAACAACCAAATTATTATTCAAAAAAACAATATCAACATTTCTCAAAGTAAGTATTTAATTTTTACAATAAGTTAGAGTACCTAAATTCTATTTACGTAATTTAAAGCACCTAACGCATACAGGAATAATAAATTAATAATCCTCGAAGAAACTCCTAAATGAAACTACGTAGTTCCCCCATGGCTTGATCCATCTCTCCCGAATAACTCCACTTCTCTAGATTTTCCTCCGCCATGGCTTTACTCTCCAACACAAACTTCACTTTCTCCCATTATAAACCTTCTCTTCTCCCAATTTCCCCATCGACCCACAAACCATGTCTTCTCCCACCGCCCGCATAATCTAAGCAAAAAAACTCTCTAATTTAAGCAAATCACATATATAATCCAAAGTAAAATCACAAAAATCAAGCGAGAAACGAGAGAGACGACCTCATCGCAGAAACCAAACCGCTCAAAACCTCATCGGCTTCCTTCAGGATATGGTTTTCAACGTCTGACTAGTCTCTTCCGGCCTTATCAACCACATCGGCTCGACCTTGCTCGAGAAGGAGAAACAAGAAGAAATTCGGTAAATTCAGATTCAAGGCCATTACTCATCGGAATTTGAAAGCTTTACCAAAATTCTTTTCTTTTGGAGGTTATCCGCATAAATTTTCGTTGTAAGATTTAGCGCTGGTAAATAGATTTTGTTCTGTTTTTATTTATTTAAAAATATCGTTATACAATTAATTATTTTAAAATTAAATTAAAAAAATACTTTTCGAACTTTGTACTTTAGGTCAAAAATATTCTTAAACTATTAAAGTTAAAAATATTGAAGAAAAATCATTAAAGTTTTATTTTAAAAATATGTCCGAACCATTGAAAAACTTTTACGAATATGTTCAAGCTAAAAAAAAAGTTAAAAAATATTCTCTTTTATCCAAATTTTACATTAAAAATTTTTTAAGTTAAAACTAAAAACCTAAATTTAATTGACTATAAATGCACGCGAACATTACGAACACAAATTAAAATATAATTAATAGTTAAATAAAAACGTATTTAATGATAATATGATAAATCTATGTATGTAAGATTTTTTATATTAATTATTGTTTTTGTTACGTTTTAAGGAGAAAATTTTAAAATAACACCTCAGTTCGTTTACTTTTGGCGGATTCAAATTTATTATTTCACATTCAACTTTTTATCAACATTAGTTAAATAACAAAATACTTTCACCTAAGAAAATGCAGGTGTGAATATGCCTTCTTTTCATAACTTAAACAAACAAAGCTATATATGTATATAAGGAGTAAAAAGCAACATTAAACTACTCAGTATTTTTAAAAAGGTCTGTTAAGAATATTGACTAAATTTAGACCTTTAGATGCATATGGACTTGGACTTTAACACAAAAACAAACTCTATGATATTTTAATCTAAAGAAAACAAGGGAAGCTTTGCAAAACGAGGACTCGATGTCTTCACTTTACTCAATTATGATGACAAAACTAACTAGAAGTCCCCCATGGCTTCATTGCTTATATATATGATGGAAGGAACAAATCCTATTGAGGTATGAATTATGTGCAAAACAAATCCAAATCCTCATTAAATTAAAAGGAAAAATCTTTAATCCAAGTTGATAACAAAATTAAAGTAGTTATGTAAAGAGAAATGGATTTTTTAAAATCATTTTTGTGTATTTTTGTTTGCATTTAATGAGTTAATTATTCATGTAAATCATTAATTCTTTGAATTATATATTTTGATTCAAATTTGGTACATGTTAAATTGAAGTTCAGAGAGAGAGACAGAGAATGGATGAAACAGATCAAAGGGTGAGATAAAATGGCAGGGTCTGCTAATTTCTATGACATGCAACTGTTAATCAAATAAAATTTAATCCATGAGTACAATTCTTTAGAATTTCTATATCATAAACTATCTCATATTTGTTTTTCATGCTGCAGACTGCTGTGAAAATGGAAGTAGATTCAAATAACTGAACTGGTAAATTGACAGCATCTAATTCCCACAAATTTGTAAACATATCGATTAGATCGAAATTGAAGTTAGAAATTTCATGTTTCCCAACGTCATCTCCATACAATTTTTTCTACCAAGTCACCAAAACAAGGAAAATGATGTGTAGGTTTTAGTGGATCAACTAAAAGTTCCCTGCCAAGTTAGTTTCCATGCTTATGAACTAAATAAAATGATCCATCAGCAAACATGTTTTCAGTAGGCGTATCTTGATTGATTGATTTCATACGACTAACCTAACCTTGCAACATTTGGATATAAAAAGAACTCATAAGATATTAAATCTATGTTGGGTGGTTAGATTGAACTTATAAACTCTTAATCCTATATCAAAGTCAAGATGTTCAAAGCTATACGAAGAGAATATAGCTGACAAATGTCATGAACGGAGATGGGTGGTTAGATTGAACTTATAAACTCTTAATCCTATATCAAAGTCAAGATGTTCAAAGTTATATGAAGAGAATATAGCTGACAAATGTCATGGACGGAAGATAAGCAACGAAGGCAGAAAATGGAAAGAGATTCGTATTTTGCTTTAAAGGAAATGCACCCAAAAAACTGGACAAATTGGTACATTGAGGTTGTGGAATAAAGGTTATAGAATCACTTCAAGAGAAAATTGCCCCATCCTCAACGTTGCAGAGCCAAAGATAGCGAACTTTTCATTCGAACGTTTCTAGAAAAGATGCCTAATCTCCTAATTGATTACTACTCATCGAAACATACAGGAAGGAGAGGAAAATAGAAAGAGGTTCTGCAACTGAAACAAAGACTTGAATTTCAATTTATCTTGGGGATGCAAATATCCAACAAAGTGTAAAATCAGCAATGAAAATGAAGGTTCCACAGAATAAGATTCCTTTCCTTAATTTCAAAATGAATATTTCCCCCTATGTAAATTTATAATGGAGTGGGAATCTGACTTTAGTCGTTTACGTGAGAATAAGACAACCAGGCAAACAAAGACAGAGAAAGACAATGGCATGGACCGGTATATATTCACTCGGATTATTCATCTTCAGGTAGTGATAAGACTATTATAAAATCCCAAACACTAAAATCCAACAATTTAACATCTAAAAGGTTGAAGAAGAAGAAGAAACTTCTGAAAAATGAGCAGGCGTTCTACTAATTTTCCTCCAGGAATTTGGCAGGCCAGGAGGGAACACGATCGCCAGAGATATAACAGAAATGAATCAAACCGAACGAACTCCACACCTTCACACACTCAATCATTTCAGGTCAGCGGGTTAACGATTCTTTTGTTTTGCAACGAACTGTATTCCAATCCCACCATCAAAGCTTATGCTTTTATCCTACGACATGATTTGCAGGCCATAAAACAGAACTCGTAGATCTAGATCACATTTAAATTCCCTGTTGATAGTTCTCCTAGTTTTCATATATTAGTACTTGAGAGGTTAAAGAGATGATAACAATTGTATAGCTCATGCTCGTTCTCGTTCATGTGTTGTCAGAATTCTTACAGACAGATAGATCCAGTTCCATGGAGACCTGCTGGGGAGACAGTGATAACAAGAATATTGGACATCGGCAGGTAAACAACACAAGAGCTTAATTAGTAGTTATATTGGAACTTTTGGTGTTTTGGATTGAATTATAGGCAAACCAAAGAAGTTGGTATTGCAGATTCACTTCGCAAAATGATTTGAAATTATGAAAACTTAAGAGGCCAGGCAAAGTCTGCTGTATATTGCCTGGAAATAACATGGCCTAACATCTAACTCAGGAAGATAACTTGGCAGAGAAGCAAGAAGTTCATGACTTTCACCAGTGGAAGAATTTGGGGGAAACAAACCACAAAGTGTCAGAACTTGGAGACTGATTTGTTGGAGAATCTCTGACTTAAGGGAGTTCAACAACATTCAACATCACACAATGCATTAAGCACAAATTTGTTCAACAATAATTCATATCACAATTTGCAGGGAAATAGAAATATGGCATTGTGGCATTCTTGATTGAATTGCTTATTATAAATAGCTATAACTTTTGAGAAGAACGGATTGCAATAACTTTCAATTTTTTTCATGAGCAGCATCCAAATTTGCAATAACAAACTAAATCCCCTTTCACAATATCATTTGGTTTCAGTTTCAGAGGGAATCTACTTACATTGCCTTACATCCTGCAAGTAAATTCCATATCCTCCATACTTCGTTGATAATTCATTGACTTTTTGAGAAATTTCCAGCCGTCCAGAAGAACCGCCTGCAATAGTCAGAATCATCACACATTCAAGACCAAGACAGCTTGAGGCCAGTCCAATACCGGCGGAGCTATACTCGCCAACTCCAAGATCCGAAGGGAACTCGACGCTAACATCTGAAGAGCAAAATATGGCACTGAATAAGCTGAAGAAAAAAGTGTATGATCCTCCGAGTAACACAAGTAGGAGAATAAGTTTCTATTACAGAGAGAATAACAGAGTAAACTCCAATGAGAGGCACAACAGCAATGGTGATGAAGAAGGCAAGAGATGCGCCGTTTGCCTTGAAGATTTCCAGCCAAAGGAGGAGGTGATGACGACGCCATGCAACCATATGTTTCACGAACAATGCATAGTTCCGTGGGTGAAGAGCCACGGCCAATGTCCGGTTTGCAGATTTACCTTGTTCGAACGAACAGAGCGAAGAGGATCAGCTTCTTCCAATTTCAACAACAGTGTATCAATTGCGCCGCCTAGTAGCCTAGTGGACGAGGAGCTCGTGTACTTGATACGAGCCATGGAAGAGGCCCTGATGCTACGAAATGTGGCGGAATTTTGGGGAGCATGAAGTGCCATCACGATGCTCCCCAGAAATCAACATGAAGAAAACCGTAAATTTGAAGGAATGATGAAATCTGATCACTAAAAAATTAATGTTGTGCTTTGAACATGAAATAATTCGAGGAGAGAGCTCGTTGTAACCATAAAAGCATCCTCTTGGCAATGACATTTTGGATCGATAGAGTTTCTTCTCGATCTCGCGATGATCATGAAATTCTTGGCGCCAAAACTCATATATTTCATCATGCAATTTAATCGTACTAATTTTCAAATAGTTTACAGCCAATAATTGCTTTGATTATTGATGTTTGATGCATTCATCATGTAAAGTGAATAGAAATCAAAATAGAATTTAACCTAACAAAAAATATGTAGCTTACAAGTTACAACTACTTAGTTCACAATCACATGTGTTTGGACTTGTTTCATATTGACGTGGTTAGCTTTGGATCATCCAAGGCATGCACGTCTCTTTTCAACTCTTCTTCGGTTCTCCACCAATCAATTCATAACTACGCAATCCATACACAATTACTATATTTTATTTGCATCTATTAATTTATGTTAATTAGTATTTAATCAATATTTTATAATTAATTTGCCTAATACATTCTCTTTTCGTATCAATGATTGTCTCTTGGCAATAACCAAATTTAGTGTTTTGGAAAATTAGTACACTTATATAGTTATTATCATTTCTCGAATCATCACACTTACAATATACATATTCTTCTAAAAAATAAAAGCTTTTTCTAATCAACAATCGCGGAAAGAGAGATTGGTAGTTCGATTTCTAGAAATAGATGTCAGATTAGTACTTATTTTGACTTGAAGAATGAAAATGTTCTCCCATTAACTTAAACATTCGATTAGAGATAATTCTCTATTTTTAATACAACACTTGAGCTAGCATCGGTTGGTGAAGATCGATTTTTCGATCAAATCGTCACCAAACATACTATGTTGGTTCAAACCAATCCAATCATAAAGGAGTATAAATTGAGCATCGTTAATTAGTTGACTTAGACGTTTGAATTATTTTAAAAGTACGGTGGATTATTATCTAAACCACATCAACTGAACCCTATTAATCTTCATCGACCCCTTTTGATTTTATGGATTTTGGGTTGGCTCGTTTGTGAGTCCAAATTATGCTCTTCAATTTCAAAATTAATAAAAAAAACGAAGAAATATCAGTGAGTGAACGGCGACAAAGGAACCACAAAGAGAAGGGCACGTATTCATTTCTCAAACCACATCCGTTCTCTTTAAGAACTCCGGCGTCATCTTCCGTCGTTGAATCCTCTCTCGTCTGCGCCATTCAGTCTCAGAGGCTACCATTTCTTTTAATCACTCCTACTGCTTCCCTCCTATCCGTTTCCCCACAATCCTCTTCTGTGAAGGATAGTAAAGTACGCTACTCTTCTTCAATTTCGTCCTTCACTTGTATTTCCATGTTCTCTCTTGAGCTGTTTTTTTTTTTTTTTTTTTTTTTTTGTGTGATTAATAGTTGCTGAAGTAAAATTCCGAACTCAATTTTCTAGCATTCATATTGAAATTCTTGTATTGATCGAAATACTAATTACTAGGAGCGTTTGAGATTCAAACTGGAAGTTATTGCCATGTATCAGTACCGTGGTTTAAGCGTTGAGTTCTATGATAGTCTTTTGATTTTACAGCTAATGAGCTTTACTAGCATGTAGATTTAGTTGCTTGAAGATGCAGTTGCTATTCTAGCTGCTTGTAGTTTTATCATATTTGCACCCTCATCTTTTATTGGCTTCGATAATTAGCTCTGGAGATGCGATTTTATTGATTAATTCATTTATTGTTTGAGATGTGAATGACTCAGTTTGGGGAAATACCCATGAGATAAGAGTTGAAATTTTAACCTAACATCTTTATTTTGGTTTCATAATATGATAACTGTCTCCAGATATGGCTGCCTCTTCTGCATCTGCATGTCTTGTGGGAAACGGTATGTCCACCCACTGTGCCAAATTAAATGTACGCAAGTTTTTGTATAACAGGCGATTCGCCCCTTCTACAAGCCTCCAATCATTGGATAAAAGGGCTAAAGCCGGTGTGGTAAAGGCATCTATGGAACCAAGGGAGAACGAAGGAAGAAGAGACTTCCTAAAGTTATTGCTTGGTAATGTTGGAGTCGGTATGTCCACTTTGTTGGGAAATGGCAGGGCTAATGCTGATGACCAAGGGGTATCTTCATCTAGGATGTCTTATTCTAGGTTTTTGGAGTATCTCGATAAGGATAGAGTGAAGAAAGTAGATCTATTTGAAAATGGAACTATAGCAATTGTCGAGGCTGTTTCCCCTGAATTGGGCAACCGGGTGCAGCGTGTTCGTGTACAGCTTCCAGGACTTAGCCAGGAGCTTCTTCAGAAGTTTAGGGAGAAAAACATTGACTTTGCTGCACATAATGCTCAAGAGGATTCTGGCTCTTTGTTATTCAACTTAATTGGGAATCTAGCCTTCCCGTTAATTTTGATTGGAGGGCTGTTTCTACTATCAAGGCGTTCATCTGGAGGGATGGGTGGTCCTGGAGGGCCTGGGTTTCCTCTTGCATTTGGTCAATCTAAAGCAAAGTTCCAAATGGAACCGAACACTGGTGTGACTTTTGATGATGTTGCTGGAGTAGATGAAGCCAAACAGGATTTCATGGAGGTGGTGGAGTTTCTTAAGAAGCCCGAGAGGTTCACTGCTGTTGGAGCTCGCATTCCTAAAGGTGTTCTCCTTGTTGGTCCTCCTGGAACCGGGAAGACTTTGCTAGCCAAGGCCATTGCTGGTGAAGCAGGTGTCCCATTTTTCTCTATATCAGGTTCTGAGTTTGTTGAGATGTTTGTTGGTATTGGTGCTTCTAGAGTTCGTGATCTCTTCAAGAAGGCCAAGGAAAATGCACCTTGCATTGTGTTTGTTGATGAAATTGATGCTGTTGGACGACAAAGAGGCACTGGAATTGGTGGTGGGAATGACGAACGAGAACAAACACTTAACCAGCTTCTGACTGAAATGGATGGGTTCGAGGGAAACACTGGGATTATTGTAATTGCTGCAACAAACAGGGCAGACATTCTTGACTCTGCTTTATTGAGGCCTGGACGTTTTGATAGACAGGTGAGAATCATTCCATTAGTTACAGGAAAATGTCTATAATTAAATATTGTGTTTGAGATGGTGTCAATTAGAAGAAAAAACTTCTCAGTGTGGTACTCTATTGAATGCAGGTCACTGTTGATGTCCCTGACGTGAAGGGGAGAACAGAAATTTTAAAGGTTCATGCTAATAACAAGAAGTTTGATAATGATGTTTCTCTCGATGTTATAGCCATGAGAACACCTGGTTTTAGTGGGGCTGATCTTGCAAACCTGTTGAATGAGGCTGCCATATTGGCTGGACGGCGTGGTAAGACTGCTATTTCATCTAAAGAGATTGATGATTCAATTGATCGAATTGTAGCTGGCATGGAAGGAACAGTAATGACTGATGGGAAGAGCAAAAGCCTTGTGGCATATCATGAAGTTGGGCACGCCATTTGCGGGTAGGTTATCTTTTGCATCGCTTTGATAATGAAATCAACTTTTATATAGCTTCTTTAATTCCACAATCCTTAATTTTTAGATATCTCATTGAGTATGCTCTTTCGTTTAATTTTATCTACTCAACTCCAAGTTGTTACACACTATTTTGATCAAAAGCTCTCAAACCGTGTGACTCAATACTGTCCATATTTTGATTTGAGCCTCAGTAATACGTTTAACTGCCAAATGCTTTATTTACCAGATATTCTAAAAAGCGGTTTGCAGTGTACGTCCAACTATAGGGCTTACCTTCTACAAGTTTCGAATATATATTCTTACTGCATAACCTTATTATATCTAAGTATCCTCTCCATTTGATGGCTCTTAATTTACATTCTTTTTTTTAATACAAGACTATGACTCATATATTCTGTTCTATTTTCCAACCAGTTGATGGCTTCATTTCATGCAAAATTATGCCCTCCGCCCCATTTGTCTTACCTTCCCTTGCTCAATTTCTTTTCCTATCACCTATTTCACGTTCTTCAGTGAAAGGTGGTTTGTTACTCTAAAAGGATAAAAGTTACCAAATTTTTTCTTACCTTTTCCATGCAGTACTTTAACTCCTGGACATGACCCTGTTCAAAAGGTGACCTTAGTTCCACGTGGTCAAGCTCGTGGTCTTACTTGGTTCATTCCTTCCGATGATCCAACCTTGATCTCTAAGCAGCAACTCTTTGCTAGAATCGTCGGTGGACTAGGGGGCAGGGCAGCCGAGGAAGTGATCTTTGGTGAACCTGAGGTGACAACAGGTGCAGCAGGTGACCTTCAACAGATCACTGGGTTAGCCAAGCAGGCAAGTTTAAACTCATTCACCATGTTAACAACGCATGATTTTTTATTATTATTTTTTTAAGGAAACAAAACTTTTCATTGATAACAAGAAGAGACTAATATTCAAAATACATGAAAATCGAATATTTGAGAATAGATGTAATACAACAACAGTGTGAGCAACACATTGTAATGACAAAGATTGAGATTAAGCATAAGAGATAAACGCCCCTTGGAAAAATACTAAAATCTTAGAGAGAGATCATCGAGAAGAGGTAGTGGTCCTTGCAACTTTATCGATCAGTTCAATGAAGAGATTTATCATGGAAAACCCGATAACTATTTTCTTCAAACCATTTCTGAATACCGCCCGCTCCAATGAAAAAAATTGTAATGAGTACAATGGCTTTATTTGATTTGTTTGGTTTGCTTGCAGATGGTTGTAACATTTGGGATGTCAGAAATAGGTCCATGGTCTCTCATGGACTCTGCAGCTCAGAGTGCTGATGTTATCATGAGAATGATGGCCAGGAACTCCATGTCCGAAAAACTTGCTGAGGACATCGACGCAGCGATCAAGAGAATATCGGACGAAGCCTATGAAATTGCATTGGCTCACATTAGGAACAACCGTGAGGCCATGGATAAGATTGTTGAGGTTCTACTAGAGAAGGAGACAGTAACAGGTGATGAATTCCGGGCTATTCTTTCCGAATTTGTTGAAATCCCAGTTGAAAACAGGGTTGCTCCAGCAACAGCTGCTACACCAGTTACTGTTTAAACAGCTTTAGAACATACTGTAATTACAATTGACAAGTATTTGTACGTATTGAAGTGTACTATAGTCTTCGGTCACATGTAATTAAGAGAGTTTAAATAGTCATTTGATCACTTGGAAACAATCAGCGAATTTGTAATTTTTCGCCTTGGTGTTTTCCCACTTACTGAACTCGTTATAGTAAATGGATAGCTAAGTTGGATGTTATGACCAGAAAATTTAGATTGTGATAAAGTCAAGTGAATCGGATCAAACCAAACTCAAATAGTCAGTTTGGTCTTAATTTTTGTGATAATAATTTAGTTGGAAAATTGTTCGAAATAACGTAATCATCTAAACATCTCTTTTCAAGTGAGATTGACCACTGAAATTTCACTAAAATATTAAAATGTTGGTGGTCAATCTTGCGTTAGATATATCGAGAACAACCATATTATTTCTTATGGTTTTCTAAATAATTTGGTATGGATTGTAAACCAAGTTTACAATTTCGACTCAATCCAAAGAATTGCATACCAAGACGGTCGAACCCATGATGACAAAATGAGTGCTCACAATCATGTAATGTCGAAAGAAGCAGAGGACTAGCAAATCAAATTGCTTACCTCAAAACCTTGGCTTCACCATTTCCATCAAACTTATGAAATGAGGCTTAAGAGAACAAAAAAAAAAAATACTTGTTTGATAATGATTTATTGTTCCTGGTTTTGTGATATTTTTCTAAACATTTTCGCTTAATTTTTTTCAACTTAAGTAATGTAGAAAATAAAAAGTATATAGAATTCATTAAAATATAGAGAAAATTTCAAAATATATTAAAAAGAAACAAAAAAATCAGTATAACTAAATATAAAAGAAAATTTAAAATTAAATATGAAATATGAAATTTAAAAAATACGTAAATCTAAATTGAAAAACATTAAAATTAAATTAAACATATAAATATGAAAAAAAATAAAGAAAGAAAAAAACCAAAGAAATTAAGAACTACTAAACAAATATACGAAAAAAGTAAATTAAGAAATATTAAACATATAAATGAAAAAAATAAAAAAAAAAAGAAGAAAAAATAAAAAAAAAGCATTCCTTTCCAAAAGCTAAATCTATAAGAAAATTTACGAATCAATCTTACACACTATCTCTTAAGAAATGAAAATCAGTAAAGAGTTATGACTTCGTTTTCCGTTTTTAGCATTACCATTACCACAAGCGAGCATAGACAAAAGGCGAAGCATGGGCAACCGCAAGCCCAGTCGCAGTTTCAATGCCTTCTTGAACCCCCTTTATTCATTTACTGTGCGATCGCTTTCCATGAAGATTTCTTCTTCTGCTTCTTTACAAGAATTTACCAGCCTCTGCAATGACGGACGCATAAAACAAGCCTATGACACCTTCACATCCGAGATATGGTCAGACCCATCTCTGTTTTCTCATCTTCTTCAATCATGCATAAAACTAGGCTCGCTTTTTGGAGGAAAACAGGTCCATTCTTTGATAATTACATCTGGGGGTTCCAAAGACAAGTTCATTTCCAATCATCTTTTAAACTTTTACTCCAAATTAGGACAGTTTAAGTCTTCTTTGGTGCTGTTTAGTAACATGCCACGAAGAAATGTAATGTCGTTTAACATTTTGATCAATGGGTACTTGCAGCTTGGGGATTTGGAAAGCGCCCAAAAGTTGTTTGATGAAATGTCTGAAAGAAACATTGCCACGTGGAATGCGATGATAGCAGGTCTGACCCAGTTTGAATTTAACAAACAAGCTTTAAGTTTGTTTAAAGAAATGTATGGATTGGGTTTTTTGCCTGATGAGTTTACACTAGGCAGTGTACTTAGAGGTTGTGCTGGTTTAAGATCTTTACTTGCAGGTCAAGAGGTTCATGCTTGTCTCTTGAAATGTGGATTTGAACTGAGTTCGGTAGTGGGCAGCTCTCTAGCTCATATGTATATAAAGTCCGGTAGTTTATCTGATGGAGAGAAGTTAATTAAATCAATGCCAATTCGTACTGTAGTTGCTTGGAATACTCTTATTGCTGGAAAAGCTCAAAATGGGTGTCCAGAAGAAGTTTTGAACCAGTATAATATGATGAAAATGGCAGGCTTTCGACCGGATAAAATAACATTTGTGAGTGTATTAAGTGCATGTTCGGAGCTGGCGACTTTAGGACAAGGCCAGCAAATCCATGCTGAAGTGATCAAAGCCGGAGCTAGTTCAGTTTTAGCCGTTGTCAGTTCATTGATTAGCATGTATTCACGATCTGGGTGTCTCGAGGACTCTATAAAAGCCTTTGTGGATCGTGAAAATTTTGATGTCGTGTTATGGAGTTCTATGATTGCCGCTTATGGATTCCATGGGAGAGGAGAGGAAGCTCTGGAGCTGTTTCACCAAATGGAAGATTTGAAAATGGAGGCAAATGAAGTGACCTTCTTGAGTCTGCTTTATGCTTGTAGTCACTCTGGATTGAAGGAGAAAGGAACTGAGTATTTTGATTTGATGGTGAAGAAATATAAACTCAAGCCTAGAATTGAACACTACACATGTGTGGTTGATCTGCTTGGTCGGGCTGGCCGGTTGGAGGAAGCAGAGGGTATGATAAGATCAATGCCTGTACAACCAGATGGCATTATTTGGAAAACTTTATTAGCAGCCTGCAAACTCCACAAGGAAGCAGAAATGGCCGAACGAATTTCTGAAGAAATTATAAAGCTTGATCCTCTAGATGCTGCTTCCTATGTGCTGCTTTCAAACATCCATGCTTCTGCTAGAAATTGGCTCAACGTTTCCCAGATTAGGAAAGCAATGAGAGACAGGAGCGTCAGGAAGGAACCAGGCATTAGTTGGTTAGAACTCAAAAATTTGGTTCACCAATTTAGCATGGGGGACAAATCTCACCCACAATACTTTGAGATCGATTTGTATTTGAAAGAACTAATGTCCGAACTGAAACAACATGGTTACGTGCCGGAATTAGGCTCGGTTTTGCACGACATGGACAATGAAGAAAAAGAATACAATTTGGCACATCACAGTGAGAAGTTCGCAATTGCTTTTGCACTGATGAATACTTCAGAGAATGTCCCAATAAGAGTGATGAAGAACTTGCGAGTCTGCGATGACTGTCATAATGCCATTAAGTGCATATCAAGGATTAGAAATAGAGAGATTATTGTAAGAGATGCAAGTAGATTTCACCATTTCAAGGACGGTGAATGTTCTTGTGGTAATTATTGGTAGGAATTTTTTTTCTTCTTTGAAACGAATAGGAATATATGAGAATTTGAATCTCTAACATTATAGGAGACGCTGCATGTCGAATACCCGAAGCTATGTTCATTTATGGTCTCCTTTCCATATGTAAGCCTAAGGTTTGATTTAATTAATAACATTCATTTATACAGTGTTTCAAAAGGATTCGAAACAATACAATTCTTTTTACCATTCAGCTTACAATATAATAATAGTAAGAAGAACCTGAGACTTTTTTTTTTTAATTCCATATAAAGAAAAGAGAGACATTTTCTTTTTTCTTTTCTGTGACTATCATCAGTTATAGTATCTAGTAATGAACAAAGCAAATTGGAGTGTTATTTTTGTAGCAGAAGAAAAGGTTTTACATTAGAAAATGAACGTAAGAATAAGTGTAAACAGCAAATAAAAGGAAGAAGCAAATACATGTACAAAATGAAATTATATGGATTCATATTAGAAAACCTCTCAAATAAGCGGAGCATTGAGCGAGCTCAGCCTCTTCATATTAATCTCTATCCTACCATAACATCGCAGCTAAATTAGCTACTTATTCTCTCATTTAACTATCCACATTATATTTTTCCAATGTCAGTACAGTCAACAGAGCCATTCCAATCCAACGAGTTTCTTCCCTTCCAGCAGTTCAAGTTCAAAACCTGAGGCTGATATTCATTCATTCAGTTTTGCTTCTTTCAATAGTTGAACTCGTGCACCGTCTTCAAAAAGCTTGTCGATTTGAAACCCAGGGTCAATGATTTTCTTTCTTTTTCTAGTTAAAAACTAGCATGAAAAGCTGAAAGGAAAATGAAACTATAGAAAGTAAAGAGATATGTATTCAAATTCATCACCCAGCTAGCTTCTCGTACAAAATTTCCCACTTGATCTTTGATCTTCATGTCCCGAAAAGCAGTGACATGGGGATTTTGTTTCAACTTTCAAGAAGCATTTTCACCTTCTTCATCATCAGAGGATGGTAATGGACTAGAAGCTTCAGCCAGGTACTCAAGCATGCTTATTACTTCGGCTGTGTCATCTAAATAATATTTGGCTTTGCTTGGTTTTTGTCCAACAGTGCAGGCAAAAACCGACGTTGTTGGAGAAAGAATGTTACTGGACAATGCATTACCAATTATTTCAAACATGTCCTCATCAGATCTGTCGTCACCGATACACAACACAAAGTCAGCAAGCTTTCCATCCTCTGCCATTGATGAAAAGATCTTTTCAGCCACAAGGCCTTTGGTAACCCCCTGGAGCAATTACAGAGATCAGAGCATCTAAAATCAGTTCGACTATAACATATTCGAAGAAAGTATGTCTAAGGGCACAGAAAATGTTGCACAGCATGACAAATAATGAAATATTAAGTGAATTTCCATCATAGAAAAGCTTAAGGTTTTGTACATGCTTTATCAAGATTATCATTCATATATCTTCTTCTGCAGGAGGTGGATAAATGAATAACAACACACCTGTGGTTTCACTTCTACGATAAATTGGCCGCTTTTGACTGCAACAGGTTCGTTTGCCAAAACACTTTCTAAATGATCCAACATCTCCTTTGCCTGGGATGATCCGAAACCAGGATCCGCATCTCTATACTGCCAAACCAAAGCACTTTCCTTTCTTTCAATAGAAGAACCATCTGTAGCCTCGGTATATAATTTCATAACAGGCTCGGCAATGTGCATCCATCCAAAATCAGAACTTTGGCCGCAGATCTTCCACTCTTCGTTTTGTGACTGCCTGGCCATTTTGAACAGAGATGACGAAAGAATTAGAATAGAAGAAAAGAATTTAGGAATATGACCAAAAATGAAAAACTTTGCAGCAAGTAACTAGGGCTTTAAAAATGGTTCAGAATCTCCAACAATCTAGGCTAGATCAATAGCAGTGTGGTATCCAGGGGTTAAAAATTATTAATCATTGTTTCCTTTGGTAGAAATCCAAACAATCGCTATTAGAAAGAATATATGCTCCAACTGAGATGATGTAAAACAAGTATTTATGCTTTAGATAATTTTCACAAAATGGATACAACTAGCTATAGTTACTGTGCAATTCTCAATGAAAACACCTATATCCCACCACTAACGTCAAGGAGAGGATTGAGAGAGATCGTAGAAGCAAACCTCAAAAAATATCCATGTTCTGCTGCAATTCCAAGCTTCTTGCATGGACGAAACCACTTGCTTAAGCTGTCCCTCCCTCGTCCACTCACAATGAAGACCACGTTTTTTGCATCTGCACAAAGCGTATTAAGGATAGAGATAACCTGCGCACTAGGTGACTTATTTATGGAGTTTTGGGGCATCACAGTGCCATCATAGTCCAAGAGAATGGCCCGACTTTCGGCCCTACTGTAAGATGATACAATGGCATCTACTGACAGTTTTCTGAAATTGGGATCAAGAGCTACAACCCTGAATCCAAAACTAAAACCTATTCCCCAACATCTTCTCCTGAAATGATCTGAGCAAGTTCTCTCCATATCTTGCAAGAAACTACGAGACCAATAAGCGACATCGTGTGTGGCAACGTAACGATAATGCTTCTCATGTCGCAGCTGCTTCTCTGAATCAGCCATTGAGATTGCTTCATTCAGAGCCTCTGCTGTCTTTTCCACATTCCATGGATTAACACGAAATGCTCCACTTAGTGATGGAGAGCACCCAATAAATTCAGATATGACGAGCATGCTCTTTTTTGGTCCACTGAAGTTCAAACATTTTTGGGAGGTGGATATTCCCTGTCTACATACAACGTACTCATAAGGAGTTAGGTTCATACCATCTCTAACAGCAGTTACAGCTACACACTCAGCAATGCTATAATAAGCAACCCTTTCAGTGATCGGCACATGCCTGTCGAGAAGTACTATTGGCTCATAACCAGGATGCCCATACTCCTTGTTGATCCTTCTACAGCTTTCTTTTATTTCATCTTCTATTTCTTGTAAATCTCTTCCCTTACCTCTGGCAGGATTTACAATTTGGATCAGTACAGCCTTCCCTTGCCACTTTGGATGTTGCTTTAGTACCTGTTCCATAGCTAACAATTTCAAGTTGATACCTTTGAAAATGTCCAAATCATCAACACCAAGCAACACCGTCTTCCCTGCAAATTGCTGCGTGAGTTCCCTAGTCTTGGCATCCTCATCTGCCAGTTTCATCACCGATTCAATCCGACTCATATGAATACCAACAGGCATTATTTTTATCCCAATCGTTCTGCCATAGTATTCCAATCCAAGATATCCCCTTTTTGACTGGTATTCCAAACCCAACATTCGGCTGCAACAAGAAAGGAAATGACGAGCATAATCGAAAGTGTGGAATCCAATGATATCAGAGTTAAGTAATGCCTTGAGAATCTCTTCTCTGACAGGAAGGGTACGGTAGATCTCAGATGAAGGAAATGGACTATGAAGGAAAAATCCCATTTTAACTCTGTTAAAACGCCTCCTCAAGAAAGTGGGTAATACCATCAAATGGTAATCATGGATCCAGATATAGTCATCATCTGGGTTGATGACCTCGACTACTTTCTGGAAAAATAACTTATTTGCTGATACATAAGCTTCCCACATGGAGCGATCGAATCGACCCTTCTGATCAGCAGAGTATGGCAACATATAATGAAAAAGAGGCCACAAATGCCTCTTGCAGAAGCCATCATAAAAATTTTCCAATATATGAGGAGGCAAAAATGCAGGAATACACCTAAATTTCTCCAACAAAATCTGGGAGACCTCATCTTGTTCTTCTGGTTGGATATCGACTTTCAACGAACCAACGTAGAGAATCTCCATATCTTCTGGTAAGCCATCTTTAAGCTGCAAAAGCAACGAATCTTCATTCCAACTGAAACTCCATGAATTATCATCCTCCCTTCGTTTTGCTCTTAAAGGAAGCTGGTTTGCTACAATTATCATCCGATCTGACGAAATTGAGGACGGGTTTTCAGACGTGACACTGTAGGCTTGATCATCATCAAGCTCAGCTACATTACCCGGAACAGTCATGACCCGCGGAAATCGCTTCTTTTTCACTTCCATTGCTGGAAAATTTCCAGAAGCCAAATCTAAAAGATTTGTGTAAGATCTAGAAATCATGTTTCTCTTCTTTGTTCGCCAGATGAACACCCTAATCTACAATCACAGAAGCAAATTGGAACAACTCAACAAGCGCAGCGCCTAACAAGAACAATCAAAACCCTAAACGTTCGGAAACGCAATAAAGTTACAAAATACAGCATAACGAATATGCGAAGGGTTAATAAAATAGCAATTTATCCCCCAAACAAGTAATTAAGCCAGTTTTTTAAAACAGAAAAGGACCTTGTTTAAGAGAAACACGAAGAGAAACCGATTCCTATCCAATGTACATATAATCTTTCCTATTATTCTAATCCTATCTATCCTAAAACCTCAAAGATTCTCTTTAATCCATAGCAGAATCCAACCTTCTCAACAAAAAAGAAAGCAACAGCAACCAATGCCCTCATTCCCAAAATTACGGAATTAGATCCATTCTTTAATCGAAACCGACATGTGAACAAGAACATTGAAAGAAAGAAAGAAAGAAGGATCAAAATGGCAATCGAGAAGACAAAGAAACAAATCTAAACCAATGAAATTAGACGCGTACCCGATAAGTCTGAAGAACGACCAGATCCCGAACGGTAACAACAAGAAGAATGAACCCAAAATCCTTAACGAAAAAATAAAAAAAATAAAAAATGCTGCAAAATTCGTATTTCTTCAGAGCGCAAGAAGAATTTGTTCCAATTCAAAGATTCGAAGCTGACCCTTCCTCCTTCCTCCTTCGTCCTTCCTCCTTCCCTCTAAGCTAATCGATAATTTGGATCCCTTTTTTCCTTCTTCTTCTTCTTCTTCTTCTTTTTTTTTTTCTTTCTTTTTCTGAAAATGGATTGTGAAAAGGGGTTAAATATTAGAAGCAATGACCCTCTCAAACTTCTTGAATGTATGATCCAGGAGCAAAATGTGGCGTTGGTTGGACTCACGATACATATAATCAATCTTTTTCTACGGAACGTTAAATCAAACAACAACAACAACAAAAAAAAATGTAAATAATAATAATAATAATAACAACAACAACAATAATAATAATAATAATCTTCAAAGTTCAAATATAGCGTGAAATTAACGAGGAGGTTTGATAAGTTAACCAGTGGGTGATAAAGTGTGGGTAATAAGGCCAATGAGAAGAAGGGATTGGCACGTGGGAAGGAGAAAGGAGGAAAGGTTTGGGTAAAACTTAAAAAAAGAAAAGAGGAGAGTGTGTGTATGTGTGTGTGTGTTTAAAATTGACAGCCAATAATGAAAAAATGGATAAGATTCAGCCAGCCGGAGTCTGAATCAGCAGAAGCTGGCAACGTTTCCCACAAGGACACGCGCCTTCCACGCCCTTATTATCTTTTGTACCATCAAACCCCAAACCCCAAACCCCAAACCCTCCCTTTTCCATTCACGCTCACCATTATTTACCTTTACCTCCACCTGTACGCCTACACATCCCCACTCTCCCCCAGACGTGCTTAGAACTTAACGATAACAATCTTATTATGTCTTACTTTCATTTCTTTCCTTCAATTAATTATATAATTCTATATTATCGTCATCTCCTATTCCTATTGTTCATAAGGAAAAATATATATATTAACGAATATGTTCTTAAATTAATTAGTATCGATTTTTTTTTATTATTATTGTTGAAATAGTGGTTTGATAGCGACTTTCCACATGTTATTGATGCTAAAAGAATAAATAATAAAAAATTATTCTTTTTAAGTACAAATGTTATTATCCAAATTAAAATCGATTAAATATATACTAACGCAATTGATGGTTAGATCAAAAAGGGTGAAATATCATAAATAAGATATTTTTATTTTTATTAATAACGATCTCTAGTAAATTGAACAAAGTAGAATTATAATATTGAGTTTAATATATTTATTTAGTTGTTAACATTTATTTAATGTTTTAAATTGGTATTTTAGAAGTACCTATAAGATAAACGATAAAAAAAAAAAAAAAAAAAAAAAAAAAAAAAACAGCCCAAAAGACTCAACAACCATCTTAATCATACATAACTAACAATGTTAATTGGCATTAGTAATCAGCTAATTAGTGTAAAAGAAACAAAGTTGTCTCCAAGAAATAAACAAGAAAATTGCAATATACGAAACAAACTTAAAATTAACGAAGTACGCAACACAAGGTTACATACACCGATTGGCCATAATTGAGCGTTCGATACATTAGCCGGCCCAATGGGCCAGCCGAACTTAGAAACACAAGACATTTTGCATTTTGAATTGTAGGGCTTTACCCCAAAGGGAGCCCTTCCAGAAATTCTCGAAGGCCTGGGCTTGAACCCAGGCCTAAGAGGGGGTTTGGAAATAGTTTTCAACCAGCAATAGACGCGCCTCGGTTAGTACCTCACAAGCTGCGTCATTGCCCCAAGCGCAAAGATGGATTCAAATATAGGATATCCTTCGTTTCTTATAATAACCCGCTACCACTTAACTCTACACTTTTTCCGATGTGGGACTCAATTTCTTCACTTGGAAGCTAATCATAATTAGTGCACCATAAACCTTCAAGTTCAACCAATTTTCAAAATATTGACATCCATTCTCATTTCAGAATTTTAATACTGTTTGTGTGCTATTCTTTTCTACTATTCCAATTCAAAAAAATATTAAAAATTTATCGAAATTTATCAATACATGAATGATAGATACGGTTAAAAGGGATACAGTTAAAAAGCTCGTTAGTGTCTATCATTTGTAAAAAATAAATATAAAATTTTAAATAAGTATTGTGATTTACTGTGTAATATTTGAAAATTTTTATAAATATTTACCCATTTTATCAAGGAAACTATTGTTTTTTAAATTACTACGTAATTTTGGAAACTCTATTCGAAATTTGTGCAAACTTTATTTGCAAGTTATTTGAATTAATCTTTTTCTTTAACCAATGTCAGTTACTTCAATTTAGAGCAATGCCTCCCATTCAGATGGGTGATGGCCTAATAGTTTAGTTTAGAGAAATGCCTCACTTTTAGATGCATTTAACACGTTAAAGTTGATTATTCTAGTTTATGAGTCACAACACTTTCTATTTAAAGTATAATTATTTTAATGTTGATTATCAATAATAATAATTAGTACTTTTAATGTATTCTATTTAAATCAATCTTAGTAAATAGAGTAACAAATAATAAACAACAATTTAAAAGTATATATAACATAACCCTCCATTATAATTGAAACTTAAATCATGTTGGATTAGCCAACCTATAATCATCTAAAATTTAGAGTTTAGGGTACTTAACTTATCGTGTTAAGTCGGTGTTAAATAACTAAATTATAATATTATTGACTAATAAATTCTGCACATTCATCAAATAACTTGATTTTATGACTAAACTTCGATTACAAATTTTATAACTAACATATTTTGGTTGGTTGCATAAGATAATGGCAAGGGTTTCATTTTAATCTTCCCATTTTGTTTTGTGATCAATTTTAGTCAAATTAAAAATGTAGAGTGGAATATGATATAGGATAAGATTTGATTTGTAATTTTGAAGGTTTTTTTTGTTAGGCACATTTTCTCGTTTGTTCTTGAAGCACAGTACAAAATTCAAATTCACTGTCTTTCCCTTTGCTTTTTCCATAGCTCCCGAACAAAGACCTCCACTAAAACGAAGACAAAAGTTTTCTTTTTTATATACGTACACAATTACTTTTCGTTTCCTTTTGTTGTGGGTATTCCCAATTTTCTTCGGTTTCGAAGAACGAAGTGAGAAATCTAGAGGAAGAGTCTTATGGCTGGTTATAAAGGTCATGATGAGTATGATTATCTGTTTAAGCTTGTTTTGATCGGTGATTCTGGTGTGGGCAAATCAAACTTGCTCTCCAGATTTACAAGGAATCAATTTAATTTAGAATCAAAGTCTACGATTGGGGTTGAGTTTGCTACCAAGAGTTTGGAAATTGATGGGAAGGTAATCAAGGCTCAGATTTGGGATACTGCTGGACAAGAAAGGTTTGCTTATTCCTTCTTCTTTTTTCAAGTTCCAATCCATTTTAGTCAACTAAATTGACGGTATCTCTCAAAATTCCTATTACCCTTCCATGATTTCTTTGCCTTCGTATCAATTGAATGAGAATCACGTCGATATATTCTACAGTTATTTGAAATTTGGTGGGATGATTCTTTTTGGACTGCCTTTACCTTTATTTTGTGATTAAAGGAAGAGGGAGGGTTATTTGTGGACTAAATCGTAAGGTATGAGGCAAAGGAAGAACTCCCTTGATTTTACTGCTGTCATTTATTATCTGATGGTCATGTGATGTAGAAGCTGGTTCTGTTCAAGTTTCATGCGTTGAGGAAGTACTCTGTTTTCCCCTCCACTACTTGTATGTACCCAACATGTTTGTATGCTTGCAGTTTGATTGTGATTGGCAGAATGCTTTCTAATCGTAGCAATAGTTGCAAATTAGTCTTATCATGAAGGTGGTTTATCCTTGAAAATCTGGTGGCCTTCAAGAGTTTAGTTTATCTTACATACTTTGAAATTAGTATTGAACAGTGAATAATGAAATTTTTATTGAAGTATTGATACACTTAAACTTATCATAATCCATCAGTTTAAGCTTTAAGTTCATCTGTGATTTAACATGATATTAGGGTAGGAGGTGTTGCGTTGGAACTCATGTAATGTTATTTCTTCCTCCAAATTAATATTGATTTCCATTTGTTGAGTTCTACAAATTTCTAAGCCTACAAGTGAGGTAGAGGGTTGATATGTTTAAACCTACAGTAAATGTTAGCTTAAGTTATTGGGTTTGTCAACAATTTCCATGGGGAGTGAGTGCATAATTGGTATCATTTGCAATTGGAATGGTGTTGTTTTCGGTTTTGTTAGTACTTGTTCGGTTGTTCTAGTTTTTATTTGCTTGTCCATTGGAGGAACTTGTGGCATCATTGCATAGAAATGGAGCCTCTCAGATATTTTTTTCTTCTAGAGATAAGGAATTGTTCCATTTCCTCCTAGGTTGGTGTTCAAAGTGTCCTGATCAAATGAAGCCGATGTAGACTACTTCTCTTGTCTCCCTGAAACAAAATTCTCATCTGTTCAATATCCATACTACCTTCTTAATAGTTATGGGTCAAAATAAATACAATGGTCTAGTGTGATCTTAGAATTGTAGCCTAGTTCAAACTTCAAGGCTTTTCTTTACTGAACTTTAAACAGCCACTAGAATCTGAGACCATTTATCGAAATGTGCAGAAGCTGGCAACTAATAGTTTCTATATTGCCAAAGTGAATTCTGCTCAATGGTATTAGCATATGACCTCCATACCAAGAGGTCAGAGGGTTCAATGGCTCCCTTCGTAATTGTTGTCTCTAAAAAGTATAGTTTCTATATTTGTGCAAGGGTTCTGTAGGTCCATAACAATAACGAGCACAAGTAATTGTGTGACGTTTTGTGATATATACTCATATCAAATAAAGCAGGGAAGTTTATTGGTAGTATGGACATGCTGAAGCTGGCATCTAAGGATTATTTATCACATTAGTATAAGGGCTAGGTGTATTGACACAAGTAGTTGTTTGAACTCTGAGTAATTTTTTACTTGACATATATATCATATAAATCATATGAGATGTGTTATACTGTGCTCAACTTAATCTGGTTAGTCATTTGAGGTTTTCTTTTCTACCTCAATTGAGGGTTGAAGTTCTTTTGTTCATTATGATTTTCATTTTTGATAAGATTGTTTTTTCGTTAACTAACTATTCCTGAGATTATTAACTGTTGAAAAACATCAATCCAAATCCATTGGATTGGTAGGTGGTGTGGGGGGTGAGGTGGATTAGAAAATTCTATGCTTCTGGATGTTCTAGTCCATTTTGTAATATTCATGTGAATAGAAATATAAAGTTTTTCTTAATTTGCTTGCCACCGCAGAAGGGTTAAACAACTTCCAACTTGTAGTTTCCAATATAATTTTAGTTGCTCAACTAGCTAACCTTGGGTCCACTTGACTGAGCCTTCGCTTTGTACTTTTTCCCCTCCTATTTAACTCAATAATTGACTGGAAGTTTTATGGGACTTCTTCTTTGTTGGTTTTATTTTATTTTTTGTACGAGAATAAGGGCCTCTTTGGAATGACTCTTCAAGTGCTTTGAAAAGTCATTCCAAACTTGCCCAAGCTCTAAATCATCTGGCTGCGTTCATAATTGAGGTTTATATGATTTTCATTCAAATAAAAGTTGTTGAGGACAGTATGTATGGGCATACTCTCATAGCTATATGGATTTGTAGTTATAACTTCAAAGATCATTAATTCAGATTGATTCTTTCTTTGTAGGTACCGAGCGATAACCAGTGCTTACTACCGTGGGGCAGTAGGTGCTTTGCTCGTGTACGATGTCACTCGACGTCCAACATTTGAAAATGCTGCAAGATGGTTAAAGGAATTAAGGGATCACACAGACCCAAACATGGTAGTGATGCTAATTGGCAACAAATGTGATTTACGACACCTTATTCTTGTTCCAACAGAAGATGGAAAATCATTTGCTGAGAGGGAGTCTTTGTACTTCATGGAGACCTCTGCATTGGATGCAACAAACGTTGAAAGCGCTTTCACAGAGGTACTCTCTCAAATATATCGAATCGTGAGCAAGAGATCAGTTGAGGCAGGCGATATTGGAAGTGCTTCAACGACACTCCCGTCTAAAGGTCAGACAATAGATGTCAAGGATGACTCGTCAGTGCTGAAGAGAATTGGATGCTGCTCCAGCTGAGATGAAATAAGCTTCAAAACCTCAACTTGGAAATACAGCAAGAGATATTTCTTTTGTATATTTGTATTGTATCAGTTTGTGTAGAATAAAGAGCTTGGTTGTGGGTGGTGGTTGTGTGAAAGGCGCTTTTCTTGATGTGTTATAGTCCCTCCACATAAGTGTTGGAGTTTGCTCTTCTTTACATTCCAAAGAACATTTGAAACTTGAAATTTACCGTTGTAATGCTGAACTTTGTACATATTTTCTTGTTTCAAATGCACCCAAAATAATTTCAATTATCCCCTTAAAATTGATGTTTTAATTTTCAAAAGCTTCCTTTTCTACTTTTAATTACGTTAATTTATTCCAAAATAATCGTTTCCATCCGTTTCTTAGAATATATTTATTTGCCTACCTACATGACACTTGATGGATGGTAGAAAGATGGAAGATAGCACTGTTTGTAATTCATTTTTGAGTGTTGATCTTTACAGTATATTTTGATAACGCACAAATCTGTATTCATTTTTTAATAGGACATTCAAAACTCTTCAGATGTCTTCCTTCCAAGCATTTTAGAATGTTAGAGAATCTTTAGATGTCAAAATATCTTATAATACTACCAAACAAACTTAATGGTTTGGAGGTTCAATTCATGAGAATTTAGGATGTTATATAAAAGTTGGGTTAGTTTAAGCTCATTACATGGTTGTTTGAATTTTTAAATCTCAATTCTATATTTCTTATTTCTTTTGAAACGTTAATATAGTGACTACTAAATAGTGGTACACGGCGACAGACTACAAAGAGGTGGCAAGTTCTAATTATGTGCATAAATTTTATGATAAGTTCTAACATTAGTATTCCTATACATTATTTTTAAAATGAGACTTGATTTTAAAATATCACAATAACAAACTTATATTGAAATTTAAATTTTGGCTCATGTGGCTAAGTTTTGAGGAACTATTTTACAAAGTACATGATATCACATTTTTGTCTTGTTGTTTTAATAAAAAGTTTAGAAAATTAGAAATATAAATGCATGATTGAGACATAGGAAAGTGTTCGGAACAAAAAGTTGGTTATTATACTCTTAGGTCATTGGATTATAGTATGTATTTAGTGTGTAAATATTTTAGTTCGAAAAAAATGTAAACACTCTTACAGATAATTTAAAAAAATGATAAAATTAACGTAATAAAAATGGCAACAAATAGTAAATATTTTTTAAGGTGGGAGTGGTTTTGGGTCATGTCCACCCCACCATAGTTGAAGGGCAGTTTATAAGACATAAGAAAGGGAACCAACATCATCAATTCATTATTTCTCAATATTCTTCACTACCTTTCACTGTACAACAGAAACCCATTTTTAAACTAAATTTAAAAGTAATTATAAAGAAAAATCCTCTCTCTCTCTCTCTCTCTCTCTCTCTCTCTCTCTCTCTCTCTCTCTCTCTCTCTCTCTTCTCTGTTTGTAAAGTTTTCCACAACAATCACCAATTGGCAATTGCAAACGAACGAACCAAATCCTAAAAGAAAAGAAAAGAAAAGAAAAGAAAAAAAAAGTACCCTAGCAGTTTAAAACTGTGCCACATGTCCGGTTCGGTCCGTTCGGTTGGACCGTTCGCCGTCGGCCGAACACCACCGATCCTTCGGGTAATTCCCCAAGATCCGCAAATAACGACTCCTCCTCGTCATCTCCTCTAGTGGACAAAACCATTACATCGGCGTCGTCGAATATGTCGCCACCTCCGCAAATCGGGCCCTCAAGGATTCTGTCATACGCCACCTCACCCAACCACCCGAAATCTCCGATGCATGGTTTTATCATCAGCGAGTCGCCTCCGAGTTCCAGTTCCGGCTGACTCGCGAAAACCGCAGCCGCCTCCTCAAACTTCGCCGCCGGAGACGACGGGGCGGCGTTGGTGTTGTCGCCGGATGAAGTGGAGGACGACGTCGTAGTGCTCCCTGGAGAAGGAAAGTCGGTTGCGGCAGATACGGCGGCGATCACGGCAGAGGACGGGGAGGAATTATGATGGTGGTGGTGGTGAGATTTGGTGACCGGGAGTTGGTGGTTGTGGTCGAAGGCGTAGGTAATAACGAGCTTGGTGGGATCCACACGGCTTCTCTCTACTTGCTTTCTTGCTGGGCATCCCTTGGAACTACTACATCGATAATATCCCCTATAAAAATATTTACATAAATTAAAAAAAAAAAAACGTGAGATTATAATCAATCAAATGTTAAAACTTTTTTCCATCATCATTAAAATAAATACTGCATAAGTAAAAAACGAAGTTCGTTTTAAGAAAAACAAAGATAAAGACAAAGGTGATAGAATCGATAGCCAATTATCCAAATAACATGAACGATTATATTTTTACTCTATAACAATTGATATGTCCAAAGTTTTAATATTACGTATAAATTAGGATATAATATTTGTTTTGGAGTATAAATTTTATATAATTTCATGCCTAAGTTCAAAGTTGAAATGATGTAGGGTACAATATGGATAATTTATTTGTATTATTAAAAACGTAGGAAATATAACTATTTGACTATGACTATTTCTTTCTCCTTTATCTTTTTCCTTGTTGTTTTTTGAAAAATCAATTTGACTATTTGATTTATCAATGCCGACCAAAAACAATAATAATTCAAAGACCTTTCCTTTGGCCGCCAATCACCGTTACGCCCTGGATGTGAATAATATTGTAATTTTGTTTTATTCAAAATTAATTAAAATGACAAAATTCAATTATCATTTTAATTATAAAATTTATGTAATAATTAGGTAAGAAAAACAAATTTATAATACAGGCATCGAGAATTGAATTGGGGAGTAAATAGAGCAATAATTAGGTAAAAGAAAAAAGGGGGAGGGGGAAAACAAAAGGTGAAAAAGATTGAGCGTGTTGTGCACGGTTTTAAAGAGCGGTTGGATAATGAGTATGATCCCAATTCCCAACTACGACAAATAAAAGGTAATAAAAATAAAATCCAGTGCTTAATAGCAAAAGCCGCCTTTGTGCTAAAATGCGCCAATTCCAATCCAGATCCTACAGTAGCCGGCCGGCGGCCAACAAAGACTAAAATTGAAATCTCAACTATTTCTTCAACTACTCCATTAATTAAATTAGCTCAAATTAATATCTTAATGCATTAAAATAAATGCAATTTCCCCTTTAATTAAAAGCTCAATTAATGAAATTAATACAGATTAATCAATAATCATCTTTTTCTATATAAGAAAAAAAAAAAAGGACCCAAAATTGCCGAAAATGTCCTTGAGTATCGTTGTACCTGGGATAAGGAGAACCTTTGATTGGCTTTTGGCCGTATTTCCTCCATGCCCATGAATCGGACGGTGGATATGCCTCCCCTTTGCTTTTAGATCCTTCCACGTCAGTGATCGGTACGGACACCACTCTCTTCTGCACTCCCCTTCTACTGTAAGTATCCAAGAAAAATCCCCAAACAAAAACAAAAACAGTTAAATTAAAATTAAAATTAAAATATGTGTGTGTGTGTGTGTATTTCTTATAAAAAGAAAAAAAGAAAGGGAAATGAAATTGAATTGAATTTGAAAGAGACCTCTTCTTAGGAGGTGGAGCAGCGGTGGGTTTTGAGTCATTGCAGTCGGAGGGTGATTCGGGTAAGCCGTCGTCGGAGGTGGCTTCGGGATCTTCCTGTTCGGAGAGGAATGGGTTTGTACGAACACGGCGGTCCATGGGAGGAAGAGAGAGAGAATTGAGGAGATTAATAAGTAAATCGGAGGGCTGGGAAATTGTTGGATGAATCGAAGGGCTGAGATTAGAGAGAAGGAGAAAAGGAATAGAGATATTGGTGGGGGAGAGATTGTGAAGAAGGGAATTAGGAGTGAGAGAATTAGATGAGGTTTAATACAAAGAGTAGTCATGGTGACAGATTGGCAGACTATGTTTGTTTATTAAGGACGTGCAAGCAAATACCCACTAAATTATAATGTTTTAGTTGAGGATTAAGAGTGACGGGTTTTCTTTCTCTATGCTCGCCTCCACTTTAAGGTTTTCTCAGTTTCTTACAATTATTTTCTTTATTACATCCATTCATGATTCATTTACAAACTTTACTCCAACTTTTTCAACTTTCTATCCATTTCTAAACTAAAACTAAATCAATTGAAATTTTTTGTCTTAAAGTTATATTATATATATATATATATAAAATAATTGTAATAATAGTTTTTATACATGTACACATGTTATAGATAATATTCCTTACAAAATTACAAATTAATATTAGAGGCCAAATTTAAGATTTATTTTAAATATGGTACAAATTAAAATTAATTAAAGTCTATACCAAAATTATATTTTAACCTCAAACGTATTTTATTGGATTTTTAATTTTTTATCAATGAATTCATGAAATAAAAAATTGGATTTATATATATATATATATATATATATGTATGTATATGTATATATATATATGTATGTATATGTATATATATATATGTATGTATATGTATATATATATATGTATGTATATGTATATGTATATGTGATATATAAGTATTCACCATTCATGTCATACATAAGTATTCACTGTTGTTTTGAACCAATATCATTTAAATATTGGTACATGATTGCGTACCAAAAGCTAAACAATCGTATACCAAAATCTAAACGATTTTTGTTTAAGAACATGTATCAAAATATTTTGCATTTGGTATATGATTTTGAATCAATATTGTTTTTGTCTAAAATAATAAATATACGAGAGATGACGAAAATTGTTTACCAAATGAAAATTTGAAGAAGTGAAAAATTGAAGAAAAAAATTATAAAAGAAGAAACGAAGAAATCACGCACAATAACAAATGAAAAAGAAAAAGAAAAAGTAACAATATGAAAATGAGATGAATAAATTGCAAAAAAGAAAGAGAAAAATAATTGAAAAATTATCTACCATATATATTCAACGACAAACCTAAAATTTATGAAAATATTATAAGTTTTTTTTTTATTACACCAGCGGTAAATGTTTTGATGCTTACATTATATTTGTTAATAAATTTTAAGATTTGGTTGAACGAGTATTTGTTTTTAATTATATTAATTTAAATTATAGACCTTTATAAGTAGATCAACTCACCTCAGATTTTATGTTTATAACAATTTAAACACTCGTTAACGTATTTTATTTGAATATATACAAAAAAAAAAGTACTCAAAAGTTTAGGTTATATTTATCAATTTAAATTTTAGATTGATATAACTGTTATAGTTTAGGATTTAAATGGATAGTTGATATTAATAATAAATGAACAAGGATCATAAACAAAGCAAAGGGGTTTTGTATTATTGTATTAGTCTACTTAACTTGGTTGTCGTATAGTGTTAAATACCTAATCGGAATCCGCACTACGTTGCACACTCTCTCGCAGTTCACACTGTGATGGAGAAGGTTTTAGATAATATTGATTTTTAGGATAATAAGTACACAAATAAATAATTACTTTTTTATTTTGTATTGTTATTAATATGGTTTAATAATCAAAAAGAGGAACAGTTTATTTTATTGTTATTTTTGTAAAAAAATTTAATGAAGGTTTAGATTTACAGGGTATAAGGTTAAAGAGTATCGAATGCATCCTAATTTTTTTTTCTTTATTTGCAGTGTTACGTTGTCTTTTTTATAGAAAAATCAAAATCTAAAAAAACAAACTAATTAGGTAAAGACGATAAGGATGAGAGTATGGTTTCATTTTTTATCAATAAAATGTTGAAAGTTTGGTTTTTTCTTTTATTTTTTGGGTTAAATTGTAATTTGAATCCTATGATCGGAAGAAAATTAGACATAAAAATTAGAATTATGTCTGTATAATTTCTAATTAGAATTTAGTCATTACGTAACCTTTAAAAAATAGTTTTTTAAATGGTTTTACTATTTACGAATATTCTATCATAAACTATATATATATATATATGAAATTTTATTATACAATGAAACTAAGTTCAAATTTTCAAAATTATAATGGACTGTTTTTTTTTTTTTTCAAATTATATAGATCAAAATTACATTGTTTTTTCAATTTATAAGATGTATTTATATCATTTTCCAAAAAAGGAAAAAGGGTTTATTAAACAAATTTTTAAAACATAAAAAATATAATTTTGGTCTAGGTCCTAAAATCGTTTTTTTAAAAAAGTTGTTAAGAAAACAAATAAATACGAAGATATAAATTATTTAAAAAAATTCCCAATCATTTATAAAGTTTCAAATAATAAACTTATTTAACACTCATTCCATCTATTGATTAATTTGTTTTGTTATCAAATTTTAAAAGTGCTTTAAAAAATTAAGCAAATCTTTTAAAAACTAATTAAAAAAATATTTATAGTTTTAAAAATCTTGTTTTTTTTTTTTTTTAAGTTTTGGATGAAAATTCAAATGTTTTTTATTAGAAAAGAACAAAACTAAAATAACAAAGTTGGAGGAAAATAACAAAATCATTCCCAAACAAAGTCTAAAATTATTCTAAACTAAACAAAAGCTATGAAAACTAAAAAATAAAATAAAAAAGTTCATTCAATAATTTTTCGATGGAAAGTTTATTGGTTTATAATATATATTTACTTTTTCCCTCTGTTTAAAAGGAGAAATTTATGGCCCTATCATAATATACATCATATCAACCATATATCATGTCACATAATGAATTGAGGTATAGTTTTAAGTTTTATTTTCAATTAATTCTTATATTTCGAAAGTTTTATAATTCTACCCTGACTTTTTACACAAAAACTCAGTTCGTTTTAATTTATATTGATTTTTTTTTTAATATAAGTAATAAATATATTTTTTTTGATAATCTATTTATTTTTTAAAATTAATTTTATAAAAACAGGTTTGTTTGGTTCCATTTTTTGTTTTGTTTTTCTTAAATAATAAACTAATTTTTAAAATTACGAAGGAAAATTGAAAATGAAAAAAATTAAACTTAAATAAAAATACATTCGGTTTTTTTTAAAACAAAAAAACAAAATCAATTACCAAATAAATAAAAACTACAATTGAAATGATTATCTAAATGCCTAAATGATATTAATAGAATAACATTAGTTTCTACCAATTTTTGTATTAATATTAAAATTAATTTAAAACAATATTTCATAGTTGTTTTAAATTTAATCTTAGTCCATACATATTGTGAAAAACATTGTGAAATGGATAGAGTAGGAAAGATTTTATATAAATAATAGAAAAGGTAGGAGTAACCCCACACGTTAAGTTAAACCAAAACCTTACTTTTATGAATTAATTTGAGAGTGTTGAATTCAATAGGCTTTAGTGTTGGGTTAATGTCAAGCCCCTCATGCAAGTGTGTGCCTAACTTAGTCATTCAATCTTAGTCCATATATATTTTCAATATTCAATCTCTCTCACGATATTAAATTTAAATTTCATCAGCATATAAATATATATATTTTTAATCTATTTTTTATGAGTTCACCGTCTATAAAAAGCGAATAGACATTTTAATTGTACAGAGAGTAAACATTTTTTAAAGTTAGATGTGTGTAAAATAGATAATTTATTAGTTTGAATAATAAAGAAATGATGGGGGAAATGTGAAAAGGAAATTGATAAGAGTGGTGGTGTGCGGTGGCTCCCCAAGGAAAAAATGGGAGTTTGTCGTTTAGCATTGGACGCCAAAATTGATAGAATTTCCCTCAAACTTCTTCAAAACTAAGTTTGAACGGTTGCCTAATGACACTCGAATATTGGCACATGTTGACTTTTTTTTTTTTGTTTGCTTTATTTTTTCTTTATAAAGTTATTAAATTAAATATTAAAATAATAATAACAATTGGGCTACCATTAATCAGTGAATAAAAATCTCAAAATAATGAAAATGAAGCAGCCAGCTCAAAAATGTGGTATCACTGCCAAGTGGGGGTTGGCCAATGCCCAATTCAGATATAAACTCCCAATATTTTAATTACTATAATCTACTTTCTACACGGAGTATTCTTATAAGATGCAAACTATGTACATATTACTACACTTTATTAGATATGACGCTAACATAAGTCATAGCTCACAATAAATAATAGTGCTATAAAAAATATGAGATTTTCCCCATCTTAAGGTTAAATTTTAATATAATTAATCTCAAATCATGTATTAATCCACGTTTTTGTACTTCTCTAAGTATTTCTTTAAATATATAATAATATTCCATGTGCTTTATAACATTGGTATTCATCACATAAACTATTTACTTATTTTTCTAAGAAAAATATATTATTATACAATGTTGGATGGTTGAAATCATGACTTTTTTGTGGATCAAGAACGACATAGTAAGAACGTTGAGAGTTGGATGTTTGTGAGTTTATAGAGATCGGGTGGATATAAAGACTACGAAGTAATGAATTTTAGTAGTCCACTTCAAAAAGATGTATATATATTTCATTGCTCGTCCGAGTCTCCGTTCTCCATACTTTTGCAAGATTAAATGGATATGAGATATTTGTTTGTAAAGAGTGAGATTTTTTTTTTAATAAAAAGTAATCTAACAATTAACGTTAGTGTTCCCCTGCCTTGGAAAAAGTTCTCTAATACCATAAAAAATGATACTTACTTTTGTTCACACTATGATTTTATATTCATATATATGTATATATTGGGAGTGGATCCTTTATCATCTTTAAGAAGCCGCTAACATGAAAAATAATCAGTTGATAAAAACAATATACATACAACAACATTATTATTGAAACATATATAGACAACAACAAAAGTATATATGCTAAAAATATATAATATATGTTATTTCTTCAACCAATTAATGTCTTAATTAACATTTCAAACAACATATTTGAACAATTAAATGTGGACACAACATAGTCAAATTAAGATGTGGTATGATCTCCTAATTAATATATATAAGGTTTCCTAGTTTCTAACCTTCAATTTCCATTGGATACAAACTATTCTAATTAGAACATACAATATTAATACTACGTGCTATTTACTTCAAATAAATAAATTCATAGTATATATTATATGTTTCCATATATGTTTCCATTCCCTGGAAACATAAGTTTGCAATCATAGGGAAATGGCATATTCATCTTTAATTTGAGGGGTAATTTTAATTTTCCATTTATGATTCAATCAAAATGACGTCGTTCAAATCAAAGATTCCCAAACCAAAGAAAATATATAAATAATAATTATTTTGGTTTAATATATTATGAAATAAAACCATTATCTGTCTGACCTTTTCTGAGGCTTATTTAATGCTCATCAATTATTGGTAATATATAATTAGACAAAAAAAAAAATAATTAATTAATTACAATAGATATTAGATGGATGGGAATGGGATATTTACTATCCAAATGAAAATGAATGAATGAATAATAAATAAACAATGGTGTGAGATATAGATAAGTTAATTTATTTCCTTTAATATAATTTTTAATGTTTTGGTCAGAGAAATTATTAGTTGACCCATTCTTATTTTAAGTTTAGATTAAAAGGGAAAACTTTCACATTTGAGATGTTGAAAAAACTAACCAATCAAAGTCTGACTATTTATACATTATGCTTTTATATTTATGACATAGTTGATGTTCTTTTTGGGTTAGAATATTACAATTTTCTTTGGGTTATCGTGGAATTTAAGCCTATGTCTCTTTTTAAAAATTAACCAAAAGCGTACCCTTTTTTTATATTAAATAAAGTTAGAGGCATTTAGAAATACAGTATATCACTATAATTAAATTCAATTTATTTTAAAAAATATAATATCTCATGTAATTACCTATAAATGATATAATATTAAAAGTTTTATAATTACATACATTTTGTTAACATAAATCACACTCTTAAATAAATTAATATATAAAATAGTATACTACAAACTAAATATTAGTGGGTACAAATAGTTGTATGATTTATAAATGTATATATCGAATATAAATTTTAAACTATAAGACCAATTTATTTATAAACCCTAACAAATATATATAAGACCAAGTAAATATAAATTTTAAACTATAAGAATCAATTAATTTTTTTCCAAAGGTATATCATACTCATTCTCATTTAAGTATGGATACCATATATAAAAACTATATGACTTAAACGTCTAATTTTATATAAAATAGTGCTCTCAACCTAAAACACTGACTAAAACAAGTTCCTAAATTTTAGAATTGTTTAATAAAAATATGTATAGTAGATCTTAATAACTTACTTATTAGATTTAAGGTGGATTTTTATGTGTAATAAGACCACTCGCTATCACTATTCAATATTCTTTTAGAATAAGTATGATTAAAGTTGGAGATTCGATTTTTTAAATGAAGTATTCTATTTTGACAATAAAACTAAAGTGAAGATCGAAGAAAATACCGTTACCTACTGCTAAGCTATGTTCATTCTCAAAATTTTAAAGTATTAAATTAATTAATTAAACCTCCTCTCTCACATGATTAATGGTTCTAAATTATAGAAAAGAATAGAAGAGAAACAAAAAAAAAAAAAAGCATTAGCCTTCTCAAATGGGCTTTCTTGCGTACTACAAATTGGCTTGTGGTATGCAATGGGCTTTAATGGGCTCAACGAATATACTCTCCAAAAGTTGAAACATTACTTAAAAGTACTTGCGTGACCATTTTAAAATAATAATGAATTACATACGAATCATTTTTAAAAATAGTAAAATAAATTCAAATATTGACACCGAAAATCTTTTATAATTTTGAAAATTTTCCATGTCCAAAATTATAAAGAGTTTTTATTCAATGGATATTTTTTCAAATTTAGATGTCATATTGATTTTATTTTCCAGTGTAGGAAGTGGTTTTGTTATTCTAAATATAATCTAACGTAATTATTTATAACATGAATTCCATTTCATTGATGATTGTGAGTTGAAGTCTCACACTATCCTTCAAATATACCTAACTGTTATCCACCATTTTTTCCGAAACAAAATCATTTCAATTTTGACTCTATAAAGTTATTCATCATTTAACACCATTCTATACATTAAAAACAATATAATATTATACCCGACATACATTCAAACCTAAAGAAAATAATTATTTTCTTTCTTGATAAAATAAAAACGAAATATTTAAATTATAGATCTCCCCATCATTAAAAATACATATTTTATGTTAATTGAGTTATGTTCGCTCTGACAAGTTTAAGTTTATAGCTTTATGTATTAAAATTCATTCATTTACATGAGTACAAATATACAATAATCATAATTTATATGATATACATTACATCAAAACGTTAAACTTCTAAAAACTGATGGATATTTCTTTTTCAAACAAAAATAGTATTTTATCAGATTATAAGGATGACGTTACACTTGATCAAATTCATAAGATACGGTTTAGATTCATCCCAGGCCCATGAAATTAAATTGCTTGGACTTGGTTGAAAGTAAGAACTAAAATCTATCTGAAATTGGGTCCATTTGATGTTTGATGTTTAGATTTTGTTTTATTTCTTTATGAAAAATATATACTTAAACTCATTGTGAATTTCTCACATTCAAATTCATTCGTGACACTTTTGTCTGGAGCGAGTGTATTTTAAAACCATTTCTTTTCTTTCCTAACGAAAGAAATTAAGGTATAGAAAGATAAATGTAGTTCAGATTGTAACCATATGTTAAAATTGCTTTTTGTTGTTGCACTATAAAAACAAAATTGTGTGAATCACGTGCTACTTTTAATATTAGTGCGGGGGACCAATTGGAATCAATTCCAAAAAGTTTATGGCTTCTCATTGGTTGTACCCAAACTTTTAACAAAATAAACAAATAAATAACAACACAAAGTTGTTAGCAATTTAATTTTATATGTAAGTTGCTTTTCATTACGATTTTTATAAGGCCAAACAAAACCACCAAAACTAACCACACTCAAACCCCTAATCATATAAGACGAGAAACTTTATTAGAAACCATAGATTTCTCTTATTTTTCGAGAGATGTGACAAAAATAAACAATATTAATAGCGTTTGCAACATCAAAGACCTGCAAAAAAAAAAAAAAAAAAGTAGGATAGAGTTTAACAACTCTCCTATATAAAATCCAAAAGACTTCCTATAATTATCCCTGCATTATACGAAATGGAGCAAACTTAATTACACAAACTTTAGTAAAATGTACTAAATATAATTATTGTTTCAATCAAATACTCGAACTAAAAAATTATAACAATCAACTCAAATCTGTAGCAGTAAATATTATAGTTTTTAAAATTTTAAATTTAAATAACATTATGCAATACTTAGGTTTGATTGAAAATTTCTTATGGTTCACATATCTTGTAAATGCATGAGTGATTAGTTGATTAATAAAACACGTAAATGTGCTCAATCGAAACAGGTTTGTGGAAGGTTTCCCCTAAAGTTTCTAAATTATGCATAAAATAAATAACGATGGAATAAGTAGATACGTAACTATAAAATTAATGAAAAATATAAAATAATTATAAGATTGAAAGTAAAAAAAAAAAAACTATAATATTTTGTTTTTTTAAGAAACAAAAAATGATAAAAAGTAAATAGAAAGCAATGATTAAAATGGATGGGTACAAAATGATCACATGCATTTGCCCAATTGATTATAATTGGTAGAACGTGGAATTGACCAATTGGTTATAATAAATAAAATCGACATTATTAGGTGATGATAATTTCCACTTAAGTGGTGGAAAATTCATTGATAATTACAAAAAACTCCCTCATGCTTAATTCCCATTGACTATATATTATATGATACCCTCCAATGATTGTAGCTTTCAATGCAAAACATTAATAATTGATCAACAAACGTGCTTTATTATTATACCCCCAATAAGTGCTCCATTTCAGGGGTATTAATGTAATTATCCCAACCAACAACCATTTTTCTCTTTTATTTACTATATAAATACTTTGTCTCTATACCTTACCTCATTTTTATCCTTCCAAAATTTTAAAAATCATCTTTAGACTATTGTATTTGTTAGAATTTCACATATTCATTCAGGACAACTAGATAGTTTTAACTAAACTATTTTTTAGTTCAAATCTACTAGGAATCAATAAATAAAAAATCTAAAAAGTATAAGAATAGAAAATAAATAAAAGTATAGTTTTGAAAAATAATAACTAAAATAAATCAAACCTAAAAAAATAAAATAAAGAAACTAAAAGAAGTATTTAAATCATTATTTGAAAAAAGAAAAGTTCATTAATCTGTTTTAATCATTAAAGCTTCTTTTTCTAGCTTCTTCTTCCTTATCTATATAACTGTTTAGAAACTCCGTTCTCTCTCACCAACACAACAATGGCAGCCGAAGAAATCCTCCCACTTTTTGATCTCTTCTGGTTTCAACGGGCTATATTCTCCAGGAAACAGCATTTAAAAACCTGCTTTCAAAGTCCTGTAAAGCAAGTACTGAAGATGAGATCTCAAAGCGAGTATCTTCTAAACTCCAAGGATTTCCCACCACCCGAAACCGCCCTTAACTCCAACCAAAAGCTGGAAACCATTCTTTCGGGTAAGGTAACGGAATTTGGGGGAAACGAAGAAGGACAAGCGACGAAGAAGAAGAAGAAGAAGTTGGAAGGGAATGAAGATAAAATTAGAAGAAAGAAAAAGGGGAAAGGGCTGAGTAAGAGTTTATCAGACTTGGAATTTGAAGAGTTGAAAGGATTTATGGATTTGGGATTTGTGTTTAGTGAAGAGGATAAAAATGATTCAAATTTGGGTTCAATAATTCCAGGGTTACACAGATTAGGGCCCAAAAAAACAGAGGAAAAAAGGAGTGAAAATGGGGTTTTGAGAAGGCCATACTTATCTGAAGCTTGGAAAGCTATTGAAGAAGAAAATGAAAAAATGATTTTGATGAAATGGAGAGTTCCAAGTTTAGGAGCAACTGAAATGGATATCAAACACCATCTCAAATTCTGGGCTCATACCGTCGCTTCAACTGTCAGATAACACCAACTTTGTTGGTAACTTTTACTTTTTCTTTTGTTCCAATTTTTGTGAATGGTGTTATAAATAAATGACAAAATTTACGTTTTACAAATTTTATAATCGTGCTAATTTTAGTACAATAATTATATGGATAGTTGAATGAATGCCATGTGTGAATTTTTATTCAAAGTTAAAATTAAACTTTTTAAAGTTCGAAATACACTTCAAAGTTTAAGGATATTTTGTATATTTTAAACGATAGGAATGTATTCTTTCTTTGAAATTAAAAATTCAAATCTTCAAACTCCTACTTGCCATATTACAATAAACATTAAGTAGAATTTGGATTGTTAAAATCACTCAATTATTAAGCTTGACTTAATTGGCAAATGAGATTTATGGTATGAATCTCTCATCCCAACTGTATTAAAAAAATACATGAAAAATTCTTAATACTCTATGTATGAAAGAATTCTCTCCTTAATCCCGATCTTACACGAAATAATGAGGTTTGAATTTACACCCATGGTAAGAATTATGCAAGAAATTGGGTGTAGAATTTATGAATGGAAGGATGTACAGGGTGTGTACCCGTGGAGAATTTGAAGAATTTCTCTCAGAAATTGAAAAACTTCCTTCACAAAAGTTGAAGAGAATCGAGTACGAAAGGTTCTCGAGGGCTACTGGAGAAGAGCAAATTCAGGAAGGATTGCTTAGGCAGTTTTTCTTTTTTCTTTTTGGTTTAACAGAGCAATTGGATTTTCTGAAATTTGGGATTGCAGGAGGTAATTTGGGAACTCTGACCTATTGAGTAATTTAATTTAAAAGTAGTTAATGAGTTTTGTGGAAGAAATTTTTAGAGGTTTTGAGGTTGGATTGGATGAAATCGAAGCTTAACATCTTGAAAGAAGCTGCTGAAAAATAGAGACACTTGCGGAAAGTTGGTGGGCCGAAGGAAGAAGATGATGTATGATATCTTTTGCCCGTCGTTAAAAGATTTATTTATTTATAATTTTTTCAATTTATGTTTTTAAATTAATTTGAAGCTATTTTTTAAAGACTATTTTGGAACTATAAGATGTCTTACCTCAAAAAAATATACTTTAGAATAAATTTGGAAGATTTAAAATTGTTTTTGGGCTTATTTGAAATAATTTAAAGAATAAAAACTTAATTATGTTATTTTAGGGATTATTTAGAGGTTTAGGAATTGACGAGCTGTTTAAGCCCTTTTTGAACTGAATAATCATCAACCATAACTTAAATAGATCTATCTACACCTTAAAAGATATAACTTGAGGAGTCATCCAAGTTCATCACTGCATAGGAAATCATCAACCATGATATAAATGAATCTATTTGCATAATATAAGCACAATATTTAATTATATTGCAGAATATGACCTCCAAATTAATGGTCAAATCAAACCGAACAACGACGATCATATGTCTAACAAAGAATCTAACCAACACTCACAACTTTTCTCCAACGCACAATGAACATACATATCAACATTTAGATGAAGATCTAGAAGAACTATCTCTCAATTAATTTTCAAAATAAATCTTACTTGATATTCTAAATTGATTCACTTATAAAAGTTTATTCAATTATATTACAAAATTAAAACGTTAATCACACAATGTTCACATAAATTGATATATTTATAAAAATTAAAGGTTTAAGTTGACTCAATATAATATTAAAATTTAAAAGGGTAAAGGAACGTTTCTTTCCGCTAAAATATACGAAAGAACGTGAATTGAGTTAAGAAAATTCCAAATACAATTTAAACAAAAACCACTAAACTTTAGTCATGGATAGGAAGTCCTTTAGTTAAAGTTTTTAAAAAATTAATAATAAGTTTTGGTTGGTTCGATTATTTTTTTGTGAATCGATGAATCATATCGACCCATAATTTTTATTTTTATTTTTATTTTTTTTATCTCAACTCAATCCAAACACTATAGATTGAGTTTCAGTTGATTAGACTTTTCAGATTATCGATTTTCTTAACACCCCTATTCATTATGTCACCTACAAAAAATTATACATATCACTTAATAGTCGAATTATATTTTACTCGATATTAAATTTTCTTTTAAGAATTTTATAATTTTAATATTTTTTTATTTGATTAAAGGGATTATATTGCATGAAGATGACAACAGTAACCTCCACTGTATCTATGAACTATCCAATCTCTTATTTAATAAGAATGTGTGAGAGCAATAAGTATACAGTTTTCAAAGTGTTAGGAAAATTTGTATACAAACATATCCATTAAGGGAGTTTACTAACACATTTTGACCCATTAAAAATACTAATAATGATTAAGTCAAATTGATTAAAAATATAATTATAGTGTGATTACAATCAAAATTGACTCGTTCACATATGTATGTATATCGTATATGTACTTCATACAATAAAATTTGGTATTTGTATCGTATACATACGTCAAAATAATTAATTAATTTAAGAGGTTGTTAGCAAGAAAAGAAAATAGTAATAATAATAATAATAATAATGAAATTAAAGGGGTGACTTCAATATATAATTGAAGAGAGGAATGAATGAGTCAAAGACTATAAAACAAGATTAGATTTCATTACTTTTGGCATTTAATCCTTCAATTGGTAGAGAAATATTCTACAACATACGTAGAAACCAAAGAAAGTAACTCAAAATAAGTAAACTTTTTGTCCTATTTTTCTGTGTAAAAAGCATCTTTATTATTTTGTAATCAATTAACTATTATATAAATCTGATCTTACTCTTTAATTAATAATTCATTTAAGATTAATTAATTAACCACCCTACAATTTTTTCTTATCTCAGTGACTGTTCCACTTGGAGGACCAAGATTTCCCATTTTGATCATCGCCTTTATAAAATCCGATTTGAAGAGATTGGGATTTTTACTGTAGGTCGTAACCAACGCATCTTGTGAACCACCATTGAAGAGTTCTTGGTCCGAATGAAACAAACCACGCTTATTAGTTAAGTCAACGTAATATTTGTTGTCAAACATGGTATTGGTTGAGTCAAGAGGGGCTAAGTTGCTGTCACCACCGTTAAATGGGCAGTTGGCTTGCCTCTGGGTGGCGAAGGTGGCATCAATATTGGTTTCATTGTAGATGCGAGTTCGGAAGAATTGACATTGGCCCATGCCTATGGTGTGAGCACCCGAGAGGGTTGTCATTTCACGGGGGGTGAAGCCTTGAGCGTTAAACATTGATATTAGTGTTGAGAGGCTAGAGGATGGTCCTGGAAGGTTGTTGTTTGCTCCGCTCTCGCTCGCTGTCCTCGAGTCCTTTCGACCAAGTGGTACAGCCCAATTTGGTCCTCCAAGCTACAAATTAAATTTTGTAAGATGGATAAAAAACCGTTAATTGCGAGTTGTTACAAAATCACATTTCTAAAAAATTACAAACACATCTTCGTTTATAATAAATTGTTTTCGTCCGGCATTATTGACAAAATTATACAATTGTTTCTTTCTTTGTAGAATGTACAAAATAGTATTATTTTCTCTTATTCTATCCATATATTGCATGAAAAATAATAAAGAAAAGGTCAACAATATATTAAACATTTCAAAAAATATATAACTATTTATTTTATAAAAAATACTTTTTCAATTTAATAAACAAAAATAGTCGTAATCTTATCTTACATAAAACAGTTTGCTATATATATATATATAAAGGGTACGTTCAAAATTAAAAAATAAAGATATGAATAGTACCAAAACGACCCCATCACGCGTGGCTAGAGCAAGAATATCAGCACATGAAACTGTTGCATTGCAAGCAGCTTCCACTTGAGTTTTAATGTCGTCAATTACTTCGAACCCTCTAGCCGAGTTTCTATTTGGAAATGCATTTTTTTCACCTCTAGCTGTTGGAGTATCATCAAGCAGTATAGAAGCATCACAACCCTGTATTAAAAAAAGATATTAGGAATCCATACACTTTCAAGCACATGTGTCTGATTCATTTAACCTATTCTTTTTTATATATATAGTCTTATTTGTTTACAATTCTGTTATTCATTTTTATTTTAAAAATAGTACTTTTCCACTTATATATTTATTTGTATTTTTTATATGCTTGCTATCAATATTTTTATATCCAAACCCAAATTCAAAAATTAAGAAATTTGTATATGTTTTTTTTAAAAAAAATTCTTCCTTAAAAAGTTTAACTAAAAATTCAAATTATTATTATTTTTTAAAAAGTAAACTATAATAAGAAAGTTTCTTTTTAAAAAAACAACAAACCTAAATATGTACTACAAAAATAAAAACAAAATCTTGTCTTCACCATCCAAAATCACTAGTCAAAACAAACTCATAAAAAAAACACACACACACACAGAAATAGGGTTTTAATCGTCGTACATTAACGAAGCAATCGTGGAAGAACAAACGAAGGATGGAAGCTCCAATACGTTTTTCTTTGTTAACAGCTTTAGTCATACCAGCACGAACAATAGATTCAAGTCTAGGACAACTTTTGGAGTAGAAGCCAGAGGAGAGTTGCCCATTGACAGAAAAAGCTAAAAGAGAAAGAACAATGAAAAGATGAGAAATAATAGACGCCATCAGGGAACAAAGATGAAGAACAGAGAATATGTAATATAAGAAGAAGGTTAGAGTGTGAGGATTATTTGGTCTGAGAGTTCGATGTATTTATAGAGAGCAGAAATAATATTCAAATCTTGATACAAACTCATATTATTATTATATATGAGTATTATTTGAAAGAAAGAATATAGTGTGTGCATGTGAGGGAGAGAGAGAGAGATAATGTGGGATTGTAAAAGGGTATAAAAATTCAAAGTTTGCTGCTAATAAAAACGCGGTTTTCTCCACTTCATAAAATTTGTTTGGTTGTGAGGGAAATAGCAGAATTTTTGGAGGTGAAAAACTATGAGTATCATCAAATCAAACAATCCAAGTTGGAGTCTTGACTTTTTCATTTTTTCCTTTTAACAAAGAGAAAGGTTTGAGTAGGAAGACCCCCCCTATTTGCCCAATCATGTAGAAACCTAACCATATATTTGTCAACTCAAAAATATAATTCATATAACCTAAAATAAATAGAGCATTATTATATTATCATCGTGATCGTGAGTAACACTTCGTAGCAAAAGATTCTACCATGCACCTAAATCTATTGTTAATAAACTTTTGAAATTTTACTGTATTTACAAATTCTTTTTTATTGTGTCATATTCTCTTGTTTACCTATTTGGTAACATATTGAAGCCATGACCTTTCAACTGATTTATATCAATAGTACTGATAATAATAATAAAAGCTTATGGGATAAAAGTATAGTCTGTAGGTTCTTAACTGCACTTAATTACTTATAAGCTAAACAATATAAATAATTAAGTTTCCATTAGTGAAATCAAATAACAAATTTAACAAACACTTGATTTAAATTATACTGAATACACCTTTGGACTTTGGCATAACTCAGCATTCCATACAGTATTTACATTTTTTCAAATATATAGTTTCTACATGTTAACTTCGTAATGATAAATAATAAATCTAAAAATTAAGTTATACAAGCCTATCTAAATCGTGATTTAAAAGAAGAAGAAACAAAATAACAACTAAAATTATCAATAAATTATAATAAATATTCAGTGTACAAAATAGATTAAAAAATGCATAAATTAAATATTAGATAATAGCATTACCATTTTAATGTACCCTAAGTTAGATTTGTTGGGCATGGACTATGTGATCAAATTAGGCAAAACAAGATCCATTGGAGTAGAGTGTTCCATTAACTCCATGCCTTATTTGGCCACCAGAGAGTTTGTACAATATCAATTCTATAATTTATTAACTCTTTATAGTTCTATGATGAGTTAGCAACTTGAGTTTTTATCCCAAACGTCTCCGAATTCTATCATTATTTCACTTGTGAAAGGTTTACAAATCGATATGAACATAATTTAAAAATAAGTTGATGAAGTTTAAATTGATCATCCCATCTCAATTGTGTACCAAAGGACTAATGTGGCGCTAAATATATTTATTAGTGTCATGATGTGTTTGTATATATATATATGTTATAAGTATAATAAGCATAGTTTAGAATTAGAATGCATATCATTTTTTTACATCGAAAATTAAATACTAACATCTTTATTTGAACAGAGAGAACATTTATGTTTGTTTGAGTTTTCCATATTTTCGTATATATTTTAAACCTTTCATCTTTATACAATATCACACTAACTTAAAATTTAAGAAAACTTTTTTAAATGTACCAAAGTTATATTTAATTGACATTTTCTCAAAATCCTATCACAAAAGATGTTGAATCAATGTCGATCCACGTACATTTAATTTATATATATTTTTAAAAAAGATCATAACGATATTTGATTAGAGAATATTAGAGAATGATTAACACAAGGAAGAAAAGAATTTTGGAGAGAGAGAATGAGAGGTTTTAATTGGGTGTTACGTGTTGACTTAGCTTGTTTCATGCACAAAAAACAAATTAAGTATCAAAGAAAGTGGCATTTAGAAAAAAAAAATGTAGGGACAAAATGAATAGTTTTAGTTCATAGAATCATATCCAATATGGGGTGGATTTGGATTATTATTATCATAATGTTGAAATATTGCATTATTTCTTACATTCATCATGGTTGTTTGACATGGAACTTTGTACATTGAAACAAGATGAACAAGATCTCACTTTTTAGACAAAAAAAACATTGCATATTATGGTAAGAAAAAATAGAGATCGTCATTGGGATTTTAATATACATACACATATCATTAGACAAGAACCCAAAAAGGTTTTGGGTTGTATACACCAGAAAGATTGTTTTGAAAGCTGTAAAATGAAGTTGTTTAAGGTGTTGGAGTTAAAGTTGAGTTGTGAAGTTTAAAGGTAATATGTAATATGTTGAAATTAAAAAAAAAAATGTTTTTATGGTGCTAAGTGTTGTTGTAAGGTAGAGTTTTCCAATCAATGTAAAAAAGAGGAAAAGAACAAAATAATTTTTTTTTATAACTGTGAAAAATTATAATAATAAACACAGTTGAAGTTGAGTTATTTAATACATAACTCATTAAATCATTTTACCAAACCAAACTGCGAGATTTTAATCATAGCTGAAGGAATGGGCCAAAATTTGCATTTGTTTTTTTTCCTAGTGGAGAAAATAAATTAAAATTATTATTACAACACTTATTGAAATGTAAATTTTGTGTTAATTATTAATTAACAATTTTATAAGGTTTAAAAAACTTGATCTCATGAGTGAAAGATAAGTTTAACGTCGTATCATCTAACACTCATCTTTTACTTAATTATTTGTGAGATTGTTACATGAAGAAAACTTAACCAAATAGAAATTATATTATTAATGATATTATCTTAAAATATCGAGATTGACTCAAAAGTTTAAACTAACGGGTGAATAAAAATTCGAGATCATATTTTTTAATAGGTTATATAATTCAAATCCTCCTAGCTACTTCTATTGTATAAAAAAATTAACGTGTCAAAGGGAACATGATTGAATGTAGTAGACGTAGATGGAAAGAATAATGTTATTTCTGATCATTGATTGGAGATTAAGGCAAAGACTTTATAGATGATTAAATAATATATATATAACATGCATACAGAAATCACATTAAAGTGGACCAAAATGCTCCCCATGAACAAAAAAGAAAAGAAAAAAAGTCAAAAATTGAAGCAAAGTCTTATTCAAATTATATCCAATTAGTATAGAGTGATCAGTTTGTATTGTGTCATTTTCCTTTTAGAAACCAACTAATTAAAATTATGGATGGAATTGGAAAGTGACAATTATATATAATCAGCTCTATACAATCCAATTTGTACCTAATCCATGTCTTTAAAATAAGTTGTGACATAGCAAACTAATTAGGTAAAAGGATGATTCTTTTCCTTCATTCCATTTAATATGAAGAAAAGTTGAATCACAATTTTTTTTCTTTCAAGAAAAATTCAAATTTAAAATTAAGTTAGATTTCCTTCTTGCTTTCTTATCAAGATTCCATGGAAGAGTTGAATTCTAAACTAAATTATATATATATAAAAAAAATTTAAAACTATATTTTTTTAATCTTCAAAACTGGACTTGGTTTTAAAAAATATCAGTAAGAATTAATAGATTAACAAATTTAAAATGGAAATAATTAAATTTATATAATTTATTTTAAAACCTTAGAAAAACTACAAATCAAACTATGAAAACTCGTTGATTGTTAAAATTTAAGCTTACAAGGGTCAATTATAAGTTTATCAAAACTCAATTTAAAGAACTTAAAAAGGAAAAGAAAAATCTTCTATTTGTTCTTAAAATTAATGTGAGAACACAGTAGGATGAATTTGAATTTGAGAAGAAAACAACCTAAAATTAGGAATAAAATCTTTACCAAATAGATTTTGATACTCTACATTTCAATTTTGTATTAAGTTAGATCAGAAACAATGAAAGTTTGTAATTTAAAACCTTATTATTTATTGATTGACAAATTCATGGGAGATGGATAGTGGATCGATAAAATAATTGAAGATTAGAATTATATATATATATGAGATGAAATATGACATTTTCTTTCCATTTCAAATCAAGTGAGATAATTTATTTTTTTAGTCTTTATAAACTCTTTTTTGTCATTTGACCATGCAACCATTGAATCTTTGGTTCCAACGGAATATAAAAAGATAAAAAATTGTCAATTAAATTTAAAAATATGAAATATACGAGAAGGTTAAGAGACGTATAAATATTCATCAAAAATAAAAATACAAACTTATATCAAATTGAATTGTATTTGTAATGGTATTTTTTTTTAATATAAGCATGTAAATTTTAAAATTATCATAATTTTTTTTGAAAGGCAAAAGTTAAGAAAAAATGTTGGAATCAAATTAATATATAATTATGGTTTTAGATTTTCACCTTCTTGTCTTCTATTTTCCTTTTTCTCTGCTCATTTATTTACGTGATTTTGAATGAAATAATTATAAATTGGTAAGATATATTTATTTAAATTTTGAACATAGAGGACACATTATATATAGAAGCTTGACCAATTCAAGAAAGTATTTGTTATTGAATATTTCAAACCACACTTCGATAAATTAAAAGGAAATTATATTGAAATCTTGAGAGATCCATTATTATTATTTTTATCATTTAGATATCATAAACATATGAACATAAGAGGACGCATAAAAACAATATGATATTGGGAAATTTTTATGAATTTATTAGTTTTCATAGGTTTTATTTAAAAATAGATTAAAAACTACTTTGTGTTTTTAACTTTCTTTCACAAAACTAACCGTTTGTCTCTAGAGTGTGTAACAAATAAATAGTCTTTTATACTTTCAATTTTTTTGAACCTGGTGTCAAGTTTTATTGTTTAGGTGTAGATTTTGTATTCTATAAAATGGTTGAGTCTCTAATTAGTTTGTTGTTTCATAGGTGGAAGAAGTTTTGTTAATTTTTCATACTAATTCCTATGACTTTTGTTGATAGGAATTTTCGATATAGATTTTTTAAAAGATGGTTTTCCTCTTTTAATTTCTATCATTTGCAGTATTATACTTTTAAAGAAAGTTACGTCTCTATAGCAAAAAATAAGATATTTAAAATATGTCACACATCTTTTCCATCTTATACATATAATACATTTTAGTGTATGAAGTGTATCAATTATATATTAAAAGTGTATCAAATGTATTCATACTTTTTTAAATATATTTCATACGTTCATCTTGTATTTTTATTTTTATTTTTGGAAAAATAACAAGTCTCCATTATCAACCTAATTTTTAAAACTTATTTGGTTGAAACAATCAATCATAAATTTGATGGAATTAGGTAAATACTAATAATAATAATTTTTGCATGAAAAAAAGGACACCAATTTGAATATATTTTTACAAAGAAAAAATGCTAAACAACTAAAATATATGTTTGCATTATGGATGTAAGATTAAAAAAAGAAAAGAGAAGAAGAAAAAATTGGATAGCAACGTCAGAGTCAAAGGCGAAACCATTATGGGCCAAACGGGTTTAGGGCGGACGGCTTGTTGATGGTCGCACGATTTTCCGGCTGTACATCGGTTACGGTGCTTATGCAATGCAACCCCAATTCAAGCATTCCAATGGATGACACCAATTAATCTCTTCTTTTTAGAATACCCAAATCATATGGTCACATTGAATCCTTTTTTGGTCGAATCTAAATTGGAGTTCGGTCAAATTTAGTTCCTATCATACAAGTTTAATTTAAACTTTAAAAAACTTTTGGTTGGAGTATTTTCTACGTTAAAATCATGAGTACTTATCTTTAAAACTCATGTTTATATCCTTGTTTTTCACCTACAACGATTTTTTATTTCCTTTCATGACACTGAGTTTTCTCTTTTCTTGTTTTATTTTACATAAAATAGGTTAGTTAATTAATATTGAGTTTAAAAAATTAAAATATAATATTTATTTTAATAGATTATTAATAATCTATTAAAATATTTATCTAACTTATTTTACAACAAAAAATTATTTAATGAATACAATTATTTATTTACACAAATTATTAATTAATTTGATGACAATAGATTAACTGCATTTAATTGTTAAACTAAGATTAATTAAATTTAGTTTGTACAAAGATTTATTTTTAAATAATAATAGTTTATTACTTTATTGTATTTTTAATAATCAAGCAATTATTTCTTAAGATTAGTTTTACTTTATATTACTTGGTTCATTCAAAACATATAATATGTATAAGATCTTTTTTTAGTAATTCTTTGTTGATATATCATACTCCTATCTCATTTTTTCATATAATATATTGTATTAAAATATATTTTCTTATAGTATTTAATTAAAATTGAAATTGCTAACGATAAACTTAATTAATTATAACCATGATTCAATATTAGATTATAATTAATATTAATTTCATTAAATATCTTGATGGATTAATTGTAATTATCATTTTTCTAAAGAAATAGTTATCAATTAGTTAATTTTCAAGTATTTATAGTTAAAATGATTCCTGAATCCAAATGAATTAATTTTTAGCAACATATTTTTTAATTAATTAATCTATTAAATTTATATAAGTCTTTTTCTGTTTAACTTCATAAAATAAATTCAAACATACATTTTTTTCATAAATTTTTTATAGATTTTTCATCCACCACCAACCGCCAAACACAGTTATCTTTGATTTCCAAAGATCTTATTCTATGTATTCCATTCTTGGATATATTTTATTTCTAGTCATCTATACAACCTTAAATCAAACGACCTTTAATAGTTTAACCAATTCCAAAAGTAGATTTATTAAAAAAGAATTAGTTCAACAAACATGGGTAAAGATTTAATGACATGGTTGAAACTTCAACTTTGAGAGGAAGTAATAGATATTGAATAAGAGTTAAGATAAGTTTAATTTTGATAAATAGATTTTGGAGGAAATATTTTAAACCTCCTACAAAGGTTAACCTATGCTTTTGACTAGTTATACTTTAAATTCAAAATAACATTTTTGGAGTAGGGAAGTTTAAACCCTTGAATCCCTTATTTCATATTACACTAAATTGAAATAATAAATAAATAACTCATGAATGAGTCAGCCATCTAATTTAAATTAGATGTGCTGTACTCATTTTTAGTAGTTATGTTATAGCTAATTATATATATATATAATTCACTAAGTGAAGCCTCAATTTCAAAACCCCATATTGAAGAAAAACTCAACCATTGATATAGAGTATGGGGTGGATCTGTCCATGGACTTATCCCTTGAGTCCAACTAATTTAATTTTGGGCTTAGTTATGTTTCTACTTAAATAAATAAATTTATATATATATATATATATATATATATATATATATAAATTCCTCCTCTAAATAAATAGATGTATATATATGTAGCTATGTGCACATGAAAATCTATACGATACATGAATACTATAAATTAATAATCAAAGAGAGTTTAGCCCGAAAACAGGCCACTGGTTAAAATCTATTGTCCATTCATACTGAATAAAACTATTAAGTTACCCTTCTATGATCACTATTTAAATAATGAAAATCAGCTTAATAATTAAGGTTGGTTATCAAAAAAAAAGAAAAGAAAAAGGCTTCACAATTAATGGTGATTTGAGGTCTAAGTCCAGCAGAATCGACAGATATCTAAGCCCAAGCATAAAAGCAACTTTATTTGGGCCAATCAGTATGTTACGCGAAGAAATAAGAAGTGATAGTAGGGACTCTGGAGCAAGAAAGTCATTTCATATCTAGAAATATATTTAGGACGTTGCTGCACTTATTCTAATAAAGGTTTGTTGGGTGAAAAATATTCTCTTAAAAAATTAAATTATTAGTATTTTTATAATTAGAATCTATAGATAAATAATGGCAACTATAGAAAAAAACTATTCTTGGTTGCTGGTAAACTCCTGTCAAAGGGAGACTCTATCACTTATATACTCTATAGCTAAATCTAAATTTAACTCTATCTTCAAATTCTATTAGGACTATAAAAAAAAGGCTAATGTAACATAGGTGCAACCTAGACTAAGGTGCATTTAATTATTGGCCTTTCAAATTTGGGGTGTTACAAAAAAGATTAAATGGCCTTTGGAAGTAATTGATGGAGACATATGGTTGTGTCGTCCATCCCAATTTGCCAATAGATAAATATGTGTCGTTTTACTAGAATATACAATCTTTCTATTCTATTCTATTCAACCACCAAAATCCCAAATCCACAACAATTCTATACCAATCCATATAAAGTTGGGTCCCAAACAATTATAAGAACCTAATCCTAATAGAATCTCACGATCCTAAGGATAAGGTTGCAAAAATTTCTCCCAAGTACCAACTACCCATTCAAGTGATTGAATGAATGCCATTTTTCTAATATATTTCTGTCCCATTCATCGAGCCACACGTTTCATAAGATGATTTATTAAATAGTTAAAGCATAGTGGATAAGTATAATGAACTGTAAAGTGGTATAAAGGAAAAATTTAACTTTCTCAAAAACAAAAAGAGAGAGAGAGAGAGAAGGAAAGTTTTACCATTTCAAAGGGAAGCCACGTCAATCTGGCACATAGGTTTACGGCAAAGGGAAGCCATCAATCAGTGGTCAATTCTACTAAATAGGAAGCGAAGTCGAAGAACATTTTATCACTTCATGTACAGAAGTAAATATTTGAATACTATTTTTATATTTCTACTTTTTGTTTTGATTCATTGTTGTATTTGTATTGCCAAAACAATCATCTTAGTTTAATTATTTTCATCCTTAAAAAAGAATAAAAACGAATGTGAACTTTAATAAAATGAATTATAGATGAAAATATAAGAATCGTAATGAACATTTTTCGAGTAAATAACCGAACAGAATTTAAATCAAAGTATAAGGATGAAAGTAGTATGTAAATAAAAAAAAGTCTATCATTAAGATAAATTATAAAAAATGCAGCTAACTATAGGTATTAAACTTTTATAAATTTTAAAAATACACTCAAGCTTTACAAAACAGTTTAAAAGTATCCCACATTCAGTTTTGAATGTATAAAAAGTTTCAAAAATACCATTAAACTAAAAAAAAAAAGTTAAAAATCTACCCTCACAATTAGTATCAACCGAATTAGTTAACTTCTCGTTGCAAAATAACTCTAAATTAAAATATCTCTATCATTAGTATAGTGATAAATTTATTTGAAGTTAAAACATCAATTAAAAAAATTACATTGACCTTGTTTGAAGGTTTTGTTCAAACAAAAAAGATTTTATTAAATGAAAAGATACTACGTGACAATGAGATTCACAAACTCGAAGGGGCTCAAGTTCTTAAAAAGGGAGTCGTTGTTTTTGGAAAAATCTAGATAACAAATGAATAAATTTAGAGTTGGAAAATACTGCTTGTAGGCTAAGAAAAAACTCAAAATTCAAATCATTACCAAGCACCATGAATATAATTTGTTTTAAAATTCATTATTTTCAAACTCAACAAAACTTTAAATAAATTTATAGCTATACTTAGGAGCGTAAGTCCAACCCGAATCACCCGACAACTCGAATTATCCAACTGATATTATATGAATTGGGTTGGATTAGCTTAAAATGTGGATTAGGTTGGGTTGAAAGTTGAAAAATTCGATTTAATCCAACCCAACTCGATTTAATAATATATATATAAATCTCGAGTCATCTCAATGTCACTAAAACCCTAGATCCGATAACTAAAGAAAGAATTCTTTACTCTCGAGACATCATAGGAAACAATGTATGCAAATCCAACCAATTCGAACATATGAATTGGATTGAGAATATCTCCAATCCAACCTAACTCGTTTACATCTGTAGATATACTAAACATAGAGATTTTTATTTGAATTATTTTTGCAACAAAATATTAAGGATTTTAATTTATATATTAGTAGTGAGCATTTTAAATATTTTTGAAATTTTTTAGTAAAATTAAATGTAATTTGAAAATAAAATTTGAAGGTTATTCATCCGAAACTAACTATAAAGATATTTTAATTTTTTTTAAAAGTTGGAGTGTTAAAATGGAATACTTTTTACAAGTTCATGGACAGTTTCTATAATTGAGCACTTTATCATTATCATCGGGCATTACATATAAGGTGGAAAAAAACTCTATATTCCGTTCTAGGAACGACTAAAAATAATGAAATGATGAATATATTTAAACTCTTTTTTAAAAAACAAAACGAATATATTAAAACTCCATAAATTCAAATTTAACCATCATTAAATTTCCAGGATCTTCATAATAACAATTCAATTGATAATGACATCACTAAACCATGACTCAAGCTGAGGTGTAAAAATATCACATCAAGTTGGGTACACAAAATCCCAAAACCAATTGATCAGAGAGGTGTTACGTTAGAACCATATCATTTCCGTTACATTCAGTCGCACGACTTTCACCTGTGTATGTGTGTATAATGTTGTCCTATCTTATCTCACTAAACATCGACAAAAACAAGGAGAAAAACAAAAAAAGGCGTAGTTTCCACTTTCCATACTGATCTTATTCTTACTATAAGAGCTTTTGAAAATAAATATAATTAACTTGCGGATTCTAGCTAGTTAAATAATAAATTCATCCTAAAAATTGACGAGGGCATCAAGCATAAATAAATGCACTTTTCATGAATATATGAAGTAAAGAAAGTTTCATGTGCAGTAAATGTACAAAAAGAAAAGCAAATACGATTTGACAATAGAGAATGTAATCAGTGCTGTTTTGATAGGGATGAGTCAATTCTCAAGAAATAATTTTAAAATTAAAAATAAAAGTATCAAGCGTAGGGGGAAGCTTACCAACATAAAATAGATAATCCAATCCACAGAAAGATATGTAAGGCCCACACCTTTATCTGGAGTAGCACAAAACCAACTTAAGCAGTCAATTTTCGAAGCAATAAGGATGCCCACAAATCACTAACGTATACCACATATTATCAGTTGGATAACATAAAATAAAATTAAGAATCCAGCAATGACCACCCAACATGAAATTTATTCGAATGACCATCCAAATTTAGTCTACACTCTAAAAGCCAATCATTCAAATAACTTTTCCCTGTTATGGATGAGTATAGAATTCACTATTGCCTGTTAAAGATGCTTTATAAAGAGAACCTACTTTAGATGCTCGGCTCCTCCCAGGCCAAAAGCATTGCGGCAACAAAGCACCTTTTTAGTCCATATGATCTTTATATTACGCATTCCATCGGACATACATACAGATATTAACATAAGTCCGTACCTCAAACAAAATGCCTATCCAAGTGACCAAAGCCCAGCGAAGCATACATGTGTTGAAGAAGTTTCTTGAAGTTCTACGATATAATTTAAATTATTTATAAATTAGACTTTTCTAGAATTATCTTAAAACTATGTAAACAAAGAAGTGATCTAGAAATATTCTAAGCTTTTTTTTTTTGTAAGCTTCAAAGAATTCTAGAGAATTCCTCTCGATAAGAATCAAGTTACAAAAATATATCGTTTATTTAGAATTAATCCATCTCATGTTTAAAGTTGCTTATTCTCACCTAAGGATCTATTGTCTATATATAAATAGAAGATATATCCCTATTTGTAAATTAGGAAAGAAATGCAAGAAAAACTAGAGTTAGATAAATATAGGGTGAATAAAAATGAGTGAGGGTGAATATTAAAATGTTTTATGTAAAAAAATGTCCATGCTTGATTTGTTCCTCTCCCTTCTTTTGTGTCAATTTCTTCAGCATGTGAACATATTTGAAAGTAAAATGATAATTCTGTCCTACTATTACATGCATGATGCTAATTTAATAAAGTTTCACCCATGAGAGAACTGTAATTTAAAAATGATAACAATTAAAAAAAATCCAACATTTCATTACGTATTCAGCTACCAACAATTTTCAGCTAGATAAACAAGCAAAGTTGCCGCTTCAGTTTGTCCTCAAGCTGTTTATATCCTACTTTTCAGTAAGTGTAAACAATTATTGATTTTTAGTACAAGAACAATTACGACGATATATGAAAGAAAAAAAAAGTACCCTATTTTAAGAAAATCCACCAAAATTTTTATTTGTTCGTGATACCAGATGGAACATAGGCATTTTAGAAGAAATGGTGGGGGAGGGGAAAGACTATAGAGAGATGAGTAGAGGTGACAAACAGAGAATGTGCTCGCTGTCCAGAAATAAATCAATCAAAACTCATGAGGAAGTTTAAGACTGATTTGATGGCAACCATTGTGGGTCAAGAGATAGAGTAGAAAAAAATATGAATTCTAATTTTATCTCATCAACTAATATTTTTAAAGCTTATGTTAATTTTTAAGTTTTACAAAAAGGAAGCAAAATGTAAATAAATGGTCCTTGTAATTTTGCAAAAAAAAGTTCGGAATTTGAATAATCAATTTTTTCGGCTAAACCATGAAGATACCTTTCACCCCTTTGATTAAAAAATATCTCCATGCTTTCAAAAGTTAAACTATTATCCATATCTGTTTATCAATGTTTAGAAAATTGTCACTGAAGTAAAAATCTATCAGAATATTGAATGAAAATGAAATTTGACATTGACCTAGATTTTAGTCTTAGTTTTTGTTCCAAGTCATTATCACATATTTTCAAGTTTCAATACTCAAAAGTTAAAAAGTTAAGGGACATTCAGGACAGAAAATTGAGTCTTAAAGTCTAACAGAGAAAAAGACTAGAAGATTAAATCCAATAGAACGGTAAAATTAAATTATTTAATACCAGATTACGAAGCTCAATCAACTTATATATCCCTAACATATTAATTTTTCATGAATATGCTCTCAGACTTGCACAATGCACATTGTTAATATGTTATGCATAGACATCAATTTTCCGCAAATTTAGGGGAATAAGAACTCATGCTTCCAAATACGAGTCCCAACTGAGTTCGTTGATTCAAACTTTGAACCCAACAAGACTCTACTTGACCGCAATCTTGACAGTAATAAAATGACAGTAAAGAATTGGGAAACAGACAATTTACATGCTCGCGGATAAACGAGAAAAGAAAATCCAAATAACATAGCATCAGCAAATGGCTCATGTGCTCTGCTCTTGCACTTGGTTGACCTCCACGTACGGAATCAATTAATGTTGGAAGTTTCAAGGCTTCTTGATAGCAGAGAACTATATGGCGTCTAAATAGTGAAATTCCTCATTTTACATATTTTGCCGAAATACGCATGTAATGGTTACATTGTCCAGAGTACTCTTAAATTATGATTTATTTATATTCCAAACTTTCAAATGTTTCATTTCAACCTTAATTAAATTTTGAAGTATGGTTCAAAACCATCATTTTCGAGATTTTTACGGAAAAAATTTGCTGGCTTGGGTTAAGGTTAACAAATTTACACAAACACATGCTATCATCTACTTCCATTCAATCTCTTCGATTTTTTGTTATTCTATTTATGACTTTTTTGTTAACCAACCCTCAGATTTACTTCTGTATGTGTTTAAATAGTTCACTTAAGCTAGACATAAACGAACATAATATTTAAAAATTTAAAATTTCAAGCATTAAAATGATAATTTTCAAAGTGTAGGATAAAACAAAAACAACTATATAGTTCAAGATACTTTTGATAACTTAACCAAAGCTAATTGAACCGTAAGCTTCAAGTGAAAAGTAAGTTTTGAAGATGTTACCAAGTTGCAGAGCTTGATATTTATATATCAGATGCTTGCTGCCGCTGCCTGTTCCATACAATTGGCCATTGGCAGTAGAACAATCCAAATCCTAGAAGGCAATAGCTAACTTACAACCATCATGATTTTTCGAACAGGGCCCAACCTGGGTTTCAAATGAAATCAAGTAGTAGAAAGGAATGAAAAAAGGGTATCAAATTCAAAAGCAGTACTTGGAAGCGACTGTAGAATTCAAAGTTGCTGTCACAAGGAATAGAATGAGAAATTGGCAAGTAACGTTTTTCTAGGAAGAGTGACTTTTTCCTCTAAAATATATATAGGTTTGTGCACTAACAAAAACAAAAGGTGGTAATTGTATGAAACTTGAAAGTGGCGATTCTGACTGCGAAGGATCATAGACTTTAAGTTTCAGTTGATGGAGAGTTTAGAGCAACAGGCATAATTAACAACAGACTATTTGACAGGAAACTAAAAGATTTGTTACAAGATAAAAATGACTTAAAATATAATTAAATTTACATATTAACATTTTAAGTGAATTGGTATGAAATATGTTGATCAATAAATTTACGTGCTAAACTAAGTATTATAAATTGATTTTCATAGTGTATAATTAAATTATCTAAATTATAAAAATATTCCTGAATTTAACATTTTTAAAAAAATTTAAGATATTTTTTAAAATTTTTGAAAGCGTCGTGCACAAAACAGATTCCATTTAAAGCTAACAAAAAAAATATTTTTCAAAACTTTTAAAACCCATCTTAACGCGAATGCAAAGTTTAGGAATATTTTTTTGGAATCTAATCTTAAATTTATCTTTATCCATTAGTTTAAACTAAGAAGCATGAACACTCATACTTGGATAACATCTGGATACAACACAAACATGTGTCGGACACTTGAAGTGTCGAACACTTAGACACAACATAGATACATGCCGAACACTTGAACACTCTAATATCATGGATACCTATTGGATGCTTGCTAATCCAACAAATGTATTAACATGCATAGAACACTTATTGAGTTGACTAAAAAGACATGTATATAATAATAATAATAACTTTTGAACATGAAATACATCAAGCTAAGTCTTTTGAGCATGTAAATACATCAATTCATTTATTGTGAATTTTTTTTTACTATACAAATAAAAGGGGAGTTTGTAAAAATAGCAAAAAAATTATAATAATAGAATTCTCACTCTAACTTTCAAAATTGCAAAAATAACAAATTTAAAAGCAGATTATCATATGATTACTATCATATTTGCCAAATTTACAATATGCAAAAAAAAAAAAAGTGTTATGAAATGTTTTTATTCAACAAAATTTGTCATGTAATGTAATTTTCTAAAATAATATATATTTTAAAATTAAATATTTTAATAAACTTGTCATTGCTGTGTCCTATCCTAAAATTTTAAAATATGGTGTGTTGTTGTGTGCATGATGTGTAATCGTACGGGTGATTTAAGGTTACTTTGACAAAAAAAATATATAGATGAACGGAAATATGCAAAGAACATCACACAAGCACTAGCCCACAAGTCGACTAAAATGTAGGTTGTCGTAAAAATTAGAAATAACCTAGTAAGATTAAATTAAAATTCAAACAATTATTTGGTTTCAAGCTTCAAAGATCTGATTCGGGAGAGTCGGTGACAGGGAGGTCCCATCCAAACCTGGATACAGGGTAGACACAAGATAAAATGTACAAGTGGACGAGTTTACCCTCCATAGTGCACGCACGCGCCAGGAAAGATCGTGAGGAACCACTTCCTGATCCAGATACATCGTATTCACGTGGCTCTCTCCGTTGCTAAGACAAACCCACCAGTTCCGATTACTGTATCTTCCTGCTCGTCTCTCCTTCCAAACGAAGGAGTGGTAAAATTCACCAGGAAAGAAGAGACTTAATCAACCAAGAAGGGATGCTATGATAAGCGAACTGCAGCGATATCAGCGAGGAAGCCAAAAGCACGCGACCAGGAAAAACCATAGACAGAAATGGCCAGAACTTCCATAAATGACTTGCCGGACGTTCTCGTATCGAACATACTGGCGTTGGTCTCCGATACCCGGACGAGGAACTCTCTGTCTCTTGTATGCCGGAAATTCTTGTCTTTAGAGAGGGCGACGCGCTTTTCACTCTCACTGAGGGGAAACGCCCGAGACCTCTACGGAATTCCGACGTGCTTCAGATCTGTAACCCACTTAGACCTCTCTCTTCTCTCGCCGTGGGGACACGCGTTCCTCTGCTCGTCACCGGATCCTGATCTCCTCGCCCACCGCCTTCGCGGCCTGTTTCCATTAGTCACTTCTCTCACTGTCTATGCGCGAACCCCAACTACCCTTCAGATTCTCGCACGTCAATGGCCAGAGTTACGCCACGTTAAGTTGGTTCGGTGGCATCAACGGCCTCAATCCGCTCCTGGGGAGGACCTCGCCCCCATTTTCGAACATTGTCGATCTCTATCCACACTGGACCTATCGGAATTCTACTACTGGATCGAGGACATTCCTCCCGTTCTCGTGGCCAATCCTCTGACAGCCCGATCAATTTCGAAGCTAAATTTAATGACAACGTCTTTGACTGATGGTTTCAAATCGACGGATATAGAAACCATTACCGAGGCTTGCCCTAACCTCAGCCAGCTTCTCATGGCCTGCACGTTTGATCCCAGGTATTTCGGGTTTGTAGGAGATGAAACTTTGTCCGCTATAGCTACTAACTGTCCAAGACTTAGCCTTCTTCACCTCGCTGATACTTCGACTTTGGCGAGTGTCCGAGGAGACCCTTCCGCCGATGGTTTCACCCCAGAAGACGCAAGGATTAGCACAGCTACTCTGATTGAGCTATTTTCCGGGCTGCCATTGCTTGAGGACTTGGTTCTGGATGTTGCTAAAAATGTCAGGGATAGTGGACCGGCGCTAGAAGTCCTTAATACTAAGTGCCGAAGATTGAGGAGTCTTAAGCTTGGGCAGTTCCACGGAATTTGTATGGCAATCGACTCGCGGCTTGATGGGATTGCCCTTTGTCAAGGGCTTGAATCGCTGTCGATCACGAATTGTGCGGATTTGACAAATATGCGTTTGATAGAAGTTGGTAGGGGGTGTGTGAGGTTATCCAAATTTGAAGTGAAGGGATGCAAGAAAATTACAGTGAAGGGTTTGAGAACAATGGTGAGTTTGCTCAAGAGGACTCTTGTTGACGTAAAAATTTCTTGCTGTGAAAATCTTAATACCAAAGCGTCTTTGCGAGCTCTAGAGCCAATTCAAGATCGGATTAGTCGACTTCATGTTGATTGCGTATGGAAAGATGTAGAAGAATGCGAACTTGAATACGATACTGCAAGTAGTTCGAATATTGACCCCGACGAAGTTGATGAACTTACCCTGCCAAGCCATAATGCCGATACTAGTAGTTCAACGGATGGTCTCCTTGAGGATGGAAACTATGGTGGATATACAAGAAAAAGGAAGAGATCCAGGTACTCCACCGACGCTGATTGTTCCTTGTCCATACAATGCAGTGGTAATGATTTGTGGGGCAAGAGATGGGATCGTTTGGAGTACCTGTCTCTTTGGATTGGAGTTGGTGATTTTCTAAGTCCATTGGAAACAGTTGGTCTAGATGATTGCCCAGTTTTGCAAGAGATTCAGATCAAAGTCGAGGGAGACTGTCGAAGAAGGCACAAACCAATGGATACATTTGGTTTAAGCATCCTTGGGCAATATCCTCAGTTAGCAAAGATGAAGTTGGATTGCAGTGACACAACAGGCTATGCACTGACCTGCCCATCTGGCCAGATGGATCTCACCTTGTGGGAGAGATTCTTTCTGAATGGAATAGGTAGCCTAGGACTTACAGAGCTCGATTATTGGCCACCACAGGACCGGAGTTTCAATCAGAGGAGCCTATCGCATCCAGCCGCAGGGTTGTTAGCAGAATGTCTCACTCTGAGGAAGCTATTTATACACGGAACTGCTTATGAACACTTCATGAATTTTCTCCTTAACATTCCATATCTTCGAGACGTACAACTTAGGTTGGATTACTACCCTGCACCGGAGAATGATATGAGTACAGAGATGAGAGCTGGCTCTTGCAGTCGCTTTGAAGCTGCACTTAACAGCCGCCAAATCCCAGATTGAGATCAAATATAGCCGGCGCTTGTTCTAGTTAGGAGGCAACCGTATGGCTTTTGCTAGTTCCTATTTTAGGAATTAAGATACATCACTTTTTTTTTCTCATCACTGGTTACTTTGAGATTAGCTGTATCACTTTCACTTGTGATTTCACAATCTTTCATGGGAGGAATCCATTAAACTTAGTGCTAATGTAGATGTGTGAGAAATAAACAAACTCCTTAGTCCAAAGATGTTTACTTTTTAATTCTGCACCCATGAATAAGAGACAATAGATTTAAAAAGTGAAATGTTGAAACAGTTTCTGGATCTGAACTGGTTTAATATGTAGAAGCCTCTACCATAATCTCTGCAAAAACAAATCTACTGTAGGGGGTCAGAACGGGAATATCTACTCGCCTACAGCATTCTAGGATGTTGTTCTAGTTCTACAAAATAACAATTAGGATATGATCATGTAAAGACGAATTTATATATGTAAAGCCCGGCCGGAGATTCATTGTATAACATGACCTTACCAGCCTTTTGAGGCTTGATTAGTCTCTACCTTGAATCCTTAGTTGCCAGTAGACTAACATCCCTAGAATAGAGAACTTGGATGCTATTCTAATGCAAACCTGCTGGAAAAGTATTCTTCCTCAACTGGAAACAGCTCAAGACAACCATTCAACCATTTTGAAGTTCCACAAATGAGGAAATCTTCCTAAAGGTGTACGGACGAATGTTCAATCAACTCTAATATTCTTACTATTACCTGAATTTTAAAAAAGATAGACTTGGCTTTTTGTTACCCAAAATCTAGGGACCCACTTACAGAAATGGTAAAATCCAAGCGGACAAATACATATAGTATGAATGAATAAAAGAGTTGATTAACATTAAATATCTCAAAATCTTAGTATATAGACAGCGATTTACTTTACAGATCTTTCCCAAAATTCCTTCAGAAGTCGAGCAATCTGACGGTAGGAAAGCTAGTTGAACATCCTCTATTGGTCAGGCAAAAATGTGTCCATGAGTAGGAAATATTCTTAGAGATACATGCAATGCTCTACATTACTACTACTGCTTTCTAAAACTAGTAATGTTTGATTAAAAAACGAATAAAAAAAATTAGAGGACCCAACACTACAGAATAGAATAAAATTCAAATTAGTAATTGATATGAGCTAGTAATAAAAGCATTTTTCATTAGAAAAAAACAAAAAGAAAATTAACATAAGACTGCCCCGATCTCCATGCTACCATAATATTAGAATATTCATTAACTTGTTAATGTTGTCCTTATTGGACTAACATTTGGTGATGCATTTTTTATTTACTTATATTAATTAGTATTTCGAACTTAAGATCTTCAAAAGACGAAAATTCGTGCCATATCTTTTTTCCATCCTTTTCAATTCAATAATTGGTGCTGTCTTCCAAGTACGGTGTGGTAAAGGAGGAGATCAAAACTGTGAACCACTTGTGCAGTATCACCCTCTTTTACAGATTTGTGATTAACAAGTTCACAAGAGCAGTTAAATGGGCATCTCCCAAAAGATACGTGGCACTGGCACAAATCAAAAGAAAAGACAAGCTCCAACTGAAACAAACGGATGCTGCAAAAACTGAAGAGGGAAGAAAAATCTGATTGTTTAGCTAATGACGTGAACCAGAAGTACATGGTGTTGATTTTTCGCATTCCGGTAAGACTATGGATTCATTCTGACTCAGATAAAAGTTAAAATTATAGAAAGCAGAATGAACCAGTAAACGATTAAAGTAGGAGCCAACGGAAATTTTAAGTTACATCTACAACATCGAAACTATGAGTATGATGTATACCTAAAACTCAGCTATTGTATGGTTATCATTTAGACATCGCCCGGTCTATAAGAAATATCTGGAGAAAACAGCTATGACTTATGGTAAGGGAACTCGCTGTCAGAACGAATTGTGTTGGCGAGAAGCAGCACACATGAGACACCAAATCAGAGAAAACTTATATGGATAGAAGTGAAGATACAAGATGACTAGAATCCAGAGTCCAGAGTCTCTAGACAGATGGCATGCATCTAAATGGATGATTCTTATCACAAAACTCTTCAATGCTTTGATGGTCAGATAATCCCTGTGGAAAAACTTGTCTAAGTTTCAACATCTTTGCCACCAACAAACTTAGGGAAGTTCAGGTTAAAAAGATGATCCGAAAGCAGTAAACAACAAGCAAAAGATCAGAGAGCTCCAAGCATAAAAACAGCTTCAAATCGTCGGTGACATATGCTACGTTTAGACAAAACTTCAACTAAACACAGATTTCTTGGTTCACTGTGAGTATGTTTATAGTGGACCGATTATTTCCTAAAATTTGAATTCCAATGGTAACGATACAGTAATAAACAGCGAAAGTCACCAATGTTCAAACAAAAACATGAATGTCGATAAACCTCAATCTCATCAGATTTAGCTGACACTTCTCAATAACCATTGCTAACTAGCACGACCTTCAATTCTCTATAGCTAAAATTCGTAACCAATAATAAATTAAACGATTTGATTCTTCGAAGTAATAATAAAAACTCATACCTCCAGCCATGGTTAAGTTTCTGAAAAGTGCCGATTCAGAAGTTTGCCGCCAACAACTAATCATCAACGGATCGATACTTCTGAATCGAAATCCGCGTCGATCGTCAATCTTATCGCATCCCTTGGGATTACGATTGAACCGAAGATGAAGATGAAGATGAAGATGAAGATGAAGTTGCTGATCAGCGCCTATGGCAATTGGTAATGCTTTTTACTCGCAGAGTATGAGAGACGGAAAATACCGTTCGCGCTTTTTTTTTTCCTCCGCGTTACGAAAGTAATGTGCAAATATAAATTTGGGTTTTTTTTTTCTTTTTCAAATTATCTTTTATTATTTTTTTATGTCACAAGAAATTCAACCTTTAATTTCAATGTTTTGTTTTCATAAAAATTCTAATGTTGGAGTTGATAGTTTATGGATCTTGAGTTATTTTGTTATGGAAATTTTGGTTAAATTAATTGTTGATGTTTTTCTTTTTGTCAAAAAATAACTCTAATGGTATGGTCGTTTTTCACTTGTATTTAAAGATTCAAAGTTTCACAGACAAATTTTAGGTACACTAGTTGGAAATTGCTCCATGATGCTCACAAAAAAAAAGGTTAAAAGTTGGACGGTGAAAGTTTATCGAAAGCAATCACTATAGGTTGGTTGGTAACGATTATCGAGAAAATGGTCCCGCAAAGTTGAACGCCAATGGTTATTGAAAAACAAATGACATGCATCCTTGAAAAAAGTCACCGAAAGTTTGGTCGGCGTTAAGAATAAAAAATGTTGTTGGAAGTTGGCCGACAACGGTTGTTGAAAAGTGGTGACCAAAAAACAATGGCTAGAGTTTGTCGATGTTGGTTGTCAAAAAATGGTGGTCGAAGGTTGATCGGTGACAATCGCAGGAAAATGAGTCGACTGATGTCGGGCTCCTAAAATGGCGACTAAATGTTGGTTGGTAGCGGTAGTCGGAAAATGATGATAGGAGGCTTCGTTAGTATAGTTCTAGAAAAGGGTACCAAGAAGTTGTTCAATGACGATCATAAAAAAATATTGGTCATCAGAAGTTGGTTGTCAACGATTTTCAGAAAGTGGTAGTCTAAGGTTGATCGATGGCAATGTCGAAAATTGGTGACTGCAGGTTAGTGACATCAAATGTCATAATTTGGTCTACAACTGTCACAAAAAAACACTCGTCAATGGTGGATGGTAACTATTTACAGAAAGTGGTAGCAAAGAGGATTGTTTATAGGAGGTTAATGAGAAAATAATTGTTGAAAGTTGGTCATCGACACTATGAGGATAGTCAATAGTCGATAAATATTCTCAAACAATGTCCACTAGAAGTTGACCAATGGTAATTAACAAAAAATATTATCGAAAGTTGGTCAACAACTGTTGCTAGAAAGGGGATGCTCAAAAGACGATGACCACATATCACATATTATCGACTGTGGTTGTCGAAAAACAATTGCAAGAAGTTGGCAAATAGCCATCGTAAAGAGACGATAGCTAAAAGTTGGTCAGAGACATTGTCAAAAAGCAGATGAAACCCGTTTAAGATCAATCGATGGTCAAACAATAGTTGTTGAAAGTTGGTCGGTCATGGTAATTGCCAAAAGCATCTTGGAAGTTGGCTAGCAACAGTTGCTGGGACAAATGATTGTCGAAAGATAGTCATCGACAATGACTAAAGAAATGGTAGATTAATAAAAAACGATCACCATAAATGTTTGTCAGGATTGGCCAACAAAAATTGTCATTGATAGTTGTCAATGTTTTTTATACAAATTATAAGAGATTAGCTATTAAATACTGATAATTCATTTCTCAAAAAATTGGTTTTAAGTGTTTGTGGTAAACCAACTTATTTTATAAACTTGTCATTACAACTTATTTTTAATTTAATTAAACGATAATACACAATTCAACCACACCCTGAAATTTTCACATTGATCACTTTTTATGATTGCAAAAGCAAAATCCCAAATGAGACATAATAGGGAAATTAGACTAGAAGCAAGTTTTTAGTTTTTACTCTTTGTTTTAAAAAATAGAAAAAGCTTTAAAAACATGAGTGGAAAAGCAAAATCCCAAACCAGTATAAAAGAAAGGTGATGAGGAGCGCTAGCAAACATCGGGGTAGCAACTACATCATTTTCAGATATCAACTACACGATCAATTGAATGATGTTTCAACAAAAGAAATTGCCAAACGTTAATCCAAAGTTTTGCATTGTGGAGGAATATAATGGGAGTGATGGACAAGGGTTTGGAAGTATTAAGGAGATGAGATCAATAATATCAGTGACATTCGTTTATGATGTCAGAAAGTATTTGTTCTAATTTGTTCTTAATTTTTGTCAAATCATATGCAAATACAAGGTAATTGCTTTCACTAAATTTAACTACCATATTAGATTAGAAAGCAATCCATTAATTAATCAGTGCGTAATGTATCATTCTACCATTTTGATTACACTTACTTTCACCTTATACATGTATGATGCTGTTGTATGTTGTATTTTCTACTCCTAAGTACAACTATATGTATATAGTATGATTATGTTATGTTATGTTTTCTTTTCTTTCTTTTTTTTTTTTTTGCTAAAACAATGTATTACAATTATATATTTTTTTCAAATACACTGTATTTTCTAATTATAATGGGTAGCAACATTTTAAAAAAATTGCAAATATAGTCTTGACTTGGACTCTGAATAGCCTGGTAGCATGCATGCCAACCTCGAACGTTTGAGCTTGCCGTATGTCATGAGAGCATGTTTGTCCAAGGTGTCGTTGTTTGCCCCATGGCCATATGTTGAACATCCTGAAACCACCTTATCTTTATGCTTTGTACTTAGTTTAGTCATTCACTTTCATTTTGTCGTCGTTGACCTAGAGTGTGATGTTTCAACATTTTCATATGCAAGTTTGTTAGAGCTAAAAATGTTTAAAATGTACTATAGGGGAGACGTAGTTGTTCAATCTATGACCAAGTCTTGTTGTGCTCTTTGTATTCTAATTTTTTTTTTTTGTTTGCAATTAACGGTCTTCAATGTTTTATTTAACGAAGTTTTTAATGTATTTCTTTTTCACCTATCTTTTATAAAACTAATTTATCTCAAAACTTGAAGGGAGGCTACATTGTACTGCGAGTTTGTTCGCGATTTTCAGATTTCATACAGCTGACTTGTTCGTCGAGCTAGAACAGATGTCGCGCAATCACCCGTCACGTGCTTGAAAAGTTGCGATTGTGACACCACACACCCTATGGCTGCACACCTTGTGCGTGACGTGCATTAGATAACACTCCCATCTATGAACAAATATTATGAATATCACTCTTCTTTTGAGTTTTTTTTTTTTTTTAACATGAAAAGATGCATTTTTAGACCATAATTTACCCTATCTGACATTCTCTTATCGAGTGTCTTGGGCTTCAAAGGATGTTCCTTTTTCTTTTCTTCCCTTATGTTTTGGAGTTAGGGACTTGTTTGGTGGTAGTCGTGGGTTCAATTGAATTGTTTTTATGCATTTTTTAGTACGAATATTACTCTATTGATTTTCAAATCATATGATTAGATGATATGAGGTCTTTATGTATTGAAGGATATTTATTAACCAAGGAGCAAGAACTCTCTACTATCATGATTAAATTGTATCTCGATTAAACATTGATAGCATGAAATATTGTCTTTACCTTTTTATCCTCTTTCCCCATTTTCCTTTTTTTTTGTCTCCAGTAGACTTTACAAAACTTTTGTTAAGTTAAACCAACAATCAAACTGTATTTAAATTTTATGGGCTATCTTTGATCTTTCAAAATCTCAAAGGATAAATAGGTATCAACTCCAAGTTTTTATACCATAGGATAGTAGCGTAGAAGATTTGCAAGATTTGGCCAAACTAAAAAATAATAAAAAGAAAGAAAAGAAACGTAATACAAGAATTAAGACATCTAGTGATCTAAGCAAAGTTAGAGACTTTAAGTTTTCACCCTTAAATTATGTTTATATCTGCGAATAAACACATATTTTTGTATAATTCACAATGCTCATATTTTATAATGGAAAGGTTTGTGTACACTATTTTATTGACTCTATATTAAAAGTATTAAAAGAAAAAAAAAGTTGACTTTAGGATGTATAGGAATAAGATTCTCTTCTAAAATTGAAGTATCTTTAATAAAATAATTATCACCATATGCATAAAAAGTATAGTGATAAACTTAAAGTCAATGGATTTTTTTATGTCCATTTTGAGATGGTTATATAAGTTGTATAGTGTCAATCAGTTACCAAATTCCAATTTATGAATTTTGAATATTTTATAAGATAACAAAATTATACATATCAAATATTAAAATTTTCATCTCCATATTGAAAGATCATCTTAAGATAAATTAATAAATGGTTTATAATTACTACGATGTATTCAACCAAAATGTCACCCGTTTGGTATATTTTGGTTGTGAAAAATACATTATTGTTAGAGTTAATCATTTGCTATTATTTACTATTGGTTTATTTAACTATAATAGTTTACACACCAAACACATGTATCATTATAATCTAAACCAAAATATCCACATCTCAAATATAAATATCATAACTTAGAATTATAATAACTCACTTCTCGTTTTAAACGCTTTTAAAAGTGCAACTTGAAGATATTTTTCAAATATAGATTATAAAACAAAGAAGTTGAAAAGAAATGGGAATGTTTATAAATTCAAACTTTTAAAATTTAAATAACTATTAGGTCATGTGCTGATATGGACAAAAATGAAAATATCAAAATCCTCCCTGAAAACAAATCTTAATTTTGTATTTTAAGCATTAAAAAGAGATTGGAGCATGTAGTCTAAATATTAGATTAATGCAATACTTTATAAAAATCAATGTTTTGAATAAATTTTGGTGAAATAAAATCGTAGAGAAGGCTTGACTTTGGAGTATTTGGACTTGGTTCAAACTCCACACGAGCACATTACAAATTCCAAAGTTAGCATGTGAGAGTGACATATCAAACGCGTTTCTCCTTTTTATATAGTACGAATTAATTGTCCATCACATGATCATACTCCACATTCAGCAACTTGCTCTTAAATATCTTAAAATAAATATACACATATATATAGAATACCAAAATTATTTTGAGTAGGTTTCAATTATTGTTTGTATTATTTTAAACTATTCACTTGTATGGTTGATATTAAAAAACTTGGAGAATTGTTATGAATGAAAAGAAAGAAACTATTAAGAGTAAAAAGATTCACGTGACTGTTGTTAGTATAATAATTAGATTTAAAATATTAGTATATGTATATATAGCAACATTTTAAATCTTTTTATAAATATAATCTGTTAAATTCTAACAATTATAGAAATTTAGTACGGTTACTTTTTTATTTATATAACTTTTTAAAAATGTTGTTATATACTTCATTATTACTTCTAAATTTTATATCTATTCTAATTATTCAAACATTATATTATTTGAAACTAGAAAAAAAAATATTGTTATGCTATAGCAGGGAGAATTGTTCATACTTCATTTTTTTATTGCTTACCATCGTAACACTACAGTGGATTCTATAAAAATGAATTAATAGATTGTTTGGTGACATATAAAATTACAAACAATAGTTTTAGATGTATTATGACAATGCTAAAAGTGATTCTATTATAGATGATTAAGATCATTGTTAAATTTTATTTTATAGTAAAAAATATCATTAATTTTATTGTAATCAAACACTAGTGTCCTAAATAAAATTGTCATACACTAATTTGTCATCCCAAATTTACACTAAAGATATATAAGAGAAAAAGAAATCACTCTTAATACTATAACTAAATTACTTCGCTAAATGTTATCCGTCTCTATTTGAAAGACAATAACTAGATGCAACATATCTCATATCTCTCCACGAGATACAACAATTTTTTTTGTTCCCATGTATTTATATATGTAAACTGAAATTGAACATAGGTGTATGACAATATTTTGTAAAATTTAATTTGAAAATATGTGTTGAGCATTTATAAAATTGTGGTGGAACGTTTTAATTATATTTTGGCATTTGAAATATTATTGTATGATATTTATTATTATTATTTATTTTAAATGAAAACTATATTATAAATTATTTATTTAAAACATTATTAGATTTAGTTATTAGAAAAAATAAACATTGAATAATTTATTACCAAAAATCCTATTCTCACCTAAACTTAATAGAGAATTTGATAATGAATGAGGATATCAATACCTTAGATTAGAGGTGAGCAAATCAAACATAAAACTTACACAAATAACCAAAACAAAGAGTAAATATCAATCGGCTAATGACTATAGAAAATTACAAATTTTAAGTCGAACTGATTCAAATAAAATCGATCTGACAAAGGATGTGTAAACGATATTAGATATATATTTTATTTTACTTTACGAATAAAGGTGTGAATTTATTATGGTTGTAATATGAAGTAATATAAATTATATATAACTCAAAAGAAAAGAACAAACAAAAACAAAAGTTCAGTAAATGCGTAGCTTCGTAAGTTTTAAACAAACCGACAATATAACTTTGTAATTTTGTAATTTAACATTGAAAAGAGAACTTTCCCCTTACAAAAAAACCATACCTTTTATTTTCCTTTCCTTCTTTTACGAACAAACTGTCTTCTTCCATTAAATATGAGTAAATTCCACTCTGCCATGGTCATCCCCGGTAAGTTCCACACTGACCCACATACTGCTTTCTCTCTCTATATGTCCCTTTCTCTTTATTATCATCTCTTTAATTTTTAAATTTCCATGCATGGTTTGGTTCAGATTCTTGGACAAAAGTTCTCTCTCTCTCTGTCATTTCATTTCTTTCGCAATTACAGCTTGTATTCCTTCGCTGTCTACAAGGAGTAGTAGATCGAACTGGTTCTTGGGTCGGTGCAAACTTAAAAGAGGCTTCTCTATCTTTATCCGTAATTGCGGTTAGTTTCTTTTGCTATTCTTTAGCTTCTTTAATTCGAAATTTATGAACATAGTGTTGTGGGGGCTTGTTTGTTAACTGACGTTTTATGTTTTATGTTACTGTTCTTGTGCAAGGTGCATCTATTATCTAATTCCAATTGTGTATCTGATTTTTTATTGGATTTCATTTTCTGGGAGCGTGTTATTTTGATCATTAAGTTGGGTTTTTCGAATGGTGAGTTCAGAATGAATATAAGGTGTTTGGTGAACGGATTCTGTGAGTTCCAAGATTCATTGGAAGTGGGTATTTTATGGGTTCCTAATTAGTGATGGAAGTGCATCATACATCGTGTGAAATTTTGTTTAGAATCTCATTTTGGTCATTTAGATTATTGAGCTTAGGCAGAAACTTTACTTTCTCGTGTCTATTGATCAGTGGATCAAATAAAGATCTAAGCTGGGGTTGTTTTTGAGCACCTTCAACAGCCCTTTGTTACTTTGTGCAGTGTTTTAATATAACTGTGGTCTTCTTCAGGATCAACCTCATGATTTCATTAAGGAATTTGATGGAAGAGAAACAGCTGGATTTTAATCAACCTCTTCTTTCTGTGAGGCGTTTTACATCTACAGAAACATCATTCGAGACTAATGAAAAAACCAGACCCGAATCCAAAATTCCTCCTCTTCCTGTTTATAAATCAGAATTGAAATCTGGTCCAGTGAGGATTCCTGGAACTGTTCCTTTTTTGTGGGAGCGAACTCCAGGTAAACCCAAGGATGAAAGCAGTACAAATACTCAGATTTGCAAACGGCCTCCACTTGTCCCGAAACTCCCACCCGGAAGGGTCCAAAAAGTAAACCAAGAAGTTCATACTTCTGTAAATGCGTCATTAGATGAAAATGCCAGAGAAGAAGTTGAAGAGATGACCAGTTGTAAGTCAGGAAACGACGATGAAGAAGAAGAGGAGGAGGTTTACAGGGATGCAAATGATAGATTTTCTCGATCAGAATCCTTCTTCTTGAATTGTAGTATTAGTGGAGTGAGTGGATTAGATGATTCAGAAATTAAACCTTCAGAGGCCTCCTCTATGGATCCACATACTCGTGATTTCATGATGGACCGATTTTTGCCTGCAGCAAAGGCAATGGCATCAGAAACGCCTCCACATACTATTAGAAAACAAACTGTAAGCACCGAGCGGCCTAGGGAAGTTAAATTGGTGACAAATAGGGATAGGCAGAGTCGGCCAAACCTGCATGTTCAGACAAAACATGTAAAAGAAATATTCATGGAAGAAAGTGATGATGAAGATGATGATTATGATGAGTCTGGATACTCTTCCACTCAGGGATGTGGTTTTCTTCCTCGGTTTTGCTTAAAAGGTTCATTTGGTTTATTAAATCCAGTACCTGGAATGAGAATGCAAGCCACTTCGGTGCGAAGAATTCGTAATAGCTCAATTGGGGTATTGTCCTCTTCTCTTATTATTTTCATTTTCGTTGTAACCACCATGTCAAATTTCTAACTGTGCAATCTGTACTATTCGAAATCCAGTGTTCCAAGGATGCTGTAAATGAGAGACGACAAATTCATGGTCAAGGAATAACTAAGCAGCAGCTGGAAGAAAATGCAACTAAATCCAGCAAAAACCATGGCAAAAGTAATATTCAGGAAGGCGATGCATTTTCTTTATACAGGCATTTGCAGGATGAGGACATGTCCAACTACCCAAATGAACCTTCCCAAGCTGTACATGACAATGTAAATCCTTCTCTTGATTACGCTGGGAAGGCTACCAAATCTGTGACAAATGAATATAATGAATCACGTAGAAGAAGCCTAAATAGCTTTCAAGCATTACTGAGTGACGAGTCGGGTTCAGCCAGTCCTGTTGAGAAAACTCTCTACATAGATTCTGTTCACAAAATTAAATCTCCACATTCAAGTTCAAATTCTTTGGATGTGAAAGGGATAAGTTACAGTGGAGATATGATTGATGATACTTTTATTAAAAGCACCGAAATGAAAGAACTGTGTACACTGGATTCTGCAACCCTAGATGTCAAGAATATGAACACGGTAGGTGAAAAAAACATTCCGAGACCTGACAGTTTGAAATCTTTGGATTCCTGCTTGCAAACTTGTTCCGATATATCATTGTTTAAGGTTAAACTGGATACAAATTACTCCAGGCTCAAACCAGAACATACTCAGGATGCTGCAAAGTTGACAAGCTCACGATTTGCAAACAAGAAGTTTGATCTGGAAAACCAATTTCCCTTGAAACCAAGCAGCCGATGCGATTCCAATGATCTCACTAAAGATAACACTAGGAAACAACCTGAGAAGTCAAGTTATGAAGGGAATAACGTAACTTTTCCAGAATATGGTAAGAAGCACGAGTTGGATGATGAAAAGATTGGCCCTGTTGAGGCCTCCTCTGATCTGAGAACTTCTGAAGGTGCTACCAATGGAAAGGATTCAAGAAATGAATTTCCCAAGAGGGTCGGTAATGGAGATGGTTCTTGCAATGGCTATTCACAGTTAAGGCTGCCTTTTGCTCCACCTCCACCAAAATCTCCATCAGAATCTTGGTTGAAACGGACTTTGCCAACTTCTTCAAGAAACACATCGTTTTTGCAGTCTTCTTTTGCAATGCGAGTTAACCCCATTTCCGTGACTACGTCTCCCAATCACAATATGCATTCTACCGTTAGAAACCCTGATACCAACAACTTGCATCTACAGTTTTCAAAGGTAATGGAGTGACACTGTCTCTGATGTTTGATACTTATTTTTAGTTAGCTGCCTGAATCTTGTAATTATAATGCTCACAATTTTCTTTCCATCAGGAACTGCTGTCATCTATACCTGAAGTTTAGAATAATGGAAGATGATCTCCAAATTTCACTTGGCTGTGAGTATGCTTCACACCCAGCTGGGTTTTGATAAGTTTTAAGGTCCTGAAAATATCATCCTCACTTGAGGGTTATATTTTTCCTTTCTTTTTTTACATGCTTCCAGTATCGGTGTAAAAAATTACTGTAAATGGTCATTTGTAGACAAATCTGATCAGTTGCATGTTGTAAATGTTAGTCATTCCTGTAAAGAAACAATGATGATCCGTGATTTATATGGAAAATAAAGGAGCCATATATTACTTTTACAGATTACAATATAGTGCGAAATGTTTTATGAAGAACTTTTACTTACCCGCGTTCATGTGTTGCTGTCTTGTGTTTTTTCAAAACCTTGTTTCTCCAAATTCATTCATTTAGAGCTCCACTTGGTTCCATACCCAACAAAAGGTTAGCCATGTAGTCAATAAATGTTGACTCATGCACCAAAACAGTGGACTTTGGTTAGCTCGGTGGGTCAACAAAAGTTAATGGAAGAGGCAAAGGGCTTAACTGAAAGTATTGGCTGTTCAGTTTGAACACTCCAGATAGAAGGAATATACAGCTCTTATAACCAAACTACTGTACAGTAATCAGATATCAAGAACAGAGCAAAGATAAACAGATGAGAAAGAGAGAACACTTGAGTTTATATCGATTGCCATCAAGTTTGATCTAGGTTCACTGTTAGTCAATATCATTGAATAAGTTTCAGTAGCTCAATACAACAATGCAGTTGGCTTGGAGATGGATCAAAGATGAATTAGAAGCTTGAACTCTTCGAATACTCCATCAACAACCAGCTTGGACCAACTCAGAATTCTTCACTTTCACTCTCAAACATTTCCAAACCCTCAAAAGCTTCTCAAAGAGAATTTGTATGGATTCAACCTCTTCTTTTACGCGAAAGCTCTCCCGACACTCTTCTTATGTTGTTTGTTAGGGAATAATATTTTTTTCAACTATTTAACTCCTAACTCATGTTTATGGCATCAGAAGAGACACTTTTTCTTGTAGGGTAATCATATTGCTCTCAAATTATAAGGGCGCAATAAAGAAAACTCAATAAAAAAAAAAAGGGTAAAAGGTCAAGTGTAATATCGAAACAAAAGGAGTATCTTTTTATTCTATGAAATTTTAAGTTAGCTCATAATTAAATAAGAGCAAATTACAAAAACCACCTCTTAAAATCGAACTCAATTTGAAGGTAAAATTACAAATAACACTGGGTGATTTTTGTAAATTTTCCATTTAAATAATAATCCAAAAGTAAAGGAAGTGCAGCAACGAGTAAAAAATTCAAACATTAACTTGTAGCGCCGCGCGCTCGAGGCCAAAAGAAAAAACCAACCAAAGCAATGAGGAAGCGGAAGGGCAATCGCGCCAATGGATTGATCCAAGTGCCGCTTTAAACCAATTCCTTCGACACGTTCGCTTTCCACTACACTTCACCGCTTTCCTTTCTCTCCCCAAATATTACACTGCCTTGCCTTCCTTCCCGCATGCAAAACCCGCCGTAATCACCACCGCCGCCACGATTCCCCACCAGCCACAGTCCTCCCCTCTCCCCCTCCTTCTCATGCCTTCCACCGTTCCACTTCGCGAAGACTCTTGGACTTTCGACCATACTTCCACTCTCATCCATGCCTGGGGTCAACGTCATCTCGATTTGAACCGCGGCAGTCTTCGCCATAAACACTGGCAAGAGATCGCTGATGCTGTCAACTCCAGCCATGGCCACGACAGGAAGTTCTTTCGTACGGCTATTCAGTGTAAAAACCGTATCGATACGCTTAAGAGGAAGTACAAAATCGAGAAGGTGCGAATTCAAGAATCCGGTGGTAAGTACGTTTGCGCTTGGCCGTTTTTCTCATGCCTTGACGATCTTATAGGGAATAGCCACAAGGCTTCGACGTCGGTCTCCGTGTCTAACTCTCAATCCTCACCGGTTACGTCTCCGAAATTGTCGCTGTTCTCGAAGGTCCCGGTTGCTCCTCGATCCGTAACTAAGAAGCGTCGTTCGACTCACGTTTATAGGAGCTTTTGCGACTCCTACCTTCGTCGGGATGAGAACTTGAATGAGGATGAAGGAAAAGATGGCTTAGATTCTGATAATTCGCTCTCGGGTTCAAGTTTCAAGGACAGAGAGGTAGGTTATAGAAAACTGGCCGAGGCAATAAGGACGATTACTGATATTTATGAGAGAGTGGAGGCAGAAAAACAGAGGCAGGTGTTGGAATTGGAGATGCAACGGATGCAATTCATGAAGGATTTAGAGTATCAGAGAATGCAACTTCTTTTGGACATACACCTTAAGTTTCAAAAGATCAAACGCGCCAGGCGAGCTTCTGAGGCCGGTTAGTGCTTAGCTTCTAACTTCATTTGTCACTTTCTCTATCCCTTCTTGCTTTGTTTTGCTTTATTTCTTGTTGTCGTAGTAGCGAGGTAACTTTAGATTAAGATGATTTCCCATTAGGTTTGTTTCTTCTTATGTTTGCTCGAATTGCTATAGATTAGAAGTAGACGCACCCCATATTCGGATATATTTCTGATGAAAGAGCAGTATGTCTTCGGCGTATACTTGTAGAATACGAATAGGTGGATCAGATTATTTCGTGGCTGTATGGAGAAAGTGTTATAGGAGTAATAGTTGTTTGAATCAAAATTTCACATGATTGGTTAATGGGTTGGGAGGAAAATGAATCAAAATTTGGCATCACTTGCGCATAAACTCTGGGTTTGGCAGTGTTATGAGGTCGTACTAGGGAATGGAACTGTTGAGCCTTCTCAGGGTAAGCTGATTTTTTCGTGGAGGGAATATTTGTCTTCAATTTTACGGTTATATCATCTTGGTTCTCATGATTCGAACTGTTTGAGTCTCAAGCTTATATAAAAACCTTGATCATTGCTGTGAAAAATTTTCATGTAAGGTTTTGCGAGGCGCACTATAGAACTAGAAACTTATTGTTAGCGGTCAAATTAGTTCTTTATGCAAAACTGAAGGACCAAGTGACAATTAGAACATTCGAGATTAGATTAAAGATGAAACTGAAAGTTAATGGATCAAAGTAGGTTTTGAAGAGATTTAAACTCACGTTTCCACATCCCAGGGATGTAATGATGAATCTTTTAAGCATTCTCCTTTTCATTGTGTATTTAGGAAAATGAAGGTGTTTTATCAGAGCTCTGTTCGGTGATTCATGATTCCCCCAACATTTTCATTTTATCATCTAATGGCCTAGTAGTTAGAATAAATTTCATGTCCTTATAATGTGCCCACCACCCTCTTCTCTTTCCGCTAATTTTAATGGTGCATCCATAAAATCAATTATTTCTCTTTCCACGTGAGTGTCATGGGAGCTTAGCTGCTGGGAATAATCCACGGCTGCACAGTGGGAAGGAAGGATTCTTATGGTCTCTTGGGTTAGGAAATAGCTGAGAATGGGAGAGATAGAGTATATGTTAATACGGCCACGTTTCTCATTTTTACTAGACCGTTCCTTCACCCTGTAACTGACAAAAGGAGAAAGTGAGAGCTGTTCTTTCTGCCCAGCTTTGTCATTTTACCAATCTGGGAGTGTTAAGGGAGGACATATTGCATCTATGATCTAATGGCAACACTAGAGGGAGTTGAATAGGGTTGTCTACCAATTTTAATTTTGCAATGCAAATCAACAAGATAAACCTAACATGCAATCTAACAAATTGAAAATAAACTCAGTGCAAAAGTAAAGCAAGTGTAGGAAAAAGATGACACCGAACTTATAGTGGTTCGGCAATGTGCCTATGTCCACTCTCCAAGATTTTTGGTTTTTGAGAATATTCTCTTCCAGTGAGAACAAAACCTACACGACCCTCTTTTCTTTACCTAGGTTAAAGCGAAACCCGGATCCTTTTCAATCTAACCAATTTCTTTTTCACAAACCTTAATAAAAAAAATTCCAATAAAAAACTAAACAAAAAGCGATCCACCTCTAAATAGGTAAGATTCACAAGTTTTGCTTCACAACACTCCAACCAATTTTCTCTCAACAATTACGCTTACAAGAATTTGATAAGAATGAGAGAAATTTTAGCCTTTTGAGCACTTGGATGATGGATCAAAATTGAGTATAGTTTGCTGGAATTTTTCTCTTAATTTTCAAGAAAAGGTGGCTAGAAGAATGAATGAATGATTGATAATAAAAAGGGGGGTTTAACCTCAACCATTGGATCTAGGTTAAAATGATGGATGGTTAAGATTAAATGGGATAGAAAATAAGGGATGGAGTGTAGAGAGCTTCACGATTTTCACCTCTCTTTTTTTTCTTCTCTAAAATGAAAATCCACACGTTGCAAGTTTATGTGGTTCAATATTTTCTCTCTTTTTTCTCCTTTTCTTTTCATCTCTCTCCCACAACTCGCCACATTTCATCTTATCGGTGATCCATGTTTTCCACGTTATTGCCATGTCATTGACCACATCAAAGCTAATTTTACAATCTTGACCCCATCAAAATTAATTTCCAATCTACTTTTACTCATATTTTTGTCTGTAGAGCTTCGATTTGAAAAATTCAAGATGCATCGAAATCGTTTTTTGAACTCTACAAAATAATTACTTTAAAACACTAAAAATCATTAGTACCACAACTTACGTTTGTTATCATCAAAATATTTGGTTTGATTGAAGCCCTAAAGCTAACAACGGCGTGGAATGGAAACTTGTTTAGGAGTCTATAGACATATGTCAGGTTGATGATCTACCTTGATCAGAACTGGTAGGAAGAAATGATTTTGGTTTGGCTTCAGACTGAAATTTACTACCTGGCTTCATAGTTTTGACCTTTATGATGAAAACAAGAGAGAAACCACTGCATTTCAAGTTTTATGTGCTGTTCTTACATTGCAGGCGAGTTGCATCAAGCATGCAACAAGAACATTAGTAAAGACAAAGGGTTAAACATTAACTATCATGAAGCTGTATTAATAAAGCCCCACTTGCTCAATGTTTCAACTGCTCTTGGTTTCTCCTACTTCAAAAATTACATATTAAGTACTGATTTTTAAATTTTACTTCCGTTCAGTCTGTCAGATATCAGATGCAGAGGTCTTTTTTTTTTTTTTTTTTGTCGTGGACAACTAGTTCTTCCTTAGCTATACTTTGTGAAGAAGTTGAAATATTAACGATACTGCATCTCTCCTTCATTATAACAGAAGAGAAGAAGATTCTGACTCAGTTCATTTCTAATATGTTCTCTACTAAAAACAAGATTATGCATGTTATTGGTGAAAAGTCATATGAGTTTGTTGATTGCTTCTCCATGGATTTGGCAAAAGGGGGGGAAAAAGTTTCTCACGTGTTCTTGATTCATGACTTGCTTTTTAAATATCATACAAAGGGGTTAACTATCTCGTGCCTGTCCATTTTTGTTTCAGATTGTTACACGTAGCCAACGGACCATAGTAAAGACTTCTTCATTATTTGAAATAATGAAAGAAGTTGTTTTCATCTGAGGAAAATGAAAAACCCAAAGTAGTAAAGACGTCGATGTTTATTTCTTTTGTGAAAAACACACATGCACAGCACAGCCTTGATGCAGGTCATGATTTCAGCTTAGTTTCGGGCGGAGGATCTGGTGGTGCTGCCTGGCAATGGAATGAACAAGTTTTTGGATTAACCATCATTTCCTCCCTTTTTGTGAAGTTTCCAACAGTTTACGTTTCAGTAATTACTAATGTAATCACCTGCTTATTTTGTTCATCTGAATCAGCTACCCAAATATACACATATATATATATTCTATATATATATTCTATATTTCTCCCTACAAGTTCTGTGCATACTATATGTATTTTATATGTATCTATGTAGGTGTGTGTGTGTATATATATATATATATATATTTACAGTATGTGCATTTTTTTATATTTAATCTTATTGTGAATATCTATTTATATCCTCCATTCTGACTATTTTAGAAAATCATTTGTGCAAGACTTCTTGGTTTTTTAACATAGACAATAAAGGAATTTTAACTAAAAACCTAAATGTCGGTTTTACTAGGGTTTAAATTGATGTTAGCCTTTTATTGCACTTGCAAATGGATGGTATTATTGTAAATGTGGCAAATATTGTCATGTGGGAAAGTGGCATGTATTATGCCATAAATATTACGCTAGTTCCAATAGAGCCTTATATTTTTTAATCGTTGTCATAAATATTACACTAGTTCCCAATAGTCTTCTATTTTTTAATCGTTGAGTGAAGCTTGTTTTGGCTTTGAACTTTCAATTTTAGTTTTTATATTGTTAATTTTCTTTTAATGAAAATTGGTTCAATATGCGTGATAATTGTATATGTAGCACATGAAATTGGTTTGTATATGCAGCACATGAAATTTGGCAAGACTTAAAAAGTTCATGCTCAATTACCATTTGTTCTTCTGTTTGTAAAATTGAAAGCTATTACGAGAGTAGTTATTATAGATAGCTGTCATCACTGGTAGGTGTCGTCAACTAGTCACTAGTTGTCATCTTTGGTAGCTTTCGGTTTGAGTATTGTGTTACAATCTGAGAAATAATAATATTCATTCAAAGATATGCTTTGCATTTTTTTAAAAAAAATGGCTAGTTATTAAGTTAATATTTGCTACTTTTCCAAACTATTCTTTTGTGCTGTATGTTTTCAATTTTTTTTAAAAAAAAATTGTGCTATTTGATCTCCTTTAAAAATTAGTGCGCCAGTAATTGAAGTTATTGCATATTAGAAAAATAGGTTTTACTAAGTATTAGGAAGAAGATATCTGAAATTACTATGGATTTAGCTTAAATATTTTCTAATTTCCTTATTTATATAATATGAGTAATTATTTTAAATAGTAAAATTGTAATAGTTTTATCATTAAATATATTTATAAATTAGTTTATTTATTTTATTATATTTAAAAACAATTTTGTATTAATCAATTTCTGGAAACAAAAAGTTATATATTTTTTAGTTTTAATATTGAAAAAACTATTAAAATATAAACAATAAAATATATAAACTAATAGATTAAAGTAATTTTTGTAGGTTTAATCTTTAAAAAATAAAATATTCATCAAACATAGTATTAATTTTTAGTTTTTAGTTTTTAAAGATGAAGCATATAAACAGGTTAACGAAAAAATTAGGAAAAGGGATTGAACAATCAATTAATTTAATTTCCTGTAAATAAAATATCTCAAGATAAATGGATGATCTAGCTGGAATATTCAAATAAACATAGTGGTTATATATATATATATATATATATATATATAATAAACATATAGTGGATTAATGTATAGTAATTTGGAGTCGTTTTCAAAGAAAAGCCTAAATTGCTTTAGGCTTCCAAAGTCCAACTTGTTGGTTTCTATAGGCCACTCTCTCTTTTCCACAAAGCTTTATTATAGACGAGACACCAACATTTTTATTTCACTTTTTTTATTTTCTTTATTTTTAACACCACAACATTATTCTTCCTATTTAATTATCTGTCCAATAATTTTTTTAATTCAATCACGAATGATGAATGAAGATCAAATATTCTTTGATATCAAACAGATGTGTGCATTTCAATTACCACTCAACTAAACAATAAATTTTATTATTAAAATGATGGAAGCTAAATTTATTTGATTTCTATTTTTAATAATCGTGTTTATAAATACTGGTTTTGTTACCTACTTTTTAAAATGTTTAATTAACAAAGTTCTAACAAAGCTTTGGAACTATATATATGTCTGTATGTGTAAGAAATGGTTAAGACTTCTTTGAATACAAAGATTAATTTAACATTGGAATATTAGTTATTATTTTGGTTATTTTGATAGAAAATAATTTTATTAGCCTAGTTTTGGGTTGATTCTAAATGAAATAAGTGAGAGAAGTCATAAATCACCAATATCCAATTCTAAAATAATTCACTTAAGAATCATTATAAGGTTCAATTATTAGATACATATTGTTTTAAATCAGTCTAGCTATATATGCTACAATTTGGAAGTGTTATATTATTGATATGAATTGAAATTTTATGACATTAATGTCAATTGCAAAGGTAATTTTCTTAGAAGGCTAACCCTTGATAAAAGCATTTCTACCACTTTTTAGTAATATGCTTGTTTGATGTGTAATGTAATATAGTAATAAAAATGGAAAATTAGGTCAAGGAGTGTCCTTGATTTTTAAACATTTTAGTACAAGAAGAGTGAAAGAATTTGAATCACAAACCTTTTGGTAGTTTACATATTAGGTAAATCTCAGTTGAGTTATGTTTAATTTTGACTTAAATTTTTTATTTTGTATCAGATGATATATATAGATTCTTAAATTTTCAACGAATAAACTAAACACAATGTATTGAAAGTTCATGAACTCTACATGATACATAATTATCAAGTTTTAAAACCTTCGAAATTATGTCAAAACCCTATTTGATATAACATTGAAAATTCAATAACCAATTATAGACACATTCTTTAAAAAGTTCACATTAATCTCTATTAAACACTTTTGAAAGTTCAAGAATCAAATAGACATGTCAAAGTAAACTTAACTCAACGGTAATTAGTATAACCCTTCCTTCTTTTAAATAAGAGGTTTGATTTTCTATCTCCAAAGTCTTATAAACACAAACTTTAAAGAGTTGAATAACGTTATATTAACCTAATTTAAAGATTTTTGTGATGAGACCAACTAAAAGTACAGTACATATAATTCAAATATGGATGCTCATGCTAATTAAGCAATCTCTTAATAGCCATTACAAGTTGCATAGAAAGAGGCAAAAGAAAGCACAAATTAAAGGATATAAAATAGTACAAACCAAGCGTGCACACATATTACAAAGCTCAGCCAAATTTAAGTACACATTGAGAGTTTTGTGATATATCAAAAGCTGAAAATTGAAAAGGCACAAGGGGGAAATGAAAACTCTCTGATCATAGAGGTACTATTGGCTTTAATAGAATTTGATAGAGATTCTATCCCCCCATCCACAAAATATATTTTATATTTTATCTCATCAAAGTTCTTCTCTCAGTTCTTCACTTGTCCTTGGTCCCCTTCATCTAATATATATTCTCTGCAAATACAAAATATAATAATAATGTCTAGCTAGTTAGATACAATAGCTGAAAGGTTGAAAGAAAAAGTTGGTCATACCCCAAGAAAAACCAAATACAAAATTAAATCATTCTAAGCATGTTTTTAATAATTTAAATCAAAAGTGTAAAAAATCAAGAATATTACTTAAGATGATGAACATGGTCAGAAGACTATAATTATTCAAATCACTCATCCCTACACATGAAAAATGTGTCATGAAGCAAATGTGAAGATTATCATATGGCTAAATATATACTTGCAATAAACATATATCCTACCAACAACAAATAACCTAAACTAAAAGTGAATTGTAAACTAAATGATCATACTGATTCATTGACCTAATTCTCCCCTGCATTAATTAAGTGTTTAATAATGCTTCCAAGTCTCTTTTGCTTAACAACAATATTTCTATCACCATACAATTGACATCAAGTACATGGGATAACTTTAAAGTTAGAAATTCGATCTTCTTATCCGCATATAAACAATACAATATTTAAAATAAATATGAATAAATTTACTTTCTAATAAACAACCAACATATTTATGGTTATATATATACATATGCATGTGTAAGTATTACCTTGAAGATAACTCAATTTTAGTTAAGACATAAAAATTCTCGATTAAAGATAAATAAGAGACAAGAAAACAAATAAAAAGACACTTTAATTTGGTGGAAAACTTTAAATCCACTAAATTATAATTGAGTACATGAATGAAAAACCATTAATAGGGTTTGCATTGGAATTAAAATAAACCCTAGTTATAACCTAGTTGTTGTTTTTTAAAAACCAAATTTGTAGAAAGGATCCAAAGAAAATTAATTTAAAGGAAATTTTTGGGGAAATGAAAAGAAAAAAGAGGGAAATAAGGAATATCAAAAGACTTTCAAGTCCAAACATTTAGATGATGGAATATAAGTCAGTGACCCACAAAATCTAATATTGGACAAGAAGCAAATCTAGACATAGTACGAAGGTAAAACTTAAATTAAATAAAATTTCTATTCCATATGAGTTTCTTTTCAAACAACAACAGAAAAATAACACAATACAATTAGTGGTTTATTAATTTAACCATTAAAATAATAAATAATTGCCAACGTGAACTTATATCGGTAAGTTTTCCAGAACGCAAGAGGTCCCGAACTACTTAAAGAGACCTTTTCAAAATAATAATAATAAATAACAAGGTGGCTCATATAATGCAAATAATGGAGATTTGGTTGGGACAATAATCATAGATTTTAGAAATAGAAGAGATTACAAGAAGATTAACCAATTAAAGCCCTATAATAAAGCACAACTTGAAAATCACTATTGCAAAATTACATTAGAAGGACATGATTTTTGTCATAAGACCAAGAAAATTGACTTAATTAACTATTTTCTTAAAAAAAACATATCTCGAAGAAAAGATCACATTTTATTGAAGAAATTAAAAGAATCAAGTATATAATCACAATCCTCGATGAAAACACTAAGGTCTAGAAACGCATGAGTTTGCTTATCTATCGGAGAACTATCCAAATAACCTTAAATCACACTTTACTTTACCATTGATATATTATAACCTAAACTCTATGTCATAGACATATAAAGTTGTATGTAATCATATGTGGTTATTCAGATAGAGTACAGAACACATCCTAAAATCGATAAAAAAAAAAAATTGAAATAAACAATGATCATAAAGCCAACAATTTCAAGGATAATAACTCAACCTCAACTACTTTTATAATATAGATTATCACACATAATATCTTTTCCTAGCAAGATGTACTAGAGGATAAGAGGAATTAGAAGGTGTAGCTAGAAATATTAATTAGGTTAACACATTTATAAAACCTTCGTCATATCTTAAATCCAGAGTAAATTTTTATCAATTAACATCAACTCGCATGATCGAACAAAAAAAGATGTCACATAAGTATTTAATATAGAGTTAAATTTAATTACCATATATAAATACTTTTGGGAGAGGGAGATAGGGTTTGATAGAAGTGATCAAGGCACAAAGTGCATCATGGAGGTTGAGCTAGAATCTTGATCATCATGACCTCCTGATCCCTTGGTTTGACTAATAGTAGTCTTCTTCTTCTTCTTTTTGTAAGGAATTCCTCTTGCTTTAGCTTGACATTCCCTAACATCCCTAAGATAAACCCTAATTGCACCACTAGCAAAAGGATTAGTCTCTTGAGAACCACCATTTTCTTCATAAGCAGCTCTTAATCTCCCAATTAAAGCATCTAAACTTCCCCAAGCTTGTCTTAATGGACAAGTACAAGGGGCAGGTGGCTCAGGCTGTCCATAAAACATACAACCTTGAATATGAACTTTTGTTTTACCAAATTGATCAAGGTACCTTAAAAATTCCAATACTTGGTTGCAATTACAATGAGAAAGAGGAACTGGTGGCCTTTGATTCTTCAAATATTGGCAAAATGTGTTCCAATCTCTTCTTTTTTGTGATTCATATCTACTTGGGGTTGTTGATCCATGAGTACTTCCACCACCAGAACTTGATGAAGATCCTTCTGAAAAATCTTTGCTAATTGATGATCCTTCAATTGACATTTTTTTTCCCTTTCTTTCTTTTCCTTTTGGGTTTGTATTGGATCAAAATGATAGAACTTTATTTTGCTAAATAAGGCAAAATGTTTTTGAATGGGAAGGTGAAATGAATAGAGAAGAAGAGTGTGGGAGAGAGTGGAAGAAGATGCAAATCAAATCATGGAGCTATTGAATAGACATGTTATGGGCCACATTAACTTGCTTTCTTTTTTCTTTTCTTCACTCTCATTCATCTTTTTCTTCATATACTTCAATTTTGTATTTTGTTTTAATTTCCATTCTCTCTCTCTTATTATTCATATAGCTTTTGATATTTCAATTAGAAAAACTTGGTTATAACACATGTATGATAAACATTGAGATAGTCGCTCTTACCATTAATCAATTGACTCAAAAGCTTAAATTAGTAAGTAAAGACAAATTTAGACATATACATTAACTAACTGTTACAAATTAATTACAACAGGCAAATTTAAAATATTTTCATATATAACATAATACAAACGAAGTTGCAAGTATACAAAAATTTAGATCAAGTTTTCAAACACTATATCACTAATTAAATACTTGAGAATATATTTCAAACACGCCCATAATTAATTATTAACAATAAAGATATTAGGTTAATTGCAATTATTCATAAATTATATTAATAAATACAAAGATAGTAGAGCTTTTTATCCTCTAGGGAAACTAGACTCGTGGCATTCATATAATTAAATTTGGCACTAAATCAAATGGGTTTTATTTTCATTTTTTAACTTTTTAGTCTGGTAATACTAAATGTCCAAATTAATTCCTTAACCTATTGTTAATTAGTTGATGTCATAAACTTTTCAAAATGTTACAAAGCCTTTTTTCTATATATGAATTTGGACAGAATGTTCAGATTTGTTAATTGGCATGATTTGATAATTACATGTAAATATATTTTGCCAAATATTCTGAGAAATTTCTTTTATTTATAATTCTTAATTGGCATGATTTTGGGGGGAGAAAAAAGAAGCCAAAAATGGAGGGTCATGTTAAGATGGAAGAAAATTGAATGGGCAACCAATCTGATGAGGAGCCCACCATCAAAGATACTCTTTTCTCATCAAATTCTTTCAATGTTACGTTTAATTCATCATCAAATCTGAGCCCTCAAACATCTACCTGATGGTACCATTTTTTATATTCTCACCAAATTACCTCATCTCTCACCTCATCACACTCTCTGATCTTTCACTCTCTCTTCTACTCTTTATTTCTCGTACAATTATATATATAATTTGGTTATCTATTCTCTCACTTACAAACTATACACCAACCCCAACTCTGTTTGAATTATTTTTGTCTGAAACATAACTTCAACAGTGATTTTTAAAATCACCATCAAATATTTCTTGGGTTTGTCATCATACTGCTCTCTCACTAACGACATCTATATGTTTCTTCCTATCACTTTATGCTACCCTATCAAACCCTGTTTGTAGTATATTTATGGTAATTAAACGTTCTAACCTAAATACCTCTTCAAGGTTGTAATGATTTACTTCTTCAGTTTTTTAATATCTACTCCATCAATTTTAATATAAGGTAATGATTTGGTGTTTTTGAAATACGTTTTTAAGGGTTTAATTTAAAAAAATAAGTCGGTTTAGAAGAAAGTGAAGTGTTTGGCAACTACTCGATCAAACTAGTTTTTTTTTTTAAAGTATTTTGAACAATTACTTATATCAAAATATAGTTTAAATAAAAAAAACGAGTTCTTTTTTCTTTTAATAAAAACTTCTATTTCTTTAAGTTAACCGTAAAACATGAAACTTCAAGATTCAAAAAAACCGACTATAAGAAATTAGGTTACTTTTTTTAAAAAAAATACATGGACATTCCTTTAGCATCATCATCATTATCGCTTCATTAATATCAAGAAAAAGTGTACATGAAGAAAGAAAAGATAAAAAAAAATGGCTAGAGAATAGTCCAACAAACCCAAAGTTAGGTAATACAAAAGCATGAATGTTTAAAGCTATAGTACAAACATCGTAGTCAGAGAAAAGTTTAGCACTGCTACTCGAGAGTCTCGTGAGAGATTTAATGTCTTCCCATAATTCAAATCCTTCAACATTAGGCCACTTAACGTAGAACTTACCTATAGTTTTGAGAAAAACAATATGGACATGAACATTATTTGGTTGTGCTAACATTTTTTTTGGTTGTTTAAATAATATATAAGCAATCCGTATTATGTAAAGATTGTACTCTTCCATTATATAATTATTGTCTCTTTTCTTGTTAGAGTACGAGTGTGTTTCATTTTGTTTACTTTATGGCTCAACACTCTTATTCTACAAATACAAAACTGAGTTGTTTTTATTGACAAAGTCAATTTTTTAAGGGAAGATTACAATATATAATGAATATAAAATTTCAGTCTATCGTCATTATACATAATTTGTAACTATGATGCATCTTCTAACCTAATAAATCATAGAGAATAACTTTAAACCATAACATGATCTTTTACATAGCCTTTTTTTTTAAATAAAAGATATAAAACGAGGCAGTGCCCATGATCTCACCTATCATTGATCAATCTTCTTCATTTCCAAAGAAGATATGAATGTCAAATTGATGGAATCACAATAATCATGTAGACAAAGAAAAATAATTGAAAAAAGGTAGTCTTTAAGTTTGGATAATTATCTTGAGTTTGGTTCATGAGTTCTAGAAGTATAAATTTTTTATAAAAATAGACTCATTTATGTCACTAAAGTTTTAAAAATAAGTCTAACAAACAACTTTATACTTTTATTTTAAATAATTATATGACATTTTAATTAGAAGAATATATCCTCTCTATATAAACATAAAATTCTTTTAGGAACTCAATTAGTACATTTTGAAAACTTGGAGACTAAAATGGTCTATATATTTTTAAAACTTAGAGATTGAAACTTGAGAACTAAAAATGTAGTTTTTTTAAAAAATAAAAATATCTCAAAAGAACGTATTAAACCAGAACCGTACATGAAACTTAAGTCGATAGAATAGAGGCAGGGTGATAGATATATTATTTGGTAAGAGATTGGAGAGTAGAGGGAAGTATAATAATAGAGTGGAGAAGAGAGAGAGAGAAGTGAAAAAGAGTATTATTATTTGGGTGAAGAAAAGAAGGGAAGGATGAAACAAATATGAAGATTGTCGTGATGTAGTTTTTGGCCAATCATCAATCATCTTTCTCTCCCTTTGTTTCTCCTTCATGTGTCTTTGTTACGTCCACATTTTTGCCCCCAAACACATCAAAAATAATGCCCTCCCAATTTCACTGAATTATCACTCCAATTATTGTTTTAAAACAGTTCAAAACATTCTTCTCACTCACACAAACAAACCTTTCAATTATCGATCTTCCTATCAAACATACCTAACATCTAAAGAAACTAAGGCTAATTTAGGTTAATTTACTTTAAACTCGTTTAAGGTTCAAACTAAATAGTCTTGTACCATTATTAATTAGTTCTGATGTTAATTAATTAACATAACTTAGTCAAGTTTTAGGGTTTATATATTGATATTTTTCTAATTTCGTAATATTGTTTTGGTTTATGTACTTTATATTTTGTTTTATTTAATTAGTTCATCACCCATTTTAGTTCCTATAATTTCAATAAATCTTAAATGAATCAATGCAACAATTAGTTTTTTAAGAAAACAAAAATATTGTTAATGTATGACTATTTTTAAGTATGGATTTTGAAACCATTAATCACATGTCTTATTTAAATTTTTTACATTGAAATTAATAGTTATTATTTAATGAATTTTGAAGGACTAACGTTTAAGATTGTTGATCAAAATTATATTTTACCCTCATGCTCATTAATTATATACAACTTTTGATTTATAGTAAGTATGATATTTTAATTAATTAATTAATGTTATTAGAACTTCATATTTTTGTGATTGAAATTTGGACAAAAAAAAAGACTAAAGTTATTGATAGATTAGAAAACAATTTTTCTTTCAACGAGAATCCATGTTTTTGCATGATGATCATTTTGATCTTGTGGTTCTTTAGGAATCCAAAATTTCCTGTTCTAATAATCCTTTCTTGGATATAATTATAGTCACGTTGTCTTTTACTTGGAAATTAAATCATTCACTATTATTTTGCAAAACCCCCTTTTTTACCCAATAATCAACTCAATGGTTTTTCTTAAGTCTAAAAGTTAAGTTAGAATGACCAAAATCCAACCATTTAAAATATGTTTTCTCACATGTTAACTAATTCTTGGGTTTTTGGCAAAATAATACAAATGTACTTGTCCAACCCATCAAAATGGTTTAAAAAAACCATGAATTTGTTCAACATTGAAACAGTCTAAAAAAGTCGTAAGTTATAAAAAGATTACAGACTTTGGTTTTCAATTATCTTAATTAGAAGCACTTTAATTAAGGTTTAGTGTGAAAACTCTAATTAAATTCTTTTTGTAATCTCTAGTTGGAGGGTGGGTAAAGACCTAAAGAGCGTGGGCAGTTAAAAGTTTTGAGAGAGTGTTCTTGTAATTGGGGTTGTGAGAGATAAAATTATTATATGTGATTGTAGCAATTTTTCATGTGGTTTTTCTTCGAGTTGAAAGTTTTCCGCATAAATTTTTGTATTGATGATTTTTATTGCTTTCCCTTGATTTTCAATAATTTTTTGCTTTTTTCTTGCGGTAGAAGCGGGAGGTTTTTTTCCAGTAAAACTAGAATTTAAACCTACATTATATTACAAATTCTAACATGTATTGATATTTAGTTTGACTTTCTTTTTCTCGATTGATTCAAAATGTTTTAGTTCACTAAAGTTGGCTCTTATTCGTTGATAAATTTAATATTAGTTTTCAGTTATTACACTAAAACTTAAAGTGCTTCTAACCCAAGTCGTATCATTTTTTTAAAAATTAGTAGTTTTCAATAGGTTAATCTATTTTAAATGCTCGTACTCTAATAATCACCAAATCTTCATATGTATCGAGACGTCACCCGTATCTAGAATTTTTATTGATGTAATTAAGGTTACGTTTGAATTGATTATTGAAAAAATGTTTTTGAAAGAGATTTTTATTTCAACTTTTCTTTAATTATAAAAGTTGTCAATCATCTCAGTTTTTTTTTCCCTCAAATCAATACAGTTTTAAAATGAAATAAATACTTTAAAAAGCAAGCACACTGTTAAGTTCAAGATATTTGACTTAAATACCAATTATATGGGTATGGGTTCTAGCATGATACATATTATTTTGTCTACTCTTTAGGAATATAAACTCTTACAACTTGACTTTTTGTTTGTTTATTCAATATGATCAAAAGTTCTTTATACCAATAATACATATGTTGTTACCTTTCACTTGTATACCTAAATGATTCTCCAACAATATGTAACGGTTTTATTATGATCCATAGTTGATGAAAAGATATCAAATTTTATTAATATCATGTAATACAAATTCAACGAGGCACTAGTTAAAGTTGAGAGAATCCATGTATTTCTAAACCTAAGCTCCAAGATCATAAATAACATAAATACGTACGAAGAATATACAAATAATTTAGTTATATGCTTGATCATCATCCTTATCCGAAATAATTTAGTTAGGTGTAATTAGAAATAGAAAGATATAGATATATAGTACAATTTGGAGTAACCCTAGAAAATTGGAGAGGGGGTGTATGATACATATGGTACGTAGGGTTGTTTGAGAAAACCCTACAAAACGAAAGGGATTGATGGATTATTTGTATGAAAATGATATATCTTATGGAATTTTACTGATATTTCTTCTTTTGATCAATCATCCTGCAAAAGCCTCTTGTAATACTCATCAATGTCCTTTATATTTATATGTATGTAAGTCAATGTCCCATTATATTCACAAAACACCAATTCTCTCTACCTACAATATTTTTCACTAAAGTAATCATATTCTCTTTTTCTTTTTTCTTTTTTCCCACCTTTTCTTCTTTTCAGTAAATGGAGAATCGTTTTTAGTTTTCTCTCTTTAATCAAATTCAACTCATTTATATATATATATATTATATATATATATATATATATATATATATATATATATATATATATATATATATATATATATATATATATTCTTCGTACTATTTAGACTCCCTTTTATAACTATATAAATTATTATTAAATCTCATATATGATAGATTTTAATATAAATTTTATATAAGCAGTTTATTGAACTCGGAAATCTAAAGGAGAAAAGTAATTTTGAAAATTGAAAAATAAAATATTTGAATTCTTATAAAATCTAAAAACAAAATATACACGTCTTTTAGGATTTCAAAATTTAGAAAAATGCCACTATCACATAAAGAATTTGAGGTGAAAAAGAAAAATTATAAAACAAAGCGTGAACCAAATTTAAAGATAAATTATAACTCATAAATACTATTTCGTAGAAATAGATAAAAACAAATAGGCCTATTTAAATAAATAATTGTCCTATTTAAATTAAACCTATTTATATTATTTTTACCTCTAATTATTTTTAAATTTAGCTCCGAATTTAATCCTTTAAAAACAGAATTTTAAGTCTTACTTTTGACAAATTTGGAAAAAGAAGAAGAAGAAGAAAAACTGAATTTGGATAAAAGTATAATTTGGAGAAGCCGCCACTCTGAACAACGTTTTAAGCACTTCTCGTGCTTTCAACAATTCAATTAATCTGCAAAATAATAATTGAACAAATGCTTTAAGAAATTGATAAATTTTTACCCTAAATCACCAATTAGTCCATTAAAAAAAATTGGTGAGTCAATTACTCAACTTAATGTTGAAATAAATTAATAAAGCAAAAACACATTCACTCATCCCAACTTTCTAATGGTGTCACAAAATTGTTAAATGTCTATTAATGACATTTAATTAAAAATTGTATAGCGTAGTTTTAAAAACTTTTGAAAGTTAGATATGTTTTAACACAAAACACACCATATACCATATAGATGGATGTTCAAGTTTAAAGTTATTTTTTAAAAGCATTTTTAGAACACAAATACACAGTTTTGAATTATTTTGTATAAATTAAATAATAATAACAATGCGACAAATAAATCTTTGTCTTCTTATCAAATATAAATGAAAACCCTACAGAGTCATATAGGGTAAAAGTACCAACGATAATGTCGAAGAGAGAAGTTTATAGAAGACGTGCATGTCACGTATATATCAAATCAATATGTTGATATTGAATATGCATTAATTTCGAGTATAAACACTTTAAGAACAACCGAGATTGGTATAAAAAGCTATGATAAACTTTGTGAAAAAAAAAAAAGGCAAATAATGTTAGTGGTTCATGTTGCAAATCCCTTGAAGAAAGGTACCCTGCAGATTCTTCCTTATTTTACTCGATGGTATTTCCATTCATATTTTGAAGAACGATCGAATCTATATATACAATATATATATATGTGTGTGTATGTATAGGACTTTGTTTTCTTTCTTTCTTTTAAAAGGGTTTTGAAGGACAACAGAATTAGAATCTTATTTCCACAACAAATTAAATTAAAAAAAAATCTCTCCTTTCAAATAATTATGATAAAGAGCTTCTTCCCCAATCACAATTTCATGAAAGAAGTTGATGAAAATCTGTAAATTATGCAAAGTTGTGTCTGTGGTTTATCAATTAGGGGTGACACCAAAACGTGCCATATATAAACAATATTATGGAGTGGAAATTCATACGTCAGGTTATATTTAAATTATTGGTCCTTTTAACTTAAGTTGTATATCCTACTTAACCACTGTCGATGATCGGAGCTTATAATTAGAGATGTATTGTCCTGAATGATGTGGGTGTCTTTTGAAATTAAAATAAGTCGAGTCTAGGTTGGATGAAAGTTTAATCGTAGAACTCAATAATACTTAATATATGTTTATTATGTCATGAATCCTACAAATATTATTTTATTTATTTTTATTTAGTTTATAGATTTTAGGGTTTTAGATATCAATTAGTTTTGTATTTCTACTTAAGCTGATTAGTAGTAAGTGATTCATTATAAATCATAATGATTAGTGTTTTCCTTAGTTTTATGGATTTTTTTGTTCATGAGTATGGTTTTGTTAAATTGAAATATAAAGAGGAGTTGAGAATCACGTATGTTGATTGTTTTAGTCGGTTGGGAGCTCGTTAAATTTTTTGAAAAATTCTCTTCTAGTATTATAATTTCCTTCATTTCTTTCTATCATGGGTTGTGAAATTGCGTTTGTAAATTTTTTTAATAAAAAATATATCGACAACTTAAATTTTGAAGTGCAATATGATATTAAATATGCATATCAATCATCTGAAAAGATTGTCACTAATAATAATATTTTATCTCTATCTATCCTAATAGCATGAATTATTTATTTTTAGTATTACCGTGGAATTTGTGAATGAGCTCTTTAATTCAATATAAAATGATGAAATAAATTAAATTAAATACAAAGGTTAAGAAGATGGGATAGAGCAAGGTAAAGCAAAAAAAAATATATATATATATGTATATATGTGTGTGTAACAATTGCTAGGGTTTTGCATTTTCTTTAATTTCTCTCTTATTCTATTTCCCTTTTCTGTGAATGGTTGTGTTATTTCTTCTTTTTTTTTGTTTTTGTTTGAAGTGACGTAAACCAAACTACACAAAAACCTCCTCCAATACAAGATTTATTAACCATGGGAAAAAGCAAGACTCCCAAAAATCTCTCAATCTTTTGAAGAGAAAAACGATTCTACATAAAAGGAACCCCCAAAAATCAGTTAGATGCAGCACGAGTGATGTAATGGACAACTTGGTTCTATTTTCGATTACAATAAGAAAAAGAAATCGAGAAGGAAACAAAGAGAACCATACACGGCTTCCACTTCATCAATTGAATTTTTCAACTCGGTAAAATATTCTTCCTCGTGATTCAGACACTTAACAACTCGGTACGAGAGGCATCAAATATACTGTTGCAAGACAGCGATCTGTTCCAAGAGGTGTCCGTATTCAATTTCTAAAAGTTTCGACAAGGAGGGGTCCAGACACCATGACTCGCTCTGAGTTCTCAAACAAAGGAGGATACTTCTTGAAGCTCTCATCAAGGCCACCAATGTTGACATAGGTGTTAGATTCTCCAAAAAAAATTGGGCGATTGAAGGCCTCTCCTCACAAATTTTGATAGTATTTCTATAACTCGAGAGGATGGATAGGAAATTAAATAGGGTTATTGTCCTTAATTGAAATCCAATTGGGGTTGTTGGGCAGATATAAATAGGATGAAGTTTGGTGAAGGACACCCAACCCCACAAATCTCTGCCCTTTTCCTTTTCAAATTGATCTCTCTACCTTTCTCAACTAAGACACTTTAAATAATGAATCCTAACTTTTTGTTTTTCTCTTTCTTTTTCTCTTTCACCTCTCAACAAAAAAAAAAAACAAAAAATGCCCAACTTCCCCTCTCCTCCTTTCTCTTTTTCTAATCCTCCCTTCCAAATTCAACTTTTAAGTTAGGGTTCCATTCGAATGATGTATTTGAAGAGTAGTTGTCTCACATTTAAAAAAAAAAAGAGAAGAAGATATAATGTTTGTTGAGAGATTGCAGTGTTCTTCTAATTATTAAGGTCTACGAGGATTATTCTATGTAATTGTCACAATCTTTTACATAGTCAAGTTTTTCGTGTCCTTCGTTTTTTTCTCTAATTTAGTGCTTTTTCTCGCTCGTTAATTCTTGTGTTCTTAGTTTTCCTTCTTTTAATTTCTTAGTCATTTCTCTATCTATATCTCTTTATTTTTAAAATTTTGTGAATAGATGTGTATTTTTTTTTTTTTTTTTTTGTGTGCATGCACTTTTTAATTAAAGGTAAAAGTGCTAAAGTCTTTCCAATATAATTAAAAGAGAAAATAATCTTAGAATAATTTATATAAGGTTGAAAAATAAAAATATATATTTATAATTAGGTTGAAAAAGTGTAAATATTTTTGGAGGTGGTAAAATAAATAAATATATATATATATATATATAAGGTTGGTTCTCATACATCCAGAAACTATTACAAAAGTAGTTGCCCCTATTATACAATTTTTTACCCAAGAAAGTGGTGGTGACCAACAAAAAAAGGAAAAAGAGGCAATGCATCACTCTAATAATCCAAATCTAAATTTTGTCCTTTAATATTTAGACAAATTCAGGGCCATTTCAATCATGTCACTTGTTTGCAACTTTGGATACGATTGCACTCTATTTGATACAAAAGTAAAAATATATAATATCATATCATATTATATAATATGTCCTTTCTATGACAGTGATGGTAAAAACTTTTGGTCAGAGTAAATTAAAAGTTAAAATTAACTCTTTTTTCTTTTCTTTTCTTTTCCTTTCTTTTCCTTTCTTTTTAATGTTTGAAGTAGAGGTTTCATTATATTCGTACATGTGTTATTTTCTTGGAATTGGATTTTCCGACAAGTCGGGTTATGGGAGAGGAACGGAGAGGGCGACGACATGTCGATGATACTAGCAATGTGCTAAGTAAACAGAATAAAGATGGGTCAGCTTTACTTGTTGGGCTTTGTTATTATTTTGTTGGAGGCCCAAAAGTTTTCCTATGAGTTAGGTCCAAAGTAACTCTCTCTCTCTCTTACCTTGCTAATTATTTGTTTTCGGAATATCTTTTCTCTTTCGATCTTTATTTTTATTTCTTTTAATTAACCTTGCGCCTTTTTATATAGATTGAAAATTATAAATATCTTATTTTTTAATATTTTTTTAAGAGTTATTATAATAGATACTAATTTTAAAAATAATAATTAACTGTATATCAATCTTTTAAAATTTTTACAATATACCAAAGGCTATTAGTTCGTAATTGATGGTGTTTCACAAATTTTATTATATTTGGAATGTTTTAATTGTTGTTATATATATATATATATGAACATTTTGAATCTAATTGTTGTATTTGCAATTGTTTACTTCATGAAAATTAACACGCTTTAAGAAACGTGTGATTAAAGTTTGCTTTTAAGAATATATATACGGATCCTCAACTTAGTTCGATTTTGACGAGCTTTTTCAATCAAAAAATTTATTTAAATCCTCATTTTTTTTCTTCAACTACAATGTATGATGTCCGATTTTATATTAAAAAATCAAACCAAAATAGGGGAATGATTTGAATATATTCAATTTTTTTCTATTTTTTGTTGCACTCTTAACGCGTATCAAACTTGGAATTAGAATGAAACTTATAGATAGCTTAACTATCTAAAATTGTATATTACTAACTAATAAGTTAGAAGTTTGAATCCCTATGGTTCGTGTTCAATTAAAAAGGTTACATATAACTATGGACATACCACATAGTTTTTGTTTGGGTGAAATAGTACACATTTTAAAAGTTAATTAAAAAAAGAAAAAGGACTTTTATAATATAAAATAAACTTTAAAATCAAGTCACTAAAGATTTAAGCTTTTGTTATTTATTTATATTTTGTCTAATAATAATAACTAAAGGAAATAGAGATTGATTGTAAGTGTTAAAATATAGAACTCTCATACACTATTAAGTATTATTTCTTTTACTAAAAGTTAGATCAAAGCTACCCACCAAAATTTGTTATTTAGAATAATGATTCATTTTTATTATATGTATCAGAGATTCGAATACTCCCTCTCACATACATATCAACTACACACAATTTCCTATGGGCTTGATTTCATATTTATAAACCATAAGATTAGTTGATAATTGTAGTTATCTATAAAATATTAAGTTGACTATAAATAATTAATTAATTTATGAGCATATCTATGGTTTAAAAAAAATTTAAAAAATTATCTTAAATGGTAAATATAAGTAAAAATTTTATGAATTCATTCCGTATTTTATTGGTTCTATTAGTTATGTAAGATAAAATAATTTTTTTCGATATTTATAAATATTTACCATCTCTAAGAAAATATATAATTACTATTTTATAATGTATTTAAAATTCTATATTTTAAAATTTAAAATTCAAATAAACAATAAAATCATAGGAAAATATTGTTTTGAAAATAGATGCGATTTGTACCACAAGGTTCGAAAATAATTTTAAGAAACAATAAATCTAAAAATATAAAACAAAGTTTAGATTGGAACTAAAGGCATCTTAAACAGTTATAGGTGTTTCTTTTTAATTTGCTAAAAGAACAATCATGTATGATTTCAATTTTTTAAAAAAAGATTATAGATTAAACTAATGTAAATGGATGATTGTGTAGAATAAGCAATTTAAAAAGGGAGGTGGTATGTTGGCATTGGCAAGGCAGTCCAACCAAAACAAACCCATGGGCGCCGTTGGAATTTGGCCATCGGCAATTTGGCATTAAGTGAGTGGCGAACCCAAACGCCTATGCATGCGCATGGCCTTTTTTTGGCGCATGCTCTCTTCATCTCACTATCAGTATTATATTATTAACTTACACACACCTATTTATTATTTCCAACTTTTTATTTATATGTCAAAATTAACCTACCTCATTCCTTTTGATATATTCTTTAATTATCACTTGCTAACTTTTTGCTAAAAAGTTGTCTTCATTGATCAGTTTGTTCCAGCTCTGTGTAACACTTAGAGATTATCTGAAGTGAAAATAATCTTATCAATGGAGTAATGGAAGATGAAAAGAAAATGAGATCTTAAGATATGAAAACAACGAAGAAGATTATTAGATCGAAAACAACGATAAAAATTGAATGAGTTTTATATTACAAATTATGATCAAAACACAGTTTAAAACTTTTTTATTACATTACATTACAACTCTATATTCCTATTATAGCCCCGCCATCAAACGCTCCTTCAAATGTTTCTCTTATATATTAGTTGTCCATATTCTTTTAGTGTAAGAACATAACCAAAAAAGAAAGTGACGTAACAAGAACGAATGGTTCTTTTTTATTTCCTCTTAAATAGAAAATATACATCATATAAAATTTGTATACTCAATTTTCTAAAACGGAAACAATTTTTAAAACACAACTTCTTAAAAAATAATATAGACAAAAAACTTAGAAATAATAGATGAACATTATATTTATAAGTTTAAATTTTAAAAAAATAATAATATTAACTTTTTTTTTCTTGTTATCTACTCTTTTTTTTAATGTTTTAAAAAATAAATCAAAATTTGAAAACTTAAAAGAATTGGTTTAAATGTTAGTTTTGTTTATGAAATTTGACTAGATGAGAATTTGATTGAGCTGCAAAGTATATATACCTAACTAAATATTTCATTCTCTCCAAAGGAATCAACCCATGGTGGAAAATAAATAATATCCAAACTGTCAATGTCAGTTACTTTCATGTTATGAGCAATATTATAAACTATAGTTTTATATATTAACCATTAATTTAATTTAGACAGTCACTATAGACTAAACAATGACATTTAATAACTATTTAATAATTCAAGTTTAATTATCAAAACAATGAATAAATAAAATGATTATTGAATTAAAGATCTATGGGTTTGACTTGAAACTCAAGCTAGGAAAATAAGTCAGTCAACTTCTTACATATATGATAAGTTGTAATCATGTTTTATATTCTTATATTTAGAGGTTGAACTATTTAAATATTGTTAGCTTAATTACATTAGACGTATATTATAGATTAATCTTAATATTAGATTATATATGGAAGTGTATTAAAAGATTGATAATAACTATTGGATGATTACTGTCTTCCTCTACCAAAACTTCGTATATCTTTAGTGTGATAAGAATAATTGAGTACTTATTACTTTTTGTACATTGGAGACTATGACCGTATATTTGAAACTTTGAAAGTTCAAAATATTCTTAAAACAAAATTTAATGATTTTCATTTAAAACTAACTGTATATATAATTTTTAACTATTTTAAAAAATTTGGTAAAAAGATGTAAAGTTCATGAACGTTTTTTACAATTTAGTTTTTTAACATTTGTATGTTTAAAAAGTGAGAGATTAATGTTGCATTTAATAAATTTATTTGAAATATGGTCACAACTCTATACCATAGGAATTTCACTTTCCTTAGTATAGGTAAAATTCAAGTTATAGAAATAGCAAAGATTCATTAATTACGAGAATGATAACTCGTAAGACATAATGTGACGAAATGAGTAAATTAAAATTAAAATTACAAAAACTAAATTAAATATTTGAAACTATAAATACATAATTTCAACCACAAACCATATATTTTCCTCCAATTATCTTTAAACTAGAAAAAGCATTCTCTCATTTTCTTCATTTTTCTTTTCAAATTCATTATCATTTTGTTTAAAATGTGCTTTTTTTTTTAACCGAATTTTAAAACACATAAATGTTAAATTGATTAGTTGAACTTTGGTCACATCCATAAAATGAAAATTAAAATCTTTCATTACTTTTCTTACAAGTTCTAGTTTTTGTTTCAAAACCATCATATAGAACAACTTTAAGATGATGTTGAAATGATTCAAAATTGAGTTCATTCATTATATAAAAAGTGACATATTGGACTCTCATTAAATTTATATATACATATATACATAACAAATGATAAGAAAAATAAAATAAAATGTAGCAACAATGATTAAAATTTAAAGAAAATACACCAAAATTGGAAGCTTTATTTGAGGAAGTTGATAATGTAGAAAGCAAATGATGTCCATCAATTGAATATGCCTCTTCAGATGATTAAAAGCTAACTCCAACGTGAAAAAAAAAGGGAAAAAAATGAAAATGAGAGAAAATATAATTAAAAAGCAAAGAAGAAAATATTGGAGTGCCCCTTGACATGGTGGAAAGCCATTGGCTCTTTTTTGGATTTACATTCTCATCTTTAATCACCACATAAAATTACCAATAATAACTATTTTTGTATAACATAAATTAAATAAAAAAAAATCAATAATGTTTGCATTATTAATTTTTAGTTTGTTGTTTTCCAATATGCAAACAAATGAACTTATGAACATATAGTATTTCATTTTCAAATTACTATTCATTTTTCTTTCCTTTATTTTGACTATTAGCTATAAAGTTTTCATAACCTAATTTTGTTTTTTTGAAAATGTAATGTTTTACCAAGTACGTAGGTATATATATATATTTGAAAGGTCTATCAAAGAGTGATAGTGGATTTGAGTTATTGATAAAAGAATATGAGATGCCAAGAACATAAGGCATAGTTATAGTGAATATCATAGTATATGGGGAAAAAATATGGATATATGATATGATATCCTAAAGGCACCCACTTAAAAAAACTATGAAAAAAAAATATTCTCTCATTCTTTAACCAATAATAGGAAGAAAAAAGGAATTATAATGTAAAAGCTTTGTAATTTATGTACATCAAGGAATAGAATCAACCCTAGATGACATTAAGTATATGTAGAAGAATTTCCCTTTTTCTTCCACTATTTTTGGTTTAATGAAAGGATATCCAAATTTTGATGCTCATTTCATATATATATATATTAGAAATAAATGAATTAAACCTCTAAAAATTTTAGGTAGGTTGAATGATTTTTATTTTAACGATTTTAAAGTAAACTTGTTTGTTTATAATTTGAAATACAATACTCTTCCTAGGAGAGTATTCTAGTCTTTCATAATATTTATATTAATTTTAATTCAGAAAGGAATGAGGTTCAAGGTGTACATTTGTTTGGAGAAAAAATAAAACAAAATAAGCTAATTTGAACTTCATCGACAAGTTCTTGTATTTAAGACACCATTTTTAGTCCTAAGTTAACATTTCACTTTGATCTTATATTGTACAATTGTACTATTGTGTAAACCAAATTATGGTTTTTTTTAAAGAAAGTTTACTTGTGTATTTTGAAAACTTTATGTTTAGATTTTAAGAGGAAGGGATAACCATTTCACCAATAATAATTATTTGTAGTTTTAAAATAATACTTTAAAAATATCTTGATCGATATATTCTACAAACTTTCGATCTTAGAATTTGGTAAACAACAAATTTAGAACAAAATCAAATAATAATTGGAAAAAAAAACAAAAAGAATATATAGCTAAAAATAAAAAGGAAACAAAATTGAGGGTTAAAACTCAATCATATTACATAAAATATGAATATAATTTAGATTAGAATTATGGTAATTGATAGATTGATAAGAGCATTTATCTGTGGGAAGAATCCAACCATCGCGAATCCGCATATTCGCTTCCGTATTAAAAGCAAAATGCTACGTGGCATCATTCTACGCACATTCCCTAAACACAAAATTTTAACTTTATATTAAACTTATATGTATAATATATGGTTGAAAAGCCATGTCACCCTGTCACTTGTCACCCGTGGATTGTTTTGTGTTGACTGCCTTTACCAACAAAAACAAAGTTTTCTTTTACATCAATATTTTAATTCAACCATACCTCAATTTCACATTTGCACTCACAACTAAAATCATTTGAATAGCTTATTACTAGTTTCTTTCTTTTAATGAAAACTAAATTAGATATATTTATTTATATACTTTGTTTTGTTTTTATTTGAATAAAAATTAAAATTGTAGAAAATAAAAATAGTGGAGGTCGTTATTCGTGAATATATATAATTTTATAGAAAAAGAAGGAAAAAGGAATTTGTACGTCTATAAATTGGAAGCTATAGACAGGTGTCTCACTGGAAACTCTTTTTCGTCGCTTGATTTTCTTTGCTCGTGAAAAGAAAAGAAAAAAAGAAGAAGCATTTCCAACTTCTTCTTCTATCTTTCTCGTGTGATCTTCTTCTTTATTTTTCTTCTCAGGTAATGGATTTTCTTCCAATTTTATATTGTCGATCATCACGAGTTTTCACTTTTTCATTATTTGGTTGAGTTCAGTTCAGTTTTTGTATATCTGGCTCTTACTGATTTGTGGTTGAATTTGTGAATAAAGGGGGGGAGTAGGATAGAAGGAGGAGATGGCAGCTGTTAAGAACTTGGAGAAAATGGCTTCTATTGATGCTCAATTGAGGCTTCTTGCCCCAAGTAAGGTGTCGGAGGATGATAAGCTGGTGGAATATGATGCTTTGTTGTTGGATCGATTTCTTGATATTCTTCAGGATTTACATGGGGAGGATCTCAGAGAGACTGTAATATCTTCACTCATCACCTAATTTTTGGTTTATTGATTTTGATTGAATTTCATAATGAATTAGTTTATGCATTAATGGATATTTTATTTTATTATGTTTTTTTGATGTCGCGGAATAGGTTCAAGAGTGTTATGAGTTTGCAGCTGAGTATGAGAGAAAACGTGACCCAGAGAAATTGGAGGAACTTGGGAATGCTTTGACAAGTTTGGATCCTGGGGATTCTATTGTTGTAGCGAAATCTTTTTCCCATATGCTTAGTTTAGCTAATTTAGCTGAGGAAGTTCAGATTGCTTATAGGAGGAGGATAAAGTTGAAGAAAGGTGGCTTTGCTGATGAGGCCAATGCTACAACCGAATCAGATATTGAAGAAACCTTCAAGAGACTTTTGCAGTTGAACAAGTCTCCTCAAGAAGTATTTGATGCTTTGAAAAACCAGACTGTAGATTTGGTTTTTACTGCTCATCCTACTCAGTCTGTTCGTAGATCTTTGCTTCAAAAGCATGGCAGGTTCGTACCATGTTTAATCATTACTTGACTTGCTACAGAGAAAGGACTGTATCGTTATGTACTTTGCGACTGAGAGAGAACGAATTGTGTATTTTTAGAACAGGGAAAGGGGACATTGTTTTTTTTCTTCTAAGGTACCTCTTGGTTTTGTGTGTTTTTCCAGGATTAGAAATTGCTTGACTCAATTGTATGCAAAAGACATAACTCCTGATGACAAACAAGAACTTGATGAAGCTCTGCAAAGGGAGGTATGTTTTTGCTGTCACAGGGAGGTGCTTTTCTTTATATTTAGTAGTCATGGGTCAATGTAGATACTCAACGCTTCTGGATGTTGGCAGATGATCCCTTGAGGAAGTAATTTCTCGCATCTTATGTGTTTACTCTCATGCAGATTCAAGCTGCATTTCGTACGGATGAAATCCGACGAACTCCTCCAACGCCACAAGATGAAATGAGAGCTGGAATGAGCTACTTTCATGAGACAATCTGGAAAGGTGTACCGAAATTCTTGCGACGAGTGGATACTGCTTTGAAGAACATAGGAATTGATGAGCGTGTTCCTTATAATGCTCCTCTTATTCAGTTTTCATCCTGGATGGGTGGGGATCGAGATGGTATGTTTATCACAGCAAAAACTTGTATTTAGTCATCCTTTTTATGGACTATTCATTATGTAATAGTGCATAATGCATGCTGAATCATACCATTTTTCTGAGTTCTCTGCAATTGTTAGATTAAGAACGTCTGAATATGTTTCTCTACTCTCACATTTTCAGATATATGTGCCTCAATAAAAAAAAAGTGACAATAGTTTCTAATGCGGGTATTTGTTACAGGAAACCCCAGGGTTACACCAGAAGTAACGAGAGATGTTTGCTTATTAGCTAGAATGATGGCTGCTAACTTATATTTTTCCCAGATAGAGGATCTTATGTTTGAGGTATAGCAAGTAACATTTCAATTAAATTTCACAGTTTCAAGTTTTAGTGTGCTGAATTTCTTTACCATTATTTTTCACTTACATTCTGTTTTTTGTTTTTGATTCTTCTGTTTTTAAGTTATCTATGTGGAGATGTAGTAGTGAGTTACAGACCCGTGCTGAAGAACTTCATAGGTCCTCAAGAAAGGATGCAAAGCACTACATAGGTAAGTTGGATTTTGTTTTAAGATTGAAACACGTAATATGACTTTTATCTTTTGAAACTCTGAAAACTATGTTTCATACTTGATGAATTGTATTCCTTAATACTACTTAAGATATCAATATGCCAAAAGAATGACTACATTCTGTAATATTATTTCTTGGCATGGTTTTGATTGGACTGATATCCAACCTCATGAGTCCACTAACCTTGGGTGGCTTTTCACACTTTATGGGTGCAGAGTTTTGGAAACAAATTCCTCCAAATGAGCCCTACCGTGTTATTCTTGGTGATGTACGAGATAAGTTATACAATACACGTGAACGTGCTCGTCATTTATTATCCAGTGGAATGTCTGAGATTCCCGAAGATACAACTTTCACCGATGTTGAGCAGGTTTTTCCCAACATATATCCTTAGGTTCTATAGTACTCAAGCAGCTCGATTGACTTATAAATGCTAATTCAAATTGACATCTGCGATGAATTTATTTGAACTATTTAGGCTTCGTCTATAAGTTGAAATTTAGCTGGAGCTTTTGACCATCATAAATGTTCTTTACAAATTAAATGCACTTAACAGTAAAATTTGAAATGTGACTAAGAGTCTATTTGAAATGATTATAAAAGTGCTTAAAAAGAATTTTTAAATATTAGAATTGTGTTTTTAAATGCTTGAAAAGTCTAATAAAATAATTTTAGTGTTTTCTTTTTTTCCCATTTGCTAGGACTGACATACTTTCTTTTTTCTTATAGTTCCTCGAGCCTCTCGAACTTTGCTACAGGTCTCTTTGCGCTTGTGGCGATAGGCCAATTGCTGATGGGAGCCTTCTTGATTTCTTGCGGCAAGTTTCTACATTTGGGCTTTCACTTGTAAGACTGGATATCCGACAAGAATCAGAAAGACATGCCGATGTCATTGATACTATCACTAATTACCTAGGCATTGGTTCATACAAAGAATGGTCAGAAGAACAAAAGCAAGAATGGCTACTATCTGAACTCAGTGGCAAACGCCCTCTTTTCGGTCCTGATCTTCCAAAGACAGAAGAGACTTCTGATGTTCTTGACACATTTAGTGTCATTGCAGAGCTTCCTTCAGATAATTTTGGTGCCTACATTATCTCAATGGCAACAGCACCGTCTGATGTGCTTGCTGTTGAGCTCTTACAACGTGAATGTCATGTGCAGAAGCCATTGAGGGTTGTCCCATTATTCGAAAAACTTGCTGATCTTGAGGCCGCTCCCTCTGCAATGGCTCGTCTCTTTTCAATTGACTGGTACAGAAACCGAATTGATGGTAAGCAAGAAGTTATGATTGGGTACTCGGATTCAGGAAAGGATGCTGGTCGTCTCTCTGCAGCTTGGCAGCTATATAAGGCCCAAGAAGAGCTCATCCAAGTGGCAAAACAGTATGGAGTTAAGCTCACAATGTTCCATGGCCGTGGAGGAACTGTTGGCAGAGGAGGGGGGCCTACTCATCTTGCTATATTATCTCAACCTCCAGATACAATTCACGGTTCACTGCGTGTCACGGTTCAAGGTGAAGTTATTGAACAATCTTTTGGGGAGGAACACTTATGCTTTAGAACACTTCAACGTTTTACTGCTGCCACGCTCGAGCATGGTATGAATCCACCTGTTGCTCCGAAGCCAGAATGGCGTGCTCTCTTGGATGCAATGGCAGTTGTTGCTACAGAGAAATATCGCTCCATAGTTTTCCAAGAACCCCGTTTTGTTGAATACTTCCGCCTAGTAAGTGTTCTTATTCATACAATTGATTAATGGATTTAGAAGTGCAGGAGGATGATAAGCAATTATCCGTGACTATTAGATTGCAACAATCACAATCATTCTTCTGTTTAAAAAATTAACCAATTTTCATTTCTTTAAATATGTAGGCAACACCAGAGTTAGAATATGGTCGAATGAATATTGGAAGTCGTCCATCGAAGAGGAAGCCTAGTGGAGGAATTGAATCACTGCGTGCAATTCCATGGATTTTTGCTTGGACTCAGACAAGGTTTCATCTACCAGTTTGGCTTGGCTTTGGAGCAGCATTTAAATATGCTATTGAGAAGGATGTGAAGAATCTTCACATGTTGCAAGAGATGTACAGCCAATGGCCTTTCTTTAGAGTCACAATTGACTTGGTTGAAATGGTGTTCGCCAAAGGAGACCCTGGGATTGCTGCTCTGTACGATAAACTTCTTGTTTCCGAAGATCTATGGTCATTCGGAGAGCAATTGAGAGCTAACTATGAAGAAACTAAAAACCTTCTCCTTCAGGTACTGTACATATATGTTTTCTTCTAACACTGAAGCTTTTGCAAGCCAATTAAGCATTTTACTGTTAAATTTTCAGGTAGCTAAACACAAGGATCTTCTTGAAGGAGATCCCTACTTGAGGCAGCGACTCCGTCTTCGTGATTCTTACATAACCACCCTTAACGTTTGCCAAGCGTACACGTTGAAGCGAATCCGTGATCCAAACTACAACGTGAAAGTTAGACCTCACTTGTCAAAGGAATACCTTGAATCAAGCAAATCTGCTGCAGAACTTGTGAAGCTCAATCCTCAAAGTGAGTACGCCCCGGGTTTGGAAGACACCCTCATTTTAACGATGAAGGGTATTGCTGCTGGCATGCAGAACACTGGTTAAGATGAGGCTATGCCATGTGGATGCAATGTCTACGCCTGTTTTCCTCCATATACATAGATGTATATCGGTCGTGTTGCCATGCTCTTAGGCCACCCTCTAATCAGTCTCTTTTGTAGTAACTTATGTAATAAGGACTTCTGAGTTTATAATAGTTGGAAATGCATCAAGTATCAATCTTTTTCCTCATGTAATGTGTGTTTTGGCTCTTCCTTTTCCATAAATCCATTCACAATGCCAATTTCAAGTTTAGAGAATCATTGAATTCCAAAGATCTTTTCACATCCCAATGCAATAGTTCTTTCTCCTATTTTGTCGATGCTTCGTATTGACATAATAGTTCTCTCCTAAGAGTAGCTTTTAAAGATTAGGAGTGACTTCCATCGACCCAAAAAACAATTCTTTCCATCTCCTTAGTAACTTTCAAATTCAATAAAAATCTTCGGATTTAATTTATATGTCCTCAAATCTAATATCTCATAACCATTGGTTTTCAAGCAATTGCTATCAAAATTTGTGTTAGTTTTACAATGCCAACTCGATGTGACCCATGTAAATATAAAAATTTAAAGATATAACTTTTTTCGAGTGAAAGTATGATGATAGTTTGAAGGAATTGACAAGTTATATTGTATTAATTTCAATCAATTTTAATAATCAAGGAATAGAAATGCGATTTTTCTAAGGGAAAAATTGTAAACCAAAGAATGGCAACATGATCCACCAATGGCGCTGTGGCATGTTCATCCATTTGCTCATGTTATATTATATTCCAGCTTCAACATAACTTTCAAAAATATAATTTGATAAATAATAAATTAACAATATGCACCAAGTCAACTCATTGTTTATGAAAATTTTGAAGATTGAGTCGGTTTGATTATAAGCTAAACAAAAACTTGAATATGTGGTAAAACATAGAATTTAGTATCTAATTTTGAAATTAAATAATATTTAAATATATAGTAACATTTTAAAAAATTTATAAATACAATAAAAATTGATCTATAATAAATTTTAAAAGGAATAGGATCTAACACCCATAAATTTTTTAATTTAAATCATGGTATGTGATGTGAAATCTTAATTATTCGGATAATTCTTCTCAAAATGTTTTGAAATTTTTCTTAATTTTGAATCAACAACCCATTAAAGTCTCTCCCCCATAAAGGAAGTATATAAAAAATAAATAAAAAAGACTAAAAAATGTAAGGTCGGTGCATCGAATACACAAACTTAGAAAACAAAAAGAGAAATAAATAATGTGCATACTAAACAACCAACATTACCTTTATATATAAACCCAAGTTTTGGTTCTGTTTTCTCATACAAAATTCTTTTTCTACAACCTCCGAAGAGATATTTGAACATTTTAACTAAGTGATCATTTTCTTTCATTCCCCACTAAACCAAACTATGACGGTATATGCAAACCTTGGATCTCTCTCTCTCTTTTCTTACCAATTCTTTTCCTTATGTGTTTTTAAGTTATCACAGTCTAATCCTATTGATTTCTTTAGACTTTGGAGCTTCGAGTCCATATGGATTGTCCCGGTTGTGAAAGCAAAGTTCGAACTTCACTCCAAAATTTAAAAGGTACAACACTCTTTTATTTATATTTTGTTTTTACAAATATAAAAAATTGGTGTAATTAAAACGTTTGGTATGGTTGAACGTAGGTGTGGACAGCGTTGAAATCGACATGTCGTTACAGAAAGTGACGGTGATCGGGTGGGCGGAGCAAAAGAAAGTACTAAAAGTGGCCAGAAAAAACGGGCGTCGAGCGGAGCTTTGGCAGTTACCCTACAACCCAGAGCACGATAACTGCAGTGATCCCTATCCCCAACATCAGTTAAATGGGCCAATTCAAAACTTCTATGGGCCTCAGCCCACTTCCACTTACAACTATTATAAGCATGGGTACGATAGTCACGATCAGGCCCATCATCTGAATTACTCCACACATTCCAACATCTTCGGCCGCCAAACTGGCTCCGTTTTTAGCGACGAAAATGTCAATAATTGCTCTATTATGTAATATATTTCTTATAAACCTAAACATTAATCATCTATCCATTTAAATCTTGCATTTTATACTTTTTTTTCTTTCTTTGGTGTAAAATTTATAATTGTATTAATAAAGTTTAGAAGGTATCGATAAGGCATCAATGAAACTAGGTTGTGTTGTTAATGGACTCAAGAGTTAAATACCCACAAATGCACTAAAAATCTTTAGACATCATCTATTTCAAGAAGTGAAGAACACACTTTGAGGAGCATTAAAATGACGAAGAAAGAAGCAATCATTGGTGTGGGACAGTATTGAAATTCAAGGAAAGTAGGAGGGTCTATTGGAAAATGCATTTAGTTTATGAATAGGAATTAAATTGACTCTACAAAAAGTAAGAGCGTGGATGGAGAATTGGTGGACCGTGAAACGTGGCGAGAGATAATTGGTGAAAGAGAGAAAAGATTTTTCTCTTATAATTATTAGGAAAAAGAAATAATGATAGTATACGTGGCGCAGAATAATTGGAGAGAAATTTGGGGGAATTATCTGTAATACGCGGCTAATTTGGATGTCAATTTTGCAAAGACCAGAATCTTTTTGAACAGCGAAGAAGAACAAATATATACACATACGTAATAATAATAATAAATAAATAAATAAATATATAAGAGAAAAATTTGAAGGTTATATTGTAGTGATATTGTTGGTTTCTCCATTTCTGTGGGTCTGACTCTGCCTCTCTCTTTTCGAGCCAGAACCACCTAAAGGAAAACCCACACACTGTATAGCAAACCCTAATTCTTTGGTCACAGATCGTCCATGGCTTCCACTAAAGAACGCGACAACTTCGTTTACATCGCTAAGCTCGCTGAGCAGGCCGAGCGTTATGATGGTTTCCACCTCTTCCTTATTTTTTTTCTCTCATTTCTATTCTTATGCTTTTTTTTTTTTTGTTGTTTTACTTTTCACTCTCTCTTTGCTCAGATCGTATTTCTTTTGCTTATCTGCTATGTTTAATTTTGTGTTTATGCTTTTTTACTACGGATTTAAGTCACGATCGCTTGCCTTTTTGTGTACTATTTTCGGAAGTGTTGTTATGTTTATCCGTTTACACGATCTGTTTTAAATTTATGAAAATTTAGTTTGCTTATAATTTTGCTACATTTCTATTGTTTAGCTTCTCGAGTAGTATATATATATATTTTTCTTGATCCATTGATTTATACTGTTTTTCTGTCTGATCTGTTTTATTTAATGGAGAATACTCTTTTTTGGCGAAGCTTGGTACTTCATTTTCCACTCATACTTACACAGACTACTTGGTCATTGTTTTATCTGTAAGCACAAAGCAAATTGAAGTTTGTTCCTGTTCTGTCTTTGCTTGTCACACGACAAAACTGTGATTGTAGTTGCTTTTGGATGATAGATGGTGATTCTGATTAATTTTTTTTTTTAAAGAAATGGTGGATGCAATGAAGAATGTTGCAAAGCTGGATGTTGAATTGACAGTTGAGGAAAGAAACTTGCTTTCTGTTGGATACAAGAATGTGGTTGGTGCACGGAGAGCCTCGTGGAGGATATTATCATCAATAGAGCAGAAAGAAGAAGCTAAAGGAAATGAAACAAATGCTAAACGCATCAAAGAATACAGACAAAAGGTTGAATCAGAGCTCTCTGGTATTTGCAATGATATCATGATGGTGATTGACGAGCACCTGATTCCATCGGCTTCAGCTGGGGAATCAACAGTATTCTACTATAAGATGTGAGTCTGTCCGTTGATGGTTAGGTGCTTGACTACTGGACACTTGTGAAATTTAATCATCCTTCATTGCAGGAAAGGAGACTATTATCGTTACCTTGCAGAATTTAAATCTGGTAATGAGAAGAAAGATGCAGCTGATCAATCGATGAAAGCATATGAGGTGGGCATTCTTTTCTTCCCCTTCATTTTCATATGGATCAAGTGCTTCTAGCCTTCTGCTCTTTGTCTTGCTGTATTATTTTCTATTTATTGATCTGTCCGTGGTCTCTGTTTCTAAATTGTGTTGATTGTTTGTGTTGTCTCTTCTATTATACTGAAAAAGTGTTTTTTCTCTCTCTTTTTTTTTTGCTTTTACATGTTTGGGTCACTTCTGGTTTATCATGTAAGTATATGCATGCTCATTTTTGGAGATTACGACTATGTACGTTCTTCAGCAGGAGTCTGGATGATAATTGAGATAATTACATGCATTGATTTGCTTAAGAGGAAACTGGCATTCAAATTTGCTTTTGCTTGTGCTACCTACACTTTTCTGATTATAGAAGCAAATTCACCAACATATCTTCTCTTTTCCCGGGAAAAACTTGTTCAAAATAAGGTTTACAGGATGTTATTTGCCAGAAGGCTTTTAATTGGATTACTTGGAAGTTGGAATGATAGGCCTAAAATTTTGATTGAGAAGCTCTATTGAACTATATAACTCTCTTCTATCGATACATTTCCTGGCCTTTACATTTATTTTGCTTTCATCTGGTCTGTTACAGGCTGCAACCAGCTCAGCCGAATCTGAGTTACCCCCTACACATCCTATCCGCTTGGGGTTGGCATTAAATTTCTCTGTCTTCTATTATGAAATTTTGAATTCACCTGAAAGGTATGACTATTGTAATGCTAATATTACCAGTAAACTAGCAGAGATTGTCCCAATTGGAGCTTTAATTTCATCGATGTTTTATATTGTGTTCTTTTTCTGTTTAGGGCTTGCCACCTTGCAAAGCAAGCTTTTGATGAAGCCATTTCTGAACTTGACACCCTGAATGAAGAGTCATACAAAGATAGCACCTTAATCATGCAGCTTCTTAGGGACAACCTTACATTATGGACTTCTGACATCCCAGAAGATGGAGGTAAGGGTGAAAATCCATAAACTTAGCCAATACACAATTAAATGTTTCATTGTGTGGACTCTATCTGATTTCTATTCAATTTTATTGCCACAGCTGTATGGTTGTTATGCTTAAGCTACATTTGGTGTTCTCCACTCTTCATTTAGCTAACTAACAGTTATTGGATATTATACTCTGCACAACAGTTCATTTTGCTTGTTAACAAATGAATTTTAAATGTTGATTAGTTGATAGCTGTATATTTGTAATCTCTATGGTTGCTGATAAAATGTACCCACCTCTTTATTACATTGGCCTGCTCCATTGTTTATTAAATTTGCCCAATGTATTCTCATGTGGTTTTTTAGATAATCTTTGCATTGTATGCAAAAGAAAACTGGATAGGAAATAGGAAAAAAAGATGTGCTTGAAAGATAAAATATAATATATAACTATCGTGTGTATGTATGGCGTTTGTCTAGCCAGTTTATGGTCAGAGTTCTCTGTTTGTGTGGTTAAAGAGAACGTGTGTGTATATTTGCCTAAAGTTACATTCAGGATGTCCTCCGTTTGAATCAATTTCTTCTTCTACATACACTGTCTAGGGACGATAGCAATCACTTGGTCATTTATTAATTTCGTTAACATTTATTTTATCATAAAATTCACTATAAGCGATCCATTCACCATCTTATCAAATTTACTCTCTCCCTCTGTGTTTTAACATGTGATTCCTCATTGCTACAGATGATGCCCAAAAGATCAATGGAACTGCCAAGGTTCCCGGTGGTGACGATGCCGAGGTGAGTAGCTCAAAACTGTTGGTTTCAGTTAGTCAGTCACGTTTGATTTATACTTAAACCATTGTTCATCTGCTGCAGTGAAGCGGATAGCATCTTAAGTGGCACAAAATCTTGTACTCTGGAGATGATGGATGTGACTCGGATAAATCGCCCTTAGTGTTTAGCATAAGGAGGGTTCATTTTATTATCTTCCCTTTGTTCTTCTCTTCCCATTTTCTGATGCCCCATTATTGTGTGGTTTATTTTTGAGTATGATGTCTGGACTTGTTTGGTCTCTAATCTTTGCATTCCCACAAAGCTTTCCCTTCTCAGTGGATGGTCAATAGGTTGTAGGGGGAAACTACTTGAATTGTCAAATGTGTCTTTTATCCATCCTGTTTAGATGAAAAAATGCCATTGCCCAGATGGAGGGTTTCTATTGAAGCATTATATATATGTATATATATATAATGTTTTATGGTCAACTCTTATAAATATTTCTTTAGTACACTCTCAATTTTCTTTTGTTTTTCATCAAAACCGGGTCGGTATTCAGCTTTGGTAGAATATAAAAAAGAATGCATAACATATCATGCCATATTGACTAATGAGTTGTCTCTACTTTATGCAAAAAGCCACTCTAGGTTGATGTTGGAGCAAGAACTAGCTGTTGTCTCTACTAATAAATGAGAATTTGAGTAGAGGAAATGAGGACTAGTAGATGGAGGAATGCAAAAAATTCTTTCTCCAAAGCTTCAAGAGGGAAAAGCGTGTGCTGTATGAAATTTAAAAATGCTTTAGGAGTTATCTTGAGTAATAATGAAACATTTTCTAAAATGAATTATTTTGTACATGTTTGTGTTGTGATTTGATGGGGAGCAGGGATGTGAAAAATGATTAGAACATTCTTTACAGTACGTGAAGCAGGAGGGCACTATTTTGACTAATAGTGACAATATTTGCAAGATGCTTCCCATTCTTGTTGGTGCATCGAGTGGCACCATTTAGATTGGAATAAAATGTGGAATCATTCCTTTATGCTTTCTCATTCCACATGTTATTGGAATAAGCTTTTTTTTTTTTTTTTTCTAAATGCTCTTGATTTTCTATAACCCTTCAAGAGTTTACCTATGAGTTTATTCAATTTGTTAACTCCATTGCTAAATTCCTTTAGATTTAAGTGAAGTAGTTTTATGAAACTTCTTTTATTTAAAGATCGAACTAAAAACTTGAATTAATTAATATTTTCAATCACAGACAAAATTGTACTAGAACAAAAAAAAAGTTATGTTAGTTTAGGACATTTACACTTTTTTTAGTTCAACAATATTGGAATGAGAATTTGAATATCAAAACTTTGATTGAAGACTACGTAAAAGAATATACAACTAATTTGGAAAATGGTCATAAATAACATAGGAATATTTTGCCTTTAAAACTAGAATCTTTTTTTTAAAACTCCTACAAATATTTTTTTATCTTAGCCGAGGTCGACCACCAAAATTTGTACGAAAAGTTAAGCCTTTTCATTTTATCAATATCCATTGTTTTGAGTTTTCTAGGTGAAATCACATAGTAAACACCAAGATTCTCCTAATTTTTTTCAAGTATTATATAATCTTTCAAACTTTATAGCAAATCATATCTCCAGTTATATCAAATTTTCAGTTTTATTTCTAACAATTTTCCAACAAAAGTTTCGAAGAAAAAAAAGATTTTTATTTATTATTATCACTATGTTATTTTAAATGAAGCAAAGTACTGAATATGGAGGACACCGTGAACGCTGTGATCATTTTGATCCGAAGCAACTTTAACATTCTAATCTTCGAGAAAGCAGAAATTGTTAAAGCGAATTGATTCAAATCCAACAAAATTTCTGCAGTTGCCAAATATTAAGCATTATTCGCATCAAATTCAATCGTTGAAATCCACCATTTTCGTCTTTTTTTGTTCTTCAATCTCTACGAACAACAATCTGTCCTCTGCTAGCCTAGATGACTGGAAATATCCAATTCCACTCCCAGCTTGCCAAATTCGTCGTTTTTTCTCTCTCATCTTCAATCTATTTAGAATCCTTTACATTATTGATCGAACTCTGATTCCGATCATCGGTATTACTCCCTCCCCACTAGCTACTTTGTTTCTCAATTTTTATAATTGCGTTATACTTTTCATATCAATGCTTGCTTCTTCACTAATCTGTTTCATCCACTGATAGTTCTCAATTTCAGACTTATTACCTTCAGTTGCAATGAGTTTCGTTAATGGAGTTTCTGCTGTGATTCTCGATCTCGATGGAACCCTTTTGGACACTGGTATATAATTTTCTTCTTTGAATTTAGGTATTTATCTTTTTTCTTGCTATAGTTGTATGTGTATATGAAGTAACACTATTGTATTGTGTTCAGAGACGGCGACAAAAGATGTGTTGAAGGAATTTTTGGGAAAGTATGGGAAAGTTTGGGAGAAGAAGAGAGAAGAGGAGAAGAGATTGGGGATGACCCAGAAAGAATATGCAGCTGCAGTTGTTAGGGATTATGGCCTTCCATTGACACCAGATCAATTTATTCAAGAAATTACTCCTATGTACAGGGAAAAGTAAGATTCCTGGTCTTATGTTTTGTTTGTTCCTTTGATGGGCATCGTTCTTTTTTTTTTCATTTTATGTTGAAATACTCTTCAGGTGGCCTTCTGTTAAAGCACTTCCTGGTGCTGATCGTCTTATCAAACATCTTTACTCTCATAAGATCCCGTTCGGGCTCGCTTCAAATTCTTCAAGTGAATATATCCATGCTAAAATTTCTTGTATGAAAGGTAGTTTCTGCTTCATATGGCTAATTAATTCATTCATTTGTCTAATTGATAATTTGTAATCTCTAACTCCAGTTTCATGTTAAAAAACAAAAAAACCTTAAGGGCTGGGGAGAGAGCTCCCCCACCCAAGAAAGTAATTAACAAAAAGCTTTCCAATATAATTATTTTGATAAAGTTACTGTGGTGCAATGGATAACGGATCCCTTTAGAATTTAATTATCAGGGTATTAATTGAGGAGATCGTGCTATCCACCTCACAAAGCCAAAGGATTAATATATTTAGTGATGGTCCTTTTCTGATGCACATCTTTTGCTTGGTCTGGGGTTTAGCTTTAGCATACTCCTTTGTCTTCCTTTTCCAGTTATATGATATGATTAAGTTCCCCCCACTTTGTAGGGTCATATTCTTCTGATTCCTTTTCAGAAAAGCACATGTATATGTAACAAATGAAATTATTTTGTAACAGTTCTCACTCTTTTTGACATTCTTTTCTTTTGAGGTTGTCTGTGATGTGCGGAACATATCATGCTTATTTTGACTAATTATACCTAATGTCGTTTTACTTTTTTTTCTCAGTAATTGCATATCTTACAGCTTTCTTCAATCTTCAGCTATCATAACTCATTCTGAGATGGACTAATTTAGGAAGTAATAATGGCTTTCTAATTCCCTATTGGTCGTTGGAGTGAACAATATTCTAAGTGGAGTAGTGGGAGTTGCATTGATTGTTTGCTTTGACTTCTTTACTTTGATGGTCCTTTTTTGTCTTCATTTAAACTTCATGTTCTCTCGTAACATAACATTAGCATTTTCTTACTGGCCAGCTTGTTCCCATATTTTGGTTTCAAATTGCATGATATCTCTTCTTGTGTGCAGGTTGGAAGGACTGGTTTTCTGTGATTCTTGGTAGTGACCAGGTTATTGAAGGGAAACCTGCTCCTTATCTGTAAAGTCTTTTTCTTTTGCACGAACCATCTTAATGAAGAGAAAAAATTGTCTCATTCCATCTTTTAGCCATTTTCATGAGATAAACTGGTGTACACTAATCTCTCAAAGAATACTCAACTGCTCAATAATCTCAAAAGGAAGACTTCAGCCCTATTTATAGGAAAAAACTAAAGATTACAACCTAGCTTTACCCACATTACCGTAAGGGTAAAAGTTATAAAATGGAAGCTAAGACAGAGTATAACTCTTACCTAGAAGAAAATGGTTAAACAAAAGAGTAAAAATACTTAACTAAAGAAACTTAAAGAAGTGCCCAAGAACTCCCAAGAAATACAAGATTAAAAGGAAATACAACAAGATTGCCTAAAAGACATTACATCATGAACTCTGTTGAAAGTTTAAAAGCTTACATTTAGTCACGTGGAAATGGGAGTCTAGGAACATTTTTATGTCCAATTATTGCATTCTGGAATTCAAGTCATACATATTTAATACTTTCAATGTAAGTTAATAATAAGATTGTCTTGTGGATTATCGGTATCTTTGAAACCCAAATGCTAAAGGAAATGGTAACAATCAAATGAACATAGAATTTATCTTTGGCGCAATGAGTGATGGAATTAGCTAAATCCATGAAAAACGAAGGAAATGTCTGAAAATGAGAGAATAAAACTTTTAGTAAATTGCAAAAGAAAGTTGAAAATTGCTTCCAATCCATGCCTTTCGAAGCTTACTAAAGGAAAAAAAAAAGGTTAACTGACAAACTAACTAAACTTTAGTAATGTGTTAATCTAAAAAGGTATGCTAGACTTCTAGTTAGTTAGCTATGGCGAACTACTTCTCCTAATTAATTTTTCGACTAATTTCCTTCAATTGTTAAGTGTATGTGGTTGATGTCACTTAAATTACGTGTTATTCTTTGACTCTATCTTCCTCTAAACTGTTTTTTTTTTTTAGATTTGAAGAGGCAGCAAAGAGAATGGGTGTAGATGCTTCTCATTGTTTAGTTATTGAAGATTCCTTGTAAGTTCGAAGTTCCTTTTTACTATAACTTTTTTTATAGAGAAAATACATAGTGTGGCAACTGCATCTCCGCCTTTTGCCTTTCTCTAAACAAGACATATTCCAACAGGGTTGGCGTCAAAGCAGCTAAAGCTGCTAAGATGAAGGTTGTAGCTGTCCCATCCCGTGGGGGAATTGAGTGCTCTTCCTTAGCAGATGAAGTGCTCAATTCCTTATTAGAATTTCAGCCTGAGCTGTGGGGTCTTCCCTTATTTGAAGACTGTATGAATCTGTTTATTTTTCTTGTATTTTATTTTATCAATAGTCTTTTATTTTCTAATCACCGTCTCAGTTTTTTTACATGATAATTTCAGGGGTAGATGGAACCTTACAAATTGATCCAATATATGTGAGCTCTCAATACATTAATACGTCCATGAGTGAAATCTCAGGTTTGTGAGTCTGTATTTCTCTCATCTGGGCTGTAATGAATGCATAATCTAATGAATTATGATTGGGGATAATCTGTTTTACAGTCATTCAAGTTTCAATCTTCAAATATTGTACTTCCAATATTTGTTAGCATGTGTTTTCTATCCCAAAACTAATTGGTAAGGAGAAAAGTGGCTTCATCTATCTTTTATAAACATTGTGAATTTTCTCTACTTTTCCAATGTGAGATGCTTAACCTGCCTCCTCAAAATGGTGCCTCTTTGAGTTGACAATTTTTGGTTGGATCAAAGTTCAAACACAGTTTGGGAGATAGCATATAATTAGATGATATAAAGTTTTATCTCAAAATCAAAAGGTAAGGAAAACAGGAACTTCATCAATCTCATAAACTCTTTCAATGTAGGATCTTCAACTTCTAGTCTTCAGTATCTTGTGGACCATAATTTGCCCCTTGGAATGGAATGATGGCCATAACTTAAGTTCAGATATTATTTTCTGACCAATTTTATACCGCTTTTCAAGCTTTTGGGGTTTCTAAAAGAATTGGAATAAACTTATGCGACATCTGCTTTCTAAATTGCTTGGTTTGACCACGGGATCTGAAAAGTTGTTCATGTGGTTGATTTGATTTTTCAGAATGTTGTAGATCATGATGAGTTTAATGCATGGTTTCAGAGGATGCATCAATACCTGACCAAGTTTTTGGAACATTCTTCGGTTGGGCTGGCACTGGCACGGCCTGGACCATCAAGGTTGTGGTTAACATCGGATGGAATTGCAGTTCATGTACAAAAAAGAATAGGATCTGGGTACTTTACATTCCTCCATATTCAAAATTTATATCATTTCAAGTTTGAATTGGTTTTTGAGTTGCTTCCAATTACATATGATAACTCTATTCAATATTCAAGATTATCTAATGTTTTTTTTTTCTTTCTCATTTTTGGCAGAAACTATGGTCAGTTGATAGCTGTGATAGCAAAATATTTGAGCAGCAAATGCAATTCATGCTTGTTGGCTACATCTGCAGATTGAATGGCAAGGTAAATATTAGAACAAATCTATAACAACGAGTAATATAAGATTTGTAACCAACACAATTTTTATGTACATGTACCTCAAGCTTCAATTGATCAAACTTATGACTGTAGGATCTTACAAATATGGATGTGAGAGAGATTGAAGAGTTCAAGTATATTGCCAAGACGTCACTTGACCGAACTATGTTTGTCAGCCATTCTTGCACATCTCTTACTGTAGAAGGAACTTCTAGCATTAATGGATGATATAGTTTGTAATCTACCAGATATCACTATGTTTCTTTGAAGCCATCATTCTGGTTCATAGCTTATGTTCTTCATGTGGAGAAAACGCAGTTAGTTCGGAATCATGTATCATCACTGGCTCAAATGATGTTTATTGTTATCATTCCTTTCTTTTCCAAGTAGATACTATTCCGATTACAAAAAAATCAAGTGGACAAGATGAACAATTGGTATGGTTTCTTTAATTTAATCAGAGTAACCACTCTAATTTAATGTGATTTAGTGATTTTTGCATTTAAGTTGGTTTCATTACATGTATATAAAAAAGTATTTAAATAAATATAGCAAAAAAAATTATATTTTGTAAATATTTTTAGGTTAACTTTGATAAATTTAACAAATCATCACAAAGTCAATCATTTTACACATTTTCCTTTTCTTTTCAGTTTTTTTCTGCAATTTATCATCTTGGAAATCATGAATGTTGTTTTTAATCAAATTAGTGTAGCCAAATCTAATCGATCACGTAGCCAAATGATCGTGTATCAAATTTTTTTAAAATTTTCGAAATTGTTCTATGTGCAAATATTTGGATGGTTTATTATATATATTTTTACCAATTTTATTATTTACAATAATTTTCAAAAATAAATACACCACTTTCATTTCTATTATCAAATCTAAGAAATTACATCACTCTCACTTTTCTATTTTCTATAATATGTATAATACATCTAAGTCTTTGTTTTTTTTCTATTTACATCCCTTTTATTATCAAGTCTAAAAATATTGTAAAAGAACTTTTATTTTGAAAAATGGTTGACAAAATATTTATATCATATAACAAATTTCAAATTCCATCAATAAACATCCATAAATATTTTAATTTATTTTATTGTTTTTAAAAATATCTCGTTTTTCTTCTTTTTAAATAATAAATAGCACAAACATTTTGTGATAATTTATTAGGCCATAAAATAGCTTAGGCGAAAGGAAAGAAGAAAAAGAATAATATAAAAATTGTAGAGAATAGTGTTAAATCTGCAACCAAACATCAAATTAGGGCATCAAATTTCGTCGCTATATAAACCTCTTCCTTCTCCCCACTCCTCATTCTCCCTTTCGGCTATACGCACAATCTCTCTGTTATTTCAATTCCTTACCTTTTACATTTCTGTTGTCTTCAACTTCTCTTCTCTATTATTTTTCTTGTTTGATTTTATTTTGGGGATTCCGATGAAAATGATGAAGGAGAAAAAGATTGGATGATGACCCATGATCTCAAAAACATCCTCTATTTCGCTACGTTCTTTCTGATTCATCCTTTTATTTTTTTCCCCTTACGTTCTTTAAATCCTTCGGTTTTATGAATTTTTAGAATTTAGTTTGGTAACGTTCTTATTCTAGTTTGTTGTTTCCTTGGGTTTGAAGTGTTGATTTGTGTTTTTCAGATCGTTCAGGAACTTATTTGCGAAATGTTTGATTTAGAAACCATTGCTGAACACAAAACAGTAGTTTTTGGTTTTTTTATTTAAATTTCAGAAAATGGTAAATGAATTTCATGGTAACTTCCAAGATGGTAAATTATATTTGAAATTGAGATCAAATGATGGATATCAAGAGAGATGGACTTGTAAGGTAGACCTATGAGATAACATGTAAGCTGCTAGTGATGTTATTTGAAGGAAGATATGAGTAAACATTGAATTATATATTACATCTGCTTTGAACATGAAATCGCCCTAATTTCGCTGCAGATTGTAATTTAAATATAAAAAATTGTTCAAATCAAATGTGATAATAAGTTTTGTGTATTTATCATGACTTCATTCTTCTCTTTCTTTTGCATTAGGAGGTAAGGAGTTGAAATCTCGATGATCTAAAAAGATGTAAAATTAAATAAATAGATAACAAAAGAAAACAGAAATATACATATAAGTATTGGTCATTTACAAAGAAATTTGATTACTCCTATGAATTTAGTTGTAAAAATGGTGGGGTTAGTTTTAATAACTAAGAGGAATCAGTACAATTGCGAGAATCAAATATTTTAAAGTTTGGTGGGTTATCTTGTGAAAGACAATTTTGAAAAAGTGTATGAGTGATTAAAACATGGAAACTGATAAGAGTTAAAAGACAATCATTTCCAAGCAATCTTGAGGTTTTTGCATTTTTAAAACTAGAGGTTGCTTGGGTTGTAAGTGGTAACTTCATCATATGTGAAGAACCTATTATTAGGTTGTAAGTAGTAACTTGTTAAGATGTAAAGTTTGATGCTAATTGTAATAGGGTATAGCCTATCTTTCTCAAAACTTCCAATTTAGTCTAAAGAATCATATTGCCTATACCATACTTTTTCTTTTTAACCAATTCACACTTTATTATTACACACATAACATTTTCTGTGTTCCAAAATTACAAATTTCACTTTCATTAATTTTTTTTAAAATTTAAAACACAAAACCTGTTTTACATCTAATCATTGAGTTGAGTTGTACATTAGATAGCAATTGTGTATGTCAAATAGATATGTTTAGATTATTGATATTAGGACTCGTTTGATAACGTTTATGTTTCATTGTTTCACATTTTTAAAGAAACATAGTGTTATCTTTTTATCGTTTGCAAATTTTAAGAAACATTTATAAAAATTAGGTTCAATAGTTTCTCTTAGTTTCGTTCTCACTTTATACTATTTGTTTGAGATGGTTTAGTTCATTCTTTGTTGTAAAGGTATGTTTTGACTTGACATCATTTAAGACAAATGACTTGAGTTAGAGAGAAAATGCCAATAAAATTTGTGCACCCTACAAAAAGAATGCACATTATTAGAGTATTCATTTGAATCACTTCTGTAAGTGAGAATTAAAAAGTAGAAGAGTGAAGATAACTTAAAATGGAATGGATACATCAAAATAAACAAAAATTTAAAGTAAGAAAATAAAAAATGGAAGTAAAAGGATGCTGTTCGCACGAGATTTCCGGAGAAATTTAATTCGTGGACTTAAACTTGGGTTGATGTTGTATTTTTGTTGATTTGATGCGATGCGGTTCAATCTCTAGAATTTGATCCTCTGATTCTCTCTCAACTGTATGTCTACGCTTGATTTGGAGGAAGCGGAGCACGTGATGTTCTTGAAGTTTGTTGAACGTCTACGCTTGATTTGGAGAAGCGGAGCACGTGATGTTCTTCAAGTTGGTTGAATGCTTACGCTTGATTTGAGGAAGCGGAGCACGTGATGTTCTTGAAGTTGGAGTCTTGGAAGAAAGTTTGTATCTTCAAAAAGCTTTAATCTTCGAGGGTGGTCAACTTCAGAAGTTAGGGAGTCTTCTAGCTCTTGGAAGAATTCTCTTTTAGATCTTCTAGAGTCAAAATTTTCCAACCCCTGCAAATGAAGAGAATTCCTCTATTTATAGAGTTCACTGGTGGGCTTTATGGGTTTGAACTTGGTTGGTCCCACTTGGTTGGACCAGACCCCATGGGCTCAACCATATGGACTTAGGTTATATTTAGTCTTTGGGCTCAATTAAGCTTATTTTTTTTGCTTAATTGAACTAAAATGATTAACTTAATCCAACGATTAATATGAAAACATGTGGCATTATTAGAATGACCAATTTATTTATTTTAACTCTTTAATTTGGGGCATTTGTCAATTTTAATTAGTCCCAAATTTAATTATTTGTACTTTTCATCATTAACTTAATAAATGATGTGTGGCAACTTGTGATTGGTCTCAAAATTTCTTATTCAACAAATGCCCCCTTTTCGAGATTTATGCACGTATATGGGTGAATGAATCTCGGAAAAGATAAATTTGAAGTCAAAGTACGAGCCTTTTTTTTTTTTTTTTTTTTTACTCAATTCAGCATATCAAATTAATCAAACTATGAATTTAGTACGTGAGTTTGATTTAAATTTTAAAATAAGGGTTGGAATATGGCCAAACCTTAAAAAAAATTCAAAGTTTTATTTCCCACTTAATTTTATTTTGAGGGGAAAAAAAATTAATATGATGATTTTTTTTTTAAAGTAAAATTTGGAATATAACCAAAATTTTAATTTTGAAATAAGGATAAGGTTTCTACCGTACCTTAATTTATCTTGGGGATGCATAAGAATTTGGAATGACCAATTTTAATTTGAGATAAAAAAATCAGGTCCTCAATCTTAGGTAAAGTTGGATTTATGGCTCCGATTTAAATTCATGATAAAAAGGAGGTCATATATGCAAGTTAATTTAACTTGAATTTTGAAATTGAGAATATTTATATATATATATATATATGTATATATTTTTAAAAATGTTGAAATTTTTAAATATTTTAAATATCTCAATAAAAGTTAAACTTGAGATTTATCCAAAAAAAAAAAAATAATTTAAAATAAAATAAGATAATTGGATTATCTTTTCTTTATATATATATATTTTTTTAAAAATCATTCCTATTCCTTTTAGGAATTGGATTTGTTTTTTTTTTAAAAAAAATAATTAAATATCATTCCTAATCCTTTTAGGAATTGGATTTGTTGGGCTTATAAATAGACTCATACCCTACTCACTTATACCTCATCCAACGCTTATTCCTCATCAAATCGGCAGAAAGGTATAGAAAACTTTTCTTCTCCCTTTCTCTTTTTTTTTTTTCTCTTTTTTTTTTTGTGTGTGGTGTGTTTTTTTTTTTTCTGTTTTGTTTTGTTTTTTTGTTTGTTTTTTTTTTTTTTGTATTTTTGTTTTTGTTTTTGTTTTTTTTTTTTGCAGGAATGACTTTGTCGAGCTTCTTCTAGGGACGATCGGGCTTCTGCCGTCAGATCTATCGCCCTAGTAGGAGAGATCGACTCTGTCATCGTCGGGCTTCGATCTTCGTTTGCAGAAATGACTTTGTTGAGCTTCTTCTAGGGACGATCGGGCTTTTGCCGTCAGATCTATCGCCCTAGTTGGAGAGATCGACTCTGTCATCGTCGGGCTTCAATCTTCGTTTGCAGAAATGACTTTGTTGAGCTTCTTCTAGGGACGATCGGACTTTTGCCGTCAGATCTATCGCCCTAGTAGGAGAGATCGACTCTGTCATCGTCGGGCTTCGATCTTCGTTTGCAGAAATGACTTTGTTGAGCTTCTTCTAGGGACAATCGGGCTTTTGCCGTCAGATCTATCGCCCTAGTAGGAAAGATGGACTCTGTCATCGTCGGGCTTCAATCTTCGTTTGCAGAAATGACTTTGTTGAGCTTCTTCTAGGGACAATCGGGCTTTTGCCGTCAGATCTATCGCCCTAGTAGGAAAGATTGACTCTGTCATCGTCGGGCTTCAATCTTCGTTTGCAGAAATGACTTTGTTGAGCTTCTTCTAGGGACGATCGGGCTTTTGCCGTCAGATCTATCGCCCTAGTAGGAGAGATCGACTCTGTCATCGTCGGGCTTCGATCTTCGTTATCACCAATTGAGCTTCTTCGTTTTTTTTTTTCTTCTTCTTCTTATTCTTCTTTCTTTTTGTTTTTTCTTCTTTTGCTTCTTTCTTTTTTGTTTTCTTCTTCTTCTTCTTTCTTTTGTTTTTTTTTTTGTTTTTCTTTCTTTTTGTTTTGTTTTTCTTTTTCTTCTTTCTTTTTGCTTTTTTTTTTTCTTTCTTCTTCCTTCTTTCTTCTTCATCATTTTCTTCTTTCTTCTTCTTGCTTCTCCTTTTTTTTTTCTTTCTTTCTTGGTTTGTGTACTAGGGAGAAGATGAAGATGAATCATCTAGCTTGCGACACCTTAGAGCTGATGAAAATGAATTCCATCGGCCGGGTTGCGACACCTGTTAGATGATAAAGATGAATACTCTCAGCTACGACATATAGGAGAAGATGAAGATGAATCCTCTCGGCTATGACATATGGGAGGAGATGAAGATGAATTCTCTTCAGTTGCAGCACTTGGAAGAAGATGAAGATAAATCCTCTCGGCTATGACATATGGGAGAAGATGAAGATGAATCCTCTCGGCTATGACATATGAGAGAAGATGAATCATTTTCGATTGCAGCACTTGGGAGAAGATGAAGATGAATCTTCTCAGCTATGACATATAAGAGAAGATGAAGATGAATCATCTTTGATTGTAGCACCTAGAAGAAGATGAAGGTGAATCCTTCCGGCTACGACATATGAAAGAAGATGAAGATGAATTCTCTTTGGTTGCAACTCCTAAAAGAAGATGAAGATGAATCTTCTTTGGTTGCGACACCTGAAAGAAGATGAAGGTGAATCTTCTCGGTTGCGACTCTTAGGAGAAGATGAAGATGAATCTTCTCAGTTGCAATTCCAATGAGAAGATGAAGATGAATCCTCTCGGTTGTAGCACCTAGAAGAAGATGAAGGTGAATCCTTCCGGCTACGTCATATGAAAGAAGATGAAGATGAATCCTCTTTGGTTGCAGCACCTGGAAGAAGATAAAGATGAATCTTCTTTGGTTGCGACACCTGAAAGAAGATGAAGGTGAATCTTCTCAGTTGCAATTCTTAGGAGAAGATGAAGATGAATCCTCTCGGTTGCAACACATAGGAGAAGACAAAGATGAATCCTCTCACTTGCGACACCTTAGAGCAGATGAAGATGAATCATCTTCGGTTGTTACACCTGAGAGAAGATGAAAATGAATCTTCTTGATTGCGACTCCTAGGTGAAGATGAAGATGAATCATCTCGGTTGTAACACATGGAGGAAGACAAAGATGAATCCTCTCACTTGCGACACCTTAGAGCAGATGAAGATGAATCATCTTCGATTGCAAAACTTAGAAGAAGATGAAGATGAATCCTCTTCGGTTGCAATAAGCTGAAGATGAAGCAGAGGTTAAAGCTTTAGCATTGCATGCATCTTCTTCAAGAGGCAGAAACGATGTTACACTGTCGTTTTCATCTTGGAGAGGCGAAGGCAGAGCTGCCCGATCGTCGTCCTATCAAAGTTGTACCATCGTTATCCTCTCAAAGAGCTGGAGCTGCAGCATCGATGAAGCCTTCAAACTTGAATATAAGGAATCATCAATGAAACTTTTATGCTTGAATTTGAGGGATCATTAATGATGCCTTTGAGCTTGATTTTGAGATTCTTTTTTTTTTCTTTTTACATGCACTCAACTTGTACATAGTCTTTGCACGGAGTTTGTACATCTTCAATTTATTTCATCTCATTGTTACTAAAGATGAACATCTTGAATTTAGGGATTTGCCCCCAATTTGTTATGATTCCTTAGTAGAGATGAACACCCTTTGAAGAAAAGAATTAACTCACGACGTAGTTCAAGGTTTTTTTTTTTTTTTTTTTTATAATGGTGGACTGAACTTAAAGTTTTCTTTAAGTTGCCTACGTACCCTTTATAATGTAGGGATCAAGTCATAACGTAGTTCAACTTTTTTTTTTTTGCTGGACTGGGCTTAAGGTTTTCCTTAAGCTGCCTACGTACCCTTTATAATATAGGGATCAAGTCATAACGTAGTTCAACTTTTTTTTTTTTTTTGCTGGACTGGGCTTAAGGTTTTCCTTAAGCTGCCTACGTACCCTTTATAATATAGGGATCAAGTCATAACGTAGTTCAACTTTTTTTTTTTTGCTGGACTGGGCTTAAGGTTTTCCTTAAGCTGCCTACGTACCCTTTATAATATAGGGATCAAGTCATAACGTAGTTCAACTTTTTTTTTTTTTTTTTTTTTTTACCTAACAAAATTAAGCATAAAATTTTTTAAGAAATTTACCATTGATTGGGCCAATTCGTAGTCCGTCTTGATCAACGATCTTGTATGCGCCATTTGTATAAACTTCTTTAACAATGTAAGGTCCATCCCATTTAGGTGTGAACTTATTTCCTGTATGCCTTGTTGTGATGATCGGTCTCCTTACGGCAAGTACTAGATCACCGACTTGAAAGGAGCGAGGTTTAACGTGTTTATCAAAAGCTTTGGACATTCTCGCTTGATAACATTCCAATGCTTGCTGAGCCTCTAATCGCTTTTCGTCAAGTGCTTCTAATTCTTGAAGACGTAACTTCACATTATCTTCGGTAGTCAATCCCTCTTGTACTGCCATTCTTAGTGACGGAATTTCCCTTTCGAGAGGAAGGACAGCCTCCACACCGTAAACAAGCGAATATGGTGTAACCCCTGTAGGGGTGCGATGAGTCGTCCGATAAGCCCATAATGCCTCGCCGATCTTTTCTTGCCAATCCCTCTTTGACTTGGAGACAATTTTCTTTAAAAGATTACACAATGTTTTGTTGAATGCTTCTGCTAGTCCATTCGCAGCTGCGTTGTACATGGATGACTTATATTGCTTGAATTTGAATTTTTCACATAACTTGTCCATCATACTATTGGAGAATTGCTTTCCATTATCCGTCACGATTCGATGTGGAATACCGTATCGATAGATGATGTGTGTTCGAATAAAGTCTGCCACGTTCTCCTTCTTGGCTTCTCTCAATGAAATGGCCTCAGCCCACCTTGAAAAATAGTCTGTTGCTGCTAGGATATAAGAATGTCCTGCTGATGATTTTGGTGTAATGGGGCCAACCAGATCGAGTCCCCAAGCCTCAAAAGGCCAAGAAGCCACAGTTGGATGAAGAGGTTCTGGAGGTTGGTGTATGAAGTTTGCATGGTATTGACAAGGCTCACACTTCTTCACATAGTCTATTGAATCTTGGATCATCTTAGGCCAGTAGTAGCCCATTCTTCTTAGCTGGAATTGAAGCTTTGGTCCCGATTGATGTGCTCCACAAACACCTGCATGTACTTCCTTTAGAGCTTTTACCGAATCTTCCTTTCCGAGACATCGAAGGAAGAGCCCTTCAAGAGAACGGCGATATAAAGTTCCCTTGTAATAAATGAAGTGTGCTGCCCTTCTTCGTATCTCAATTTTATGACGAGAATCCTTTGGAAGCTTTCCATGTTCAAGATACTCTATGATGGGTTGACGCCAATCTTCTTCATCAATCAAATAGGATGTTGCCATGTTCACTTCCTGACATTCAGGCCTAACTGGGGGTATAATCCATCGTTGACAAAGTGGTATGTTCAGAGTTACATCATCTGGCATGGTCAAGGCCGTGGCTAAATTTGCCAATGCATCCGCTCTCTTATTTTCTACTCTAGGGACATGTTCTAACATCACATTATCAAACTTTTCCATCAATTGTCGAGCATAAGCAAAATATGGCTTCAAGTCTTCATGTTTTCACGTCATATTGAAGCGAGAGTTGATTGATTATCAATTTTGAATCACCATAGACCTCTATGAATGACACTCCGATTTCTAATGCTATTTGAAGGCCAATTATCAAAGCCTGATATTCAGCCACATTGTTTGAACACAATTCGGAAAGTGCAAAGCTATAAGGCAACATATGCTTCTCAGGAGAAATGAGGACAATGCCTGCCCCCGCACCACTTCTTCGAGCTGCACCATCGAAGTACATAGTCCAAGGTTCCATAACTTCTGTGAAGAAAACCTCATCGTCTGGTAGGTCATCACATAACTTCCAATCCGAAGGAATTGGGTGGTCTGCTAAAAAGTCTGCTAGCGCTTGTCCTTTTATCGCCTTTTGGGGAATATAGACAATGTCATATTGTTGGAGTAGAACCGCCCATTTGGCTAAGCGTCCAGCGATGATTGGCCTGGATAGAACATACTTTATAGGGTCTGCTTTTGCCACTAGATGAACCGTGAAGGCCTGCATATAATGCCTCAACTTATCAATGGCAAAGAAAAGTGCAAGACACATCTTTTCGATAGGAGAATAGTTAACTTCAGCCCCAATTAATGTTCTGCTTAGATAGTAGAGAGAACGCTCCTTTCCCTTTACCTCTTCTTGTGCCAGTAATGCTCCTAAGGACCTTTCTTGTGCAGCAATGTACAATATTAGTGGTTTGTCAGGTACTGGAGCTCCCAGCACTGGGGGAGTAAGCAAGTATTTCTTTATGCTATCAAAAGCGTTCTGACAAGCTTCATCCCACACAAAATTTTCTCCTTTTCTCATCAACTTTTGAAAAGGTTGACACCGACCGGCCAAGTTAGAGATGAACCTTCGGATGTAAGCCAATCTTCCTTGGAGACTTCTTAGGTCATGCAAACTTTTAGGTCTTGACATCTTCTGAATGGCATCAATCTTGGACTGGTCTATTTTCGATCCCTCGATGCCTTACAATGAAGCCAAGAAATTTTCCTGAAGTTACACCAAACGCACACTTGAGAGGGTTCATCCTTAGCTGATATTTTCGCAAGCGATCAAACACGACTTTTAGATCCTTCAAATGGTCTTGTCGTCTCTTTGTTTTGACTACAAGATCATCAACATAACATTCAACATACCTGTGCAACATATCATCAAACACTTTTCTGCATGGCACGTTGATAAGTAGCGCCGGCATTTTTCAATCCAAAGGGCATCACCTTGTAACAGTATATTCCCTTTGGAAGTTCTGAAAGCTGTCATTTCTTCATCTGAGAGGGCCATCCGTATTTTTGATTATATCCAGAACGACCCATCCATAAACGACAACGCCTCGTGTCCAGTAGTTGCATCAAACCATGGATTTCGGTGATGGGCAAAGGGAAAATCATCTTTTAGGGCATGCATTATTCAGGATCGCGAAAGTCTACACAAACGCGAAGTTGTCCATTTTTTTTTCTAACAGGGACAATGTTTGCTATCCACGTTGGATATTTGACCTCGCGAATGAATCCTGCTTCGATCAACTTGTTGACTTCCACCTCGATTTGAGGGATAAGCTCCGGTCGAAAACGTCGTTGTGCTTGTTTAATCGGTCGATATCCGGGTTTAATTGCAAGATGATGGACTGCTACTTTTGGGTCAAGTCCTGGCATCTCCTTGTACGACCACGCAAAGATGTCCCTGTATTCGGTGAGCAAACTCATATATTTATCCACCTCTTCATTAGAGAGGGACGCACTAATGAAAGTCGGACGTGGTTCCTCTATTGTACCAAGGTTCACCTCTTTTAGCTCGTCTACAGTAGATTGACCACCATCCTCTAAACTTTGTGGGGCATTTTCTGCGTCTTCTTCATGAGTTCCAGTCTCTGATTCCTCAATAATGGTGATGTGATGACATGAAGTTTCACCTTCCCCTTGTTCCGACCCTTCTTTTTCAGGATTCGTTAGTATAACATCATGTCTTTTTACCTTTAACGAACCTTGACTTGTATTGAGAGTAACAAAAGTTTTTCTTTTCATGCGAGAAGGAACGTTGCTATGAATTTCTCCATTTTCCTTTGTCTCGCAAGGAAACTTCTTACTACGATAATTATCGACATCTGTATGCTTAATTCGACGCCAAACTTTCACACGAGACATTGGTTCCTTCTTCTTTGTATCTATGTTGGAATCAATGTTGTCGTGTGATCCTTTATCCCCGAGATGATTAAAAATCGGAGCACGGGGTGCTTGTACATTTTTCTTTTTAGACACACCTAGCCTTTCAAAGGCTGATGGTCTTGTAGTTGTCAAGGCATGGCATGTGCTTTCTTCCTTTATGGGAGTCGTAGTTAGCCTTCGAAAGACCGAATGTCTCTCAAGGTTTGGTACTGACTGGAGCCTTTCTCTTTCTGCCTCTGTCATGCTTAGCCTTTCAAATACTACGGGACGTGCAACAGATGGTCTAATTCGATCAAATACTGAGATTCTCTGATTATCACCTTCTTTTACGTCAGTATTGTCATCCTCCTCTATAGTTATATGATTGATGTCAACCACTTTTTCCTTCCCCTTTTTAGTTATACGGATCGGTTCTGGCGACTTGTATCCGAGTCCTTTTCTCGACACGGGTATAGAATGTCCTTCCCGTAGAAGCTTCTTTTGAGTTGAGGAGAGCTCAGGTCGGTCATGAATTTCCAAGCTTTTAAACTCGGTGTGAGCTGTGAAGTCATAACCTGCTTTCGCCATCAATTTGTAAGCCCTTGGGGTCGAATCCGTCTTTCGTTCGCCTTTGGGGCAAGTTTGCTTCCACCAGATCTACCTTTACCTCCTTGCTTCGCTATCTTAGTTAGTGGTGTAGTGAAGCTTTCTTTTATGATTTCGATGTCCCAACTTTCAAACCTTTTGGAGACTCCATGAATGGTGATTCGCCTTTCTTGCGCCTTGACAGAGGGACATAACGCAAAACTGGTGTGTTTGCAGCATTTTCATCTTCAAGATCATACCCTTTGTGTTGCGAGTGTATGCTTCACCCTTTCCAGAGTTAAAGGTTCTCGCACTTTCATGTGGTTCTGTGGTTGCGAGTGATTTCAGTTGTGAATTATCTTCTCCTTTTGTAAGAGGGGTTTCTGCAGGCAAAACTTCTAAAATATTATTATTCTTTGAATAAAACTTTGCATCTGCGAAGTGAGACTCAGCTTCTGAGAATGGATTAGAGTCGGCTTCAACCTTCTTTACACCGTCCTGATAAAATTTGAAGCACTGATGCAGTGTTGAAGTTACTACTCCGTTTCCATGAATCCAAGGACGCCCTAGTAACAACTTGTAAGTAGTCCTTGAGTCTATGACATGAAACAATGCACTGGCCTTTAGGTCGCCAATTATGAGTTCTAACCGTATCATGCCTATTGCTCTTTGGCTACCTTGGTTAAAACCTTGAATTACTAGCTTGCTATTTGAGAGCTCGTCCATCAAGATGCCTAATTGCCACATAGTCGACTTTGGCATTATGTTGACAGCTGAGCCATTATCAATGAGGATTCGATCGACTCTCTGTTCTCGAACGTATCCAGAAACATACAAAGGTCTATTATGAAGTTTAGATCCCAACAACAAATCCTCATCTGAGAAGTCTATAGACATACAATAAGAACCACTCTCATATGTCATAGTCGGAGTACTCGAACTTGATGCTCTTGAATTTAGCAATGCATCAATAAGGATGGTTTTGGTCTCTTGAGGAAGTGATAATAGATCCTCTACATTAAACCTTGAAAGGTCTTTTGATACTCCCTCTCCTTCTAGTGATCTTGGAGGGATTATTTCTTCCTCCGTTGTGTTGATAGCATGACACGCAACGACTTCTGGGTCTTCATCCTGATGATCACAAAGGAAGCTTTTTGGAAGGAAGTCTGCCAAGGTCACTAAGCGTTGAGGTCGAGAGAAATTCATGTCTTCATTATGTACGAGCTTAAGCTTATGAGTCTTCTTCTTTTTCTTATTCTTTTGAGTCTTATTTCCTCTTCTATAGTTTTGGTAAGAGCGAGACTCTCTTTGGGTCGGGATCGACTGTCTTTTCTTTCGGTGGGTCACCACTATCCACCCTTCATCGTCTTCTTCTTCGATTGGTCTTTTCTCTCCTTGAGGATCCTCGTATGAGATTTCCTGAAAGAATTGGACAACTATAGGCTCAAAGGTCCCGAACTGGACCAAGCTTTTCCTTTGCTCAAAAATCAATCTCGACGAAGAAGCCTCAGACATTATCGTCACTTCAGCGTGGTTTGTTTGAGCTACTTCCTCCAAATCTAGCTCAATCCTTTTCTCACGAGCCAACCTTAGAATTAGCTCCTTCAGCACGAAGCATTTCTCTACTGGATGACTGATGACCCGATGATACTTGCAGTAATTGGGATCATCTACCTTTCCTGCTTGCTCAGGTCGTTTACATTCTGGCAGCTGGATCAGCTGCTTCTCTAGTAGTTGCTCTAGCATGTCAGCGATATCTGAATCAGGAAATGGGTAAACTTTTTCCTGCCTTTCTTTTAAAGTCAGACGTCGCCTTTCGCTTCCATCATCCTTCTTTTCAACCCTCGCTTCCTTTCCTTTGGAGAATTTCAGCGGGGTTGTGTTTACGACCATAGATTCTTTCGAGGTGCTTTTCACTATCTTTTCAGCACCTTTCATCTCTTTCTTATCTTTCTTTACTTCAGGAACAAGAAAATCTTTAGTTCCTCTACTGGCGATGCTCAACTCCATATCATGAGCTCGAGTTGCCAGTTCTTCAAATGTGCGGGGCTTTATTCCCTGCAAAATGTAGAGGAGTCCCCAGTGCATGCCTTGGGTGCACATTTCTACAGCCGACAGTTCGGTGAGCCGATCTTTACAGTCAAGACTTAGAGCTCTCCATCTATTGATGTAGTCGATGACTGGTTCTCCCTTTCTTTGTTTCGTATTTGTAAGCTCCATCATGCTTACAGTACGCCTGGTGCTGTAGAAGCGATTGAGAAACTCCTTTTCTAGTTGTTCCCAACTCTCAATGCTTTCTGGCTCCAGATCAGTATACCATTCAAAAGCATTTCCTTTCAAGCTTCGAACAAATTGTCTGACTAGTTGATCTCCTCTTGATCCTGCATTCTCACATGTTTCGACGAAGTGAGCAACGTGCTGTTTTGGATTGCCCTTTCCGTCAAACTGCTGGAATTTTGGAGGCTGATATCCAAGCGGCATTCTCAAGTTGTCGATTCTTTTGGTGTATGGTTTAGAGTACATGAAAGAAGTCTGAGATGGGCCTCCATATTGTGCTCTGATGGAGCTTGTGATCATATCTTGTAATTGTTGAACCGAGAGAGAAGCCACAGAAGTTGATTGTTGTTGTGGCTGATTTTCTTGTACCACGTTCTTCCCTTTGTCATCAACTTTAACGACAGGAGTTTGACTCGATTCAGCAGTTTCACGAGTCTGCATCTGCTCCTTTAAAGCTGCAATTTCGTGGTCTCGTTCATCAACAACCTTCATCAGGAGATTAATTTTTCTCTCCATCTCCGCCATGGCAGTCTCGACTGCTACATCAGCCATCATGACGGACATCACATCTGGGTGTGCTTCTTTCAGTGACCTGCTAGAGGCAGAATCATAAGCATTATATAGAGGATTTTCCTTGATGACAATTCCAGCTTTAGGAGATTCCATCAATTGCTTCAGGATGCTCTGCGCGATGGCGGAACCTTGGTCTTGCCCTTGGATGATCCCCTTGGAACGACTACGGGTGATAGGTCCCGTGTAGGTGTCGCTTGCAGCTGAAGATTTGGATGCAGCTTTCTTTGATGCCATTGATTTGCTTGTAGATCTAGATGATGAGAGAGAGATGAGAGGTAGAGATGGTCCCACCGGGCGTGCCAATTTGTTCGCACGAGATTTCCGGAGAAATTTAATTCGTGGACTTGAACTTGGGTTGATGTTGTATTTTTGTTGATTTGATGCGATGCGGTTCAATCTCTAGAATTTGATCCTCTGATTCTCTCTCAACTGTATGTCTACGCTTGATTTGGAGGAAGCGGAGCACGTGATGTTCTTGAAGTTTGTTGAACGTCTACGCTTGATTTGGAGAAGCGGAGCACGTGATGTTCTTGAAGTTTGTTGAACGTCTACGCTTGATTTGGAGAAGCGGAGCACGTGATTTTCTTCAAGTTGGTTGAATGCTTACGCTTGATTTGAGGAAGCGGAGCACGTGATGTTCTTGAAGTTTGTTGAACGTCTACGCTTGATTTGGAGAAGCGGAGCACGTGATGTTCTTGAAGTTTGTTGAACGTCTACGCTTGATTTGGAGAAGCGGAGCACGTGATTTTCTTCAAGTTGGTTGAATGCTTACGCTTGATTTGAGGAAGCGGAGCACGTGATGTTCTTGAAGTTGGAGTCTTGGAAGAAAGTTTGTATCTTCAAAACAGCTTCAATCTTCGAGTGGTCAACTTCAGAAGTTAGGGAGTCTTCTAGCTTTTGGAAGAATTCTCTCTGGATCTTCTAGAGTCAAAATTTTCCAACCCCTGCAAATGAGGAGAATTCCTCTATTTATAGAGTTCACTGGTGGGCTTTATGGGTTTGAACTTGGTTGGTCCATGGACCAGACCCATGGGCTCAACCATATGGACTTAGGTTATATTTAGTCTTTGGGCTCAATTAAGCTTTTTTTTTGGCTTAATTGAACTAAAATGATTAACTTAATCCAACGATTAATATGAAAACATGTGGCATTATTAGAATGACCAATTTATTTATTTTAACTCTTTAATTTGGGGCATGTGTCAATTTTAATTAGTCCCAAATTTAATTATTTGTACTTTTCATCATTAACTTAATAAATGATGTGGCAACTTGTGATTGGTCTCAAAATTTCTTATTCAACACGCATATCCTAATTTTAATTCACGCTTCGTGTTTGTTTACTTCTTGAATTTCAAAAGAAGCTAGGTGACATATTATTAAATCTCCATCAACATCACATATTTTTATCATATTTTCATATTTTTTCCAAGTTTAACATTGACATAAAAGATGAATTGATATTCTATTATATCATAGTAAAACATAAAATAAAAAATTTAGAAAATCAAAATCATGTTGTGCAAAGGAGAGAAATAAGTTTAGTTTTTAAAGTTACTAAGTAGAATTAGAAAATTTCAATAAGAAGGCATTTTATTTCTTGAAGTAAATCAAACGTTTCAACAAAGATTTATAAGTTTCGAAGGCAATGTCTTTCTTGTTTGCTTCTATAATGAAATAGTGATAAATAAATGAAGAACTGAGAACAAATAACTCTATATCTTTTAAAAATAATTTTAATATATTTTGTAAATATAAAAAATCCTATTATTTCTTTTTGTTGTTTTCCTTTAGAAGTCGAACCACAAAGGACCCATCCACCTACGCCAATACCTTTTACTTTTCTTCTCGCCGTTTATATCAAACACAATTCATTATTAATGAAATTCCACCGTTTTAAATACTTTCAAATTCCTCCACTCCCATGGCTCCAATTCTCATCCCCATGCCCTCACCGCCGTCGCAGCTGCCACTTTTTTCTCTCTCTTCCTTACCTCCCTCCTCGCCGCATCCGACACCGTTCTGTCACCGGAAAAGCTCGGCATTCGCGCGGGAGAAGCTGAGTCATCTCCACTTTTACTTCCATGACATCGTCAGCGGCCGGAACCCCACGGCGCTGATTGTCGTTCCACCGCCGTCGTCCAATGCCTCACGGACTCTGTTTGGCGCTGTGGTGATGACGGATGATCCGCTGACTGAACGGCCGGAAATTGGGTCAAAATTGCTGGGAAAAGCTCAAGGATTTTACGCGGGGGCGTCGAAAACGGAATTTGGGCTCTTAATGGTAATGAATTTCGCGTTTGTGGAAGGGAAATATAATGGGAGTTATTTGAGCATCTTGGGGCGGAATACGATTATGTCCGCCGTGAGAGAGAGATGCCAGTGGTCGGCGGCGGCGGGCTTTTCCGATTTGCTCGTGGGTATGCTCTGGCGAAGACTCATGCCCTGAATTTCAGCTCCGGCGATGCCGTAGTGGAGTATAACGTCTATGTCTTTCACTACTAAACAAAGGATTTTCCCTCTTCTTCTTCTTTTTTTTGAGACAAATTTGGGAATTTTTTCCTTTTTCCTCTCTTTTTCTTTAATAAAGTTTATGTGGTGACCATATATTAAAGTGAACCTTAGGCTTAAGTTCAAAATATTGTTTGAGGTGGTTCACAAAATTTAAATTAAATAATAGATTTAAATTTATAGATTGGTATCTAAACTTTATTCTATTTTAGTTTTTCTATTATTTTAATTATCGTTCCGATCACCATTATTTATTGGTCATGATGGAAAATTGTATGGAGCAGCATATAAACTAATGGAATATAAAGAACATATTGGTCATGATGGAAAATTGTATGGAGCAGCAATCTTTTATAACTAATGGAATATAAAGAACATCCGTGTGGATACAACCCAACCAAAATCAAAACAAAAAGAATGAGTCATGAGTAATTGTTGTTACTTAAAGTGATCATACTATTTCTATTTAGTATTATCACCATAAAGTTTGAATTAAGAGTTATTCAAAAGTTCAGGATGTACATTTCTAATCTCATCTAAGACCACAAGTGTTTAAAGTCGAAAAAAGGGAATGTGTTTTCTAATAATCACCAAACTTCCGAACTTCATATTAGATAGAAACCAAGGCATACCATACATCACTAATTAGTCTGCACCGACATTTTCTTTCAAACTCTCATATGCAGAATCGAATGTCCAATCACATTTTTAACCACTTGAATGAGTTTTTTCGAAGCTAAATTACTATGACAAAACTCCAATGAATACACTTGAAAATCGAAAAACCCTTCACTATTTCTAGCCAATTTTATCATATAAAATGTTTGATCTTTGGAATATGAGACATACAAAGACCGTTCAATCATTTTGAAACAGAAGATTAAAACTAGCCAACATATTCAAAAGAGAGTCAATAACTCGAGCCGATCATAATTACAGATTGAAAATTCCCAAATTTTTGTGCTACTAACTTAAATGGAGAAATCACATCATCATTTAAAATCACATAACTTACAGGACAATCAATTTTCTACATGCCAATGGCCTGAATGGTTATGAATTTTGTGATATTACAGTCACCACCACATGTGTCGGCAATTTATGGCAAATAAAACTACAAGAACTAGTTAGAATTCAAATCTCTATCTCAATAACGAAAATGTTATTAAATTTGACACAAAAATAAAATAACACTTTCAAAAGGGTAGGTTTTAAAATTCCAAATTATTTGATAGTTGATTACGAAATGAACCTTATTTATAAAACATAAATAAAACAATTAAAAATTCCACATACATATTAAGGTTCTCTCAAATATAATCAATCAAGAACATCTGTTCCATACAATTATAAATGGTGTAACATATTACAATTGGATAAAATCTACAACATGAACTTATAATGGTCAAAGGATGTTCGAGAGTTACCAACCTTAATACTCCACTTTTCACTAAAAATCATTAGTTTACTATCATATACTCAAGCGAACTCCTCGTAGTTTTATTCACCGATAACAATATTTGGGAACATAAACCAAACAATAAGCAACCAAAACACAATTGATTGACATATCAAATAAATTTCAGTGATAAACATTCTGTCATTAGTAATATCAAAAAAGTAAGAATGTTTGAAACTCAAATTAGTTTTAAAAACTCTTTTTGTTATCAAAATTGGATGGTGATTAAGAATAGAAAGATTAGTTAGTTTAAGAAATATGGGTTCAATGGAAATAATCGAAACAAGAACATCTTTGAATAAACTAAAACTACAGGGTGACGAAAACTAGAAACTAAGAAACAATTCAATTCTATAAGTTCTGTTTCCAAAATTTAGAAGCATAATCTGAGAAAATTGTACCATTAGAGCAGTTGCAAAGATCAAACAAAAATAAGACTCACAAAACAAGGCAAAAGTTCAAAGAGATGAAAATTCTAATAGCCACCTTTGAGATCATTAACCACATCGTATGGAATGGGAGTCACAGTCTCCATCAGAGCTCCTTCAACCATGAACCCTGGTTTGGGGCCTTCCGGTTGCCTCTTGGTGCAGATGACTGCGCCTTTGGCCTTGGCTTCAGCCTTCAGCTCATCATTCTTCACCTTCCTCAAGCGAAATTCCTCCGTGCATCGAGAAGGCTGCACGTGCTCCACTCTCACATGAATTCTTTTCTTAATAATTCTGTTCCCGACCTACAAAAAATTCATTCCCAAAATCACAAGTTTAATACTAAAAAAAAAAAAAAGCAGATTCCAGAACCCATCAAACTAGAACATACATTAAGATTCACAAGTTTAATAAGAAAAACAGAGTCCGAAAACTAATTAAGATTCTATCAAAACCAAACACAATCTATTACCCTAAATCACCAGATTCATATACATTCTAAAAACTATAACAGATTTTAAAAAAGAATCCCGAACCTGTTTGTTGATCTCGACACCGATGGCGCGCTTTGTGACATTCCATACCTGACCTGTGCGACCATGGTAAAATTTATGAGGCATACCCTTGTGGACGGCGCCGTTCACCTTGATATCCACATAATCACCGATTTTGTACGTCCTCAAGTAGGTAGTCAAAGCAATGTAACCCTTCTTCCTGAAAGGCCTGGCGAAGAGGTCTCTGGTACGTGATCGAAGTCCATGGCCGGCCGGCATGATTGGAGCAGGAACTTTCTCTCACACTCTCTCACAAAATGAAGAAACCCTAATTGCGAGGGCTAGGTTTTTTATTGGCTTCTTTAATGGGCCGGATAAATTAAACTGGGCCCAGATAGAAAGCACAAAATGTAATCTGTTAGCAAATTTACGAATAGTCATATAACTATATTTTTAAAAAATCATAAATATAGTGACTAATATTTGATTACTATCATTTCGAACTTAACATATTATGTTATATTTTTAAAAATTATATTATTATAAACTTAATTATTTTAAATCTAATGGCTACATTTATAACTATTTTTGTAGTTTTTCCTCCAGAAAATAAAAATGGTCAAAAAAATTATTATCATGGTGTAGAGTTTAATTTTAATTTTAATTGAAACACAATACTGTGTTTTGAATATATTTTTAAGTATTTGATACAAAAATTAAGTCATTTTAAAAAAAAAAATTGATGTTTCGATAATTTTCCAAATAGTTTTTAGGTTCTAGATCTATAATTTAACTATTGTTAGACAAGTTCAAGTACTCACTAAATTTGGAAGGTTAAATTTTATCATTGGATTGTCATTCTTACCTTCATTTAAATTCTCTGACAATTCACTCAAAGGTGAGTATTTAGCTATTTTTTCTTAATTAATAATTAAAAAAAATTATTAAATAAGAATAAAATATCTCATAAACCTTCTTTTTGAATTAGCGAAGAAATAAAGATTTTTCCAAAAGAAAACCACGAACTTCATTCCTACAATTTTTTACGTCCCTTGAAAACCATGAATTGAGTTAGATAGAATACTCCAATTGCTAATAGCAAGAACTGAATTGAATTAAACTCTAAATCATCGATCAACAAACGTTCATGAACTACTCAAGACCGAACCAATTAAACAAACACAACATAGAGTTCAATTATAACTCTACACGATCAAAAAACCTAGAAGCACCCATTAAATTATGTGTTCTCAAAGCAAATAAAATCGAAGATCGGAACGATGGCAACTCACCACAGCAGTAACACCGTGGAGAACAGGATTGATGGCCCATTCACTTTTATCCTGAATCAAAACACAGTAAAACTCAAACATGAATCCCAAAACTAAAAAACTTAAGTAGTAGAAGGTGCTTAATAGAAGAAGAAGAAGAGACAAATACAGGGTCGGGTTTAAGAAGAGAAAAACAGCGAGGGCAACGAGGCGATCCGAGCCCTGGATTCATAGTGGGTTCATGGTAGAGATTGCCTCTTCTTAGCTTCTGTTCGTAAACTTCTCTAGTACCCATGTCTAGACTGAAGCTCGCACTGAAGATCTTTGTTCGGCAACGAATTCGCGGGTTCCGTCTCTTCAGTTTGCAGTTCTGACGAGAAACGGAAATTGAGTTAAACCAAACGACGAAGATCCGGGTATAATTGACCATTCATTTTCAAAGGGTTTTTAACCTAAAAAAAAGATTTAATCACAAATTTTGATCCATTGACCTCAGAAAAATATTTGTTTTTCAAATAATTTGTTTTTATTTTCTAAAATAAATTACTTTTTATTTTAGTTTCTATTTCTGAAAAAATTAATCATAGAGTATACTTTTTTAAAAAAGTTCTCATATTCTTAATCAAAATTTTTAAACAAAAATAAATTTTTAAAAAAAAACAATCTTACCTAAATTTGAGTTGGATAAATAAATAAATTTACGAATAAAAGTAGTATTTATAAACTTAATTTTTAAAAAAAATCGATACTCTTCATTTTTAATCTTATAGATCTTCAAAAGTTATTTAAGATTTTTCGAGTCTACTGCCCATTTTTAATTCAAATCTTAACTTTATATTATTAAAAGTTTGTTATAAACTATCGGAATCCTCCAAGTCTCCCTTGCTTCAAATTTGTATAAAAGTTTGTTATAAACTATTGGAATCCCTCCAAGTCTCCTTGGTTTTTTTAGTGTGAATTACTCAAGAGAGGTTTAAAAAATATATGATTTTTTAAATTTTTGAAGAGCTTAACTCAATTGCAATATGTGGATTGAAGATCAAGAAATTTTGTGTTCTAGATCTTAGATCCAATTTGTATTATAAAAATTGTTTCTAAATTTATCATTTCAATTCATCGTTAATGTATTAATGCATTGCTCTTAATAAATAATTGAGTAAAAACTAAGTATTTGAAACATAGAGCATCCTACCTACTATAGTATAATTTACATCTAAATCTACCAAATTGGTTAATATACAATGGAAGAAGGATAAATAAATTATTTGTTTGATGCCTTTTCATAATTATGAAAATTAAAACATAAAATTGTTTTTAAATGTTACCAATGGAGTAGCTGGAAAAAGTAGCATTTATTTATTATTTCAAAAAATTGATAAAAACGCATATCCTAATTTTAATTCACGCTTCGTGTTTGTTTACTTCTTGAATTTCAAAAGAAGCTAGGTGACATATTATTAAATCTCCATCAACATCACAATATTTTTATCATATTTTCATATTTTTCCAAGTTTAACATTGACATAAAAGATGAATTGATATTCTATTATATCATAGTAAAACATAAAATAAAAAATTTAGAAAATCAAAATCATGTTGTGCAAAGGAGAGAAATAAGTTTAGTTTTTAAAGTTACTAGAATTAGAAAATTTCAATAAGAAGGCATTTTATTTCTTGAAGTAAATCAAACGTTTCAACAAAGATTTATATAGTTTCGAAGGCAATGTCTTTTGTTTGCTTCTATAATGAAATAGTGATAAATAAATGAAGAACTGAGAACAAATAACTCTATATCTTTTAAAAATTTTAATATATTTTGTAAATATAAAAAATCCTATTATTTCTTTTGTTGTTTTCCTTTAGAAGTCGAACCACAAAGGACCCATCCACCTACGCCAATACCTTTTACTTTTCTTCTCGCCGTTTATATCAAACACAATTCATTATTAATGAAATTCCACCGTTTTAAATACTTTCAAATTCCTCCACTCCCATGGCTCCAATTCTCATCCCCATGCCCTCCACCGCCGTCGCAGCTGCCACTTTTTTCTCTCTCTTCCTTACCTCCCTCCTCGCCGCATCCGACACCGTTCTGTCACCGGAAAAGCTCGGCATTCGGCGGCGGGAGAAGCTGAGTCATCTCCACTTTTACTTCCATGACATCGTCAGCGGCCGGAACCCCACGGCGCTGATTGTCGTTCCACCGCCGTCGTCCAATGCCTCACGGACTCTGTTTGGCGCTGTGGTGATGACGGATGATCCGCTGACTGAACGGCCGGAAATTGGGTCAAAATTGCTGGGAAAAGCTCAAGGATTTTACGCGGGGGCGTCGAAAACGGAATTTGGGCTCTTAATGGTAATGAATTTCGCGTTTGTGGAAGGGAAATATAATGGGAGTTATTTGAGCATCTTGGGGCGGAATACGATTATGTCCGCCGTGAGAGAGATGCCAGTGGTCGGCGGCGGCGGGCTTTTCCGATTTGCTCGTGGGTATGCTCTGGCGAAGACTCATGCCCTGAATTTCAGCTCCGGCGATGCCGTAGTGGAGTATAACGTCTATGTCTTTCACTACTAAACAAAGGATTTTCCCTCTTCTTCTTCTTTTTTTTGAGAAAAAGTATTTGGGAATTTTTCCTTTTTCCTCTCTTTTTCTTTAATAAAGTTTATGTGGTGACCATATATTAAAGTGAACCTTAGGCTTAAGTTCAAAATATTGTTTGAGGTGGTTCACAAAATTTAAATTAAATAATAGATTTAAATTTATAGATTGGTATCTAAACTTTATTCTATTTTAGTTTTTCTATTATTTTAATTATCGTTCCGATCACCATTATTTATTGGTCATGATGGAAAATTGTATGGAGCAGCAATCTTTTATAACTAATGGAATATAAAGAACATATTGGTCATGATGGAAAATTGTATGGAGCAGCAATCTTTTATAACTAATGGAATATAAAGAACATCCGTGTGGATACAACCCAACCAAAATCAAAACAAAAGAATGAGTCATGAGTAATTGTTGTTACTTAAAGTGATCATACTATTTCTATTTAGTATTATCACCATAAAGTTTGAATTAAGAGTTATTCAAAAGTTCAGGATGTACATTTCTAATCTCATCTAAGACCACAAGTGTTTAAAGTCGAAAAAAGGGAATGTGTTTTCTAATAATCACCAAACTTCCGAACTTCATATTAGATAGAAACCAAGGCATACCATACATCACTAATTAGTCTGCACCGACATTTTCTTTCAAACTCTCATATGCAGAATCGAATGTCCAATCACATTTTTAACCACTTGAATGAGTTTTTTCGAAGCTAAATTACTATGACAAAACTCCAATGAATACACTTGAAAATCGAAAAACCCTTCACTATTTCTAGCCAATTTTATCATATAAAATGTTTGATCTTTGGAATATGAGACATACAAAGACCGTTCAATCATTTTGAAACAGAAGATTAAAACTAGCCACATATTCAAAAGAGAGTCAATAACTCGAGCCGATCATAATTACAGATTGAAAATTCCCAAATTTTTGCTGCTACTAACTTAAATGGAGAAATCACATCATCATTTAAAAATCACATAACTTACAGGACAATCAATTTTCTACATGCCAATGGCCTGAATGGTTATGAATTTTTGATATTACAGTCACCACCACATGTGTCGGCAATTTATGGCAAATAAACTACAAGAACTAGTTAGAATTCAAATCTCTATCTCAATAACGAAAATGTTATTAAATTTGACACAAAAATAAAATAACACTTTCAAAAGGGTAGGTTTTAAAATTCCAAATTATTTGATAGTTGATTACGAAATGAACCTTATTTATAAAACATAAATAAAACAATTAAAAATTCCACATACATATTAAGGTTCTCTCAAATATAATCAATCAAGAACATCTGTTCCATACAATTATAAATGGTGTAACATATTACAATTGGATAAAATCTACAACAATGAACTTATTATAATGGTCAAAGGATGTTCGAGAGTTACCAACCTTAATACTCCACTTTTTCACTAAAAATCATTAGTTTACTATCATATACTCAAGCGAACTCCTCGTAGTTTTATTCACCGATAACAATATTTGGGAACATAAACCAAACAATAAGCAACCAAAACACAATTGATTGACATATCAAATAAATTTCAGTGATAAACATTCTGTCATTAGTAATATCAAAAAAGTAAGAATGTTTGAAACTCAAATTAGTTTTAAAAACTCTTTTTGTTATCAAAATTGGATGGTGATTAAGAATAGAAAGATTAGTTAGTTTAAGAAATATGGGTTCAATGGAAATAATCGAAACAAGAACATCTTTGAATAACTAAAACTACAGGGTGACGAAAACTAGAAACTAAGAAACAATTCAATTCTATAAGTTCGTTTCCAAAATTTAGAAGCATAATCTGAGAAAATTGTACCATTAGAGCAGTTGCAAAGATCAAACAAAAATAAGACTCACAAAACAAGGCAAAAGTTCAAAGAGATGAAAATTCTAATAGCCACCTTTGAGATCATTAACCACATCGTATGGAATGGGAGTCACAGTCTCCATCAGAGCTCCTTCAACCATGAACCCTGGTTTGGGGCCTTCCGGTTGCCTCTTGGTGCAGATGACTGCGCCTTTGGCCTTGGCCTGGTCAGCCTTCAGCTCATCATTCTTCACCTTCCTCAGCGAAATTCCTCCGTGCATCGAGAAGGCTGCACGTGCTCCACTCTCACATGAATTCTTTTCTTAATAATTCTGTTCCCGACCTACAAAAAATTCATTCCAAAATCACAAGTTTAATACTTAAAAAAAAAAAAAGCAGATTCCAGAACCCATCAAACTAGAACATACATTAAGATTCACAAGTTTAATAAGAAAAACAGAGTCCGAAAACTAATTAAGATTCTATCAAAACCAAACACAATCTATTACCCTAAATCACCAGATTCATATACATTCTAAAAACTATAACAGATTTTAAAAAAGAATCCCGAACCTGTTTGTTGATCTCGACACCGATGGCGCGCTTTGTGACATTCCATACCTGACCTGTGCGACCATGGTAAAATTTATGAGGCATACCCTTGTGGACGGCGCCGTTCACCTTGATATCCACATAATCACCGATTTTGTACGTCCTCAAGTAGGTAGTCAAAGCAATGTAACCCTTCTTCCTGAAAGGCCTGGCGAAGAGGTCTCTGGTACGTGATCGAAGTCCATGGCCGGCCGGCATGATTGGAGCAGAACTTTCTCTCACACTCTCTCACAAAATGAAGAAACCCTAATTGCAGGGCTAGGTTTTTTATTGGCTTCTTTAATGGGCCGGATAAATTAAACTGGGCCCAGATAGAAAGCACAAAATGTAATCTGTTAGCAAATTTACGAATAGTCATATAACTATATTTTTAAAAAATCATAAATATAGTGACTAATATTTGATTACTATCATTTCGAACTTAACATATTATGTTATATTTTTAAAAATTATATTATTAAAACTTAATTATTTTAAATCTAATGGCTACATTTATAACTATTTTTGTAGTTTTTCCTCAGAAAATAAAAATGGTCAAAAAAATTATTATCATGGTGTAGAGTTTAATTTTAATTTAATTGAAACACAATACTGTGTTTTAAATATATTTTTAAGTATTTGATAGAAAAATTAAGTCATTTTAAAAAAAATTGTGTTTCGATAATTTTCCAAATAGTTTTAGGTTCTAGAATTTAATTTACGATTGTTAGACAAGTTCAAGTACTCACTAAATTTGGAAGGTTAAATTTTATCATTGGATTGTCATTCTTACCTTCATTTAAATTCTCTGACAATTCACTCAAAGGTGAGTATTTAGCTATTTTTTCTTAATATAATAAAAAAAATATTAAATAAGAATAAAATATCTCATAAACCTTCTTTTGAATTAGCGAAGAAATAAAGATTTTTCCAAAAGAAAACCACGAACTTCATTCCTACAATTTTTTACGTCCCTTGAAAACCATGAATTGAGTTAGATAGAATACTCCAATTGCTAATAGCAAGAACTGAATTGAATTAAACTCCTAAATCATCGATCAACAAACGTTCATGAACTACTCAAGACCGAACCAATTAAACAAACACAACATAGAGTTCAATTATAACTCTACACGATCAAAAAACCTAGAAGCACCCATTAAATTATGTGTTCTCAAAGCAAATAAAATCGAAGATCGGAACGATGGCAACTCACCACAGCAGTAACACCGTGGAGAACAGGATTGATGGCCCATTCACTTTTATCCTGAATCAAAACACAGTAAAACTCAAACATGAATCCCAAAACTAAAAAACTTAAGTAGTAGAAGGTGCTTAATAGAAGAAGAAGAAGAGACAAATACGTCGGGTTTAAGAAGAGAAAAACAGCGAGGGCAACGAGGCGATCCGAGCCCTGGATTCATAGTGGGTTCATGGTAGAGATTGCCTCTTCTTAGCTTCTGTTCGTAAACTTCTCTAGTACCCATGTCTAGACTGAAGCTCGCACTGAAGATCTTTGTTCGGCAACGAATTCGCGGGTTCCGTCTTCAGTTTGCAGTTCTGACGAGAAACGGGAAATTGAGTTAAACCCAACGACGACGAAGATCCGGGGGTATAATTGACTATTCATTTTCAAAGGGCTTTTAACCTAAAAAAAAGATTTAATCACAAATTTTGATCCATTGACCTTAGAAAAATATTTGTTTTTCAAAGAATTTGTTTTTATTTTCAAAATAAATTACTTTTTATTTTAGTTTCTATTTCTAAAAAAAAAATTAATCATAGACTATACTTTTTACATTTTTAGAAAAGTTCTCATATTCTTAATCAAAATTTTTAAACAAAAATAATTTTTAAAAAAAACACAATCTTAACTTTTAAAAACCAAATCGATACTCTTCATTTTTAATTTTATAGATCTTCAAAAGTTATTTAAAATTTATCGAGTCTACTGCTAATTTTTAATTCAAATCTTAACTTTATATTATTAAAAGTTTGTTATAAACTATTGGAATCCTAAGTCTCCCTTGCTTCAAATTTGTATAAAAGTTTGTTATAAACTATTGGAATCCCTCCAAGTCTCCTTTGCATCAAATTTGTGGTTTTCTTAGTGTGAATTACTCAAGAGAGGTTTAAAAAATATATGATTTTCTAAATTTTTGAAGAGCTTAATTCAATTGCAATATGTGGATTGAAGATCAAGAAATTTTGTGTTCTAGATCTTAGATCCAATTTGTATTAAAAAAAATGTTTCTAAATTTATCATTTCAATTCATCGTTAATGTATTAATATATTGCTCTTAATAAATAATTGAGTAAAAGACTAAGTATTTGAAACATAGAGCATCCTACCTACGTATAATTTACATCCAAATCGACTAAATTTTAATATACAATGGAAGAAGGATAAATAAATTATTTGTTTGATGCCTTTCATAATTATGAAAATTAAAACATAAAATTGTTTTTAAATGTTACCATAGAGTAGTTGGAAAAAGTAGCATTTTACTTATTATTTTAAAAAATCGATAAAAATGCATATCCTAATTTTAATTCACGCTTAGTCTTTGTTTACTTCTTGAATTTCAAAAGGAGTTAGGTGACATATTATTAAATCTCCATCAACATCACAATATTTTATCATATTTTCATATTTTTTCCAAGTTTAACATTGACATAAAAGATGAATTGATATTCTATTCTATTATTTTATTTCTTGAAGTAAATCAAACGTTTCAACAAAGATTTATACGTTTCCAAGTCAATGTCTTTCTTGTTTGCTTCTCTAATAATGAAATAGTGATAAATAACTGAAGAACCTCTAAAGTGAGAACAAATAACTCTATATCTTTTTAAAAATAATTTTACTATATTTCCTATTACTCTTTTGTTGTTTTCCTTTAGAAGTCGAACCACAAAGGACCCATCCACCTACGCCAGTACCATTAGAGCAGTTGCGCAGCAAAGATCAAACAAAAATAAGACTCACAAAACAAGGCAAAGCAAAAGTTCAGATAGGTGAAAATTCTAATAGCCACCTTTAAGATCATTAACCACATCGTATGGAATGGGAGTCACAGTCTCCATTAGAGCTCCTTCAACCATGAACCCTGGTTTGGGGCCTTCCGGTTGCCTCTTAGTGCAGATGACTGTGCCTTTGGCCTTGGCTTCAGCCTTCAGCTCGTCATTCTTCACCTTCCTCAAGCGAAATTCCTCGGTGCATCGAGAAGGCTGCATGTGCTCCACTCTCACATGAATTCTTTTCTTAATAATTCTGTTCCCGACCTACAAAAAATTCATTCCGAAAATCACAAGTTTAATACTTAAAAAAAAAAAAAGCAGATTCCAGAACCCATCAAACTAGAACATACATTAAGATTCACAAGTTTAATAAGAAAAACAGAGTCCGAAAACTAATTAAGATTCTATCAAAACCAAACACGATCTATTACCCTAAATCACCAGATTCACATACATTCTAAAAACTATAACAGATTTTAAAAAAGAATCCCGAACCTGCTTGTTGATCTCGACACCGATGGCGCGCTTTGTGACATTCCATACCTGACCTGTGCGACCATGGTAAAATTTATGAGGCATACCCTTGTGGACGGCGCCGTTCACCTTGATATCCACATAATCACCGATTTTGTACGTCCTCAAGTAGGTAGTCAAAGCAATGTAACCCTTCTTCCTGAAAGGCCTGGCGAAGAGGTCTCTGGTACGTGATCGAAGTCCATGGCCGGCCGGCATGATTGGAGCAGGAACTTTCTCTCACACTCTCTCACAAAATGAAGAAACCCTAATTCCCAGGCTAGGTTTTTTATTGGCTTCTTTAATGGGCCGGATAAATTAAACTGGGCCCAGATAGAAAGCACAAAATGTAATCTGTTAGCAAATTTACGAATAGTCATATAACTATATTTTTAAAAAATCATAAATATAGTGACTAATATTTGATTACTATCATTTCGAATTTAACATATTATGTTATATTTTTAAAAATTATATTATTAAAAATTTAATTATTTTAAATCTAATGGCTACATTTATAACTATTTTTGTAGTTTTTCCTCTAGAAAATAAAAATGGTCAAAAAAATTATTATCATGGTGTAGAGTTTAATTTTAATTTAAATTGAAACACAATACTGTCTTTTAAATATATTTTTAAGTATTTGATAGAAAAATTAAGTCATTTTTTTTAAAAAAAAATTAGTGTTTCGATAATTTTCAAAATAGTTTTGAGGTTCTAGAAGTGTAATTTAACGATTGTTAGACAAGTTCAAGTACTCACTAAATTTGGAAGGTTAAATTTTATCATTGGATTGTCATTCTTACCTTCATTTAAATTCTCTGACAATTCACTCAAATGTGAGTATTTAGCTATTTTTTCTTAATTAATAATTAAAAATAATTATTAAATAAAAAAAATATCTCATAAACCTTCTTTTTGCATAATGTAAAATTGGCAAAGATGAACACTATAAAAGAAGGCTTTCACAATAAAATAAAATAACATACCTTTTTAGTGTTTTTTTTTTCTCAAACTCAAACCAAAACGAAAAAAAACGAAACAAACATTTACCGACGAGGGACGAAGGATAGCTCACAAGTGTCGACTGCGACAGCAAGCGACAGATAATAGACAACAAGTGGTGGTGAACCTTAAGGGAGAGAGACACGTCTGAGGAAAAAAATAAGAAAAGAAATTTTAAAGGGAACTCTCCATGACATGCATAGCGACATTGAGAGAAGTTTAAAATTTAAAAAAGATGCAAACTTCTCCTGACGCCATCATGCATGGAGAGCCTTTAATTAGAGGGTATGGACAGACATTTATTAACGAATAGAATATGCCTCTCCTACACATATTGGTGTATTATGGAGTCTCAGTCAACTTGTATATATAAAGGTATAGAAAGATTAGATGAAACACCTAGTAATGATCATTTCCATTAATCAAATAGTAGTAATCTATTTTATGAAGACAGTGAAAAAGTTGGGGATGTTGCACGATTTACAAGCAACGATTGAACATGAACAACAAACGGCAAAGAAAGGTTTTGAGAATGGCATGCCATTAAATAGTGGTGGTGTAGAAGAGGAGGTGGTGATATGTTGCACAAAATGGGAAGATCCTCATATTGATCGTTCCAAGACAAGATAAGTTGATCTTTCCATACACTGGAAGATAAGTTGATCTTTCCACACACTGTTCGCTTCAGTTGTACCATTGGCTCGCGTTGTGCTAACGCTAGACACTTTTCCTGATTGCTTTCTTAAGTGGACCGATGTTACCCCATATTACATCGAACTCGTGAAGGACTCTATACGAGTAAGTTTTAAAATTAAGCGTTCATATAAGTTAATGACCTATCGCGTACATATATATAATCTTAATATACTTTCCTTTTGTAGCAATTTTTCGAGGATTTCACATATCCAACACCTAATCCGTTAGTTGAGCATCAGGTTCTCACCACCTAGAAAGAGTTTAGGGAAAAGAGTTTAGGGGCAGAACCCTCGTCATTTAAAAAAGTTTAGTGATCCTGAATAGGCACAAGCCAACCCACCCGCGATTGAAGAATCGTGTGTTGGATATGTGACAATTTTAAATGACTTAAAACTTACAAATGTTCTCAAACGAAAGTTTATATTTTTAATGTTCTTTAATGTTCCATTTTTATCTTATTTACATCTACAATCATCAAAGAATAGGGCTACTATAGCAAAGCAGCCCTACAGTCACAATAGTAGCGCTCACTGATCGAGTGAAGATGTAAGAGAGTAGATGCTCGTGTAAGTTTTCTGCTATGCTTGTTGTCTTCATTTTGTTTTTACATTTTGTTTACACACAATTTACTTATTATTCAATTAAATTTTATGGCAGAATCAAATACTTGTTATCTAGTCCCAACCCACGAATATGCAAAGCCAATTTTGGATAGACGACTAGGCTACTCAAAGGCCAAAGTTCTAACACGCCATTGATAGTTCTTCCTCAACTGCATTAGCTCATGAGCGAGAAATGCACGCCAATGAGATTGACAAGCTATTCAAGAATTAGAAGAACAAAATAGATTGTGGCAGAATCAAAGTCATTGAAAGAATACATAAATGATGAAGGATGATTGCAAAAACTCTCATCAACCTTGATTCGTTCATTTACTGTAAGTAATTTTGATATATATCCATACTTTAATTTCATGTCAATAATTATTTGAAAACATAAACCAAACAAATTGACATATCAAATGAAGTCCAAAGAAATTTTAGTGATAAAATGACTAATGTTTGTAAACATTTAATTTAGGCTATAATTTGCCCTAATTCCAACTCAAAACATTCTCTATCATGGGTAATATCAAAGTTTGGAAAACTCTCCTTTGTTATTGAAATAAAAACGCTAATCAGATTAAGAAATATGAATATGTGAAAACAATGGAAAGAAATTAGATGGTGATTAAGAAATATGAATATATGAAAACAATGGAAAGAATAACCTAAGGCAACAAAATTTACTTTTAATAAGCTAAAACTACACTTCCTTATGCTAATGGCCAAAACTAGAAACTAAGAAACAATTTAATTCCATAAGTTTCGTATCCAAAATTTAGAAGCATAATATGATAAAATTGTACTATTCAAGCAGTTCAAATATCAAACAAAAATGAAACTACAAAACAAGGCAAAAGTTCAAAGAGGATAAAATTTCAATAGCCACCCTTGAGATCATTAACCACATTGTAGGGAATGGGAGTCACAGTTTCCATTAAAGCTCCTTCAACCATGAACCCTGGTTTGGGGCCTTCCGGTTGCCTCTTAGTGCAGATGACTGTGCCTTTGGCCTTGGCTTCAGCCTTCAGCTCGTCATTCTTCACCTTCCTCAAGCGAAATTCCTCGGTGCATCGAGAAGGCTGCACGTGCTCAACTCTCACATGAATTCTTTTTTTAATAATTTTGTTCCCAACCTACAAAATTCATCCCGAAAATCACACATTTAATTTATATATATAAAGCAAAGTCCAAAACAGAATGAAACTTTCTCTCATCATATTCCAAAACCCATCGTACGATAGAAAATGTTTTTCTCTATGGTTTCATCTATCAACTTGAGCTGGATTGAGTTGGTTAAAATAATCAACTCAATCGTACTTGACAACGTTAGTTTTAAATAAACTTCAATAATGCTTACTTTTAAAGTTATACACATGTATATGTATGTATATACATACGTACATTTCTACATACATTAAAATGAGAGATTTACGTACATTAAAATGAGAGATTGTATAATAAGTTTAGTATTATTGCAATAGATTGCTATATTAGTTAGTTATTTAATCACTTAAAATAAAAAAATATTTTATATTAAACATTAATTTAATTACTAAAGGCAATTAAAGAAATATAAATTAATTAGAATTAGTAGTTAATAATACCATTGTATGTATTGATTATTTTTTATAAAAAAATGTGTAATTGATTTGGGGTGCCCGACCATCACAAAGTCCATGGCCGGCCGGCATGATTGGGGCAGGAGGAACTTTCTCTCACACTCGCTCACAAAATGAAGAAACCCTAGTTCATTCGGATTTGTATAGTGACTAGGGCTAGGTTTTTTATTTGCTTCTTTAATGAGCGGGCTGAATTAAAGTGAGCCCAAATAGAAAGCCCATTGTTTTAGTAGAAGAAAAAGTGTAATTAGAATTGTTAGCAAAAAAAATCACAAATATAGTAAAGTCACACTTCTTTGAGTGATAGATTGTTGTCCTACTTTTATCATACATATATTGTTTTATTCTTTAAAACAATACAATGACTAGGATTTTAATTTTTACAAATAAATATTTTGTAATAATATAAAATTTTATACTAATAATTAAAAATAACTTTTGTAAATGATATAAAACAATTTAATTTTTTAAAACACGACAATTCAAACTATTTACGTTAATAATAAAATTTTAAGTCAATCAAAATGGATAACTAAAAGTGTAGCTATCCATTTTTTGGTAGGTGTTGAGCAATAAATTTCGGCCAATTAAATTCTGCCACATCATCACAACAAATATTTCATAATTATATTTTATTGGATTTTGATAATTAAGTTTACCCAATGCAACTCAATTCAAGTTCAATAAGCAGATTAGCCAAGTCCAAACTCAACAAACAGATGGACTCAAGTCCAATAAAGCAAATGGGTCCAAGCCCAAATCCAACCCAATAAGGCAAATGGGCTCAAGCTAAAGTCCAACAGACAAATTGGTTAAAGTCAAAGCTCAACAAGCAAATAAGCCAAAGCCCACCTAAAGCCCAAAAATTTATCTATAAATAGAGATCTTTGTCATTCATTTGAGTAGGTCTTTCTTTGAATGAATAATTAAAGTTCTGAAGACGTGCAAGTTCGAATAACAACTTATATCTAACTTCTGAAAGACTGACTTTGAAAATTAAACTTTCATTGAATTCCATAATAGTTCAAATCGACTTGCAACAACAACATCCTGAATACCAAAGATCGATAAGTTCTAAGTTTTAAATTGTATTCGAGAGAAAATATCAAATGAGTAAATAGTAGAGACTGTATTCACAATATTCATCAATATAACAAAGTTCAATTCCTCGTGTGAACAATATGATGCAATTATTTTTCACTTTTCTTTATACGTAATTTTTTTTCATAATTTGGTTATGTTAGGTTTTCTAAATTTAATTTGCAATCCAACTATAATTTGATAAGCTTATCTCAATTATTATTAATATTATTTTAATTTGTTTAATATATTTTTAAAAAACATATGTGTTTTTTGAAAAATTAGAAATTGAATATATATATATATATATATATATATATATAAATGATGAAACCAGAACTTTCCTAATTTTATTAATTATTAATAGTTATCGTTTGGGTAATCCAACCTCCTGGCCTGGAAGTGTCATCTTTGGACGGACTTGTTTTGAGAATGATTGTCATAACTCTTGTTTTAGCTTATGATAACCTTATTTTTACTCAATCGCTCTCTCCAATAGTTTTATTATATATTTGTTTTAAAAATTGTATCATTTTTTTAATTTATTCAATAGTCTTAAAAAAAATATTGTTTTTAAATTATTTTATTTACGAAATTAATTTTGATTATTTTATGTATTTGTTCATCGTATTTAACATTTTTTAAAAAATTATTATTTCATGTATTTTATTCAATTTTCAAATTTTCGAATATTTTATTTGAAAATTGACCTATGCATATATAAACTATTAATGATAAATTTAAGTTAAATTAATTTTATTAAATTTATAAAAAAAAATAAAAATCAAATGAGGCTATTTAATGTTAGATTAAATAACTTTTTGAACGATTGAATAACTTAAATAAATGTACAACAAATATTTTAAAAAGTATTTAAACTTTAATGTACAATAATTTTCTTTAAAATAAATCAATTTAATTGCAATATCTTATTTAAGATTTATTTGAATTAAATTTTGAATATAAAACTACTATGATTTGATAAATTAAATATACAGAATTTGTGTATTGCAGTTATAATATTAATTCAAAATAAAAATTAATAAATTATTCGCATGTAATAATTACGTAAGAAATGTTGAAAATTGGTCACATTTAAATAAATTTTTGAAATATGTTTTACGAAAATAGAACAATTTCGTAAATTAAATATACAAAATTTGTGTACTATATTTAAAATACAAATTAAAAAAAATGTATAAAAAAAATCATATTATTACCTACACAACCCTTCTCCAAAAAATCTTATCATAATCACCCCATAATTCTTCCCACATCACTATTTCCCAAAATACATACTATCATAACACTAGTTTTATCATAACACTAATTTTTTCATAACTCATTCGTTCTCCCAAAAAGGCCCCTAGTGTTTCATAGTTGGTTTATATTCAATTAAAAGTCAACATTTAAGCTTGATTCGGCCAAATATCAACCAAACTAAAAATTATATTTCAGTTAAAAGGGTCAGATATACATAAGCTTGAAACCACATGACCCTATAAAAAACCTATAAATATAAGAGTTCCTTACGATCTTCAAGTTAAAGTCAAGTATTAGAGAGTAAATCTCACACAAACTCGAGTTTAATTTCAAGAAACATGGTTCTCTGTGTGAATGAAGTGTAATGTTTTAAAGTCCACCTGGATAAGTGCAAAGTATCATACCTATTATGAGGTAGGTTCCACTATCTTCAATGAGTTTTAAGAGGACCAATTATCATATGTGATTAAATTTGTGCTCGATATCAGTACTACCTCAATCTTACTAGTAAACATGAACTCGTCAGACAAGTTTAGTCACATGCTTTTGTTGAAGATGAGAAGCTCAAATCTTCTTATTCACTCTCCCTAGCTTGATTAACTAGTTCATAGTACATGACACTAAAAAAAGGCAGAGATGAAATAACATCTTCTCGTCCTAAATAGTAAACTACATCGATTTAAAAACATTATTGTATCTGTAACGAACATTGTTAAAATTTGAGAAATCATTGTTGGTATAAACTCTCACGACAAAGTGAATATACACGAGTTTCTATTGTTTTTTATTTGATAATTATACAACCATTATAAAAGTAACGACTAGTGACTAAATATTACAAACCACGCATGGACAAACTCTCCTACACTTAGTTATTTATCGAGTCACCTTGTAATCAAATTATTGTTGATTTGGTATATATTGGACAACTTTCACGAACATGACAATGATATTAATTGAATATCTCACAAGTTTTAATTGTCTTGTATGTAGGTGGGGGACATTTAATAGTAGGCAATTCATTTTGTTGTTCATGTCCATGCCTTTTGATATATGTGGTGGGGTGACAAATATTTTTCCTATCAATGTCTTCTTCAAAACACTATGCAATCTCATTGTATCCCTTGGGTAGTTGGTGTGTGAGCAATTTCTATATCAATATAACTAAAAAAGAATACTACCAAACCAATTCACAAAATTGTTCATCCAAAACTTTATAAACGAAGATCTTATAGTGATATTACTTTTGTATAGGTACGCATGTATATATGTTCCTAATACGTGCTAAAATCAAAACTAGTGATATTACTTTTGTATAGGTATGCATGTATATATGTTCCTAATACGTGCTAAAATCAAAACTAGCTAGAAGAGGAGAACGTAAGAAATCAAAACATATTTAAGAAATATCAAATTTTGTTTTCAAAATGCCATAAAATCATAAAATAAGTCCGAATATAACTTTGAAATAAATAAATAATTTTGAATTTTGAGAAAGAATGTCAAATCAAACACTTCCTAATCAAAAGTAAAGTTTGCTATCAAGAATGCAATGCATCTAAATAAGGTTTTAACCACATGTCATTAATTATATTCACCTATCTATATTTCCACAAGTCGGGTCTAACAAGGTCTCTTTGGTTGTGAGGTTGCTTATTTTTATTTTTCTTTTCCTTCTTAGTAAATTCTATTAACTTAAAATTCTTAAATTTATTTACACACGCAATAATAACTGAAGTTTGATTAAAATCTAAGATATTAATCGTAAACTTAAAAAAAAACCATAAAAATATACATGAATTTTAATACTCATAATTTATAATTATAATATAAAAACATATATTTCAATAATATTACAAATTGGAACCAGACTTTTAAAGCTTTAATTCAACCCCAATCCAAAAAAATATAAAGATTTTAAAACTCAATCGAACCCAAAAATAAAACCAACCCAACCCGGGTAATTGATTTTGGTAGTAAGAAACTTTTTATTAGTCACAGAGTAGTCTAAAAGAAAAGGAATTAGCATATTACCCAAAACGTCGCATAATAATATATGATATAGCAAAGAAATGATAAATAAAATAGAAAGAAAGAAAGAAGAAGAAGAAGAAGAAGTCATAGTATATAAACCCCCTAACAATCCCTCCCTTTCTTCACGCCCCTCCACTTCCCAGCTCTCTCTTCTCTCTAAAAGAAAAGGCATTAAAATCGCAACAAACACATCAACAAAAAATTTCAATTCCACTCTCACTTCTTCTTCTTCTTCTCTAAAACCCTAATCATCCATCTCATTCTTCCTCCCTTTTTCTCCAAATCTTCTCTTCAAATTCCCGATTCCATTTCCATACTTCCTCCTCTCAAGATCCGCACCTGAGTCCTCCTCTTCTCCTTCAACTCTGGCGGTTTTCGTCTTCTTCTAAATGGCGGATCCGCCGGGAATCCGCTTTCTTGATGCCTTTTCTGCTTTTCGTGAAGCTTCGAGTGTTTTCGTTTTATCTTCTATGCCGCGTTGTGTCGATTGACGAGAGTAAAGTATGCTGAGCGTGGTACGCGTGCACCTGCCTTCTGATATTCCTATTGTAGGCTGCGAACTTACGCCCTACGTTCTCCATCGCCGCCCCGATAAGAATATCAGTACTGACGATGTATCTGAGTCCGCTCCTCTTGATGGTCAATTTCTGAGATACAGATGGTAAGCTCCAAGCGATCATTGCGGAATTTGAATTGGTTCTCATCTCCTTTTGTGATATTATTGTCTATTGGTTGTTTACTACTCTACAGTGTCTTGACTGTTGGTCGTTGTACCTCAATTGGATATGTTTGGGGTTTAGTGGTTTCTTCTTTATCTTGGAACTTGGAATTGTTTTGGTGCTACTCTTGAGACAGTTTGTATCAAAATGACTGTATGTTTTTTGACTTTTATATGGTGAGATTAATTTCTAAACGCGTTTTTAGCTGTTATCTCTTCTATATTCCTACTACTAGGAAAAATGACCATGATTACGATTTATGAATGTAGCAAATAATATAATGTAATTGTCAGCTTGCTTGATTATATAAAGATGCCAATGGTTGTATTGTACTACGTCAGTATTTTTATACATGTCCAAAGGCGTTGCTGCCCTTTTATTATTTGTTTTTTAGTCGTTTGGAAAGCTAGTGAAGAGGGCGTGTTGCAGATATAGAATTTAACTATTCTCTCAGTTGGTTATGACTTACGAGTAAATATGAGTTATAATAACATGTGGATGTGTTTGGGGTTCAAACACTCTAACAAAGAGGAGGGAGAGGATAAGTAGAAATATTACAAGAAAGTAGTAAATGGGATCAAAGAGAGTTTTAAAATAATATTTATGATACTTGGTAGGTTATAAATGGGGTAAGTTATAATAACCCAACCCAACTTCGACTTCAAGTTGGTGGCCCAAACACTCTCCGAGTGTAGTTTCAATTCTTATCTATTTTGAAAAGCGAAAATTAAAAAAAAACCTTAAAATTTAAGGGACATAAATCAATCTTTTTCCATAAAAAATTTGTTGAACTTTTGTCCATACAGGGATGGAATTCCCACATAGAAAGTATATCTCTTATTTGATGGATAAAAAAGAGTTGTCGGGAAAGGGAAGGTAGAGGGAATAATCTAGGTCTGGAGGGACAGGAGGCTTCAGTTATGTGGAATTTCCTTGCTTTGAGCAGGCCTTGAAGCTGAAATATAGCAGTTTCTTTTTCATAGTGGAGTCTTGTGGATTTTAAAATTTCAATAAATACCTGCTTACATTAATACTCGAATGAAGAATTGATTGGATCAGAAGAGACTACAAGTTCAAATGTTAGGCTGTGCAGTGGATTTGTAAATGAATAATTGTAAAAAAGAAGATAATTCTGGATAATATATGAATCCCATTTTCCTTTCCTCAAAACAATATTGTTTTCTTCTTCCTCTTCTTCTATGTTTTCCCATATGAAGGTGAGCTTGAGAGATTTGAACCTAAGACGGACTAAAACCTTAAAATCAATGTGTTTTTGTCAATTATGCTCTTAGTAGCCTGCATATGTTCTCTTGTGGGGATCGATGTTGCACAATATTATTTTGAGGCAAAAGTGCAAAACACAGAAAAGTGATGTTTTTTAGTAAGTACGGATTTTAAAAAAAGCAGAATTATAGTATATGAATGGATGATGACTGATGAGACCATAAGGAATTAAAGAAATGGTAACTTGAAAATGAAGCCTTTTTTCTCAACATCACTCTTGTGTGTGTATTTATTCTAATGTGTGTGTTTCTTTAGGCCAAGATGCGCTGCAAGTAAGGTGTACTGACTACACCCTACTGATTTCTTGGCATACTCTTTAAATTGCTGGTGGTTATGATTTAATTAGGCTACTGAAATTTGTTCAGCTTTTTGTTGGGGATTTCTCTTTTGAAGGCTCTCTTCTAATTTTGATGATTTAAACATTTCTCACTCTGGAATAAACTGTTTTATGGTGGTTTACACCAACTTTTAAGTTATTTCAAGTCAGGATTCCATTTCATGTGAAATTGAAAGATGTATTTCTGGATTGTGTATGGATTTAACGCCCCCTAAATTTCTAATGTTTCTACATATTGATGAAAATTGATGATGAATTGAATTGTGGTGATGAAATCCTAGTGCTGCAAAGGCAGAATGTGGCCCTTAAATGTTATACCACTTGGGCATTTTCTTAATAATATCTTTTTTTATCTCTCTATTGGAAATAGTTTCATTGATGGAGCTCATTTTTTCAATCTAATAATTTAGCTTTTCTTCAAGATCTATTTTCTTTTTCTCTCCATAAGAATTAGGAATTTGTATGGTCTGACATCTATCATTTTGTTGAAATGATGCTCTGCTGATATTGAACTTTAAACAATAAATTCTTTTCAGGTACCGCTTACAAAGTGATAAAAAAATTGCTGTTTGTAGTGTGCATCCTTCTGAGGCAGCCACTTTACAATGTTTAGGTTGTGTTAAAGCCAAAATCCCTGCTTTTAAAAGTTATCATTGCACCACCAAATGCTTCTCAGATTCTTGGCAGCATCATCGTGTCCTACATGACCGTGCTGCAAGTGCTATGAACGAAAATGGTAATGAAGAGGAAGAGTTATTTGGACGTTATAATAATAACAATAACAACAACAATTCAGCAGCTGTTACACAAAAGACGGGAGTGGAAACTTGGTTAGAAGTAGGACGCTATAAGAGTTACACACCAACCGCTGAAGATATTGGCCAGGTCCTCAAGTTTGAATGTGCTGTTGTGGATGTGGAAACGATGTTACCTGTGGCATCTCCACTTACTGTATTAACTTCTAGGGTCATTCCAGCTCCATCCCCTAGTCCACGTCGAGTAATACCAGTTAATGGGGTAGATGTGATGGGAAAGCTGGATTTGGATGGTCGAGTATCATCGTCAGGAACGTTTACTGTGCTTTCCTACAATATTTTGGCTGATGTATATGCCACAAATGAAACGTTCAGTTATTGCCCTTCATGGGCTCTTTCATGGCCATATCGCCGGCAAAATCTACTTCGAGAAATAGTTGGTTATCGTGCAGATATAATTTGTCTTCAGGAGGTAAATATCACTGTCTTCATGTCTGTGAATAAATAAAATTTTGGCTACTATAGCATCAGTGGCATGTTGGGATTCTAGAAGTTTGTTTTGTTGCAATTGCAATTGATGTTCTCTAAGCATTTTATTTATTCAGAATATTTTATGGGCTTCATCTTTTTGTGCTATACTTTTCTTTATATTTTTAAAGAAAAGTTCAGTTCACAAAAAATCAGAAAGATAGCAATCAAGTATTTTTCGCTTCAAAACATCCAATCTTATTTCTCGTTTCAACACAATAGGATGTGTAGTCCCCAAAATACTGAGATTTGTAAAAGATGGGTCCAAGGAAACTAGTTTTTCTTGTTCATTCTTTTGGAAGTGGGTACCTTTGTAAGGTTGAGAATGTGACAACTGACACCATTCTGAAAATTTTGATAATTTTTTTAATGTTGATATTAATATTATTTTATTTTTATTTTCTGGTCAAATATTGAATGTTGTGTTTGAACTATGCATTGTTCACCGTCTGTAAACAGGTTCAGAGCGATCACTTTGTGGAATTTTTTGCTCCTGAACTTGACAAACATGGTTATCAGGCACTTTATAAGAGAAAAACCAACGAGGTTTATTTCACATTTACCGTTTGCAGTATACTCTTTATATACAAATAGATTTGAGGTCTATCTGTTTTCTCATCCGCTGTATTTGTCTTTTTTCAGATCTACAATGGGAATATTCAAACTATTGATGGCTGTGCAACATTTTTCCGTAGAGATAGATTTGCACATGTCAAAAAATATGAGGTTGAGAAGTGTTTGAGAAAGTGTTTTTCTTTGTAATGCGATATTGCTGCATCCTCACTGTTTTCTGGCATGTTTGCAGGTTGAGTTTAACAAAGCTGCACAATCTTTAACTGATCCAGCGACTATTCTAACTGTTCAAAAGAGAAATGCTTTAAACAGATTAATCAAGGTGATTTTCTAGTGCTTCTTTTCCCTCTAGTCCAGGCATTTTGATTGCACAGGGTGTTGTGAACTAACGCATTATTTTTTACTGCACCGGTTGTTAGGATGATGTTGCACTTATCGTAGTTCTTGAATCAAAATTCAGCACACCAACAGTTGACAATCCAGGAAAGAGGCAGCTTGTTTGTGTGTAAGAATTCTTGAATTCTTGTCTATTTGGCAATGTCTCTATGGTTTGCTTTTGTTGCTTCTAATATAATTGTTTGTTAATAATTTGATGAGGCTCCTTAATTTTTATTATTATTTAAGCCTATTTTCTCCCAGAGGTTCTCTTTTAGATAATACGTGGGTTTTGATTGTCTCTGGACACCTGTGTTCTGTTAATTTCAATCTTGCTGTTTGATATGCTTTTCTACAAACAGTATTAATAGATTTGAATTTTTTGGTTTCTTGTGTAATTTTCTGCTGGCCTTTCTTTGTGGGAGCCAAGCTTGCAATTTCCTATCTCTTCTCCCGTGCTTATATATTTTATTATTAACTTCCTATCAGGCTAATACGCATATTAATGGGAACCAAGAGTTAAAAGATGTCAAGCTCTGGCAGGTAATTTTATTTATGTTGTATACCGTATCATGTTTTCCTTCGGGTTTCTCCTTGAATATGAATCTAAGTCTTGTTTAACATTCTTGAAACTAGGTGCATACTCTATTGAAAGGACTGGAGAAAATAGCCGTGAGTGCAGATATTCCAATGCTGGTCTGTGGGGATTTTAATTCTGTTCCTGGAAGGTTTGTTTTCTTCGTTGTTACTGACAAATAAGTTCATACAATTGTGTCAAAGATCTGTGCAATTATTATCATTACTATTATTATTATTATTTGGGATAAAAGGAAAAAAAGGGATATGTTTCAACTAATTTATCTTTAGTCATTGAACTTTGTTGCAGTGCTCCACATCATCTTCTTGCTAGGGGAAGGTAGAACCAACACATCCGGATTTAGTTGTAGATCCTCTGAATCTATGTCAACCACATAGCAAATTGTCACATCAGCTACCTCTGGTAATTCTTCTATCAACAGTGTCAATGTATCTAAACCAGCACTGAAGTTATCTTCCCTGTTGTTTTATATTGGAACCATGATTTCTCCACAGGTTAGTGCTTACTCCTCCTTTGCAATAAAGGGAGTTGGCATCGGTTTAGATAAGCAGAGGAAAAGACTGGATCCTACAACAAATGAACCCTTATTTACAAATTGTACTAGAGATTTTATCGGAACTCTGGACTACATTTTCTACACAGGTATGCTCATCCTTCCGGCTGCTGTTCATTTTATCAAACTGGAATGTTCTTTTTTTCTCATTTCTAAATAAATTTGTTTCTTCACCAGCGGACACTTTAACAGTGGAGTCTTTGTTAGAGCTGTTGGATGAGGAGAGCTTGAGGAAAGATACAGCCCTTCCATCTCCAGTGTGGTCCTCCGATCATATAGCACTTCTTGCCGAGTTCCGGTGCAAATCTCGGCCTAGACGTTAACCAAAATAGTGTAGGTAACTAACTCTTATGCATGATTTGGGTTGCATGGAAAAATGATTATTCCAAAAGTTGAATTTTAATTGTGTTTGTGTGTGTGTAGTTGTTCAGGTGTGTGTGTGGAAGAAAAGCATGAAAGCAGCAAAGAAAGGGAAAGAAAAAGGGATGGTAAAAAAAAAAGAATATTAAGAATGGTGTTTGGATCAATTGTTATCTCCAAGCGGTGAGAGAGAGATCGATCATTCCCTCACACTATGATGAGATCTGCTTTTGTATTTCTCTGGTACCTTCCTTCTTCATCTCATAGTAAAAGTTTTTTAATCTTTCAATGCCTTCAAATTATATCCCATTGCTTTCCTCAATCACACACACCTCTTTCTTCTTTCTTTCTTTCTTTCTTTCTCTCTCTCAAAATCTATACCAATCTCATAAACTCGCTTAGCTAATCCACAAATCAATGTTTGCTCCTCTCTCTAGTGATCTTTTCTAAGGGAGAGATGGTGCCTTAACGGCTATTTTACTTTGCTATTTTCTTTCTTTTTTTTTCTTTTTTTATGGTAAGGGTGGGAAATTGAAGGAACGTAGGGTTTTGAGATGCACGCAGAGAATGAGTGGTGTGTGGTTAAGTTTGATGATAAATGGCTTTACTGTTCAATATAAAAGTATCTCCTTTGATTACCACTCATCTCTTGCTTTTAAAACTGTGGTTTTTTTTTTAATATGTACACACATACTTTATTGTTTAATCTTTCCTAACTGAACACTTTAACCCAATTCTAAGTATGGATTTATTACAACAGCCGATAATAGGTTTTTTTTAATGGTATCTCTACTTAAATGATTTTAGCGAACTAATAATATATTATGAATTGAGTAGGATTTTTAATTTTATAAAAAAAATGACATCTAATGAAAGTATATAACCTTAAGACTATTTTTTGTAAGGTAAAAAAATGAGATACGAGTCAATAATAAATAAAATAGAGTTTTAACTAATCGAGGAATAATTAGAAAAGTAACAAAGTAATGTGAATAGACGAAATGGTGGTAGCAATAAGCGTCACTAAATCGCCTTCAATTTTAGTTATCGCCAATGGGAATGAAATTTTGGATCAAACAAAATTAGGTAAAATGGACGTTTGTTCTTGAAATTTTCAATTTTGAATTCAAAATCATTTCAAAGAAAATTTGTAACTATTTTACAATTTTCAAGGACTGAAGTATTTGTTTTTAAACTTGAGGCTCAAATGCCAGAAAGTGATTTTAACATCTTAAAATCACTTTTGAATCCGAGAAAAGCAATTTAACCATTTAAATCTAACTTAATATTAAAAATTAAAATTCTAAACGCACTTTTATGATCGAAATGAAAAGCAATTTTAACCATATTGGACAATCTCAAACATACCATAAACTAAACGTTAAACTTACTACAATGCATCAAATAATAGTATTCTTGCTAATGGCACTAATTTGAAAACACTTCGAAACCTGCACGGTTGAATTTTGAACTTCCCATTATTGTATGTCATAGAAAACTAACATAAATTAGCAGTCATAGAACAACACACCTAATGAGAATTATTGGAAAGGATAACATTTCTCCCTCTGTTCTCTATTCATATCCCAAAAATGTTCACAAATTTCAGATATTGGAGCCTTTGGTCCTATTCTTCTTTCCCATAGGCCATCAGGAGAAGCCAAGCCATAATAGAATCACAAATAAGGTTGATTTAGGGCCACATCTACAACCATATGGGATTAATACCTAGTTAAGAAGTGAAGCAAAGTCAACAATTTTGTTTTAGATGAGCATTCTATATATGAAAATTTTTTGATGTACCAATAATTAAACTCCCCTTAATCACCATATGAACATCGTGCACATTTGCAAATAAAACCAAACCCTCGGTGCAGAAGAGTTTGACGAGCGTCGTAGTCCATACTTGCATCAATGTAGCAAATACGGAGCTCTTCATCTGTCATTTCAGTAACAATTGTTGTAGTTATAAGTTCTCTAAACAAAAAGCATAATTACCAGGATTTCTGTAAACAAGTTGGATTCTTGTAATTGTTAAAATCCTATGTTGATTTTATGTATACATCCCTTGAACCTATAACGAAACACAAAAGAAACTTACCAGGATCAACATCACGGAGGGCCTTCAATTTTGCATTTGCATTATTTATCCATATAATGTGTGTATTTGGATCTGCAACAAACACAGCCTCATGACATTAGCACTAAAGCTTTAGCTAGTCGGATTTTCTTCTCTCTTTTGCTTCAATTCCCTATGTCCTGTTACATAATTTTGTATCTTCCCTGACGTGGAACTGCAGTCACAAGTGCAAGCGGAGAACTCTGTGGCAGTTATGTCAACAGTTCCTATTCAACATGTTTTATGTTTCAATAAAAAGAGATGCTTGGGAAAAAGGAACGAGGTAGCACTGACCACAGTCATGATTATAGAAAGATGGCAACATGTAAAGCATTCCCGACAGCAGCTTCAGCTTCGACACAGGCTGCTGCAAGAGAATGAAGATCTTCATACCCTCCAGCCAATTCAATTCGGAAGGCATTGATACGAATTCGTGCGAGAACTCCAGTATACCATTCTTGAGTTAAAACTTGGAATATATGTAAGTCAACAACAATGAGGAAAGAATAGCATGACATGAAATATTGTTACAAATCTTTGCCAGCATATATAGTAGGATACAAAGCATCCGTTCATCTGTGATGTTTGCGTTGATCAAGGCTTTTCTCAGCAAGCTGTATCCTTCTTCTAACTGAAGTTTTCAGATGAATAAAACTATATTCACTTAGTACCTAGACAATTCAAACAAATACATACACCTACATTTTATTTAAGCTAAAAGCCAGATTTTCAATGAAATGGAAATAGAAGAAAAAAAGAATAGAAAAAAAGAAGAACAACACTACTGTTGGGAATGCAAATTAAGGACAACTATCTCTAAGGGTATAAGGTCTTTAAGACAAAACTAAAAGCTAAATCACGAGGATTTAGGTTTGAAGTGGACAATATCATACTATTGGTGGAGGTATTTAGAGGAGATTCATCATCCTTGTCATTTATGACATGTGGAGTGCTAGTCAGCGGCCATCTTTCTGACACAATTGGTTGGAATGAAACGAAACTTGCTTGAAAATAAATTTGCAATAATTCGAGAGGTTGGGTTTAGCTTAATGCTTCAATTTGGGCACCACTATTTCACTGTGGAAGAAAGATTTTTATTCTTTCTATTACTTATGCTTGAAGGCAATTGTAATTGGCGTCTCTGTGCTTTAGTTCTGATCAAACTTGTTTCAAGACTATTTTTGGTGTACTTGGTATTTTGCAGCCTTCCTTCCAACTCCAAGAGAATATATGCGTACTTAACATTCAATGAAAGATTAACTTGTTCTCCAAAATCGAGCTTACAAAAGAATATCAGGAATTGATAATTTAAATCAAAATTTCAATGAACTAAAACAATAACACATCCAAGGAAATAGGATAGAGTACACCGACTAAGACCAATTCAAACTAAACCTAAATGTAATATCAGCAAATTATTGAGCTGTCTGCTGGATACGGACCAATAAGTAATCAATCATATGAAACATGTGGAGTATCTTACCTCCAAAACTATATCAGTAGACAAACGAGAAGGTTGAAGTATGTCAAGGTGGTCAGAAGACATAGCTCCAGATATAACCATACAAGCCAATCGCTTCACCAAAAGAGGATATTTGAACCCTCGCTCCCTTGACAAGGCCATAAACACACATTTTTGACATGTTAGTTGTACCACTACAAAGTTACCAACCAGTCATTCGTATAGAAGGCACATTGAAAGCCATGTGCGTGTTTATCAGTATATGGACTATTTTGTTCAGGTTTCTACCCTTGCATGCTAAATTATCTTCGTAGATTAAAAAAGTTATCACTTTATATAAGGTGTTCTATTGCCTAAAAATCTTGAATAAGGTTAAAAGAGAGGAGAAAAAATGGGATAAAGAAAAACACTGATGACAAAGTTATTCCATGAAGGCACCAAAAAATACTAATGACAGTAGATTGACAACGAAGAATTGAGTTCCCTTCAGAAATAATCATTTCCCAACGACATTGCTTATTTTCAGCCATTAAACTAAGATTTGTTCTTAACGCAGCAGTTCTTATCCATGGGAAAATACAGAATAGAAGACAGAAGAAAATTACCCAAGAGGGGGAAAAAAGGAAAACAGACAACTAAACACTAGAGCTGGAAAGTGAAGCCTATAAAACTAAATACCAAAGAGATTTTGTCGATGGCTTGGTTAGTGAACCACAATGGGGCTGGCCCATATATACAAATCAATCACATCATTAAGCCTTAAAGACAAGAAAATCTTTTGCTTTCTCTTCAGATACTCTAAATTGCAGTCATAACTGTACTGACTCCAATAAATCATCAATTCTCGAATGCATATATGTACAGTAGGAAACATAAAATTAATTGGTGACCTAAATAATGGAAAATTTAATGCACCTGCAATAATTGTCGTAGTCTGACCAATCCGCTTCCATTTCAACATCGTGGAAAACCTAAGAGAAAAAACCATATACATAATGAAACTTAACCAACCCACGCCTAGACAGGAAAAATACGGGTGCTGTTCTTCTCTCCATGTACAGTGCAGATAAAAGACAAAGATGATAAACAACTCTCCAACTGCTAAATTTTCAGTTCTAAGACTCCCAAAATCCAAATGCATCTCTTTGGCTTCGGATCCAAAGGAAATAACCACTTGAAAAAATCAAGTTCTACCTTGAACTTTTTAAATTTCTACTGTAAGAACTTGCTTATTTCGATATTCATAGAAGTTTTTCAAATGCATCTAAGCGAAATGACAATTTGATAAATGGTATCACTTTCAGAACCAAAACTACAAACACATGGCGGACATAGGACAAACTTCTGAACGAACGTCGAATAAGGCAGCAGAGAGAGAATAATACTCAATTGAGTCTTAAATAAGTTCATAAATACGATTTAATCGAAGAATTCGTGCAGACAATTCGTACAACACAAGAGGCAGGTGAAAACGAATTCGTGTAAGAACGGCTTGTGGTTTCACAAAATAAAATTAACGCAAAACAGATCAAGAATCAAACAAAATTTAAAACAGATTAACCTAATTAAAACAGTGAGAGAATATAATTGTACTGATACCTTGGAATGTTGCTCACACTCTTCACTGCAGAATGATGCACGACGAGCATCGGAGTCGACGTTAGCATATCTCTGCAGCTTCTGCAGGCAGAAATTGCACACATGGTGGATAGAAGATAGTGAAGGATGTGCAACGAGTGGTTTGGCTGTGTGTATGAGTTCTCCGGCGCCGATCTTTCGAGTGGCGAAAACACCTCGACCGGCTGAATCGGTGAGCGAGACTCGTATAGGTGGCGGACCGCCAGGAGCGGCAGAATCGGCATCGCGGAGTCCGGCGGAGGAGGAGAAAGGTGACGGAGAGGAAAATGGCTTGGCCTGAGTGTACGGGAATTTGAACCGGGAAATCCAACGGCCAAAACGCACCAAGGAACACGACGCCATTTCTCTGTCTACGGTGTACTCCATTGGAGAGATTAGAGACGAAATAGTTGAATTTGGGCTTACTTGGGCTCACGGTTTGATATTGCACTGGGCCGGTCCAATAAATAGTCCAACTTTAGTAAATCAGTACCCATTTCACGAATAATAATTAAGAATACAACAACATTTAAAAAAAATTGAAAATATATAGCAACATTTAAAAAAAATTGTAAATATAGCAAAACTATCGTTGATAAACTTGTATCACCGATAGACTCGTATGATCTATCGATGATAGACCAATTTTTACAACATGATCTATGATAAACTCTAATCATTGATAGATTTTGACAAATTTTGCTATATTTGCATTTTTTTAAAAAATGTTACTATATACTTAATTATTTTGAATTTAATTACTAAATTTGCAACTATTCCAAAAATATGTTAAGTAGCAATATTTAAAAGAAATTACAAATATAGCAAAGTTGAGGACTGTTACAAACTTCCATCATTGATATACTTTGACAGATTTTACTATATTTGTAGTTTTTCAAAAATATTATATACACTTGTAATTTATAATTTCAAATTTTATAAATTTATCGAATGTAGAACGTTGGAATAAATTTTTTGAATGAGAATGTTAGAATAAATTTTTTGAATGAGAATCAATATTGTTGTTAATATTTGCAAACTTAGATTTATTACAATCCTAAAGGTATGATAAGGTTCTTTTATTATGAAAATTAATAATTGGATTAGACATATCACATTGTCTCAAAGACATAGATCCGGCAAAGATTGCCCTTCGATAGTCTATTTTATTAGGCTATGTCTCCATCACTCAACTTTATTTCATAATAATTCCAAGTTTTATTTTTTACCCATTCAAATAATATTCATCACTTAACTTTTTAATTATTACTTACAATGTTGTATTTAACCTCAAATGTTCTAGCATTTTAGAAATTTACCGTGAGTGGGTAAAAATTACAATTTAACAGCATCCCACCAACAAGAGATTTAAAACTTTTTAAACATTTATGGAGGCAATTTTCCTTTCTTTTTTTCTTCTCTACTCTGTCTCTCTCTTTTTTTTAAGAAAAGGAAAACATTAAACTATTAACATATATGTCATCTTATATTATTTTTAACCTTTTGGATCATGCAGACTTACATTTAATCATGGATTGAACTCATTCAACCTAAACTTTCATCTATCAAATCACAACTGTTGATCTATCGAGCGATGACAACCGATTACGATTCACTACTTGCTCAATTCTTTTGAACTTGTTTAGGTGGGATAAAACTATCCATAGACAATCCTGGAACATTAAACGCCACGTCATCAATACTCCAAATCTCTTGCAATCGCGTGATCATAGGGCCGGTTTTAAGATCATCTCCAAAGCGTGTGATGATGACATCGGTCTCACCAGAGTGGGCAATCATAACACCGTCAATTGTTCGATAATCGTCGATTTTTGTTGACATGGTTGTTTCCCAGTACATGGGGTGAGAACCAGGAGATTGAATTCGAGTCAATGAGGAGTCCTCTAAGTAGACCAAAAGTCCACGTCTTTGACAAAAGTAACCGTAGATTGCATGCTTGATCATCTCAGCTGTGTTGTCGCTTCGATCAGCAAGATCAGTTTGGTCGGCTGATAATTTCAATACGAAACAATCAATGGCCATGATTTGTTTCTCTCCCATGTACTGAGCTGGAGAGAATACTTCTGAAATTGCTAGAGGATCCAATCCCTATATTAAAAACAAATTATGCATAAAGTTCTTATAACTCAAAGTCAACATCTTCCCACATTGATTTTCTTTCTCTTAATTATAAGAAACAACATTCTGACTTTATAATTTGCTTCGACTTAATTTATTATTATTGACCCAGAGAAATTTTTTAATTATTTCAATCAATCAAGTTTGCTTAGTTGGCTTTAGACTAATCCATTGATTTAAATATACATTTTCATAAAAAAATAGAAAAATAATTAAATATTTTTCTTTTCTCATGAATTTCAACAATAATTTGGATAGGACTATTTTGGAGTGTTCAAATTATTTTAGTGAACTACAAATAAGGGGCTTTACTAATTATTATTTAAATTACAATCATTAATATTTTGCAATTATTTAAGAATGGAAATTTGTGAAATAATAAATTTAAAAGGCACGAGCATTTGTAAAAATAATCAACAATTTGCAAAGAAGGCTAATAAATCATCATCATCATCTTCTTCTTCTTCTTCTTGGTTAAATTAATATCACAATTTCCTAAGGGATGGTCCTAGTGATAAAGACTTAGTTTATCAGAAAAGAAAGAAAGAAAGAAAGAAAATTGAAGACATTTTTTTAGGTCTCAAAAATGGTAGGGTCTAGAGATGATAAGTGAAGCCTCTCTAAAATATTAGTGGGGGGTGGGGCTATATCTATTATGAAGTATTCTTCCCAAACTCCACATGTAGAGAAACAAATAGTAACAGAACTAATTGAGAATATACATCCTAACTTGTTGAAACTCTACTTTTTCGAAGTCCATGAAATACATTACATGCAATAATTGGATGCAACTATAACCTGTATCGGTTTTTCTACGCATTTCCTTCAATTACAATCTTTTTCAAAAATTTGTCATTCGGCCAATTTTGATTACACACATCCAAATATTTTTCATTCATTTCACAAATCAAACTTTTTTTAAATCAAAGTAACAAAAAAAGGTTAATCATTATTGTTTCTTTAAATTTGAAATGAATCACACGTATTCTCCATTTCTATAATAATTGTCTCACCATTCTTACAAAGACATTTGAATTATTAACTAATGTTTTTTTATTATAAAAAGTTTTAGAAACTACTTTTTCAAGCTTTTAAATTTTAATTGTATCTTGAAAATAATTTTGAAATGTAATTATAAAAGAGTGATCGAATTTCTTCCTCGTCAAAAGAAGATCCCAAATTTTGATAAAATAGAGAAAAATGAATAATACTGGATATTGGAGACTTGCCTGAAAAGCACGGCGGAGAGGGCGAACGGCGCCCTTAGCGCGCGTGAGAGCCAAGCCAAGGTGTGTGCCTCCAAGCGACGTTGCCATCGCTGCCGGCCACTATGCTGTGGCCTCCCACAGACAGCTCTATCAGCCACTTATTCGGAATCATTTGCCACATCACAAAACAACCTTTTTGTGTTACACCGCCTGTGGGTCCTCCTCCTCCTCCTCCGCCGCCGACGCCGGAGCTGACCTCCTCCGCCATTCCCATCGTTATTTTCCCCGTCGCAAATATGTTCTTCACTCTCCCCCTCAACTTCCGACACCCCGTTGCCGCCGCGAAATGCTCTATGATATATTGAGACGACGACGAAACCTACTCCAAAAAACAACATTTCATTATAATTATTTATTCACTTAAAAGAAAACTGCAAATTTATGTGACACAAAGTTGATAAGTTAAGATATCATTGTCCTCATACATAATTTGTTGAACTCTAATTCTTATATTTCCATTTGTCCACATTTAATCCCAATACTTTTAATAAACTTTCAATTTAAGCCTTCAAAGTTTTTTTCTTTCTTCAGGGAGAAAATACTTCAAAGTTAAATTTTACCAAAATTGATTAAATAATAATATTAATTTTCAAAAAGGGAAATAAAATATGTTAATCTAGTTTTCAAGTTTTACAAACTAACATTAGAGACTAAAATTAAAAATACACAATTTATTTTGTCCGTACCCTACCTATTTCTAAGAAATACACGTATTAATTAAAATTCATCTATTTTTGTTTCAAATTGGTATAAAAATTATATATAGAATTTCAAGAAAATAATTCGTAGTAACCTCTAGACTGAAAAAGAGGGACAACTTTTTAAACTCATTAAAAAGAAAGAAAGAAAGAAAGAAAGAAAGAAAATCGTTGCATTAAACATAAATTCTGGACCACTCATTTTTGGTTTTCAGCACATTCTTCTAGCTTAAATCACAAGTTTCTTTTCTTTCCCAAAGGCCCAAATAATAATAATAAATAGGACATAAATAAAATATCTTTAAAGAATTTAGTCTATGATCTCCTCCTATGCCATATTTTCACTTATGAGTTCAGAAAATGTTTCATTTATATAATTAATTTAAAGAAAACAAAATGACTGTTTGTTAACTTCATAAACAATAACAAAAACTTAATGTCACTTTACTCAATTTATATAAAGATATCATACACCTATTTTAAAGCAAGAAAAGAAAAGTACAATATTCAAATTTCCTATCACGTCATTGAATTATATATATATTATATATATATGAACTCACTAAAGATACCCCTAAAATTTATCATCACTTTAAAACCCGAATATTTTCTAGAAATTTGTAGTGCGGCATCGTTGGTCAAGAAAATTAATTTTGAAGATAAATGGAATGATAGTGATTCACACAATAATTCCAATTTTCCATCACAGATCCCAATTTTCGTCCAACATGTAACAAAATTTTGTTGGTATAGAAAGAAGTGTAGGATCCTATATATGAAATGTGGGACCAAAATAAGCATAAGGATGGAGGGTAGAGGTTTAATTTGGTCACTCAAATAAAAGGGTCATGGGTACTTCAGTAATTTAAAGCTTAAGAAACGTGTAAGTGTTGCAAATACTATATTACATTATTCAAAAAATTTAAAAATATAATAATTAAAAACAGAGATCTCCAACAAATCAAAATCGGAACTAAACCTAAGAGAGATGTTTGTTTGTATATTTAAATTTTATTAAACGGAAACGGTAAAGAGAAGAAAGGAAAGGGAGAGGGACCTGATTGGTAATGGAGACGGCGGAGTTAGGTTGAAGAGAGACGGGAAAGAGAGGGCAGCCAAGGACGCTGAGAAGAACATTGAGGCCATCGGATTTTTTGCAGAAGAAAGGATGGAGAAATGAGTTCTGATCCAGTTCCGCCAGGATCGTCCTCCTCCTCCTGCTCCGGCAGTGGTACGGTTGCGATTACGAGTACGAGTACGAGCGTCGTGTTCGTCGATGGGCTCCTCCGATAAAGGGGCTAGACGATTCATTCGGAAAAATGGGGAAAGAGTAATTTGGGGGAGGAAGAGAGTGGAGGGGTTGGTTACTTAAAAAGAAGAAGCGTCTGATGTGTACGACTGCTTTCAAAGCGACCTCTCCTTCCTTCCTTGTTTCTTCTTCCACCCACTCGCACTCTCTCCCGCGTTTTCTTCACTCTCCTTTCGCTTTTTCTAAATTCCTTTCGCCTCGTTTATATCGACAACACTACTTTTCCCTCCCCATTTTTTTCTATTTATTTATCTATCTTCTTTCTCTAAATTACCATTCTAATTTTTAACTCTTCTACTCATTGGACTAAGAATTATTCTATAATAACTATTTTTTTTCGATTATTTAGAAATTCTCAATTACTACTCATCTTTTTTTTTCTCCTAATATTTATTATTTTTTAATCAAGCAAAAATAGTAATATTATTTTTTTAATCAAGCAAAAATAGTAATATTATTTTTTTAATCAAGCAAAAATAGTAATATTATTTTTTTAATCAAGCTAAAATAGTAATATTATTTTTAATCAAGCTAAAATAGTTTATTTTTTAAATAATAATAATATGTACATGACTACTTTAACCAAATTCTTGCCCCAAACATTTTTTTTTATATTTAATAAATAATTTTATAAATGTTACTCTCATTTGGTAACTATCTTTTGTTTTTGTTTTTGTTTTTATTTTTTAAATTTAAATCCATTTCTTTCTTATTTTATCTGCATGTTTATCGGGGTTTTGAATTCTTAGTCAAGTTTGAGAAAGAAGAAAAAAGTTTTTAAAAGATTTTTTTTTTAAATCGTTGACAAAAAGTAGATAGTGAAAATGATTTAGAGGGTATGTTAATGTTGATGAGCTTGATTTTCAAAAACAAAAACTAAAGAATTGTCAATTGCAATATGAGATCTTTGTATTTTTCTTTTTAGATTTTGAAATATGAACTCTTTTTTGTTTTTGAAACTTAAGTTTATAAAAATCTTTTCTACCTCAAAATCTCTTACTTCCATATCTAAATTTTTTATAAAAAAATAATTTTAAAAAATGTGTTTGTGATTTTTGGAATTTGGTTAATAATGCAACTTTTCTACTTAATTTTGATACAAAACAAGATAAGTAAATAAATATCTTTAATCTTCAAAAACTAAAATGAAAAATGAAAATATTGCCAAAAACACCCCTTTTATTAGAAATTCAATATTTTGTTATTCTTGTTCTACAATATATTTTTTTTAAAAAAAAACAAGCTTATTCTTTTAAAACTTACAAAATTTGTTTTCTATATTAACCTAAAGTGAGTAGACACAATAAACAGCCAAAATTTTCAAATCATTTATATGTAATTAAACTTTAGTCATAATAATTGGAAAACATAAGCTATCGGAATAAGATATCAAACTATCAAATAAACAATAATAACCCAACTATCAAATAAACAATAATAACCCACTTGATGTAAGTGAGTTAATGGCTCAAACAACCCTATAAACTGATATATCCGCCATAAAATGAATTAAAAATGTGAAAAGAATAAAACTTTAAAATAATATTATGGAAGATTAATTATTAAAAAATAGTTGACTCTTATGGAAGAATGAATTAGAAATATAATAGATATCCCATCAACTTCACATGACACATATATAAGAAATACTCACATGATCCTACTAAAAAAACAATTTCCCTAATCTAAAATAGGTTGTTATGTCCTAGAAATTCAACCCATTTAAATGTGTTCATGTTAAGAATTTTGGAAATTTTTTGAATAATATAAATAAAACAATACATCGTATGATTGAATTTTGTAGACAAAATTTATATATAAACCAAAACAATATTAAATAGTAACTTTTTTGCGTGGGTGTGTGTTTGTGTGTTGAAGTTACTTTACAGATGGAATCTATATGAATTAGAAAATATATAATATAAACCACTTCTTTACAGCTTTGATTCTGCAGAAATGACTTTTTGGACATGATGCCATCTTACTTCTTAGTTCATACCTTTGTTTCTCAATTTAATTAAAATGAAATCAAAATCAATTATTTAAAATTTACAATTAGGGGAGGAAAGAAAAACCACTTCTTACATGTTACATTTACATTTAAATAACCTCCATATGCAAGTTGGGACTTTTGATTATAAGATAAAATATTCAATTTTTTTTTTTTTAAAAAAAACTTTGTTTATTAGTCTATTCATTCAATAAATTTAAAATCTATTGAACTAACCAAAATAATATTTCAACCTAGTTATTTTTTTTATGTTTATTGGGATTGGATAATTTCTAAAACGATTTTTATAATTTATACGTAATCTTTCAATTATTTAATTCAATTTCTCTCATGATTTTAACACGACAATAAGAATAAAGGAGTAAAATAAATTTAAAAAGGGAGATGCTATGTTAAAAAAAAAAAAAGCACTCAAAACAGTTCATAACTTCTAAAAAATGATTTTCATGAACAAAGCTTCACAATTTTGATAATTTCATGTATTATTTTTCAAAGGACACGTAATGGTATTTGAAAAATAATTTAAATCCATGTTTGAAATTCAAAGACAAAATAAATAAAGGGAAGGTATTATAGAAGAGCGTGAGGGGACACTCTCCCCTAAGTCCCAACAAGGAAAGTAAAATCATGAGCAAATTGTGGATACCATTCTATAATATACTCTCAAAATTTTAATTAGACCTCTAAATTTCTACCTATGTTAGAATTAGGCCCTTAAACCTACCATGTTTGCAGAAATTGAACCCATAGTTATAATAAAATTTGACTCAATTTTAACTTCTAGTTCAAGATTTTAAATTTTACTTTATAAATTTAAAAGAATTCAAATTTATTATTTTGACGTAGATAATTTGAGACATATTTGATTTTAATTAGGACACTTCTAAATGCGTGATTTCAATCAATTTTAAAATTAATTAATATTATTATTTCCTAATATATTTTCAAAAACCATTTGTTGTCTCTTAACGTTTTCTCCTAAATTAAAATTTAATCTAAACATCAAAATGTATGAAAATTCAAATAAAATCTTGATTTGTTTTAAAAGTATGATCTACTATTTTATGGTTGATTTTAAAAGGAAACTTTATATCACTAACCTGGATTTTTATGTTATGAATTAATTTGGAAAAGATTAAAATTAAACAAATTGTAAAGTATAGGGTTTGCAAAGTAATTTTAGTCCAAATATTTGTTGAAGGAGAAGAGAAGAAGAAAGCATGCGCGTGTAAGAGAAAGGCGAGTGGTGGAGTACGTTGTGTAGTCAAAATACAATAGCACCACGAGTGGCTACCGAGGAGGAGGAGAGGAGGAGGAGCTTTAAAGCGAGGCAATGGAACTGCAGATACTCAGTCCACATCCCCTTTTATTTCTTTACTTCTTTTCATTCAATTCTTACAAAACTCAAACGTTAAAAATTTAATATATCAAATCGAATGTATCGATTTCTGTAGTTCCCATCCATTTTGGTATTTATAACAAAGAAAAAAGCTTTCCTTTTTTTTTTCTTTTTCTTTTTTCTGGTACAGGACTTTTAGTTTTGTTTTTCACTCAGTTTAAAATAATATATTCTTTAGTTTTGTTTTAATTTAATTTTGATTTCAATTTAGTTGATTTGATTCAAAATGTTATAGTTTATTGTATTTAAAAATTAAATTTTGTTTCCATTTAATCCTCTAGATATACTTTAAACGTTATTTAAATTATGGTTTTTCATTAAATATTCATTTAGTTAGGTTTAATATTTACTCATTCATTTTAAATGTTCAAATAAATTATTATTATGTTCTCTGTTGGAATTAGTTTTAAAATTAAATTTCATAATTGTTTAATTTATTTATGGTGAATATTTAGTGAGAATTCAAAATAATATAAATGAAAATGTTGTAATTTTTTTTGAATGAAATTGAAATATAACTCAAATATCAAAATGATATTGTGATATTTTAAATTTTATGAATTAAACTCAAAATTCAAAGATTAAAAGGCTACAAATATTTTAATTTTCTTAATTTTAATCTAAAAAAACTTGACATAATTTTTAAGAATAAGAGTAGAAACATAATGATCAAATAAATAAATTTAAGCTTTAAAATCAATGATAAATGTAACGTATAAACAGGGTAATATTTGGATGCTTCTTATGCATTTTTCCTTGTTCGTTTGTATACAAAAGTTTCAAAAAAGAGATAAGAATGATTTCAAGATAAACTATGATTGTAAAATTGGGTAAAATGATGGAGGAAGATAGGTATTATCTGAAATGTATTTAAGTATTGGCTTGGTTGATGATTGACGCATAATTACTTAGATCAAAAGCAAATTAACTAAGTTAAATTTTCAAATATTTGGAGGTTAATAATTAGATATAGCTATTGGATTTTTACATTTGACCTGTTTTTCTAAGTTTCAATCAATTTTTTTCTGGTTTGTTTTGATGATTTCTATGAGGTCTATTAGCTATAGGGCACTAAATACATATATGCCTATCATTGTTTCTTTGAATTGTCATTTCTCAATATTTAATTTTTATTGTGCCATAAATGCAGCCAGGCCTAAAATAAAAGTTAAAATTTTCAATTTGTATGATATAATTGAGAGTGGACCATGTAAAATTAATGACATTAAATGAAAATAACCCAAAGTTAAATAAATTGAAGTTTAGTGGTGATTGATGAATGGTATAATACTAATTTATTTGAATTTGATTATATATTGAAAGTTAAAATTAGGGATGATATTCTATTTGATTTTGTTGATTTTTGGATAATTAAATTGAAAGAATAAAATTAATATAAACAAATCTTAAGCGATGTCCAATATAAAATACAACCAATAATAATCAAGAGTCCACTACTTAGTTTATGTTTACAGGGAAGAAATTCAGCAATTCATTAAGCATACAATATAACATAAAGTTGAATAACTAAACCCTAGTGAAAACTAGGTCAAATAAACCCTTCTTCTATCTCTAGATTTATCATTTGTTATTTATTTCTACCAAGGTTTTCAAGAAACAAGTTAAAAACTGGAACACAAATTTATATTTATTTTTAGTCTTTAGCTAATAATTCAGCTCATTTACTCGTATGTACTATACTATATATAAAATGGACTGTAAGGAAACAATATGTACATAAAATTCTTAAATTATTTAGATGTTAGATTGAAGATTGAAGTTAAGCTTGTTAAAAATGTATTTATTTATTTATTGTGAAAGGAAAAGGAAATAATATTAAGGAGTATTATTATTATTCATGGTGTATAGATGTAATTTGAACCATGGATGTAAAGCATCACGATCTAAGTAAAAAAATATATTCAAATGAATGGCATTGCACTTTGCTTCTATTACAACTCTTGACATTTAGGGGTATATCCTTTTACAGATTTAAACCATACATATGAAGCATTATGTAACGGATTATCGTACTATTTAACATATGAGTATGATTTAAATAATTGATATAAAGGATTGCAATCTGATGTGAACACACCAGTCGGACAAGTATCTTTCTCTTAAAATAGTTATAACTATTTGAGTTAAATATGGCAAAAGACAATTTTATTAATTAAAATATTTTAAAACCTCTCTCTATTGTACAACTATAAATTTAGTGGGGGAGGTCTAGTTTACTTAAATGAAAAATTGACAGAAAAATAGACTATATTTTTTATAAAAGAAATGTAAAGAGGTAAATGTGTCATTTTGCAAATAATTGTACTTTTACCTTTCTGTAAAGCATAGAGAGAGAGAGGGAAGAAGAATGAATAAGAATGACAATAAATATTCGGATACTCCCCGATCTATTATCATTAACCAAAGTCATTCTCCTCTGGCGTTTGATTTGTACGGTTTGGATTCGTTTTCAGATCCCACGGTGGCTGATTTCCTAGTTTACCTTTTTCTTCAACGACATTATTGTTTGTTCCACGTGTAATTCTTTTACTGGTTGCATTTCCGACTATTTGAATTTTAATTGGGCTGTCGTTTTATTTACGTCACCTTAAAGCTGGAGTCGTTGGACCTGGTCTCCATCACTCCGTCATAATCATATAAAGTTACTCAGCAAAATTAATGTAATTGTGAATTCTGTTTTCTTTTTCTTTTGAAAAAAAATCAATTCATTTTTTCTTAATATTTTTTCCAGGTTTTGTCCCTATAATTCAACTTGGTACCTCTAAATTAAAATATCATATCAATTAAGTTCGAATTCTAATTTATTTGTAGATTAAATTATAATTTGTTTATTTGAAAAAAAAGTTATAATCTAAATCTTACACGACGTTTGAAAGAAGAATTATTTAAGATTATAATAGCTATCTACGGTTAGAGGAAATACTTCCATTAGTTAAATAGTCAACATTGTTTGAAAAATTTTAATTTCGAACTTAAATAGTTCATATCTCAACAAATATTGTTACAGTTCAAACTAAAGTAATTTACGCTCCAAAGACAAACTATCTTAACTCAATTACAACAACATGAGATTATAATAATGAATAGTTGCAAATTTAGCTATTAGAGGTAAAATAATTAAGCATATAGCAACATTTTTTAAAAATTGTAAATATAACAAAATTTGTCAAATTCTATCAATGATAAAACTCTATCACCGATAGGCCATGTTGTAAATATCGGTCTATCATTGATAGATCATACAAATCTATCGGCGATACAAGTTTATCAGCGATATTTTTGCTATATTTATAATATTTTTAAAATGTTGCTATATCTTTAATTATTATTCATAAAATGGTCATCAATTATAATTACTCCAAGAATAACCAATTTACTTCCTCTAATGTCTCACATAAATTTTGTCGACCAATGGTTTTGTTATACTATACTCAATTTTAATTTTTCCAAACTATAAGAATTATGTTAAACCAATATGGGTACTTTTAAAAGTTTAATTTAGTACTTGTAGTTATAAAATATCTATATTGGTCCAATATTAAAAGAAAAAAAGAACTTTTCCTTTGTCAACCATGGTGAGATGGAAACGAAAGATTTAACAAGATAGTAATTATACACATTTTACGTCATTTAAGCTATACTCATTATTCATTTCAAAATGTAACTAGTGTTGGTTTAAAAAGTAACTCATTTGGTCACTGTTTATCAAATTTACATGACATCAATGGAGGATGTCAAAACTTCATTTTAAAATATGAACTCGGAAACTATAAAAACGAACAATGGATTAAAAAAAATGAAACTTTATGAAATCAGAATGAACCTTAAATGACTAACGGAAAAATGGCAACAATTTTCTTGACAAAAGACTGACAGATTGTAACGAATTCCTTACTTTCGATGTATTGAGCTTTTGGGCCTGAATTCCAAACCCATAGTCATGACCTGTTGACCTTTGTCACAATATAAGGCCCAGCCCAGCCCACGAAGAATAGCCGACGCATTCCTCAAAACCAAAATTATATCATATTTATGTAATTTCTACAAATCTAAACAACTATTTCGTTAGTTTTAATTTCACTTTTTTTATATTTGTATCACAATTATTCTATATAGGTTAAAAACTTGAAGGGGATGTTTAACTTTGACATATTTATAAATATTCATGTTAACATGTCACAAACTTATGAATAAAAACTCATCTAAACATATTTTTTCCCCTATGGTACCTAATCAGTGAAGAGTCTTAAATTATGGATGTTTAACTATAATCGCATGAAACCATAAAAAGGTCGATAACAGAGGGATCAACTTTACTCTTTTGTAATCCTAAAAAAAGTGACCATGATAATAATTTCATTTCCAAAATTTTTATTGTTAAAGTTTAGACCATTGACTATGTTGCATTTTTTTAAAAAATATTGGTTAGATAACAAATGAGGGCTAAGAAATAAAGTAGGGTTTGATTTTGATTTTTGTCCTTTTAAAAAAAATTAAATTCCTTCTAAAAATCAAATTATATTCATTTTAGCAAATCATTAAAATTTAGAAAAAAAATCAAATTATCTCCATTTTAAAAAATGATTTAGAGAATAAAATTATTAATATTTAAAATAAAAGAATCGAATGGAAACCTGATGGTATAGCATAATGGGAAGTGGAGGAGGTTGTAACTTAGAAACTCATTTCCTAATTAACTTTGTCTATTAGTTGAGGCAGATTTGTTTCCATAATATGTGTAATTATTTGATGTGTACTTTTATTAATAAAATAAAATAAAGTAAGTTTTGGGTACACAATCACAAACTTGTTGGGCAAAAAAGGACCTTTATGGATAGTATGCTAAGTTATAGATCTAATTCAAAATCTTGTGTGTTCATTCTTAATCTTACAAACTTAGTTAACGAGGTTTAAATTATAAGTTCAGTATATTTGGTATTTAGATTTTTAAAAACATTTGATGGATCTTTACGATTTTAATTTTCTTGTCTAGTGATTTCACAAACTTTCAATTTCGTGTGTAAGGGATATTTTATGAATTGAGATTTAAAAGTTTTTTTTTTTAATTTAGACTTACAATTAAATTTACATCTAATAATACCTAAAACAAATTCATTTTGATAGAGTAGATGGGTTGATTTTATAAAAAAAATGATTAAATTTGTAATTTAAAAGTTAGAAAACAAAATGATAGAAGCAAACCTAGACTAAAATTTATAATTTATCCTTGAAATTATAATCACTAAATTGTTAAGTTTAAACTAAAGTTCTTTTTCAATTATTCTTTTTAAGAAAAGAAAAAGGAGAAGATATTTTGAATGTAAAGAAAGGTTTGAAGAGAAGTCACTTTCTTAGTACAATAACAAAAGCTTTAAGCTATTGCCCCATCCAAGGCCCCACCCACCCTTTAATTATATAAATTTACATATCTTTCTGTCTGTATTTTATTATTAATATTAGCGGAATGAGAAAATTAACGTATTCAAATCTAACGATTTCAAACAAAATATGTATATTTATGGATTTGATTCATGTACAGGTTAGAGATGATTCAACTAAAATTAAACAAAAAAAAGTAGATTTATTATGTAAAATATTTGATGGAAGGAGTGAAATTGGTAAAAATTGAGGAACTTAGGTTAGTAATAACTGAATTGGTTATATATTTGATAGGAAAGAAAGGGTGAGCAAAATAAAGTGAAGGCGTGATGACCGGTGAGGAGACAAAGACTCCAGCTCAGCTTTTATCCATTTTTCAATCCAATCCGATTGCTGACTCATCACCATTCATTAGAGGACCCAGTAGGCCTTTTATACCAACAATTATATATTCTTATCCATTTCATTTAAATCACTCTCAGTTGTGACTTCTCCCTCTCACGTTCTTTATTATTTTCTTTTCTCTCTCTCTCTCTCTCTTTCCTTTTCCTTTTTCCTTTTTTTCTATTTATAATTGGAATTGTTGACTCAATATTTCTTTTTTAATATTAATATTTATTGATTAATTTAAAATAATTCAGCAATTATACTTAATTAAGTAGGCCTATTATTTGAGTTAAAAATTAAAATGAACATTATTGTAAATTCATTTTTAGACATTAATATTAATGACAAAAAGTGAGTAGATACTGAAAAATAAATCTTGAAACTCAAGTTGGAAAGAAATGTAATACTTCTTGACCAAATGTGCATTTTATTAAATTATATAAACTAAAACAATTGAAAGTTTTACTTGGAGAGTTAACGTTTATATATTCCGATCTTCCTTTATATTTAAAGCAAATTTTATATCATGATATAATGCTAAACATTATTCAAATCATAACATAATTGTCTTTTTCCTCCCTTGCAATGCAATTTTCTCCTGATTCTTTTTCCTTTGTTTAAAGTAGAAGTTGGAAAGGAGGAGATTTGAACGTGAACCTTTAAATTTCCATGTATCAATTGAGCTAAAGTCTTATTGTTTTTGTAAGTTCATCAAATTAAAAATACTTTAAGATTTTGAAATATATATTTCAAGTAATTAATTTTAAAAATAAATTTAAATACTATTTTTTGTTTGGATACTTTGAGTTATATTTAATTTTAGACACCATAGTTTATAATTAATTTTTATTAAATTCGTTACATAATACTACATAATTAAGCATATGAAATTCTAAACTGATAACAAGAAGTATTTCAATTTTTTTAAAAACAGAAATTGAACTATTTTAAATATTTATTGAAAATATAATTTAAATATAAGGATTAAATCCAAAATACATAAATATAAAAATATGAGATATAAAGAGAATAAATCATATACACTCAGCCAGATTATGACATCCCAAAGCATAGTTTTGTAATTTGCAATCCTAATTAACTATGAAATATGCTTATTTGGAGATTCAAATCAACTAAATCCAAAACCTAACATAGAATTCAAATATAAAAGACTGTTTTTACCAAAATTCAATGAATCATTATCCTTATAAAAATAAATTAAATAGTTTCCTTTTAAATCACCTTTAAAAATTTCTTAAAACACACCATTTCTTTCTAGTAGTAATAATAATAATAAAGAAGATGCCCCTATAACATAACAAACAATGACCATTGATTAAATAAATCATATCCTACTTGTACCATAATAAAGAATGATTCAAGCTTAGGATAGATTCAAATTGTCAAGAAAAAAATGTTTAATATATTTTTTAACTTTAAATCTGTGTATAATAATTCTCTTAACGCTAAAAATGAGTTCAAATGGATTTAGAAAATTTTAATTATGATTTTCTTTTTCAACTCTAATTACATCAAAGAAATAGCTATTAAATTTTCTTTAAAAGATTGAAAGATGCATTAAAACGTATTAAAACAATTTATAAACCATGGAATAGAATATAGAACTAAAAGTTAAAGAAATGGATTGAAATACTGTTTAAAATTAAGGCTGCAATAGATACAACTTTAAAGGGCATTAATCAAAATATCAAATGGATAAGATTGTGAAAATAGTAGATTAAGTGTGAGGTGAAATTCAAAGAAAATGACAAAAGCTAAGATAAGGTTGAAACCATATTCTAAATATCAATGATATATCCATGACTTTGATTTCAATGTGCTTCTTCTTAGGGTTGAAATTATTGAAGTTTAACATAATTTGATTGAAAATAATATCAAATTATAATTCCAATTTTAAGTTAAGTTAGATATAATTATGTTCTAATTAAATAACCGACTTATTATAATTTAGAAAAAAAAAAGTTATAACATAAAATTAGTGTGGAATAAAAGTGGAGAGGCGTAAGATGTGTAATGAGAAAACAAAGAGCGGCCCATGTGCTTCTTCCCAACTGCTTGCTTTTGAAGCACTTCTCTATTATATATTAAAATTATTTTATTGTTGACATGTGGGTGACTTGTGGAACAGTCAATTCCACTCTCTAACCATTTCTAATATTATTTAAACAAAATTAGGTATTTTTTATTTTTTTAATTGAAAAAATGGTCTCATTGTTCTCCAATAATAAGAAAAATAAGAAAAAGGAAAACACATCTTTCTGATGATTCCTTCCCTTATTTCATCTTCATTTATATTTTAGTATGTTTCTAGAAACTTATGTTAATCAATGAAATGGAAACATTATTGATTTTTTGTTTCTTTCTGTGAAAAAGGAATCCCGTCTTTAATATTGAATTTTTTTTAACATTATTGATTTAGTATGAAACAATTCAGTTGTATTTATTTTATCCTTTCCATTTTTACATTTATATTATTTTAGTTTTAAGGAAATTAGGATTGAAGTACAAGTTTGGCCTATATATATAATTTGGTAATTTTGGACCTAATGGCATATAATATGTCAAAAAAAAAACAACATAATTTTTGGGTCAAAACTAACATTATATATGATCCAAACTAAACCTATAGCACATGGTTGGTTGAGGTCTTGACTTAAATTGAGGTCGAGCCTAACAAAATGCCTAATGAGATAAGCATACTAAAAGACGTTGTCATAGTAAGACTAAAATGGACTAGGAGAAAGTGCTCATCTTGTTACTTTGGACCGAAGGATGTAAATGATTATATTTCAATAAAGCTCCAAAACTCTATGATAGGTAACGTAGGTAATCTATTCCTATAAATATATCTTATAACATTTTAGAGAAACTAAAACCACTTTCCACTCATAAACTTGTTTGATAGGGGAAGAACACAATATAAAGAAGTGAAAGATTTGCACACTAAAGTTATGAAAACACCACGTCCTTGTGCAAACGTTCTATTCTATAGGTCATGTTCTTCCTCTATCAAACAAATTTATCATTCTTTTCATGTGAAAGTAAAATTCTTTTTTCAACCTTGATTTTTGCCTCAACCATTTTGTTTGGCTAATTTACTTTTCAACGTTCCTAATAGATTATCAAACTTTTCGTTCTAGCTAGATTCATATATGTGATTTTATTATTTTTACAAGAAAAAACCAAACTATTGATCATTATGCGAACTTTAAGTTCTATAATGCAACAACTATATCTTAACAAGAGATTCATAAAATTTTAAAAATATTAAATAGGCCAAAAAGCATATTAATTATATAATTCATTATGCAACAACAGAATATGTTTAAAAATAATATTTTCTTATGGTCCAAAATCAGCTTTAAGTTTACTAAATTGTAAGATTAATATATTTATTATGTTTAAAATTTTGATTTTATTATCTGCTAATATTCATATTACTTATTGCATCATAATAATTTTCTTTTCAACGTCTACTTACAATTGTTTAGACTTTTTTCTTTAATTATCGTTATCAATTTTAAATATAAAAATCAAATGTACGACAAATATAGAAAAATCCATAAATTATAGATTTCTATTATCAGTCTATCATTGATAGACTTATATTCAAAATATATGGTCGATAGAGGATAGATTTTAACTATAAATTTTACTATATTTATAAAATTTTAAAAATAACTTTACGTATGCATACTTAATTTAAATCTAAATGATATATTTATGGTTGTACGTATGGTTGAGTTGATGCGATAATGGTCGGCCAATATTAGGATAGCTTTAATGGTTTTGTTGATTAATTTATCAACAAATACAAAAGAATTAATTATTCAACGTTTCCTTCAAATGAAAAGTGATGGTCCATTTATCATTAACTTCTAATTTTATCAACTAATTAAGCCCTTTCACATCAACTTTTTCTTTTGACATGCACGTATGTCTAAATTAATGTACTTGCAACAGAATTTACACCAATGTAGTATGAAACTATATGTATAATTTGATGCATAAAGGTACCAAAACTTCACATGCCCAATCAATAGACATTTGAGTATCGATGGAGATTGCATTGCGAGGGTCGGTTTATTCAACTTATCCATTTTTTTCGAGAAATTGTTATGCGTCTAGCTAGCTCATTTTCAACAACCGAGGCATTATATATGTTTTTCTTTTTTAAGAATCTGCAAACACCAAAGTTTTACCTAGCGAATTAGCCAGTAGTCCAAGAAAACTCCTAAAAGAATCTTAATGTCTTTCTAACAATTTTCATATTTAATAACTAAACATTTTGAATTCTTAACCAAATTCTAAAAGTAATTGAAAACAAAGTTTATATTTTTAGTTTTTAAAGGATGACTTGATTTATGAAAATATTTTTAAGGGGGTGTTTTGTTTCACCCACATAAGTTAGCTTGGATTGACAAAAATTATCAACTCAACGTTTGACTCACCGAGTTTAAATATTACTAGAGTCGAGTTAATTATTTTTACCAACTATCCCCACAACTCGAGTTCCATCCAATTTTTTCTGTGGCTTCACCCATTGGCCACTATCAATGATCATGGTTGCCACGCTCCACTCTATCAAATTCGACAACAACTCAATTCTTCGACAATCACCTTCAAGAAAAAACTCCAGCATAAGCTAAAATCACCTTAGATGATCAATTTTATCACATCCAACTTCAATCATCACTTTAGACAACCAACTCTGCAACCACCAACTTTTTCTCCATTATTAACTACTAACTCGACCAATAATATACTAAAATGACAAATATTAACAAAAAAAAAAAAAAAAAGCTAATGAAAGTGTTTTTTACAAAATTAAAATTCTTAGTTCATATTATTTATTAATTGTCTTTTATAATAATTTATTATTAAGAGATTGTCTAAGGACGATCAAATAGTTCTTATAGACCTACTTGTCAAATATTCAAAAGATCTTTCTTAACACTCTCACCACAATCTAGCCGGAAGTATGATTTGTGTCTACTTTAATGAACCGACTAACATTCATTTTTCAACAGTACCGATTAGCCAAAGAGGAATCCTTCCAGTAGTCTCGGCCATTTGTCCCACGAACAATTATTTTTGTAGGTATGAAATTGGCTCATGACAATCATCTTATTTGTTGTGTAGGTTCGATTCATACCTTCAACTATAGTTAAAGTATACTATAAGGTTAATTATATAAAATAACATTAAGTACAATATTTATACGAACAAAACAGTTAAATATACTTTTATTTAAGTCAATTTACATATCGAAAAAAGACGTGTTTAATTGAATTTAAATTAAACGACGAACAAACAAGCAATAAAATCATAAATGTTTTGAAAGACCAACATAGAAAAGTGGTTTTGATTTTTCATTTTGACAAAAAAAAAAAAAAAAAAACTCATGCTTATCGAAGAAACATAAAGGTTTAGGCCATCTTTGATAATGAAAATCAAATTCCTATATTATTCAAAATTTAACTAATTACATTTAAAATTAATTTAGCTAATTAATATGCACAACAAACAACGTATTAAATACTGATTAAAAACATACATTTTAACTTTTAAACCACATACCAAAAACAACTAAAATTGTGAGCCACACATTTCCATTTTCCATTCATTAGCTAATTCAAAAGAACAAATTCATTAATCTCCCTAATGTAACTATACAACATTGATTAAACAAATAGAAGCCTTTCAAATCCTAAAGGAGTTTAGGTTTTGTTAAAGTTGAAAGCTACAAATCTCTCCTTACATATAGTTAATTTATTTAAGTATTCTGTTTTGGGCCATCTAACTATTAATTAATACATTATATTTTCATCCTTCAAATTTAAAACAATACAACACAATATCTTGCATTTTCAAATATATACCTATATCAAGTAAAGTAGTCTATTTTTGCGTAAAGTATAGTATTGGGTTTCCAATTATGTGATCATTTAGACCATTCACTAGAATATTTATTTTTGCATGTAAAATATATATCATCAATATGCAATTTTTGTGTGATTAACATTTAAAAGATTAAGAGTGAATTAGATGAAATAAAATGGGTTAATTTACAAAAACTTCAATATTGTTGGATTTTTGCTCTAAATTGAAAAAATTGGAACGATGAGTTATAAGAAAAGAATAAGAAAAGGGAAAAGTATCCAATGAACAATAATAGTTGGAAAAGACATTCCCCCATTTCACTTCCCCACACCTAAAACAAACAAAAGAGCAGAAATTAGACATTGGAAATTTTTTAAATAATAGTAATAATAAAAAAAAAAAGGTCATTTTCTAGAAGCATTTTTCTCTCTATAAATACCCAAATAAATAAATAAATAAAATGAGAAACATCAAACAAAGAATGATGGATATCGGAGATGAATTGATCCCTGGTTTGCCCGAAGAAATTGCCCTTGAGTGCTTAACTCGATCCCATTTCACAACCCATCGAGTTGCTGCCCGAGTTTCCCGTCGCTGGCACCGTCTATTTCTCAGCCGCCATTTTTACAATCTCAGAAAACTTTCCGGCCGAACCCATAAAGCGGTGTTCGCCGTCCAGTCACTTCTGCAGCCAGTTAGCGACGAAGCCAAATCAGCCGCTCCGATCGCGTTTGGTGTGTCGGCCTTCGATCCGGCTACCGGTAATTGGACTCGGATCAAACCCATCGAAAAGTACCCGAATGGGCTTCCCCTGTTCTGCCGGATAATTGGCGTCGATGGAAAACTGGCGGTGATCGGCGGATGGGATCCAGTGAGTTATCGTCCGGTGGAGGATGTGTTCGTGTACGAATTCGCAGCGGAGAAATGGAGGCAAGGGAAAGGGATGCCGGAGAAGAGGTCGTTTTTCGGCGCAACAGAGTACGGAGGTGAAATTTTCGTCGCGGGAGGGCACGACGAGGGGAAGAACGCAGCAGCGTCGGCGTGGGTTTACAACATTAGAAATGACGAATGGAGAGAGTTGCCGGCAATGAGTAGGGGAAGAGACGAGTGCGAGGCGGTGGCGATTGGGTCGGAGATATGGGTAGTGAGTGGGTACGAGACTGAAAATCAGGGGAATTTCGAAAGGACAGCGGAGGTTTATGAGACAAAGACAGGGAAGTGGCGGCGCGTGGAGAGCGCGTGGTGTGAGGAGAGAAGTCCAAGAAACGTGGTGGGAGTGGGGAGAGAAGGGGAATTATTCAACTGGGCAACTGCAGCGGCGGCGGCGAAAACCACGGCGGTGACGGGGGAGGGAATTGGGGGTGAATATGGAGGAAAAGGCGATTGTGTTCATGGGGAGGAATGGAGTTTTCATGGGAGAATGCCAAAATGGTAAATTGGAAAGAATAGAATTGCCGGAGGAATTTTCGGGGTTCGTACAATCGGCTTGTTACACCCACATTTGATTTCAACTATCTTTCATTCCTTTTTTTTCCTTTTTCTATTTCTTAATAGCATTTTGTATTATTATTTATGTTAAAATACAATTTTGGTGTTTGTCAATAAAAATTCCATATAGAGATTTATGTTTAAGATTTATTGAAAACATATTCAGATTTACTATTAAATTTATAAGCAAATTAGTAAAATTGTTGCGTATGTGCATTTAAAACGTATTGAATATTAACTATCAATTTTGTTTATGTTTTGAAATTTATTCTTCTTATACTTCACTCACAATGAGTCTTAAATAAACTTTGGAATACAAAAAGCGTAATATAACTTAATTGTTAATTTTTGTTTTCAATAATGTTCTAAAAAATATCCATTGACATATATAGATATTTTTATAGTTTTTCTTTGACATTGACGTCTTTATAATTAAGAGACTGTTCATTTACTTTTGGCCCAAAGCACTAAATGCCACGAGGACTAAGTTTCAATATTAAATTATTAATCCATTCAAGATCTAAGTTGAACATGATGGTTAAGGTCCACATTTTTAATTGATATGATATAAATGACTGTATTAATGGGTATGAATATATATAAAGTTGTAAAAATAAAAATATCTTTAAATCAATAAATCTATTGACATGGACAAATTTAGATGTAATAGTATGACAATCCAACTACGATAATATTTTAACAACGGCTAACTCTTCTTCTTGGAGATTTTAAAAATTATTTCCAAATTTTAGGGTGTTAAAAATCAGAGAGAGACTTTGAACAAAAGATTATTTAGAAACAATGAATATATAATTTTGTAAGTGATTTTTATTGACTAGTTTTTTAGTATATAATTTAACTAACAATTCTTATAATTAAGAAACAACCAAAAGTATAGACAAGCATTCAGATGTATAATTACATGCCCCAAAGTTTAATGATATAAATCGATACCCTTTAATTCTAAATTATTATAATATAATGACAAAAAATAAGATAGGTTAATTCTAAATTGTTATAATATAATAAAACATAAAAGAAGATAGGCATTTCACTTAAAATTTTGAGTAAAAAACGTATAAATGATCTGAAACATTAGACGAACCTTAATATAGGACTATGTAGATATGTAGATAAATAATATTTAGGGGATGAACTTGACGAACCTTATTTTAAAGTTATATAGATGTATAATATCTAGAGGTATTTCAATAACCATATCCAAACTACCAACCCAAAATGTAAGAGTAGATTTAGAGAGGGATTTATTGAGGGACCAAGGTTACCCAATGTTTGATTTTGGTGTATTAATTGTATCTCATATTATAACGCCGTGTTCTATTATATAGTGTCATATATAATATTTTTGAATACGCGATAGGTTAATTGTTGGATTGATTTAGATTTTTTCTATTGAGTCGTGTATAATCTAAAAAACACCAGATTTGGTTTAATCTGAACCCAAAATTACATACATTTATATATATATATATATATTGAATTTAATAAAATTCTATTAATTATATGCCAACGATAAACTTACATAATTAAAATTTAAAATATATGAACTTTTTGTATTTGTTTTTTTTTTAATTTAATGAAATTTTATTAATAATTAAAAAAAAAAAAGAACAGATTACCTATAAGAATGAGTTAGAAAACTTTATTTGGGTCTATTGGATGGCCAATTCAACCAACAAAAATTTCAGTGTTTTAGACTTTAATTGATGTCTAAGTAAGAATTTTTGTCAAATATTTACAATGAAATTACAATGTTTCTCTTACAAATCCATTTTTGAATTTATGGAAATGGATGAAAATTCAACAGTATATGCAACATTATATTTGGTTACAAAACTAAGAGAAGTGATCGTGAAACATTTGTACAACTCATCAGCTTGGAATTGTATAATGCATAAGTCAATGGTCTAATGCGAAGATAGCCCTACAGAATTTAATTCATGATCTCAATTAATTACGATCAAAATAAAAAATAATGTAAATAAGAGAAATTCTTACTGATAGGAAAAAAAAAAAGCTATAGGGAACTAAATAGAATTTGCTTTGGTATAATTGAAAATGGCAATTGTTAGAAAATCAATCTACTATAGTTTTTAAGCATACAGTCTCAAAGTTAATCTCTGATAACCTCACTCACTAGCAGACAAACATTAAGACATGATTTCGATAGAGATGTTAGGGCGTGTTTTAGAAAAGAAAAGTCTAAAAATCCAAAGTTTCATTTTACATGGAGAAAACAGCCATAAAAGCTCATTAATTTGTTCAATAAGAGCATAAAAATCAGTTTTATCTCTTAAACAAAAGCATTTTCTAAAACACAACACATATACAAAGCCTCTGAAATCCAAATTCCAAGCATAATTTAAATCATAGTTTCTGGGTCTGTCTTCAGAAAGATCAGCTGGCTCGCTGGCTTTTCTTAAAACTTGAATAAAACTATTTTTACTCACCTAGAATAACTTCGGCTATAGCTACGGCTCCTGCTTCGGCTGTAACTGCGGCCCCTTGGATCAGATGGTGACCTTGAGTACGATTGCTCCCTGTACCTCGGACCCCTAGGCGACCTATATCACATAAATGAAAGATTAGAAATTGGTACAAACCACCCTCTGCCTCCCACTTTCCTTAATGGAGTAAATAATCATAAATGAGAGAAGTATACAAATAATAATATAACCACTCACCTTGAATATCGTCTGGACCGTGCAGGGGAATAATACTCTGGACAACGTGAATATTTTCGATCATAGTGTGGTGATTGTGAATATCGCAATGGTGAATGCCGGTGGCTGTAACTGTAGGACCGACCCCTGTTAACAATTTCACACATGAAAAAAAATAATGAGTATATATATTTACAATTAATAAAGGACTTCTCGAAAGATTGTAGGAAGAGCAGGTCAAGGATAGAATACAAAGCCAGAGGCAATTTTGAATCAAACATATAACTTACTATCCGTTGACTGAAAACACAATGATGGTCGATGGGCAATAGGTGTCGAGTGGCTACAGTCAATTTACTCAAGTACTTCAACTCTCTGTTAATGGAATCAACTTCGGTCTGGAATTTTCTTATAAGAGATGGAAACTTAAGATTCCTACCTTTTATTTGGACTGTACTTCATGGTAAGTTCAACACTCAATTGCAAACAAAAGAAAATCTAGACATATCCTTGATCCCCATCTATCGTTCCACGAGTGAAGAGCAGTAACATCTCTTCCATGCATTTATTCTAAAGAGGCAGGTTTTTTTATCCTTCCAATATATTAGCACTAGTACACCCTTAGGCCTTTGTAACATCCACGATTTGCCATCAAAGATGCATCTCTTTGGTCAAAATTTCAAAGACAAGAAAACTGTCTGGACCAATGCTCTGGTTGTACCTCAGTCTCTAAAGAAACTTTACAGATATAGGAGAAGTTTGAGAATGCTTCTAGAGAATTTCTAAAAGTTGAGATTTATTTTCATCACCACGCATCCTAGCTTTGCAATAGAAATTGGTTATTAAAAAACAGGTTAAGGAAAGAGATAGCAACCTTGATGAGTCCCGTGCTCTCATCTCTTCAGGTCTCTTCCTGTTTTCCTCAGCAAACACAACAGTTAGTTCATGACCCAGGAGAACTTGGCCATCCAATTCATACTTGGCATCAGCAGCATCAGCAGCATCAACGAACTGAACAAATCCAAAACCACGCGGTTCTCTGCAGTCACAATCATTTTACTGTTCATAATGCAATTTTAAACAAGGATGTTCGCTGATTCAGAAAAAATCAGAAAATGTCACTTAAACCAGTGGCATCATTGATCATTAATCCATCGATTGGGAGTGATAGAAACATCGACAGAGAGCTCTAACAAGAGAATATTAACATCACCATGCTAACCTTCTGAGTGGCTAAGAAAAAATTGAGATGTAATTCTTCAAGACTTGAACTTCTTCTCAATGTACTCTAACCCAACTTCCACCGAATCTTCATGTACACATTTAAGTCATCAGAACTTACTTGAATGTCTTCAACACAAAAAACAAATTACTTGCTTTTTGTCTTCCACAAGATACTCTTATTACTTCATTGGTTGTCTTCAACACTATTACTTTCAATAAAACAACCAAACTCCATAAACAGATTGTATGTTATTATTGGAAAACCAAATAATTGAAAACAGAGGACCATTTCCACACCATTAAGCAATCACTAGGACCAACCATCAATAAAGACATATTTACAAATATGTAGCAGATCAGATACGTCCAAAACTAAAGAACTAAAATGAGTTAAAACATGCAGGAAAAACATCCATACACGTATACAAACCAAATGCATACAAAATCAATATAACAATCTTCCAATGTACCCTACCCAGAATAATAATCTCGTGGCAAGTAAATGTCCTTAAGGGGACCAAACCGCCCAAATAATCCTCGTAGGTCCTCTGGCCTGCAAAATACATATGAATAAAAAAGTTTATCAACTCAATAGAGAACAAAACCAAACACAATCTCCTTTTTCCCTTTGTATTCTCAACAAAATAAAGCGTTTCTTAGCATTTTCCATAGCATGCATGTGATATATGTGAGGAAAAACGAAGAACCAACACAATTTCATGTATAAAAGACCCGGCAAATGAAATAGCCACGAAATATAAAATGAAGTCACAAACCTGCAGTCGTGCCTCAAGTTCCTAACCAAAAGACTTGTTGGCAGGTCCCTTCTACGACCTCCACGACCCCTTGGACTAGGGCTACGATATCTCCTGCCATAACTTCTTGGTGGTGATGGACTGTAACTGTAGCTTCTACCTCTCATTTTCGATTTCCTTAACGACACCAAGAAAATGAAAACAAATCAAGATTTTAACTACAGATGTGCTGAACATTATGATACAGATAAGCCTAAATTTGCAGACACTAACACATCAATCAGCAAGCTACCACCATACCACAGATTAACGAAAGAATCAGTAACAGACTATTATTTATTTAGAAAACAAACACGATATCAGCTACTTTTAAAAAAAAAAACATACACACACAATCAACCAAAAACAGCCTAATAAATTTTATCGAAAGCAATACAAGCATTTCCTTCGATCAACAGCTCCAATATTTCCTCAGAGCTAAAGAGATCGATTTCGACCAAATCAAAATATTTCCATACACAGCGAAACAAACACGATGACTAGAAAAAAAAAACCGGACATAGTTGCAGCTTCATTCACATCTAACGATCTTCGAACGTGAACAAATGGATATCAAACAGAATTCGGCATAAAAAAAAAGAAGGAAAAGTTCTCATGCATATACTATATCATCAGCAGTTCTTGAATCAAAACTCGTACAAATGTAATCTCCATTAGAGAAAATATTGAGATATTGAAAAAGTAAAGAATAAGGCAAGAACCTGAGAATAGGAGAACCGATAAAGCGAAGGAAGCCGCTTCGTTCAAACTGGAAGATCAAAATTGTTGGATGTTCCTTTGGTTTCACCTTTCTCTACCACGAACGCCCTTTTTATGTTCGAGAAACTTCCCTCTCGGTGTTGATTGTGTACTTCGCGGTCTATTGTTTCTTGTGAGGACTGTTATAAAATCATTTGTTAGATGGAGATCGACGGTTGTGCTTCATCCACAATAACCAAGAATGAGAATCAAATAAATTATATTGTTTTTCTTTAGTAAAACTAAATGCACTTCTTTTGGAGTATAATATAGTTGTAACTTTCCTATTTTTAATTTTTCTCTAATATTCTTATTCATTATCGTACTATTTTCTTTTTTAATAACTTAGGTTAAACTATAAAAAAAACAAAGGTCATTACCCTTTTAGATTTTAGTTTATTTCAACGACGTGTTCGGGGTAAGAAGAGACTATTGAATTTCAAAGAAGTGTAAACTCCTATGATTCATACTCAAATTTTCAGTATTATAATATAATATTAGTTTCTAGGAAGAACCGTTGTTTGATTTTCAACAACAAAACCAAGAATAAAACATAAAGAATATTGAACAAGGAAAACTTATATAAATGGTACGGTGCGTGCGTGGAGTTGGTACAACAAAATGGAGAAAAAGCTTACAGTCATGAGTTGTTTTCTAATGTCAAGTTTGAGACCAAGTTGCAAGATATGAAACCAAGCTTAAACAACAATTGGAGTTTGATACACAAGCAAGACTTAAAGCATAATAGAGAGCACAAGAAATTCAACAACAATCTATTAATCAAATTTCAGACCTCAACAATCGTCTACGCATTACATTGAAAGGCCATCGTCTCCACCACTACGTCCACAAATTATTCTTAACTTAACTATATATACATTCAATAAATATGTACAAGTATTTAGTATATTGGGTATATACTAAATAAAGATGTGAAAGACTGGAAAGAAAAAAACTTATTTGATTTACTATTATAAAATATATATTTTAAAATTGGCTTGTGTTTTTGAAACTAATAAAAGAATGTTTGGAAAAGCCTTCATTTCGTCTTTACTGTGTGTAGTGTAAATTGTGACAATGTAGAAGGATTAATTATGTCCATGAATAGAAAAAATTATGTAAGTTTCCACGAATATCCCAATTATCTTTCAAAAATCCATCCAAATTAGGTGAAGTCTATAACTAATAATAATAATATGTATATCTACGTATATTATTATAAAATTTAGAATGTGTATAGTTATATTATTTGAAATTGATTTTTTTCCGTCTCAAACTAAGCTATTTTAGTGATGGTGTTTTAAAATGATTAATGACGTTACATGTCTATATTTATAAAAATTCGAGCACATTATGTATTTTTACAATTCAATTTTAAGTTGTTCGAATCTTAATTGAGCATTAGATGCTTTGTGGAATTTAGTTTTAAAGATATGTCGCGTGATATCACGTAATAGCTAAAAACATAATGCAATAGAGCCTTATGTCCACAATGCTACCCCACATGCCATGACCTTGCATAATTTCTAAGCCCTACCATCACTCTCAATGAATTCTATATATAATTGACTACTAAGAATTAAACTTCATCACTTATTATTCAATCTAATCTAATTCCATAAAAAGATGTAAGCTTACTAACCTTCAACAAATTGTTACGAAGTGTTTTAATTTTTTATGGAAAACTTTGATGCATTTATTTTTTTCGTTTTACTAACTCGTTATGTTTGTTATATGTGTGAAAATTTCGTATGAATGACCATTATTAAAGATAAAATAAAAAAAATCACCTTTTAAAAGAACTAATTAAGTTCTTTTTCAATGTTTGCTTGCATCATTATATAGTGAAATTGTTTATTTCGTCTTGATTTCTCATCGTAATTATTCTTTACCATGAAACAAGAATCGCAAACAGAGTAAAAAAAAAGAGCAAAGAACAAAAAAAAATGTATCAAACTAGCGAGATATTTGCTTTTAAGATTGATCCCCATGCGTGATTCCAAAGTTTATTACACTAATTTCACGATTGTATGATACAATTAGATGATTAAAAAGATCAAGTAGCTAATTTTCATTTGTGGTATTATTATAGAGCAATAATGTCAATGCCTTTAATTTGATATATATATCATAAAAGTTCATATAGGAGCTTGTCTCTATTGATCTTTGCAACCTAGTTTTGTATGTGCATCTAAAATGAATCTTACTCATAATCTTCGTAAATTCTTCCACATTTCCAATTTTCCCATTTGTCTATATCTCATCTCATCAACTATATCATGTGATTATTTATTAACAAAATAACTCCTTGGTAGTTGGTTGGTGTGTAGATCTTGAGATGAATAATATTATTGAATATAGCATTTGAAAATAAACACATTAAATTCATACTCTTTTTTAGACATCCTTTTTTTCTAATGTAAAAATATATATATATAGCTGAGTCCAAGAAAGCTGTGGTCAAACCATAATGATGTTAACTTTACACAACCAAAATATGAAAATAAATTACTTCATCACTTAATAGTGCTTCAAACAAACCTATAACTTCATGTGAAAATCTTACACAAATGGATTGACAAACACACAATAATACTCCATAGAATATATTTGATCAATTAGCGATACCAGGAACGATAACGCGAGCTGAATCAATTTGTCAATTGTTGATGATCTTGTACTGTTTGAGTTGAAGAACTTTAGTCAAAACTTTCAAAAGTTGAGGAAAAGCTGTTAGTTGAGGGAAGTGGCCTTGAGATTTCAATATGTTAACATTTGAATTACCACCAATATTTGATTTTATGAAAAATGCAACTGATTTTGGGACAATGTTGTCTTTTTTTGTAAGAATAATGGAGGTTGAAGTTTTTACTTTTGGTAGAAGCTTTGTTAAATCACTTAAGAACACCATTTTTGCAACAGTTAGAGCAATTTTTGGGTTCATTCTTCCCAAAGAATGCTCAACTTCTGTCATTGCTTTAGAATTGTTCACCATCACAGCAAATGGAGCAAATTGTTTTGCCCATTTTGTGAAGTTTTTATCCATTTCTTTCAAAAGTTCATCAACTTGTGGCTTTTCAAATCCCCCAATATATCCTTCACCATTGAGATACCTAAAGACCAAAAAAGTTAATAAAACAATAATCAAGAAAAATCATGAATATTAAACGTTTTCGATGATCTTAACCCATTAAAAGCACTTGAATTTTAATATTTTTGAAGACGAAGAAAAACTGATTTCATCTTGAGGAAAAAGCATATTCCTTAATTATTCCAACTATGTTTATATACACATAGTAAGTTTTTCGCTTAAAAACAAAATTTCAACCTCTAGCGTAGTATAATTTTCAATATTCTGAAAACCTTTTATATATTGGAGTTCTTTCCGTGGACTTGGTTTTTTGTTTGGTTTTATATTGTTTCATTCTTGTCAATGGTAACCAAAACAAAAGGAGAGTTTTAGAGGGAATTACCTTGGAGAGGCATTCAACAATACAAGATGGTGAAAGAGTTGAGGCCTATAGGTTGCAGCAACACATCCAACCATAGCGGACATGGAATGACCGACGTAAATAGTTCTCTTAACATGGAGATGGTCAAGAACACATAACAGATCTTTGGCATATCCATCAAAACTTGAGTACTTCCTCTCATCATATAGCTCAAGCTTCACATTTGGAGAAAAAACCAAGTCAAAAACAACCACTTTGAAGAAACAAGCAAGGTAGGGAACCATGTAATGCCAAACATTTTGATCCAACCCGAATCCGTGAGCCAACACGAGTGTCTCGCTGCCATTGCCATACACATTGACATTGAGAGCTTCGGCAATCGCTGATCCACCTCCACAATTGAATCCATTATACATTTTGATGGTTTTTTTTTAGGATATGGAGATTGAATGGAATGTGGATAAATTAAGGCTTTGGAGTGTTGAGATATACACTAGTTCTATTCCTTGTGTATTTATAGTAGTTTTTCCACTCAAAAGTTAAAAAAAAAAAGGAAAAAAAAGTTGACTCCATCTATTTTTGTGTCATATTTTCAATTGAGTTTGTTATTGTAAATGGAAAATTTTGAAAATTTTAAATAAATTGGAAATTGTTTAGGTTGTTTTGAACAAAAAGATAATATATTCACATTTAAAACCTAGCTAGATTAGTCATTACCTAAGTGTTTTGTAATTTTCATAAACAAACGAATGAGTAATGGTATTGAATTAAGTTCAACAATCTTTTTAATGACAAATTATCTCTTTAGTTTTTACATTTTCATGTTAGACTTTCATTCATAATCATCTTTTTGGTTTTAACTTAGCTTAGTAATAACTGACACAGACTTTCATTCATAATTAACATGATCTTTCACTTAAAAAAAGTTGAAGGTTTGATCTTTTTACTCGTAATAAACCTAACATTCCACCCTGGAAGTTGAAGTTGAAGATTTATGATCCCGTTCCCTAATTATATATATATATATTGACCTGGTAGATATCTTCCTAACCTTTAGAATATCGTAGACCACACACACTGCAACTACTGTGGCATTAAAATGGAAAATAAAATCAAAATCCAAAAAGGTAGGCATCCATCTAGATTAAAATGTTAGAATAGTCAATTATTACACAAATCAACTTAATTGTTATATTAAACTGAAGCCCTACTTTCATATTCCCATCACATTCTAAAGAAAGAGGGAATCACTTTACTCACATAAGAAAACATTAAAACAATGGACAAGATAGCATATATGGAACCACAAAAAGGGTCAATTTGGTTTCCTTTTTTATCTTGCTGTTCTGAGTTGTATTTTTGCTTTTATTTTTTTGTTATCATCAAGAGAAGATAAAGTTATTATTGGATTGGTTATGGTTCATGTTAAAAACAGAAAGTGCGAATAATATTATCATAAATACACACCAACTAAGTTGGCCATCTATTTACTAACGTGTCTATTGCTATCCACTTTTTGAATTTATGGCATATCGTCCCTTTGATAGTGAAATAAAGCTGTTTCTGCATCTCTACTTCTACTTCTCCTTCCCTGCTGTGCCTCATTTAATGACCCTTGACTCAATTGATATACTGAATAGATCTCATATCTACGCTTTTCAGACTTATGGAAAGAACTAAAATTCTTAAGGTAATATAGAAATTACCACTGCAGACTAAAGTATCCTTTCTTAATCTTTTATCAATCTCAGTATCCTTTATTACAGCTAGTCCAACTAAAGATCTATAGTTTAAATCTATTAATCCAAAATAAGCTTAGTTGTAATCAACACAACATTCTAATTTAGAGATTAAAGGTTCGATATCTTGTCTCTCTACAATTATACTAAAAAGGGGAAAAAACCTATGAACCCTTTTGTTGTATCGATGCTAAACTTTAAATAATGTCTTTAAGATATTTTTACTCAATTTAGTTTATGAATTGAGGTGGCTCAATGGACTATTTGGATAAATTGAAGATCATAGAGACCATACCAACCACTGAAAGATTGATGAAAATATTACAATTCAACTGAAGGCAAGAATTTGTGCATCCAATCAACTAGAGATGATGGTCAGAGCACGTCATTGATATTGATTGATTGATAGGTGGGATCATAAAAAACGTTGGAGGGAGGGAAGGAGAAACATTGTTAGTAAAATTACATCATGCAATACCAGTGCACAGAGTGATTTAAGAACTCAATTCAACTAATCTAAACTTCTTTAAAAACTTCTTTAATGATTAACATTACATTTTTCTTTTGATAATCAAGTAAAATCTAGAAGAATAAAAAAAACTTTATTTGGATAATTGGATTACACCGAACCTTTGGTAACCATTTTTTAAAAAATTAAGAATATAATATAAATACATCGAATAGTTACTCATCAAATTTTGAAATAGAAAAAATAGTTTTTAAAAAGAACATTTTCAAGTATGGTAAAATAATTAAAACTATTTATGAATTATAACAAAATTATTAAATTATCTACAGCTCATTCTTATATTTTATTAATTACTTGTCGGATCCAAAAGCAGTTCTTCAGCCATGAACCTTCAATTGCTGTCACATTTACTGACCTATTATACTATTGAGTTTGAGGAAAGTCACTGGCTAACGTTTCTATTGCATATCTCAAAAAGATAGATATTTCTACTTTCAATACAATGGCAATAAGAAATGCTTTAACACTGAAGTGTCTAGATTATTAAGAGTATAAGAAATTGATAATAAAAAAAACAAACTTTTATTGAAAAAAACGATACATCTTTTTCGTTCTCTCAACACTAAGCTCATTTTTCTTCTCACTAGAGGTGTGTTTGAAAATGATTTATAGATAGTCAAAATCATTTTTTCATTAGCATAAACTAAAATTGATTTTAGAAAAATAAACTGAAATTGATTATAGAAAATATGAAAAACATTTCAAATTAATTTTGAAGGAATTAGGTGTTAGGTGATTTAGACATCTAATTCAATTTTTGTGTAAAATATTGATTAATACGTATGTTTTGAATTTTCTTTCATATCTATATATAAACATATATCAAACATGCATATTATAACATAAAATAGATCTTAACTATAATTATTTAGTAAAATAATTATTTCTCAAATAAAAGATATAAAAGAGTGGTACAAAACATTGTTTAAAAATCAACAATCAAATTTTATAAAATCAATTGTACTCAAATATTATTTTCTATCACTCCAAGCACACCCTAATTCTCTACTTTATTTGCTTTGCTTTACAAATGAGGTCTCAAATCCTATTCATAGGCGTGATATCCTTTAGCTTAGGCTAGAAGATTATTCTAAGCTTTCTTAGTTCTAAACTATTCAGATATTTATATGACACCTTTTCCCATCTAAAGGAATTCGTTCCTTGAATCCTAAAGAAATGCTGAGACGTTTCAAGGGCATTTCTTTAGAAATACGTACACACAATTTTCTAGATGAATCATGAGATGTCTAATATTTACAATTAAGCTATTTACGTAAAACGCTTTAAGAAACAATGAAATATATGACAAGTTAGCAACTAGATCCTTACCCTTATGATGCAGCACACGATCATCCCTGCAGAAAGCCAAGGAAAACTCGCTGCTAAAATCAAATCGGGAACTCCGGATCTAAGAACATCAGATATCCTGCATATACTCAAGAAAATAATATTTGGCAGCCAAAATACACATTGGAGCTGTGCTCTACATATATTCTTACACACTGGAGAAGAAGTTATTAAGGAAGGAACCACAAATCCCCAAATGGTACTACTATCCAATGCTGGTATAAAAGAAAAAATGTCTATCAAAACCCTGAATCAACACATAGATTGAGATATACGATAAAGAAACAACTAAAGTAGCTCATTGCTTAGCTAATGTACAAAGATTTTTCTTTACTAGCCACCATTCTCTGTATTCATCTCCACTTTCAGATAATAAAATTATGTATTTATATATACTACAGAGAAAAATAAATGTTAGGCAGCTTAAATTGGTAAAAAAAATTTATTCACCTGTACAGGTATCTCTCTGTTCCTTGTAGAGAGAAATGTAACTTGAGGAGTTGACATCGTTTTAAATATCAATGATTACACAGGCCAATCTGTAAAATAACATCGCAGCTGTATGTGTGTTTCCGCCACCGCAATAGTTAGTATAGTACGTGAAGGCACAGAAGGTAGACCTATGTAAGCTCTTTGTGTTTGGGTATTCCAACTCCAAAGTTTCCTCCCACAAAAGGTTAATTATATAACTAATTGAGTGCGTAGTGAATTCTTTCAAGCAGCTGCACAACCTGATTGATGGGGATAGACGCCGGCATTGACTTTGAGCTCGGTTTAACTGCACTTAGTGAGCCAACAGATGACGATAATACCAACTCTTGTTGCATGCTTGTAAGTTCCAAGAACTGAGTTAGGATATCACCATCAAGTATCTTTGGTACTCCAATCTGAAAACCAAAACAAACCAGGCATAAGCAATTTCATTAGAAGGCACAACTAAATTCTAATCAGATTTAACAAGAGTGCGGAACCATAAAATAACAGGAGTCTAAGATAACAAAAACACATAAAAATCAATGCTTGTTATATGATCTTGTGCATCAAGTTTATGTCATGCTAGTTACAGAAATTAATAGCGAAAAAACCAAATGATAAAAACCAAGTGTTTCAAAGTAATTGAAGCCCTCTCTTGAGATCTCTCAAGAGCCCTAAATTTTATCAGTTCATGATCGGTACTCTAACTTCATAGTCTCACTGATAAAACCATGTCATTGAAGAAACATTAAAATAAAATAAAACAAAACATCACTCTTACAGGATTTTCACGGCTACGATACTCATAATGATCATTCCCCAAAATGGGGGAAGTTAGTGGATGAACTGCAAGTTTAGCCTGAACAGCCTCCAAAAGTTCGTACTCATCCCTGAAAAACCAGAATGAAAAGATAATCAATGAGATGGACCCACATAATATTGATGGAAGGTCCAAAAGCCCGATGAATTTATCCACAGGGAAATTTGAATTTGATGATACTTTTGTGCCACGGGCATCTCTAAAGGTTTTTTTGGTGATATAAATGTTATGTGGAAGCATCAAACAGATGAAAAAAGACACTCCGCAAGAACCTTGGGACTCATATCATGAAATGAGCTTAAGCAAGAAAAAAATGGAAGAATAGAACAGATGACCGCCCCCATAAATATACTGTTAGAAGTATTGATAATGATATAATGAAATTTATTGTAATACATGAACTTATGTTTTTTGGCTGATTTGTGATTTAACATGGTATCATTCAGAGTCCATAAAACTTAAACGTGCATTTGATCCAACAAAAAAAAGAATCCAATAAAAAAATGAACTCAAAGAGGAACCTTCATGAGAGAAAACGTTGAAGATCCTACATTGAAAAGATGGGATGACCTCACAATCTTTTAAAGATACGTGTTGCTCCTCTCTTAGCCAATTGATTTTGAGATAAGACCCATGATATCTAATATCTATGTTATCTATTTGCTATCATAGCCCACGAAACCTAAACGCGTATTTGGTACTAAAGAAAAAAAGAAAAAGGAAAAGATTCAAAGAAATAAGAAAAAATTTGATCCAAAAATAGTGAACCGAAAAATGTCGACGATCCCAGGTTAAAAAAAATATCAAGGCCTCATACACTGTAAAAGATACATGGGTTATTCCACTCATGGCAAGGTTGTGACATGGAACCTTAAGTTTTTCTTAATATGGTATTAGGGCAAGGTTGTGACATGGAACCTTATGTTTTTCTTAATATGGTATTAGAGCTCACTAAGCTCAAACATATTGATTGAAAAAAATGGGATCCAATCCAAGAATGGTGATCTAAAAAGGTATAATCTTGAAGGAGCATGTTAGAATCCTACATTAGACAGGGAGACCTCACAATCTTTAAGAGTTGCATTGACTACTTCTCCCATAGTCAATTAATTTTGAGATGAAATTCCATCGTCCCAAGATGTAGTACCCTACTCCCATTATTTAAGCGATCTTACAAGGGAAAACATCTTTTGCTTGAAGGTACTTCAGCTTTTTTTCTCTAATCAATTATTTCCCAAAATATTAAAAAGGCTTACATAATTGGCTTATCACCCAACGAGTCCAATCCAATCCAGATACATTTCCCCCTAGATTATAATTTCAAGAGCTGAATAGTGCCAATATAGGTTTATTACTAGATTTCATGCGTTAAAACTTCATTCCTATGGATCTCCCAGTTACAACTACAATTGTCCATTGGATACTGCTATGCTTGTGACATTGTTGTTTCGTTCTTTTTAATGGCATTAGTTGGAGGGGGGAGGGTCGATAATGGAAAGTCACCAGAAAGGAAGGGGGGGGGGGGGGGGGGGGGGGGGGGATGGCAGGCATTGAGTCAAGAAAGAGAAGGAAGAGAGGAGGGGAGATATTAGATATATACATATATATCTTTTTCAAGTCATGTTTGCCACGTTAGCTATCAAGTCAAATTTTTGGTTGTTTTTGGCATTCCTGCTAGTAGAATGATCTTTAAACCTAGTTTTCAATACTCAAGGACACAAAATCTTTTTAAAAATCAGGGACTCAACTGGCATATTAGTAAGAACTCAGGACCAGAAAGGTAATTTCCCTTTTTTATATAACTTTTTCCAAAAAATAATCAAATTTTAACATCCACATTTTATTGATATTTCAGTAAATTGAGACCCGCATCGACTGCATTGAAAGATGGAAAACAAAAATCTCTCTTTCTTTCTTGTGTTTTTTTTTAAGGGATTGACATTGCATAGATAAAATAAGGCAGCCAAGCAGGGGGAACCTATGGAAGTAAGCATTCCTATTCATGAAAGGTGAATAAACATTAAAAATGTCAATTGTATGATCAAGAGCATGTACCTCGACAAAGGAGTGAAGATTACAATGCTCCCTAATAGTGTACTGGCAATAATAGTGTTGTGTGATGAGTCAAAATCAGAGCCAGGGACAGCACAACCTCTCAACAAATCATCAGCTGGAAGTTTGTATGAAAAAGATCCCTACATGTAAAACACCAAAGAAAGGCATACTGCTATTAACTTACTGATGGATATGAAGAAGGAAAAATTTATCTTCAAGGCATATCATGTAAAGCCAGTTCTTTCCACGAGAAATCATGATAAACATTCAAATGGTAGAATATCATCATGGCTGAAAATCAATTACTTTAGGGATCTTGGAATTTCATAGTTTTTCCTGAATTGTGAATTAAATTCAAGATAATTCTATAACAATAAAGTTTCGCTAAGATCCACCTGCTTTGACCTTAATATAAAAGTATTACACAATAACTAACTATTCTAAGAACTATTAACAAAAAATATCACTAGAACTTCCATGCAGTATGTCGCAAGGTGCAAGTGGAACAACTTACTTTCCTCAAGGTCATAGCAATTTCACCCATGTAATAAGCACAGTTCAGCGTTAAGTTGCATTCCGGACTTGCATTATCTGGCAATAGAGAAATAAAAAGTAAGCACCAGTTTCAATTTGGCCACAATGCTAAATGTATGAAAAACCAAAACATGTGCACCATTTTCTATTTAGCCACAAGGCATAAATGCAAGTGAAGTTTAGGTACAACAGAAATTGGTAAAGAAAAATTATTATTCTACGAATGAATCAATGTGAAGTATTTTGGTAGGCTTTCAGTTACCAAGGTTATAGTACTACAATTAACTTTAAACTCCTAAAGAAGCGTTAGCCCTCATCCTTTTTGACATAAAAAATACTTCTTGTTGTTCTATTCCTTAATCCATTGGTCATCATTTTTTGTAATAGAAACAACTTTCATTGAGGAAAAATGAACGAATAGAAGGAAATACAAAAGTTCTATGTCCATAAAAAGAAGGAAGCCCCACAATAAGAAGGGCTCGAACAAACAAAAATGTTGTAAGATCTTAGAAATCAAAACTCAAAAGGGAACATCAAACTTCACAAGGAACCCTTATAATTATTTTTAGGTTTTCTTGCCCTCTTGCGAAGCAAAACTTGATTTTACTACTCCTTCCAAATTGAAGCTGTGGTATTCAAAATTTCAGCCTGAAGTGGGCGATTTTCATCAAAGTGTTTATTTTCTTTGTATTAAGATCTTCACTAGTGTCTCAGCTCTTTGTTGCTTTGGTTCTTTCGTTGTTTCTACTTTGTGATTGTTTGTTGGTTGTTTTCCCATATGTTTTGTCTGGGTTCATCTTTGTTTAATTTGTTTGGTAGTCTGTCGTTTTCTTCTCTTAGTATATTACTTTTGTACTTTGAGCATTAGTCTCTTTTATTATTATTAATAAAGAGGCTTGTTTCCATTTTTAAAAAAACCCTCACAAGGGACCAAACTTCGCTAATGTCCCTCACAACTTTCCTAAAAACTCCATTATTGCTTTTACTGACAAGTCCTAACCCTCGCCAGACATAAGAAACAACTCTTCTCCCAAAAAGAGGATGGTGGAGGAACTCCCCAATCATATCCCTAATTACTCATTTCAGTTTATCTTACTTGATCTTCAACTGGAGGCTTTTGTTGCAATCAATTATTGATGTTGGAATTTACCCTTTATTTCATTCATCAATGGAGCGTTTCTTGTTCATAAATATTCCTTCATGTGTAAACAAGAAGCTAATTTTTGTTTTATAGTGTTTGAGGCTGTGGGCTGTTCTATTTGCAGACACACATCCACGCAATTCCCATTTGATCAAATATATTTATATATATCATTTCAGATTTGCTTCCCCATATTCTGTGTCAAAAAATCTGCTTTCACTACTACATCTGCTGGAATTAGTAAAAAAAGGAAGAGATGACATCAAGCTTTTTCAAACTTTCTTATCAAGGGGAAAGACTCAAACTCAACTCTCCAAGATAACATTTCAATTTTCAAATATCCATACAGTAAAAGCTATATGTACCTTCTAAACGATCAGAACATGATAAGATAGCAATGCTTCCCTTACGATCTGAAACAACAGCAGTGTCAACATCCAAAAGAGTACAATCAGCAACTAGCCTCTGTGAAGGATCAGAATAAATTTGCTCCAGCTTTTTAGCATCCTACAATCCAAGAAGTGGGTGCAGCTCGGTGTAAGACAACATGCCATCAAACATTAAAGAAAAATTTTCAAGCTAAAAATTTTGCAACATAAAAAGCTCCACTCTTCCTACCCAATTATCTTTGGGAGATGATTGAGAAATCCGAGGTATAATTTTTATGTGCACCTAACCAGATTTTCCAGTTTAATGATTCAGGAGGACTCAGTTGGTTGGATGAGTCTACAAATTCCAGCAAAGAGAAGGACAATGGATGGAAACCAATGGGATGGGCTGTCGGGATTCTTGGTGGATGTGTTTTAGGTGCTGGGTAATTCTGCCTTCAATATTCACGGTGGTTGAGTAGGTTATGAGAGTTCAAAACTTGAGCAGATTTAGATTTATCGTTAAAGTGAAAAAAACAGGGAAAATTGGAGAGAAGGTAAAGAAAACACAACACCCTACTTTTTTTTCCTGCCTTTGATGATATTTTGATTTGGGGGAGAGCAATACTTGGGCGGTTGCACCCATTCCCATGCATTCTCTTCAATCACAAACAAACAAAAATATTCTATTTTTAAATGAAAGAAAAAAATGTTTGAAAAGTATCTTTTTTCAAAAAGAAAAGTCTGTCACATGGCAACTTGTGATCACACTTGGTTGGATTGCAGAAAGATTGTGTAGCCCAAGATGTACCCAAGTACTTTTTCTTTAGAGGAACGCCATCATTATTTGGGCACTAGTGAATACATTCATTTTATAAGGCAGACTAGTCATCAAAGTGTGTTAGCGAAGTAGCTTTTTATTTTGGCTATACATAGGTACCTAAACTAGTGTTAGATATCCATGTTCCTCAACCTACAAAAAAAACCTACGACACAAGAAAGGAACCAACAACACAGTATCTCTGGAACATTCTTATATCTTAGATTGTGAGTTCTTCAATGCACTGTGATATTATGAGTCTGCAATTGAAAACTAAGAATCTTTCACAAAAAGGAACTATCGGAATATCCTTCCCCAATCTAGAGTGAAAGCTGGTTCTCTCTGCTCATAGACCTCAACTACCCACAAAATAAGCTACCTCAAATGTCCCCCAAATACACATACAAATACTCTCTTCTCACAACACAGGCAGCTACTCCCATAATCCCATTCTTGGCCCACTCTAACCATTTTACCTGTCACTCCCAAATTTTCCCCTCCTAGACTACATCTTAATGATAAGTGGTTGAATTCTTAGAACCAACCAACCAGTGGCTTTTGTAGGCTTTTTGCGGTTCTTCATTCTAACAATCAAAGGCTTTTGCTTATTTTGAAAAATAGTATGATAAAGCGTAGGAAATTTTGAGACAAAGCTTTGAACAATAAAAATAAAGGGCGAGAATGAAAAAGAATTTACAATTACAACTTACCTCTTGATAAGAGAAAAATAGAATACCATCACGACAATCGCCAACAGCAATTCTATTAACATGAGCCGTAAGAGATGTTATCATAAAACGTGTCCTCCCAACTGCAAACCTTTTCACTCTTTGGAAACTATCGTTTGGGAAACCACATACATAAAACTGAAAATAGTAGATAGAATGAATAATGAACAATCATGTGATGTACACAAAAGACATTTAAATCTCAAGGACAGAAAAGAAGAATCTACAAGAAGCCAAAAAGAGAACAGAAGGAATGCAACTTACAGCATTACCAGCAGATGCCAAGAAATATCGATCAAGATAAGGGCAGATAGCAAGAACCATTCCAGGCAAGGAAGTTGAATAAACCACCCGTAATTGCCATGCTTCTGTTTCCTCAAGTTTTATACCATCAGAGCTTGCATCATCTGGACTGCTACAAAGACTACTGCTTGATAACTGTTCTGTAGCATATCCAACAATTTCACGAAACGGTGAGGCTTGAAGAGATGATAATCCTGCCTTTGAACAAAAAGTCATTGAGCCAGTATCTGAGTTTTGAACGTGTTCAAGGCAGAGGACAATCAACCGACCCTTGGTACTGTTAAAGGATATAGTCAGTTAAACTAATGAAAATAGAGGAAGATAATGCAGAAATTTACAAGTTCAACCAGCACAGTAGAGAATGTTTCATTATAGTGCTAGAAGGTAATGAAAAAGATGGATGAATAAACTTTCTTAAGCTTATCTCCAACAACCCAGAGAAGGGGGAGAGAAGAATTTAGCCTCGATTCTCATTCTTTGCAAAGTCATGTTCAAGATTCAAGAAGCACTTCTTCATCAGACTTGAACTCCACCTTCTCTTAAAAGAAGAATTGAACTCAAATATAGGATTTTTGAGTCAATGCTCCCCATTCTTTATCCATGGTTAAACTGATCTTTTGAGGATTTTTTTTTGTCCATCACTTTCATCTATGCTGTTTTGAACATTTCACCTCACCACTGAAATTTCATTTCCTATTAAATTACCGATAAATTTTTTATTATTAAAAAAGGAAAGAAAATAAAATCTGTATCAAGAGAGAGGAAGAGGGCTTGTTTGATTGAAATAGAAATGAATTTTCTCATGAAGCATTTGACAGAAAAGAAATAGAAGAAATTTTGAAGACATCATGTATGCATTTGAGAGTCTGCCAAATTTTACAACTTCAATTAGGTACTTAATTCTATAATTCCTTTTCCAATGACCTTTTTTCTAATTTCTAGCTACTATCTGCAGAAGGCCTTTTTTGCATGAAAGATTGTCTGTCTTAAAGTTTAAATTTGTGTTCTACTTTTGTGGTCGTGCTGTTGGCTTGTCCCTTCTTCTAGTGGCCTTTTTGGTATTTTCATTTCCCTAAAGAAGCTGATTTCTTATTCTTTTGTTAATTAAAAAATGATCACATCCTAGTTCATGAATGATCAATTACTGTTGACAAATTTTCAACATGGACTGATCTGAGCATATCCTTTTATTTCCATCGAAAAACATGGAACCCCTAGAACATTTTTTTTGGACACTTGCAAAAATGGCAAAACAAGTTATAATAATTAAGTCTATAGCACACATACTTTATTATTTGCAAAAATGGTAAAAAAATAAAGCCCAACCCACACATATAAAAGCTTGAATTTGATTATTTTTGCTATATTTGCAAAATCACAAACCTTAAAGATATTTTTGCAAAATACCTAAACTAATTTGCCACCCAATACAATTTCCCTTTTTTTTTCCACAATGAAAATGACAGTTTTCATTTGAACGTATAAAGCAAGCAAGCCAAAATAAACATACAAGGAAACTCAAATCCGACTAGATCTTATTACAGGTTAGGTGACAAACGCACATAAGGACGCATTAAACCTAGCAACCTCCCAACCCTCCTCCCTCTTAGGTCAAATCCCTCCACAACACCGCAAAGAAATAAGACTATCACAAAATTCTTCCTTCATCTCAAAAGGGGATGATAAGGACAATGGACCTCCACATATCTCTACAATTGTATGAAATCCTTCATCTCAAAAGGGATGATAAGGACAATGGACCTCCACATATCTCTACAATTGTATGAAATTGTCCACTTTGAGCATAAACCTCCATGGCTTTGCTTTCGATACCACCCACAAGGTCTCATTCCAATGGAGATAATTGATAGTTGACTAAAGCTTTTTACTAACACAGTAACACCCTAAACACCATGCCATGTAACCCACATAAAGAGGGAGGATCATATCTATACATAATAATCCTATTGCACAAAGCATTTTCCTTTGAGAAAAACTACCACAACCATTTTGCCCACCACACCTCATTACAGAGTCTAAGATTTCCAATACCTAGAACTCCCAAGGTCAAAGATTTTGAGACCATACCCTATTTCCACACCCTATTTCCACAAAAAATCTCTCATCACTTTCTCAAGTACCATTTTGAAATTTTTAATTAATATGATTTATGTAGACTTTCAATATTTACACTAACTTCTAGTCCAAAAAAATAGAATTAATATTATGATAAAATTTAAAATTTATACATATGTGCATTGCGCATGAGCAATTGCTAATAACTTTTAAAAGTATTTTTACAAACACATTGCAAATTGATATTAATTTTAAAAACTTAATTTGCAAGAAACTTCATCCATCGGGATTAAAAATTATAATTATAAACATTTCAATCTAAGACATAAAATGAACAAAAAGTGTGAGAAGCACAAAACCTTTCAGCTTCACCACTGGCCATTATGGCAGGACCAGAAGACAAGCTTGTTCCAACCACAAGAACTTGTTCGTTTCCATTCCTCACCAACTCCATGGATTTTCCTGTCTCTCCAATTTCAAGCTTGTGAGATGATAAAATTGACCCACTAAGAGGGTCTACACAGCATATGTCAGATGAAGATGTATCATTAATCAATTGAGTCCTCATCACAAGCAGTAATTTGCTCTCACTGTGATATAGGACCTTCCTTGGGTGCCCCCAAGGTGAAATTTCTGCACATTCAATCTCTTGGTATGCACCATCTCTACCTAGAATATTGAAAGTACTAATTAGATGAGAAATAATGGTCCACCATCATCAGTATATCTATATACAACTCATATCCCAAAAAATACCAGGAAGAAACATAAACCAATTCATCATCTGAGGCAAACACATGATGTGTTTACAAACTTACAATTAATCAAAGATAATCATGTACATGTAAAAGATATATGTGTTTATGCAAAATATTCATAAGGTTCCTCACCAAATGTAGACTGCTTTCCGCAACAAATAGTAGTCCACTAGGGCAGTCAGCAGAACACACAGGAGTTACGTGTGTTGACGTTGAAATGATATGGAAGTATATGAAAGACTGTCTAGCACTATGTAATAACCACGGCCTATCACTTAGAGCAATTATATCAGAATCCAGCCTATCCGTCAAAGGAACCAGAAAAACAGGAGTGATCCCTATACGACGAATAGCAATCAATTGAAGACAAGATGGAATTTCATCCTCGTGCTTCTCCAATATATCAGCATTATGAAATTCCTTGCTGAAAGAATCGGAACAAGACAATAAAAAGGGAACAACAGTGTGAGGCATATCAGATGAGTTCATCGTAGCAGTATGAGGCCACTCAAAACGAAGCAACATTCCATTCCTGAGCCCCGTAAGAACATAAAACCTGTCAACTAAAACAAGTCTTACATCTTGGGAATGCATCCACTAACAGCATTCCCTAATATATTCATCAATGAAATAGTTCCAGAAGCAAGGACCGTAAGGCCTATAGAGGGAACAAAAGATAAAATCTCCACGGAAGGCCTATGGGTGCCTATAACAATAATAGTATCACAACTCACCTCATTCAAAAGAGTGGACATAATGCTATTTTCAACTGAGTTCATAGGAAAATTTGATTCTTTTTTGGCAAAATGTTTTTCAGGAATTGAAATGCATGACAATTCATACTGCAATCTCAAATATTGCTTTTCATATATTTCATAGTCATACCAGAAACCTTTCGAACTCCAAGGATAAATAAGAAGCATGGGTTAGAAGTGGAAACAACAATCACATTATGTCCAACTGCTCCCAAGCTTATACCAATATTATCTGGAAACCAAGATGTGCAAGCTGGAGAAGATAACTCAATGCCTTCAGAATGGGCGATCTTGGTGGGTAAACATAACCTTACTGCATTTTGATGTATTTGAATCACTAGACCATCATCTAAAAGACCACATGCCAAAGTACAGGTGTCAGACTGGAAACCAACTGAATCAGTGACATCAATAAAACTCAAGCCAACTGATAGAACTCGGGTCTCTTCAACAAATGACAGTACCAAATATGAATGATAAGTATCGCTTCGTTTCATTTTAATGGTCCATATACTCGTTATACCTTGGTAAATTGGAGATGTCCTCAACAAATTTTCTACACTGATACCATTTCGAATAATCCTTAAAGACCCTTCAGGTGCCATTCCACAGCATGCAAACATTTGGTCTTGTTTCTCATCATGCTTGTCAACAACTGACATATCCAAAATTGGGGCAATGTTCTGGATGGATTTGCATATATCAGTCTTCCATTTTCTAATTTCAGGACCATTCCATCCCCCATTTCCACTAATGCAGCCAAATATCCACCTTCAACCCACAGAAGAGCCTTGTATGGTTGACCTTTGTAAAGACAAGCAGACTGATTCACTTTCAGGCCATCAGAGTCAAAATTCATTTCTATCATGAAGAGATCTCCTGTATCCATACAGAAAATCATCCTTCGGTTTCTATTATTGCCCGGTTCCCAACTCCAAGAGCACACGTGATTCTGGTTTGTATTCAAACTGCCATCATCGCTGTCAATGCACATGGGATCATAATCCCTCAGTTCCAGCAGAGCACATGCAGCTACATTAAATAGTCCTTCGTCATCTGCATCTTGTACTCTATATGACTCTTCAATAAAGTTTTGTTCCACGTTGGGTGGGAAGTGTAAGCCAATTCTATAAACACAACAGGGACTGTGAACATCTCTAAGATCCATCAAGAGAGCATCACCAACCCTAAATAGAAGTGCAAATCCATAAGATTGAGGAACTTCAACAACCTCGTAAGCCAGGGGTCCATCTTCCAAAAATTGACATATAACATGTATAGTCTGTTCCCTAATATTCCATCCCAATAATAGCAGTTCATTCAAAATCGCTCCTCTCCTGCAGTATTAAGTCTTCAGCACATAACAAAACTACTTCCAACTATAATCAAATACCAAACATATAATAATTCACAATCAAATGCTATCTAATCAACAGAATTTTTGACATTCCATCTTCTAAAAGCATAGCATCTGTACCACACCTATTAAGAAGAACAGCAGTATAGGATTGTTGTCCTGTGTAAGGTGCCCACGATCTTTTGAAATAAAGCACATACTCCATATGGTACCACATATACTGGCTTTCTGCATGCTTCGAGGAGCAACTGAATCTCCTTCACTATCAGGAGGATAAGTTATTCTCTGAAACCAGGTTACTAAAACTTCTCAACAGAACATTCTTCATGAAATAACAATTTGTAAAATGTTAATATCAATATGCATGAAAGTTATAGTTTTTTATGAGCAAGAAAGCGTTCCAACCTTATCAACGATGTCGCTACCAGCAGATATTGAAGTGGAGAATAAAGCCAAACGATTTTCATATGCACTAGCAGCAATAAAGCATCCACTGGAAAAAAGAAGATCATGGTGTAAGGAGAAAGAATGAACGAGTATGCACAAATATATTTATGTTCCCCTTTACTTTTTATTTTAATTTCATAGAAAAAGAGAAAGGTACATCTACATTTCCAAAGCTGTCACAATCAGGAAGGAGAAATACTAATAGAACATGTCAATCAGAAGCTTGGTATAAAAACAAAGCAATGGTAAGCAATATAACGCATGATGCATCACGGAAATGATGTCTTGCTACTTACTCTATCATAAAGCAACAAATTAGAACTCAAAATGGCCCTCATTCAAGGTGCCTATAAAGCTATGGCTTCCTCTTATACAAGGTTCAAGATGAAAAATAAGAAATACCATCACTAATAGCAATTAGCAATCTATAATGATGTGAACCCACCACCATTAATCTATTGCATGTATCCAAAGGAGCTATCCCAAAAATCAAGGCAAAGAAGATCCAAGAAGCTTTCACATTGCATAGACAAATATTTTCAAGCTCAAATTTATATATGAAGTTAGTTCAATGTGTCGAGGAGAGAATAGAGCAAAGATGGCAATGAAAAAGTCGAACAGTTTGGAAGATGGCACAGAGGACAGAAAGATTGTGCAGAAGTCAAGTGTGCACTGCATTGGAATTCATAATGCTAAACCTGGTCAAGCATGTGCATCAAGCTTGCTGCCTTCTAGAGGAATTATTTAAGACAAATTAGAGCATTTCTACATTTTTTTTTTGTTTTGCATTCTGACTTCTCAATTAGTATTCAATAAAGTTTCATGTTCCTAGGTCTTATTTTCTACAATTTTCATTTTTTAGCTTTCGAATGACTTCTGAGTTTCTGGACCTTTGAACATCTATTGATATACTTTGCAAAATTCAGATTAATGATATTAAAAACCTTGTGTTTATTCAATCCCTTTTGTGTGTTTTTTTCCAAATTTTTCTTTATATTTTTTGTTTCAACCGATTCATTGAACTAGTTTTGATCAAGCTAATTCATGAGTAAAATTGTTTTAGGATCTATAAGTGGCCATCATAGATTTTAAATTTGATCAGAGTTATTCAACCTTCTAACTAAGTTCTAGGTTGGAATAATTCGTTAAGTTAGCCTTATTTGTGAGTGTTTGCAAGGATCGAGAAAAACCTCTAGCTTGTCATAAAAGCCTGCATGCATCGCATGTTAACTTTTTAGTTGTTTATTACAAGCCTGAAAATTGGTAGAAGGCCCAACAAGTGAAGATCAAAACTAATGGTAAGGGGAATTAAAAGGCCTTTGCACTGATACCATATTAATTTCAATGGAATAAAATATTTGTATTGCAATGATTAAAAGGCAATATACATAGCTCTCCTTAGGATATATAGTAAAAAGGCCCGAAGGAAAGAAAATAAGAATAAAACCATTAATGATCACCCTAACTAAAATGTTCACAGCTTTATCAACCAAAAAAACTTCCCAATAAAGAAATAGTATTTATAAGAAATTGCTACCTAAAAACAGCCACTCTCACTATGCTACCAGACCAACCAACTGCAGCAAAAGTTACACGGAAGCCATGTGCGTAAAGATTAAGATAGAATATCCGTCAAATATAGTGATCGAACCCAAGCAACAACACAAGAATAAGAAGACAGTCAAAGTTGAGGCAAAACTTGAACCAAAATCAATGAAAGAACGAATGTAAGAATGTGAAATCAGATGCAGAAAACAGATAATCTAACAACTTCAACTTGAACAAATGGTGTATGAGGAAAAGAACAATAAATTTTCCATTCGCAAAAGCTACAAACCTCGAATCTGAGGCCAGCATTCTCCCTATCTGATTCCTTGAATTTCCAGGATTGGAAAGTTGAATATGTGTCATAGGAAGAAACCTATGCCAACAGTAAGGAATTAAGATTGAACCTGGTTTTCTGGAAATAAACTCACTGAAACTGCAGTAAATCCAAGAGCATACTTTTATAACAGAGTCAAAAAGTATGCATAAAAATAATAATAACGATAAATCATAGATAACCTGTGCATTTTATTGCAAAATGTGAGAAATGAAAGCTTTCCAGAATCGGAAATTACAATGAGAAGATCCTTGCCCAGCATCTGAAAGAAATGGCACATGTTATTGGATTGTCAAGAATAGAAGTAGAATATCTCCAATAGGGCCATGCCATGAATAAGTATATTATTCCCGATGAAAGGGCTTCAACTCAATAAATCTTTTACATTGAATATGTAGCAATAATACACTCCAACGTACTCATTGTATGTGAGTTCTTATCTTATCAGCTAAATATTGGAGTGAACTACCAGTCACTAATCTTTATAAATCACTCAATTCATACATTAAATCAATAAAATCTAACCTGTGTATATGAGGGTCGAAACCTCTCATTCCATGGTAGGATGGCCATATCTTTAATAGTGCCAAATACGGCCTGCTCACATACAGATTGTACAACGCCATCTTCGCCTATAACCACCAACTCTATGGATGTCTCCTGAATAAAGTTTCACCAGTTTATTGTTGTTAGATCTATCTAAGTCTAAAGATATGTTTAGTAATCTCAATAATGACAATTAAATTGCCGTCAGAATTTAGAAATTTGGACTCTTCTGTTACATCAAATTGACAAAGTAGTTTCAACCACAATAAGTACGATACAATATGTTGATCAAGCTACCTGTTAAATATGGCATCATACTGGATGCACAATAGAAAAGGTTTTAACAAACAATGATGAGCTTTCATAAACAAGATGAAGATAGAAAAAAAGTATCCTTTACTTATCAGGTTATGGATGCATCCATGATATACCCCAACGTCACAGTTCTTTCCATTTCAAAACACAAAATTATAGTAATAACACTCTGATGCAAATCATCTTCATGCATACATCTTAAGATATCAATGATTATAATAAGAAGCGTTACTATACAGATTTAAAATGAAATGAACTCCCTCCATTGCAGACAGCAATTGGCAGGATGCATGAGATTCACATTTTTACTCCATTAGAGAAATTAAAGTCCTGTAAACGATAAACCTACATCCTAACATTAAAATACCCACGCCAACAAACCAAGTATCGAAATGCCTCTGATTTCTGAAGCAAGGAACAACACTCTTCATTCACTACTTGAATAAGAGGAAAAAACACGATGCAAACCTATACCAGAAGTTAAATAATTACCGAGAGGAAACGAGCTTCAATCAAATAAAAGTACAGAACAGCTGATTGCTCTATTTAACCAATTGGTTCCGTAAGTCCAAACAACTACACCAATGCCTATCAATAAAGCATAACGAAACACTTCAAAAATGAAGAAGAGTTCATTAACAACAAAATACAGAACAAACCTTGCCAAAGACGACATCGAGAGAGCTCGGAGAGCGTATGTGACCGTAAAGAACCTGGAGAACAACACTGCCTCTGAGAACGCACTTAGCCAAGTAATACGTGGAACTAGAAGTGGAAGATGAAGATCGCGATTTCGCAGATGAACATTCCTCCTCCGAAACCGCCATCAGCTAACGCATTGAAACTCAAACAATAGGATGGATTATAGTCAATTCACAAAGAGAGAGAAGAAATTTCATGAAGAACAAGATGAAGATGAGGTGTCGCAAACAGAAGAGTGTTCTTGAGAGGAAGAGAGAGAGAAGTTTTGGGGAAGAAGAAGAAGGAAGAAAGGCGTATGATTATTCCATCGGGGAGGAAATTATGGTCTGAGAGAGGCAAGTGTCCACGGGGTCCGCATCATTACACCTCTGCATCAATCTATTGTTTTTAATATGCAATTTTATTTAATTCTTAATTAAAACCAACATGAGTCATGAGATGAGATTAAATATTTTTATTCATATAAAACAATATTTTAATTTAAATGACCATATGTCTAAATTATCAAATTATGTTGATACTTGTTTTGAATTTCTTCCCTTTAAATTTCTATATTTTCGATTTTTCAATTAAATTTTAAATGATCCTTATTTCTAGTTTGTAGTTTATAAAAATATATATGTATGTCATGCTTTATATTTAAAAAATTATTGTTATCGAATTTGGATGAAAATTAATTTTATTAGACTAAATTTAAGATTTGAAAGTACATTTGTTAAATTTTAGGTGAAAGACTATAAATGTCTTTTTTATGTTACAATTGCATGGATACTTGCATCAACGAATTTAACATAGATTTTAGGAGACTCGAGTACTTTCAACTTTATCGTCTTTATATAATAGTTATAACAAAAATTAATTAATATTTAATATTTGTAGATAATTTAATAATAGTTATAACATTATCATTATATAATAGTTATAAAAAAAATAATTAATATTTAATACTCGTACGATAGTTAGTAGTAGTTATAACCTATTATGTTATAAGTCGGTAATCTTTTTGTTTTTTAAATAATAATAAAAATTTAACTTTTCAAATACTTGTACGTACTTATTATGGGTTTAATTTTTTAAACATATATTCAAATCAAATCATTCTTAAGAATTATCAAGAACCAAAGTAATGTAATGATTATAGTCAGTAAATTAAAAGTTGAATATGTCAATTGTACTTTTAACTTTTGAAAATAAAATTATATAAAAAAAATATTTGGGGTATGTCTCGATTGAATGAGCCATATAGTTGTTCAAGAAAATTTGAATTGGCCCAACTTTGTTCTACCACGTGAAACAGCCTAAAATATATATATATATAATATATGGCAAATTGCAAAAATCGTATAAAAATAACAATAGTTACAATTATATCTGTCAACTTTCCAAATTAATACCAAATTTAGAAGTGGGTTGGCTATGTCTCTATCTGGTACCTACAAAGAAAAATAAGAATTTTTTCATAACTTTTCCTGCTAGAACAATTATGAAAATAGTTATAAGTTACTGTCAAATTAACCTTGTAAAATTTTTAAATTTTTAAATCATACAAATTAATTTAGAATTTTAGTGCATAGTATAGTAGTTTAGGAGTACCAATTGTCTTCTTTCTCAAAAATTCATTTCTCTCATGTTGAATACGTGGTAGAACAAAACCCATTACACCTCAATCTCCATCTTCAAAATGACAAGCCAATAACGGGACAAAATAAGCAAAGCTTGAAAGTAATTGACATACTACAAAAATATATATATTATATATACACACACATAAAAAAGCATCAATAATTGACCAAACAAATTATTCATTGATAAGTTACCATTGTCTCCATCGTTACTGCTGCATCCCACAGCCTGGCGGATCGTTGTATTTCAAACAATAATGCATAGTGAGAGAAATATTACGGAAGCCAAGGACGCAATAGCATTAATTTCTTCCAATCTCACGGTTATAGGCTGTCACTCAGTACAATCTATAGAACAGATCTTTTCAACTGCGTTTCTTAGTCACTATGCCGAACCCGTGAACTAAAGCTTACAATGTAGTTCAAACAATTAATTACAATCTGCTCAAGTAATCACAACGGGGGAGAGGTCACTTCTGGATCTTGCACAGATTGACAAAGATGTTATACCTAAGAATTACCTAGACATGTCATCGATGCACCAGTGTATGCATTAGAACTGACTGAGCTGAACCGATGAAATCAGTAGATGCAGTAGAATACGAGGAGATCGAAACATTCAGCATGGACAAGATCTGTACTTTATGAATTCAACACTGATGAAAGAGGTAGTACTAGTGCCCATCCAAAGTTTCAAGTGACTCCATGAGCAGTCTTTGTGCTTCTTCTCTCCTCCTAGGCAAAGTAGCAAAATAATCAATGAAGAGGTGCCTCGAAATGGAAATCAAGACTTTGTAATTAGAACATTGAATCGTTAGCTGAAAATTTTACAATACTACATATCTCCACCAACTAGACTCATACCACCAAGAATATGATAAGAAACAATGATATTGATAAAGGGGCCAAAAGTCCCAACTTGTATGTGCAATTAAGTTTACCCGAGATATTTTATAATGTATCAAAAGAGGTGTGGTGAAAGGGTTAGTGATTGTATCAATTCTTCCACATTCTTATTTCTGATATATTCCATCAGAACCCTTATTAGCATACCTCTTTATATCCTCGACAGCTTGTCTACGACGCTCAATCTGAAGTTCTAGTATATGAATCAATGTTGCTCTAGCCTACAGGGAAAAATAAACAATAAACATGAAATGATTTCACCAATATGGATACACTAATTTAAAATGTTTTAAAGTGTCCACCTGATGTGGTCGCAAAGAATTAAGCAGATGGTGTAAGTTTTTGAATATTAGGGATATTTCTTCCACCCTCCTTGCATATTGGGATGGCCTCTCAACAAGAATATCAGCAAGCTCCAGAATGTGAAGCTGCAATTCTCTATTCAGAGATCTCAATTCCTTCTTATAATCTGAAAAAGAACCACAGGTAATAATGTCAGCTAAGTGAGTTAGTTTAAGGAGCAGGCCTGTAGAGGAGAGAGTTACTCCAAGCACTCCATTCAAGTTCATTGAGCAAGTGTCGTAGGTAAAGAGGGTCTTTATTTTAGATCTATAAAGAATATTACAACCAATACCACTAACACATTTCATGTCTATAAATACAGTACCACATGTCTTCACAATCACGAATAGAACCACTCAAATACTCACACAGAAATAGAAATCTGAAAATCCCAACCCGATTGTCAAGGCCTTAAAACCATCACACTGGTGCTCAGAGACTGGGGAAAATTATCGGACCTTTTTTTATTAAAAAAAAAAACCCCAACTGATTAACTATTCCCTGCCTGCAGTTCTAGTTCAATTGTAAAGCAAAGCTTTCGTGATTAAAAATGTAGATAAAAGGATGTGTATGAGTGGGTGTAAGCGTGCACATGTATGATGTAGGAGTCTTGGGACTCGTGTGTGTCTCTGTAATTTAATTTAGATATGGCTAAGTCTACTAATCTAGCTGGTAATCTTCATCAAATCTTTTTTTTAGCTGTACTTTGATTTTTGCATGTGCTAATTGCACATTCTTTACAATTTGCCTCAACCTTTAAATCTTTGCATGGGGATGGATTGCAAATTGTTCCTTCACTTCAGCATCCCTCCTCCTCCAATACAAGCATTCTATTCTTTTAAAAACCCATGCTTCCAGCTTCAAAAACACAAACTATGAGTAGGTTTTTCCCAAAGACAACAGGCCTTTTAAACAATGTGACCATCCCTTGGGGACTATGAGTCCATCCACTTTTCTTATCAACCAACAAAAACAGAGACCACGAACCTTAGGAATCAGAAGATAAATGCTAGAGCATAACACTAACTTAATTGAGAGACAAATAACAATTCTTATTGAATAGAAAACCACTGATGGAGAACAATTTGGAAGCACTGATAACTAAACATACTTACCAACATTTGGCCCTCTAGGGTAAAGTTGGCGCACTCCTTGCTCTTCCAAACTTGGAAGCACGTCATCCGTCTAAAATCACAACAGAATAATCAAGATAAAGAATCAAAAAACAGAGCAATTATCGTGAAGCTGTTTCAATAATCAATCCAATCAAAATATACAAGGATTCCGCAGTAAAATGATAATAATATGAAGGATTTTGGAAGCGTAACCCAACAACTTCAGAAGTGAAAAACCCCAAATACACTTTGCAGATACATACGTCCCCTCCAACTCTATGGAATTAAAGATTAAAAATACAATTAAACTGAAACTGCTAAAAGAACTCAACTAATGTCTGAAATCAAAACCGAATCTCGATATTCAAATTATCGTGACAATGTTTAAATTATCAATTCAATCAAAACATGCAAGAAATCCGCATTAAAATGAGAATAATATGAAGCATTTTTAAAGCAGAATTCAACAACTTCAGAACTGAAAAACCCTAAATACATTCTGAACATACATTCGTCCCCCTTCAAATCTATGGAATTAAAGATGAAAAATACAGTTAAACTCAAACTGCTAAAAGAATTCGACTAGGGTGTGAAATCAAAACCGACTCTCGAGATTCAAATACAAGAAAACCGCACTAAAATGAGAAAAATATGAAGGATTTTGGAAGCGGAATCCAACAACTTCAGAGCTGAAAACCCTAAATACATTTTGAACATGCATACATCCCTTCAACTCTATGGAGTTAAAGATGAAACGTACAACGAAACCGCAAACTGGTAAAAGAACTAAACTAATGTGTGAAATGAAAACGGAATCACGATACTCAAAAGGAATGTAGAGTAAATCTCACGGTGTAATTGCTACCAAAGCACATATAGGTGCCTTCGATGGGCGGAGGAGGCTCCGGTGCCGATTTCGGATCCTGCAGGTAATCTTTGTAGAGCTTGTAAAATGGAGGTGGTGGATAGGTAGCTGTCGCCATGGTTTAGTCTTGATCGGAAAAGAAATCTAACAAGAACCGATGCGTTCCGAAGGAAAATTATAAAAGATGTAAACTAATGTAGATTGTGTCTAAAATTTAATTTAAAATATAAAGTCTTAAAAGCTCACAAAAATTCAAAATAAAAAATTGTATTTTACCATTAACACCCTAAAACATTAACGTATAACTTCATTTAAACATTTAAATCCGTGTATAATTATAATTTATATTTTATGAATAATAATTAAATATAACCATTGAAAAAATTCGTAAATATAGCAAAACTATAGTGGATAGATTTGCATGATATAGACCAATATTTACAACATGGTTTATGACTTCTATTGTCGATAGAATTTGATAAATTTTGCTATATTAATTTTTTAAAATGTTGATATATACTTAATTATTCTAGCTGAATTTGTAATTGTCCTACAATTTATTGATTTTATTATAGTTAATATACCTTGCTAAATTATGCATATTTATTTGTATTGAGTATGAGAAAAAGAAAAATTAGACAAAGGCAAATCCGTATTGATTTTTTTTTAAGTTTAAATATATTTTTAAAAAAATTGAAAGTTTAAAAGTATTTTCAAAAGTTTAATATGTGTTCAGGTCAAATATATTTTTTATTTGACATTTATTGGTTTAACGTGTTTTTTAAATAATAAATTTTTATTTCAAAATTTTGAGTTTTCTTTAAGTTTTAGTTTTAATTTTAATTTTTAATTTTTAATTTTTATATTGTACAGTGATAAAATGGATACAAGATTTGGATATATAAAGTGATTTTAATTTAAGTTATGGGTATTTAGGAAGTTTTTTAAGTATTTTTTTTAAAACAAAACTTGAATGATTCTATTCTATGGTTAGTATTTTATTGACCTTTTTGAAAATTTAAAGCATTTTTTAACTTTTTAAACTTTATACATATTTTTTATAGTTTAGAATCATTTTTTATAATTTAACCAAAACATAAAATATAAGGAATGATTTATTTAACAAAACAACAGTGTGTTATATATTGGAATTTAAATAAAATTATTTTTTAAAAACAATAGTGGATTTTGTTTTGAGAATAAAGGTAACATGATGATCTTTATAAAATTTAATTTAAGTTAAATATTGTTTTTTGTATAATATATAAAGTGGAAAAATCGGATTACCAACTTACCAATGATAATATACATGTATTATAGTTAATTGGAGCTAGTAGAATTAGGTCAGTTAGATTGTGCCAATTTTGGTAGTTAAAATAGGTTTTTAATTGTTAATTTAAATTTTGTTTCCTTAGTTCAAATTTAGTTTGTGTAGTTTTAATAAATCTCAAAGTTAATTATATAACAATCTGTTTCATGTTCACCAAATATACCAAATAGCTCATAATTAAGCTTAGTTATAGTAACCATCCATTAACAATCTCACAAATTACACCAATACAATAAATAGCTTAGGAGTTAAAAGCATCTACTTGTTTTCTCGATGGTGGATGTTGAAATCTTCACTTTCACGTTTTTTTTAACTAAAGAAGGTAACATAATTAGTTATAACACACATAATAAATAAAAACCACATGTTTGCTTCTAAAAGTATGACCCAACTAATAGAGCTTCAGTGATAAGTTAACAAGTTTGATTATTGGTTTGGACATATATTGCACTTATTCCAAACAAAATGATAATCAATCTAAACACATTTATTACAGCATAATAACTCTCTATTGGCATGTAGGAGACATTTCAAAAAACTTGTCATAAAAAGAAATAAGATTCTATATCATTTATATCCACATCGATAACAAAATTATATTAATTTTACAGCAATAAAGTGAATAGCACTATAAAGATTTGACTAACACATTTTACCGCAAAAGCAATGTCAAAACATTTGAACATACTATATTGCAAATATCCAAGTATGAAGGTTGCATCATGAGCAAATGGAATTGAAACGTGGAATCAGTGGAGAAAATATTAAAATATGGTTAAGTATATTATCTATCCTAGAAGACTTAAAGAAATCATGTAGTAACATACAATTGGTTGCATTAATGAGAGAGAAATTACCCCTATTGTAATTGTCAATTTCCCATTTTCCAAACTAATAGCTCCCATGAGCAAAAAGGAGCTTAGGGGCACTTATGTTTTGCAACCACGAGCAAAAAGCAGTAATTAAGATGTTTTTATGTCTAAAGTATATTAAGTTTGAATTCTCACTATCACCATGTCACCATATATAATAGTAAAATTGTAAGGAGAAAAAAAATATTTAGATTTTACCATTTACAAAAGTTGTGACAATCAAATTATGCAACGATGACTAAAAAATATGAGTATACCACTGATACGGTGAATCAAAACTATCATACTGAAGATTCTCAAGAATGTGGAATGATTGCAAAAAAAATCTTATAAACATTGAAGTTATGATAGAAATGAGTACAAAAAAGTTCTTAAACACATTGAAGTTATGTTATAAATTACATTTAGTGTGATTTCGCCGTTTGTCAATTTTCTTAAATATTTATATTATTCATCTTGTCCAAACTAGCCCCTTCGTTCCTTCAATTGCTCATGCAACACCTTAATCAAGATTTTGTGGCAATTGAGATGAAACAAAGCCATACATTTATACATTTATATTGTGTTTGGGTTAAACATCTATTTTTTCCTAGTAAATGGGTAGGTATAGTCAAAAGAGAGACATTCTAATGGCTAACACACATGCAGTGGCAGGTTAAACAAATCTTAAAAGATTATCTTTATTACGAAAAGCATTATAATAATTTAGAATGTGGGTTGATAAGAATTTATTGAAAACATAATTAAAACTATAGAAAGTTCTAAATAATTTGAAATAATTTATTTGTTATTGAATTGAAGGTATTGTAAGGAAGAAATGAATAAATTGATATGGAAATATAGTTAAGAGAGACTCAACCCAATTACCTATGACAAAGGTACACTTTTCTTTCAATGGTTCAATTATGAAAAAAATTAAACACGTTTAATTTGGAGCAATCGTATAATGGGTGATTTGTTAACTTAAATTTTTAATTTTCTAAAGTTAGATCAGATAATTACTGTATAACCAAACTTATACTTTCCACTAAAAAAAGTCATTATCCTCAATAAATATTGCAATTTTATACTTTTAAGATTTTAATTTATTAAAAAGTTGAAAACTCAAATACACCTGATAAAATATAAAACATGTCCAACACAAAATTAGACCAACTTAAACCCACATAAGATTGTTAAAATACAAGTTTGAT